>NC_140942.1:55541380-56248880 GCF_014529385.1 Adiantum capillus-veneris | reverse complement strand
CTAAAGCAAGTAGCAGATCTGCAACCCCAAAGAAAAGACCTGGAAAACCAAATAAAATTCTGAAAGGGCCAAGGATGAAGAAGCTGCAAACCTGCATGGGACTTTTCAGAGAAATCAGAAAGGCACAGAAATGTGTAGATTGATGCATACCAAAGCTGCCCTTCCAGAGGATGGTGAGGTCCATATGTGATGAAGCTACCTAGGGCACCAAAAGGTGGAAGGTGGTGGCATTAATGGCTCTACAGGAAGCAGCAGAGGACTTCCTACTGGAGTACTTCAATGACATGACCATTGTTGCAGCCCATGCCCACAGGGTTACTATAATGGACAAAGATAGTGAGACACTGAAAAGAATAAGGTGGAGGTATGACAAACTGCTGGTCCCCAATGTTTGCAAGGATAAGAAAATGAGGGAAATTTTGTTATACCCCCCGGAGCTAGTGCCACAACTCACAGTTGTAGATGTCACACATGATGTGAATACAAGGGCAAGGGCAGAGACTATTGCTCGCCAAACAGAGGACATGAGGGAAGCAGAGCTTAAGGAGAAAGCAAAAGTAGCAGTGGAGTCCCAGAGGCAAACAGAGTGCAATGTGACCCTGTCTATAGAGGCAAGCAATCAAGAAACTCTACTTTCAATGAAGAATGGTTTGCTTGCAGAGATACCATTTGTAGATGGAGCCAGAAAGCTAGCTCTAGAAAAAGTGGACATTGATTTATTGCAGAATCCAGATGCTCAGATTTCAGACACAATTATCTATGCTTGTCTTAAGTAAGTGTTACTATCTTGCTAGCTTTGAAAACTCAGATAATAGGTTTGCTAACTCAGGTAGGGTCTCTGCAGCCTGATCAAAAGTCAACTCCCACTGCACACTCACACAGAGGTGTTTCTCCTTGATCCACAAATGTCAGTAATTATTAGACAAAAGAACAGTCCATCTGGGACCTTTGAGAGTTGGTTTCTCCACAGTGCTATGCTGGAAGTTACTGTGATCATCTTTCCATATGAGAACAACCATCACTGGAGTCTCATATGCCTTGATGTTGACCAACCAGCAGTGTGGGTGTTCAATTCAATAAAAGGATCCCACCCTAAAATTAGGCTGTAAGTGTTTTGTATCAGAAAGTGTTTCTTATAGATATCCATGTAAATTTGAAGCCTCATGCTAACATCTTGACATTGCTTTGTGCAGTTGTATAAAGAGGTTGTTGCTTGCCTATGGCAATCTATGTGGAAGGTATGAACTATACAAGGCCCCAATCAAAGAAGTACCTGTCCCAAATCAAACCGATGGGAATTCTTGCGGCTGGAGATGTCTTCTCCATGTAGAATATGTCCTGCAAAGCTACTTTGCATTAAAACCTTTCATGACTAAGGTACCCATTTGGCAATGCATTCAGTTAGTTTTGGTTTAGTCTATAAAAGAATTCTCACCATGTGGTCTTTCAATTTTGCAGAGTGCTTTAAAAAACTACACATATGATTATTTGCAAAGATACCGGGTAAGTTTAATACAACACCTGCTTACTATGTCTAGCCCTAGAGAGCTTGAAGATAGCGTCTTGGATGAGCGCACTATTGATCATACAAAACATGACGTGCCACCACGACAAACCCCTACATCCGATACAGTGGAATCGCAACGGGCCGAGGGGGTCATATCAGCAGAAGATGAAAGAGCCGAGGATGAGGAAAGGTCAAATGAGCATATGGAAGGTGCTAAGGTTCAACCGGAGGAGACAATGAAAGAGCCAAGTCAGCCAGTGGAGGAGCCAAAAGAGCCTATGGCTGAAACCCAAGATGAGGAAAGCAGGCCTATAGATGAGCAAAAGGATATGGATGAGGAAAGCAGGCCTAGGGATGAGCAAAATGATATGGATCAGGCAAGGATGTATGAGGCAAGCCGATCACCCGAGGGAGACGAAAAGACCTTGGAAGAAACCTTGAATGAGGCAGAAAGAGCCATGGGGGAGACCCCTGATGAAGATGAGAATGATTACTATGAAGATAAAGCGGAGGAGAGCAACAACGACATGAACACTACAGAGACCAAGTATGGACCCTTGCTACCTGTAGATACGGTTGTTTCGGTAATGTCTATTCAAGTATGGCAAAATATGTTCAGCTTCTAACTACTTATATGTACTTGTCAACTTTTACAGAGGTTGATTATCTTGGACGTCAATGGATTGCTGCTGATGCGGGTGCCTCTCGGTGACAGAGGACCCTTTGAGGATTTGCAAACGTTTCGGATGGGAACTTGTCGAGTCGTGGTTCGTCCAGGAACCAAGGAATTTATTCAGTTTCTTCTTCCGCGCTTCAGAGTTGCCATATGGTCTTCAATGCAAAGGCAAAACTTGTCGCCACTAGTTGCAATAGTTTGCAGTGTATGCCAAGCTCACACGTCAGATTTTGCCTTTTTGTATGATCAAAGAAAATGCGTTACCGTTGAGGGCCACTACCACCCTAAAAAACCAGGCTTACCTCTTTTGTACAAATCGTTTAGCCAAATCGGTGTACCCTTTGATGCAACTAATACACTACTAATTGATGATACTCCTGAAAAGGGAGAACTAAATCCGCCGGGAACAACTATCTCACCACCTTCTTTCGAGGGGCATTCCTTCGATTTTTACCTTGAAGACATTCTGATTCCATACTTACAAAAATTGTATCTCAGTCCATTGTTCACGGACGAGTTTGTACGTTCTAATGAATTAAGATGATTCTTCTATCATGTCTTTGTCTTGTCTAACATATACATATATATATATATATATATATATATATATATATATATAGAGAGAGAGAGAGAGAGAGAGAGAGAGAGAGAGAGAGAGAGAGAGAGAGAGAGAGAGAGATTTGACGTGGTAAAGAAATGTATTTCAAGCACACTTTTTCACAGGGCACAATTGAAAAATGAGATCAATAAACTTCATGTCTTGAAAGTCATTTGTATACACTTGGGTTCACAAGAATATCTGTTACATTGACACTACTTCAACCCGACCATCCAACTCTTTGCACAAAATATCTTTTTCCCTTCGCCGCATCACCTTACGACCAACTAAGAAAAAGGAAAAATCTGATAGGTCATTGTCCATTGACTCTTCAATGATGTCATTTCGCAAATGCTGAAGACTGCATAGCTCCCTTATTGTAACCACCAATAGTAGGCCATGCTCTTTATCAATCACTTCCACATCCACAGTAGGATTATCTTCCAAACCTGCAAAAACCTGGTCCATAGGACTGTACTTACCGTTTAGCATTTGTGATCGCATATACCAAAGTGAGAGTAACAGTGATTGGCTTGCAATCATGTACTTGACAACTAGAGTATCAAGCGCGACCTCGCACGGTAAACCAATCTCTTCCTTTGCATACCATCCTTTGTCAAGAAGTTTGTCACAGGATGACTGCTGAAATGACTTGCACATGAACATAGTTTTTGTAACTCGGATATTGTAGCTATGAAACAGCTATATGAAGAGTGCAACAGGACAAAAGTTTGCAATTCTAACCAGTTTGGTAGGAATAGAGCTACGTAGAGACCTTTGTATATCCTTGTAGAGCTTACTTCGCATTGCCTCCACCATTGTTTCCTCGGGAACTGGCCAGTCCACAGTGTTCCAATCGGTTGGTAGAGGCACTTTCACCAACATGCCATTCTTATTCCCTGAGCTGAGTTGGTAAAAGTGGTCATAAAAAAAGATTCCCTCATCAGCCAGTCTTTTGCTGCTCCTCTCTGAGTACTGTAGAGAACCAATGTGGGCATGAACAACATGGAAGAGGCCTATTATGCACTCCACAGGTTCCCATTGCTCATAAGAAGAGGGATAAACATCTGCAATATATATAAGAAGAGTTAAACTAAGAGTATCAATAAGTACAAATGACAAATCTAATGTAATTGAGCTGTGAATAATGGAGACATTACTCATAACAAGCGGGAGAAACATTGAAAAATATATAAGAAAAGTTATAATGAGAGTATCAGTAAGTTCACATGTCAAGAGTACTTACAACTGCAACGTGGTTGATGTATATCTGATACATTTCCACCGTTTGCTATCACCTCTGGATGGGTAAACACATGCTGAACAAGAACTTCCTTTACAGATCTTTTTCCGATTTCAACTTTGAAATCCAACACCCTGGCCTTCCATGCTGAGCGGTAAACGTTGATACCACTAGACCTCTTGGGTCTTCTTGGTTGCATGAGGACCCATGAACCTTTGTTTATCCTTTGTCCAACCCATTGGTTCTCTGCACTTATTGAAGCTGGTATTGTAATTGAGGATATGCTACTTCTTGGCCTTCTAGGCAAAGTGCAGTTGCTGGTTGCTGGTGTGAGAGACAGTAAAGACCTGGAGGCTCTTGGGCGAGAAGATGTGGACGCCATAACTCTCAGAGAAAAGCTTTAGTGGAGGGAGATTCACTTTGAAAGCATTCTAATGGAGGGAAAGTGTTTTAGAATTCCAATATCTTGTGCGGGCTTAATGGTCACCCTCCAGTACGTTAATGACCATAAGAGAATATCAGAAGTGGGACCACATGCAAGCACCTAAAAGCTCGGTAAAAGGAAGGAAATTACTATGCTACAATCCTAGTTTCGTGAAAGTTTTATGCTATTTTCCTATTTTTTGAGTCTTTCCACGTACTTTCCTACGTAATGTAGCCTTCATGCTCATTGGACACGCTCTATTTTTCTCTCTCTTCATATGGCCCTCCAAATGACCTCTGAAATTTCCTAATGGATGTTGACATAGCCAAGGAGTTTTTCTTGACATTGGGTATTAAAATCGCTCTCACTACTACATACAATCCTGAAGGGAATGGTAAACCAAAACGTGCGCATCCTCTTATCATTAAAGCTTTGGATAAGGCTTGAAAGGAAAATTGGGAGAGTGGCCTAGGCTATTACCTCATGCTTTATGGAGTGATCGTACAACTCATAGCTCAATTACTAGTTATATGCCTTTTTGAGTTGATGTATGGTCAAAAACCTATAATGCCAATTGAGGATGTAATTCATACATGGAATGTATTGCCTTGGGAATATGGAATGAGGAAGGAATACCTTTTTTCTTTGTGCATACAAACATTTAGAAAGAAGGCCTTAGGATACTAAGATTGCAATAGCACAATTGAAAGATGTAAGGTTGAAGAATAAGGACAAATTTGATAAAAGGCACATGCTCACACCTAGAGCTATTGAGGAAGGTGATTGGGTGTTGGTGTATGACAATAGTCTTGATAACCAACATTCAATGATAAGAAAGCTTTCAAAGATATAGTTTGGTCCTTATGTGGTTAAACATGGACATGGTAATGCAACTTATACCTTGCATGAGCTGGATGGGACCAAAATGAAGATTCCCATAGCAAGGAAAATAATCGAGCTGTTCAAAAGAAGAGGCAATACGATCCCTTTATTTCACCAGAAAGTCAGAATCAAGGCTCTGATGAACATGTTATGGATGAAGATGAAGAAAGAGATGACGATGCAGCACTCAACTTCGTTGGAAGTGATGATGAAATCAATATGTATGCTGACTTTAATGAATACTGAACTTGCAAATGATATGTGTGGCACATGCCAAAGGATGTGCACGTTTAGAAGGGGTGGAAGTCATGCCATGGCACATGCATAATGTAAAACTAAAAAATCTACCTCAGTCTCAATGATTTTGCTATGTGGGAGGAAATGCTATATGATGCACATAGTGTGATAAATGCAAAAACAGATGCCACCCCGTTGCAATCGTGTACATACCTTGTCAGGAAGGTGAGGTCTAGCAATTAGTATTGCTGCATGTTTTATCGCATTAAAGCATGCCTACTTTGATTTATAAATGTAAGAATGTCAAGTGTTTCGAAGTGGCATGCTCGTTTTGCCTAGAAATTTCAATGCGGACGATCTCTGCCAAAAATAAAAGGTTTCATACACGGGCATAAGAGATCATCCAGAGTTCTTTCCAAGCGGTAAAATGAGGTTCAAGATGAAATGTAATGCCAATGAACTTCCACAATTCTAGGAATTTTCACCCAACTCGTTTGGGTTTTTACCAGCAAAAAAGGGCATTTTTGGGCTAAAAATGACAAGAACATGGTAAAAATGACCCAAAATTGGCTCAAAATGCCACTTCATGCATGGTGCCATGACTATGAGAGCTGAAGGAACATTTTAGAACATCAATATCAGCCCTTTGAGCTCCTCTGAGAAGGGATACAAAGCCTACACCTATGGGTCTGCTAGTGCAGTCGAGTGCTGTTCGAACCCTATATTCGAGGCTATGAGGCCACCAATTAGGATTTCCCCACTTCAAATACTTGCTTGGGATTGTCTAATGAAGATCTGAATTTTCCACAAAATGGATACGATAAGGAATTGAAGCGTTTGTTTAGGGTTTTATCAGGGCAAAAAAACATTGTAACTCTGCAAGTGGGAGCGAGGCTACACTAAATCATCACACACACAAGAGTTTTGAGTTGATCTTGGAATGTTTTTTTAAGTAAGTCTTTCATGGCTCGAGTTTTTTTCTTTTTGAGTGTGTTTTTAGCTTAAAATCTTCTAGGAGTTTCTTGATTTTGTTGCAAACTCTCACAGTTAGAGACCGGACGCTTTCCTAGCCGCACTGCGCACTTCTTGACAATGTAACATCATCATCAGTGGCATATGAAGCCACCAATCTAACGTGTGTCAAAACCTCATCTACACCACACATAGATATCTTTTGTTGCCTCATATATTTGAAACAATGGCGTCTAATGTGACATGTGTGACCACAATGCAAACCTCGCATATATCAGCAACTATGAGACCATTGTCTCTTACAAGTCATCATCCATCAACTTTGAAACTCACACATTTTTGCTACCATAAGTGAATGTCCAAGTGAGGGATCAACTTCACCACTACACAATCATAAAAAACAGGATCAACACATCAAAATTGATGTCCATATATGCATAAAACAACTCCACAATATTCTATATGTATGCACACAATCTGGGATAAACAACTCAACCGAGCATAAAGTGCATAACCATGAACTCAATCAGTGAGCAGAAAATCTCAAAACACATCCCACAAGAAAACTTCCTGCAAAAATATGAAAATTACTTGTAAAGCTTGTGATTGCGAGAGCCACTAGCATATGCAATCCTCACTTCCGTGAGAGTGGGTACAAGAACAGTTAGCTATATCCAAGCTGACAAAATCTATCAAAGTGGGAGTCAAACTTGACCACTAAACCATCACAAAGTAAAGCTGCAAATATGCATAAAACTGAGTAGAAATTAAAACTACAGATACACATAAAAAATCGGCAGTGTTTTCCCTAAAATCTCAGTAGAAACTCAAAACATCTCAGCCATAAACAATTGGCATCACAAACAATGCAAAAATGCATCAATGAAGCTATTTCAGCAATGTGCAAAACAGAGACTTCGTCCCTTATCCCCATATGCCATACACCAAGTGAAAAGTGATTAAATGCTCTCCAACCATGACAAAGAGAAGCAAGACAACACCTATGGGTCATAATAAACAAAACGCATAAACCTGTCTGAGACCAATTTGTCTCAATCTCAAATCCACATATGGCATACTAAACAAGTATTACATGAAGATGGTGATTGTATAAAACTCACAATAGGTTGGGATGATCTTGGACTCTTTTTTGGTGCATGCTTATCGCACAAACTGATATATCGGGAAAGCAATTGTGAAAGAGAAATGGAGGCATGATAATGGGGTTGAATGACTCTCTACTTCAAAGAGAACAAGTTGAGAACAACAAGAGTTGGAGGAAGAAAGGATCCAGGACCTTCTCATGAGGCTTCACTGTAGGTTCCTCCCCCTCCCTGAGGTACCAATGTAGGAGGTATCTATAGAAAAATGAAAGATTGGGGGAAGAAAAAAGAGAAAGATTCTACTTATAGGTTAAAATAAAATATTAAAGTTTCTAAAAACTTGAAACATATATTGGAGGAATGGATTTTGAATAGTAAAGATGAGTCTACTTTGGGTGAGTTTCTTGCAACAGCTAAGCGTGATTTCCATGAGGATATTATAGATATCATGAAAAGAATGAGGTAGACTCTTGTTGAGCCTATCCCTCCATAATCATAGGTAAAGGAGAGCCATAGAAGGCACAAGAAATACATGTATAAGACATGGAATGTGATGATAATGTGGTAGGATGCTACCAATCTTTTAGAATCGATATGTGTGCTGGAATTTTGGATGACGATGATGAAGATAATGCCTCACATAAAGTCCACTACTATAAAATTCATTGGGAAAGATCTACAATGAAAACTTTGGTCAAGGTGGGTGATGTTGAGGAGATTGGCCCCAAAACTAATATTATGTGTTTAAGAGTCTTTACAAGAGGGGAAAGTGGCCAATAGAAAGTATCCATGGCTGGAAGATTAGAGCTACCAAAAACTTCAAAAGACATCTCTGTGGGGCATAGGTGACCATTGATGGAAGGCATACACTCTCAAAATGTATGAAATGCTATTAAGTCTTTTGAAAAGGAGAAATGATTCAATGTCAATGAAGGACTAAAAGTGTAGGTGGAGACCCAATACAAAATTCTAGCAAAGAAACTAAGACTAGTGGCCTTGCATTTACCATCAAATTCTAAGAAAATCTATAAGAAACCTCTTTGCAACCAGATCTTAGGGATTCAAAAAGAACCGGACACAATTCCATAATTGAATCTCCAAAAGAACCAAAGGTTCATTGTGGGGAGTTTTTAACACAAGAAGAGAAGAGGTGTTTTACAAAACTTTTTATCAAGACATGGTAAGGACTTTTCTTTGTAGCCAACGAGATAAGATGTGTTGATCCTAGTATTGTTGCACCTATGGTGATCTTCACTATCCCTCATGTACCTTGGAAGTTACGATCAATTTTGGTCCCAAAAGCACATTAAAAAAACTCGCTCATAGCAAAATTGCGACATAATTAAGTAGATTCTAAGAGAGAAAAATCCATGCTTGTCACTGTAGACTTCATTGCTTTTAAAGGTCCCATGACCTATCTTTAGGGGGACCTAAAACATAGTACAATAGTCAGCCTTGCCTCAGACGCTTTCCCACCATGGACACACTACCCTTATCCTTATAAGGTTTCTCCCCTCAAACAATGAATCACCTTGGACCAAGCTTTTGAGCTATCCCAAAAAAGACTCAATCATGATGCCAAGAATCACTCATATCTCATATACACGCAATATGTGTTCCTTAATCAATTCTTCAATTTTCTACTACACCTTTCCTTGCAGCGTGCTTTCTTCTTCATCTATTGCATCTAGATTTGAATTTTTTCAATAGTTCATACTTGATATTCTTTTCTTGTAGAGAAATTTGTCCTACAAAATATATTTTTCATGTGAATGTATCTTATAGGCACTAATAGAGGATGACATCAAGGGGTGGAACATCACCATCTTATATATCATTATCCTAAGGTAGTAATCTACACTTGATATCAAATGGTCTATCACATGGGTTATGCCACACATGCTATGACTGAAAAAGAGACAGTGCACATGCCATAAGAGTTGGTGCATAGAACAAATCCCATGCTTAATCAAGGGAAGGGGTGATCCAACTCATCCCCATTGAGTTAGTGTGATGGCCATAGCTGTTGGCAAGTTGCAAGATGTAGCACCACCCAAATAGAAATCCCATTTCTAGAGGTCCAAACTTATTTTTGAGTGTTACCCCTTGCCCATGGTATATGACAAAATGCAACATAGTAGTCAAGAGAGAATGAAGCTATGGCCAACTACTAATATGTGTGAAACTAATACATGTAGTTTTCATCCATCAAAATGATATATATTGTCATCATCCTTTTCCATCATGAAGATAGGCTAAATTCTTTGCCAAACCTTTCTAGATAAATGTATTCAAAGGACCATTGCCTTTTGAGAGAATCCTTTTCATTAATTTTCTAGAACTAGGTGATAAAAAGTGGAGCAAGGATGACCCTACTGATACTTTCCTCCCTCAACATGTCTAATGTCCAATATATTTGCTGCCATCTTTGGCATGTAGCAGCACACATCCCGTCACCCATTGTGGATGAAAAATTCAAACATGATAATGATGAAAAAATGAATATGTGATCAATCACTAATAAAAGTAAAAAATTTGGCCATCATCCACCCGAATGACATGCATTAAGTTCATTTTAGGAAAGTGAGTGCAAGCATGGAAATATTGTCTTTGTGAATCCAAGAAGAAAATTCAACTTCCTTTTCCAACGCTTCTTTGATAAGGGCATTATAAGGATAACGCTATTGGAATGTGTGCGGCTAGCTCGAAAGGTGCAAAACCTCTGGCTATGAGAGTCCATGATGAGAGTCACAAACACTGACTAGGCTTATCACATACTACTCGCAATGAAGTCCCATCACTTATTTTGGGATGTTTGCATAAGTAGCAATCCCTCAAGAAGAGTCCATATGATTTCTTTCTGATCCTTTCGAATTTTGATTCAGCCCAATCATCTTGCTTTTGTAAAGTACTGATGTAGCGACCTATGAGCAACCATTCATCCTGATAAAACTCCTATGAAAAGGACTTAAGCGAAGATACAATGCATAGATTTCCACACTTTCCATGATAAACTGTGTAGAATTTCGTGCCCACATCTTCCTCCTCATCAATCATATCATCCTCATCTTCATACCTTGCCCTTGAAATCATATCTGCCCCACTGAATTATCTTTTCTTGCAATATGATTATATTCTAGGTTCAAGGACTTTATATAATCAATACACCTAAGCATAGCAATATCAGGAGTAGAGAGGCTTGCAATCATTTTTAGAAGTGGTAAGCGATCAATCTCCACAACTACACATTCTCCAATGAAGTACTCCTACACATTCTCTTTGTCATAGTTTAATGTTGTAAACCACTCCCCATAACTCTCTTTTACTTGTGGATGTGCTCTTTGGCGAGAGCTTAGAAACTTGGCCCCAATTCTCACCACATACATGTGTTTCTCTTCATCATCTTGTCCTATTGCTCATACAATCCCATTGGACTAGTGTCCACTGTCACAATCACCAATCTTCCACAATCAAAGTCAATCTTCCTCAAAGTTGGTGAAGACAACAACAATTTCTTTAGCTTTCTCATAACTTTTTCCATGTACATCATTCCATTTAAACCTTTGGTTATTTCTTAGCAATTGATAAAGAGGATGTGTGACATGTGCATAATGTGGAATCCATATAAGAGAGAAGATACATGTACCTAGAAACCTTCTCACCTCAGTGATATTTACACATAATTTGTTCATCCTCTGTATTGCATACACTTTAGTTGGACAAGATTGGTGGCCATGAGGATTACAAAGATGTCCCACTATCAATATTTCCTCAACCCCAAACACTGAGTTTTGCCCAGATAATGTAAGGTTCAATTCTTCTAGCCTTGTTAAAACTTTGTCACAATCATTGATGTAGTTTTCCACATATTTACGGCACCCCCTCGAATTTTGAGCCTCATCTTTTTCAGCTAAGTTACATCCTTTGATTGGCACCTCATCAAGAAAAGGAATTTTAATTTGAGGTATAAAGTCACATAGGACTTTGTTCATACCATTCATCATGTACGCAATTGAGTTGGTTGCTCCCTGCGATAAGGTGCACATCCTTACCAAATCCAAGGGTGTTCTCACGGTAGTCAAGTCCCTCCTTTGCATTACTAGTTGGAGCTGATCATAACCTGAGTACAAAGCCCCCATAGAATATATTTCCCATCTTGCAAATGCTTCTGCAAACTCATCTACAATTGGCCCTATACCCATATTCTTGATTCTGACTTTGTTGACATGCTACATGAATGAAGCATAAAGCTCCATTTTTTTTTGGTACAGTGAATCACATGCTTGAGTAGGGGGCACATGAAGGTTTAAAAATCCCCATCTTTATCTTTTCATTGAGTAAACCTATAATCTTTGGCAAGAGTGCTTTTGGAACTGGAATAGGTTGTAGATTCCAAGGCACATGACGTACACTGAATATTACCATTGGTTTGAATATAGATGGATCCACACACCCTATCTTGTTTGGCTTAAATAAAAAAGCTACATATGTGTTGCCCGTAGAGAGGGAAGGTTGTGCCGCTCATGGTCCTGGCAGAAAGAAAGGGAAAGAGAAAGAGGGTGAAGATGAAAAAGCCAAGAGAAAGAGAAGACCTCGTAGACGGTTTGAAGTGGCAGATTTTTTTTGAGAGAAGGTCAAACATCTTATATTTTAAAGGAAGACATGATTGGGAGAAAAGTAGATTGTACTTTTAGACAGTTGATGAATAGGGTGCCCAAACTCAAGAGGCAGTGAATCTAGAGAAAGAGCCGAAGCTTGGACAAGTCAGAGTGTTGGCTTTGGGAAAGTTACCCAACATTTGTCTAATGGTGAATGCTTTGCACAAAGGTGTGGGCATGGGAGAGGCCTACATTGATAGAGGTTCTCAAGTTTGTGTGATCACAGAGTCATGTGTCGAGAGACTAGGTCTCATTACATGCAAAAGATCTGGGTTTTAGACTAGAAAACCATGTCAAAGTGAAGTGTTTGGGAATGATTATGAATTTGGAAGTTAAAGCCTTTAAAGTGAAGGTTATCGTAAACTTTCATGCTATGGTAGTTGGCCTGGGAGCTTTCCCTCTCATTTTGGGATGACTTTGGTTGAGAGTTGTGCAAGATTGGGGCAAGGGAACAATCTATGTGTATGGCAAGAAAGGTGAAAAGAGGGTGTTTGATATGACTATCAAGTAGTCTATGGAACTAGAGGATGTGAATGATGAATCCGAGGTTATGAGTGAAAATAGTTATGAAGATTTAGAAAGTAGTTTTGCTTCTAGTTCCTGTGGCGAGGGTGAAATGTCATTCTTGTTGTTTGACAAGGAGAAGGGAGAAGTGGTTGAACTATTGCAAGTGTCAAGAAATATAAACTGTTCAAGCCTTTTAGAGAAATTTGAAGAGTTTATGCAGCCTAAACAAGAATTTCCAGTGAAGAAGAGTTGATTCAAAATATGTTGAGTATTATTTTGATGCAAGGAGAAAGAAGGGAGTACTGTTTTGACACAAGGAGAAAGAAGGGAGTACTTAGCAATGGTGGACAAATTCCCAAATATTTTCATCACTTCATATTAAGAAATAAGGGGTTTTGTTGGGGATCCTGTGAAGATCAAACGAGTTGAAGGGGAAAAGCCTATACGACAAAAATTAAGAAGAATGGCTAAGGAGAAAATGAATGATTTGAATGAAGAAGGGGATAAGCTTCTGGATGCAGGGTTCATTGTGCCAATTAAGAATGACAAATGGGTGATCCCCGTAGTGGTCACTCCAAATAAAGACGGGCGTTGGAGAGTTTGTGTTCATGATAAGCCATTAAATGCAGTGACCAAGAAATATCCTTACCCTTTGCATTTCATTGATCAACTTGTAGATGCAGTGACTCTCTTTGAAAGATATAGTGTCTCTGATGGTTATTTAGGATATTTTCAACTTATCCGTGCTCTTGAAGACCGAAAAAAGACTACTTTTATCATGCCATGGGGTTGTTTCTGCTTTTGTTGCCTTCCTTTTGGGTTGACAAATGGGCCCATTGATTTTGAAAGAAAAGTAGATTGTGTCCTTACCTCGTTCCTTGGGAACTTTGTCAAAGAATTTATAGATGATTTTTGTGTATACAGTTCAAGGAAAGAGCATGTTCAAAAGCTTGAAATGACTTTTGCAAGGTATGATGAATGTGGGGGTCAGTTAAACCGCAAAAAAATGTCATTTGGCATAGCCAAGGGTGAGGCTTCTAGGGTTGAAGCAGATCCAAAGAAAGTGGAAGCTTTGTTGTTGCTATCATCTCCAAAAGATACCAAACAATTGGTCACTTTCATACAGAAGGTTAAATATCTGTCTCTTTTCATACCTTTGACATCACATCTACTAAATCCATTGAAAAAATAGTAAAGAGTGACCCCTTGAAGTGGTCTCATGATTGTGACGATGTTTTTGACAGATTCAAAGAGGTTTTAAGTACACTACCCATTATGCAAGTTCCTGACTGGGAAAAGGAGTTTTATGTTAACCCATCAGTGAGAAATGATGCCATTGGGGCCATGTTATTGCAAAAGGGGAAGGAATCTTAGTACGCCTGTTCATTATGCTAGCAATGTAAATACTCCTCATGAAAGAGATTTCTCACAAATTGAATTGGTGATGACCAATATGGTTTATGCTTGCAGACGATTGAGACACTACTTGCTATAAAAGACATTCACCTTTCTCATCAGTATTCATTGCTTCCCTAGTTTTTCAATAATTCAAATATATCAAAAACACTAATGAAATGGGTTATTAAACTTCAAGAGTTTCAGTTCACCTTTTTGGTGGAAGAGAATACTCGGGCTACCCTGGCAAATTTACTCACTTATAAAGACACTCCTATTTAGGTTAAAGAAGAGGTGGTGCGAAAGAAGAAAGCCGAGACTCTTGCCATTTTTTATGCTTCACTGTTATACTTTGATGGTTTTTATCCAAGAAGTCATGATGCTGCTTCAGGAGGCATTGTCATTTATGATGCACAAGGAAAGCTTGGAAGGAAACAAGGGCTAAAACTTGATGCAAAAAGTGACAAAGAAGTAGAGTACATGGCTCTTGAAGGTGGTTAGCACAATTGCTTACGGTTGGGAATTAGACTCTTACAGATCAAAGGAGAAGCCTTGTTGGTCGTGAAGCAAGTATTGGGAGTATGGAAGAATAAGAATTGTAAACTGAAGAATTTATGCTTTAAGGTGAAATCCTAGCTTAAAGGAGATGGATTTTTTGTTGACAGGTGTCCTATCTGAAAGTTTACCATCTTTCAAAAAGTATGCATTTATAAGGAAATCCAAGAAATACAAAATGATTGATGATGTGTTGTACATGAAAGAAAGTGATTTGGTTTTGCCTCTTGTGCCTTGGAAATACAAAATCTACAAGGTCTTGAAAGAAAATCACAAGGGATCTTGTGGAGGCCATTTTTCCATGAAGATCATGTTGCATAAAATTTTGCAAGAAGGCTATGTATGGCCAAGCATTCAACGGGATGTTAGCAATTGGTTCCATTTGTGTTTGCCTTGCTAGAAAATGGGAAAGAGAATCTTGAAACCCAAATTGTAACAAAGAGTTCTAGCTTTCTATGTGTTTGAAAAATGGGGTCTTGATGCTATTGGACCCTTACCTATGACTAGCAAAAGAAATGCTTACATCTTGACAAGAGTAGATTATTTATCATGATGGGCAAAAGCCAAAGCTATCAAACAAATTACTAGTAAAGAAATGGGGAAATTTGTTTCTGAACATATATGGTCCAAGTTTGGTGTGCCCCTAGAGCTACTTTCTGATAGAGGACTAGGATTTGGAGGGGAGCTCATTATACAACATAGGTACAGTTCTCCTTATTATCCAAACGCAATGGTCTCAATGAAAGGTTAATGGAGATTTGGTGAAGATATTTACAGAAATGACACAGACACATGGGAAGACTTGGGATTTGGAGTTGCCTTGTGCATTATGGACCTACAAAACTGCTATCAAAACGAGCACATGATTTTCTCCTTACCACTTCGTTTATTGCAAGGAAGCTTTATTGTCAATTGAAGCGGAGATTCCTGCACTCAAATTGTTATCATTGGGAGATGAAGAGCAAACAAATACTTGCTAGAAAAGTTTTTTGGATCTACAATGTTTGGAATTAGACAAAGTTTTAGCTTTGAGCTACTATGAAGAAGTGTTAAAGAAGGCTCATCTAAAATACTAACGAATGCGTGAAGGATAAAGGAATTGAAAAGGGTGATCTAGTGTTGCAATACAATAGTAAATTGGACAATACCTTCAAAATAAGTTTCAAATCAGATGGGAAGGTCCTTTTACTGTTGTCAAGAAGGTTGATAATGGCACATATTAGTTGGTAGATTTGAGTGGTACAAAACATAAATATCATGTTAATGGTTATAGATTGAATAAATATCTAGCACGCTTGATGACAATTGTGACGGATGAGATGATATCAATGAAGGAAGAGAGTGTGGAAACATCTGAGAAGGTAGATGAGGTTCTTGGGAATGAGCTACAATAGTTGCTCACCATAGGAACCTCTACTTAGTCATGCCAAAAAGCTTGCCCACTAGCCTCATGTATATATGTGTACATAGCCCTGAAACTTTTGAAAGTGGTCCTGTAAAAATTCATGTACAAAGGCAAGCCTGGGTGCTAATGTTTTGAGTAGTTTGAGTCTCCAAAACATAATTTTTTATAAGTATTTTCAACCGTGTTTTAATAATCCTAGATGTAGCTGAGATGATGGGCTTCGAGCCTGTGTTATGGTGTGTAATTCAATGATGGGAGCCGCAAGTTATGCTTTGAGAAAGTTGCTCGAGAAGTGCTCCTACGTTGGAGAAAATCTGGAAATTTGGGCATGAGGGAATTGGGAAGCTTGAGGAGGAAGTTCCATGTGGTGGGGGGATTATCCCACATGGGAAGGGAAAACTGGAGAATAGGGGGTATATAGCCTAAAGGGGGAGCCTATTATGGGTGTATCAAGTGAAAGGAGCTCACAAGGCTTGGCTATGGAAGGGCTTGTGGGCTCATGGGGAAGAGGGAGTGCATTTTGGGAGTTCACACCGAGGTGGACAGGTGCCTGGAAAATGTTTTTGGTCCTTGGCCACTTGCACCCACCCCATTCCTTGGTCAAAGGGTCACCGACAACTTAATTTTTGCCCAAAAAATTCCTAATGAGCCAATTAAAAGATTCCTTGATGGAGAGCCTTGTCGGCTAAGAATAAAGAGAAAATTCTTGGAAATAAATGATAAAAAAGCCCTTATTTTAATAGCAGCAACACCTACATAACTTTCAGAGAGCTCATTTTTTAGTAAGAGAAAGGACACTTCTCATCTGTCTTTTGCCTATATATGGATACTCTATGGACATATTTACAATAGAAGATTTGTCATGATTTCCTCTATTTCTCCTGATTTTGAGTGTGTTCTAGGCTTGGAGGGTTTCTCATAAATCTCTACAGGGGTTTACAACAGGTGTTTTGGACGGTGCGATAGTTCTTCCTTCTGATGGTGTGGCCTATGCAAGGCTATAGAGGCATTCATTTTCCTTCTTGTTTGTATTCTAATAATGATTTACTACCTGCTCCTGCAACTCAGTCGGTAATAGGGCTAGATCTATAAGAATGGAGCTTTCATTGCACACACATTCCTTGTTAGAACAAATGATCGTTTTTGTTTTTTGTAACAAACTTGGACAAAAAAGAACTAAACATACACATTATTTTGTTGGGTTACACTTCGCTTTAAAATAAAATGAATACATGTACATCAAAATAAGCGTGGTAGTTGATGAGAGACAGAATGATAGATTGTGGAGATGCAAGAACTTCTCTTGTTCTTTTAGTCCCAAACATAAACACCATACATTGCTGAAAATGTATCTTTCTACTCAGTGCAATATTTATCCTCGTGGGTGGTGTGAAGTAAAAAGGAGAACTTTATGGGCCATTATTTATACTCTATACATAACTAATTCCTAAAATAGAACAAAGATATATACATCCAAACTATGATCGTACCTAATGAGAGGAAAAATAAAGGGATTTACCGAAGTGTTTATTTTGGCTAACCTAAGAGAAATTATGTGTACCTTTTGCCTTGCAATGGGAATGAAAGGATCATACGAATTCTCGTGATTCATGTAAACTACTTGACTATTCTAAAGGTTGATCAAACTAGGATGCGTAGAGAGAGAGAGAGAGAGAGAGAGAGAGAGAGAGAGAGAGAGAGAGAGAGAGAGAGAGAGAGAGAGAGAGGGCTCAGGCTTCTTTGAAATGTATTGACAATGATGAAGCAAACACAGATATACATGTAAGAAAGAGAGAGAGAAGGGATAAGAGTGTTCTTCTTGCACTAATATCTTCTTACAAATCAGTCATCACCAATCAAAGTGAGATCAGCGTTTGTTCAACATATCTTGAGTAAAGTACACCACAACACATCACAAGGCAATCCACCTCAATCACTGTCTTAAGGACAACAGAGTCCTCTCCACCCTGTTGTCCTCTTAGAGCATGTGGGATTTATGGCCAAATCAATAACAACACCAGAAGACAAGTTACCAAGAACCTAAGTAAAACACTAAGACACTTACACATCATTGTTTTCCATGACTTCATGCTATAAAAGAGACAAAGTAGCCATTCTTAATCCAATTCCACCTCCTTGATTCAGTCATCAAGAATGAGCGGTAAATGGGAATCACAATACTGTACAACATTGCTGAGGAAGCAACAATGTCTTGAATAACCATCGTGGTTAACTGGAAAAATCCACAAGCACCCAAACCAAGCCATGACCTCTATTGGCGATTGGTAGATCCAAAAGTAATCTCATAGAGATACTGTACATGGAGTGGAAAATGCTTCATAGCAGCGATGCAATGAATATGCATGCCGCTCCAAATCAGCCTTTGCTAAAACACTAGAGCCCATAACACCTAGTGTGCATGCATTTAACAAAAACGGATCCGAACCAGTATATCCAAGTTCATTATTGCCAATACTTAGGGCAAGTGTGATGCTCCTAGAACACATTAAAGAGGATTGTTAATAGTTCTAAAAAGGAACTAAAGACTTTTTGTTGCAATCATTTGCTAGCCTCGCTGAATGTTTGAACCATAATAGAAGGTGAAACATTAATCACTTCTAGTTACAAACAATGAAACATTTTCATTAACACCTTATAGCCTTGCTATATGCATAAACAAACACCGGTTAATTTTGTTTAGGAGCACTTGTATCCGACAATTTTTGGCCACGAAAATTGTTCCTTATACAAGGTGCTGAAAACGGTCTAGAAAACACAGTCAACCAACACCTAGGGACATTTTTGTGACACATACTAAAATAGTGGGCGCCAATTTCAATCCCAGAGAATCATATTCTCCACATATGGAATATGTCTCATGTAAGGGTTTCTGAAAAAATATCCTTCGAGTACAAGATGTACTTGTGTGTGAAGGTACCTGCAAACACTCTACGATGGGAGTGAGAGGGACCCTCAGTAGACTTGCTCCACATTGGCAATACCAAACTCCTTGAGTTCCTAGACCATGTTGTATCCCATGTGAAAACATGTGCCAAATAAACCCTACAAGTGCGTCTATAATTCATAATGGAGAAACTTATTTTTAGACACTACAACCCAAATTTGTGAGCTCTTACATGATCTTGTCATCTCTCTTAAGAGAAAAAATGGATGAAAACATAGAATGGTATGCATCAGACTTGAAAAGTTAAAAACATATTAAAAAAAGAAACAAAACCAAATCAAATGCGTACCTGGAGGTTAAACATAGAGTTCACTTACATGTAGGCAAATGCACCTACCCAAATTTTTTGCATGCAAAGGCCTACGAAAACTAATTGAGAATCTTCGAAATTCAAGGAGTATTACACATGTAACGGGGGTGTTGCTTCTGCAATCCAAACCCCTTGGGTAATATAAATATAAAAAAATGCCTTTGGTTTCACTTTGCAAGGAAACTGCTCAGCTAGCAGTGGACCCTTCACCTGTGTTCATGACCCCCCCTTGGGCCCCCCTTGGGTTTTCCCTTAAGACTACGGAAGCTTAAAGTTCTCCACTACCCCTTGGCAATTGGTGAACTTATTTTCTCAAAAACGGAAGTGTTGGACGGATACGCCACGACGGACGTCAGGACATCGAGAACTCACCTAACATTTAATGTCAGTTAAGGACGAAGCTCGACCTGCAAGCACGTGGAAGCAAGCATAAGATGTCAACCTACACTCGACCGACTCCTAACTAATTCTTACAGAGGTCTCTAGCAATTGCCTAAGTCATAGCCTTCAAGAGTGCATAAGAGGAAACTTCCTACAACGCTTTCTAGAGCGGAACACCCATCAAACAATCTCAAAACACCATAGAACTTGAAGGAGACCCTACTAATACCAATAGGTCGCTCTCCCTAAGGTCTATGAACCAAAATCCCAACCCAAAACACCTGGTGCAAAAACACGTAGGATGTCTGGCCGAAATATGCAGGTCTTCGTTTCCAAAATCTAAAGTGCCTAATGTGTAGTTCTACTCAATGTAAACGCGTGGATATGCTACAATGCAAAATCAGACAACGTATATTCACCCAAACACCCGATGAAGCTCGTAGAAGGAGCTCCCAAAACTGGACCGTACGCGCGCAATGTAGGTATCGGCGCATAGCTCTCGTCGGGGGCAGCATGCTGCACTTCTCCGCATTCGATTCCAACCACCGAAGCACACGTAGCGTCAAGATGAAGCTCACTCTCTCTCTCTCGTACACAGTACGCTCACTCACAGACTTCAAAAATTGTTTTTTAAAATGACAAAAGGTTCTTTCATTAAGGTCAAAAAGTGGTATATATACCTTACAATTTCTCAAACCCTAAAGTTCCAAAGTCAACCATCTACTCAATCTAACTATCAAAACTGGGATACAATCTGGAAAGTTCTTTACGTCCCAATATTTACAAGGTGAAAAATCAGGTTTTCCTCAATGAATGAATAATTACAAAAAATAATAATCCTCCGAGTAGTTAGTGCTGTGGGGTGTGTCCAGCTTCTAACACTCCCCCCCTCCTTGCTCATGTCGTCCCTGACATGGCCATTGATCTGCTTCTTCATCGTATTTTTTCTCGCATCTTTAGCAGAGATTCATATCTTGCGTGCAGGTTTATCATTGTCGGCCCAAAAATGTCAGTGTTTACAGTGAAGAAGCCTCTGTAGAATGCTTCTTCAAAAGCCTGGAGGTGATAGAATGGTAGAAACATTATTCTTTGATACAACGCATGTATCACCTCCTTGGAAGGCTGACTAGACAGATCATAAGCTCTTTTGTATGTATCTTGGAAGAAAAATATGCTGTTGGTCATCTATCCTGGCTTGAAAGTCTCGAACACTGCTAAGAGGGTTCTCCAGATTTTCCTCATCATAATGCATGTAAGGTCAGGTAAGCCAGTGAATAAATTTATGGTTCCCGTTAGGGTTTTCACCATGTATTGGACATTTATTCTCTCACCTGCCTTCAAGCCCGACAGCTTAGGGTAGTTCAGCCAAGTGGGTTGGCTCCTTTGCAATATTTCTTGCGCTTTCCACGTCCTAATCCTTGGTAGAGGACAGAAGCTGAGGTTGTCTCTGATATTTTTCGGTGCCTCTACCAAGTGGATTAGGTATTGTGGGTACTTTGTAAGCCAGGCCTTCCTCCACTTTGGCTGAGAATCCACAATGAGCTTGACCCCTTCTAGTGTTGAGGTATCTGCATTGTAAAGGGGTACGGCTGGCTCTTCTCTAATTCGCTTGTTTATGGTAGTTTCCTCATATTTCAGCAATGGATATGGGAGAGAGGGTTGAAGCCACTCGCGCCTAAGGTTGTTGGCGTCGATCTTCTGAATAGTCATAGACTTGAAGACCCTCTGCTCCCACTCCAAGGCTTCCTTTCTGGTTGTTCTGAGCTCCATCTCTATTGCTTTACGCAATTTCTCTTCCTCTTCTTGTGCTAGATCCTATGGCTCTTGAGAGGATCCTTCTAGGATTTCCTCTTGCATAGGAGTGTCCACCGGATTAGCCACATTTTCTAGGTCAATGCCCTCATTGGCGGCTGGCCATGTGCTCTTTGGCTCTCCTGCTTGCTGTCCTTTCAAATCCTCAATTTGCCTCAAGAGTTTTTGTTTTTTCGTTTCCGCTTCTTCACCCATATTCACAACAAGGTCATTAAGTTCGGCGTTTATTCTTTCCGCCTCCTCAAGCTTTCTCTTCATGCTTTCTATTTCCTCTTGCACCGCTTGTTGGCCCTCTTCCATTCTCGTTTGCATGACTATAGATCCTTCTGCCATCATCAATCTCTGCTTTTTCTCTAGAGTTAGCTCTTTCTGAAGTTCTTGCATTTGATCTTCATAGAGTTGACTCTTAGTCGTGATTTGAGTCGAGCAAGTAGCTCTGACTCTAGAAGGTGACGCTCGCAGCCTCTGGATGGTCTGGTCTTTTACTTTGAGTTGGTCCTTGAGCTCAAGGACCTCATCCTGGCTTGCTTCTTGATCTATCTCTGCTCTTTCCTTGGCGTTCCTCATGGATTCTACTTCTTTAGATTCTTCTGCCAGTAGCTGCAGTGTCAGATTATCTCTTTCCTTCTCGGCATCTAGCAGTGACCTACTGAGCTGCTGACACTCTTCTTCCACTGCTCGCATTATTTTTGTGGCTTCTTGATTGGCTTCCTCCATTGCTTGGCAGATTTGTAGTGCCCTTGCTAAGCTCGCCTGTAGCTCAGCTTCTCTCCTTTTGCCTTTGGCTTTGTGCTTGCAGAGAATCTACTTCCATTTTGATCTTTTCTTCATTGGACTTGAGAGTTGTCATCTCTTTCTCTGAAGCCATTGATTGCGCTCTCAATCCTGTTAGCTTTGTCATCACCACATCCCAGTCATTGGAGGGCGGGTGCAGGTCCACTATATCTGTAGCAATTTCCTTCAGTTCTACTAGCTTGATGCCTTGCATCTATGCTTTAGGCCCTGTCCTCGCCAAGTCGAATGCAACTATGGTAGCTTCTTCCTTCGTATATCCTACAGCTAGCAGGTCCAAAAATGCATAGTAAGAATCATCTAATTCTTTTTTATCACTTTGAGGCTTAGCCTCTTCTTTCGGCTTCGGCTCTTGTCTCTGCTCTTTCTCATCTGCTTGCTGTTCTTCTTGTTTGTCCTCAGTCTCTTTATCTTCTGGTGGAGGGATGCTAGGAGGTGGTGAGGGCGGTGGTGATGGCTGTGGGCTGGGTTTAGGGCTATCCGGTAGAGATTTTGGCTTGCCCTTTAAATCCCTGTCTGCTTTAGTTTTTCTTTATCTTTAGTGGCTCTCTTGCTCATCTAGCAGTTTCTGCCGTATTTGTTGTACTTCTTCCTCTGTGAAGGGGACATGTGGAATATTCTTTGATGCCGCATCAAGAATCTCAAAATTCGTGATATAGTCCTCAAATCGGTCCCTTTGCACTCTTCTGGACGATCCTGACATAGACTCTAGAGAAGGCTTCCATAGTTCACTTAAATCTCCCTTGACAGCTCTCTCTGCTCGGAAACTCTCCATCAGCCTCTCTAGTCTTGCCGCTTTCTGTGACCTTGTTTCTTTGGCTGGCACTTGAGCAAATTCCTTCTTCCCTTTCTTTTACTCGGGCTGCTCCTCTTGGACTGGCTCTAGCCATCTTTTCAGTCTTGTAGCCACTTTTGGTGCTCTTTGCGGCTCCTCTTCCTTGTCTTCTTTTAACCTCATCCAATCATTCTGAGACGGGGAGTCAGGCCACCTTCCTTTTGCGTGTAGTGCTCCATAAATCACCTTAGTGATTATTTCTCCTGGCACTATATAGGTTGGCTTCTTGTTGCCCATCTTTACTAGGTTGTCATGTATATATGTCGCATAGTTGATTATCTTTGGGGTGCCTTTCATCATTGCCCACGTGAATGTCATGGAAATTGCACCTGGCGGCATTCTGTACTTTTGTGGCCTCTTCATGCACATGTGGAACTACTAGTTGTATAACTGGCTCATGATTGCCACTCTTGGGTTGGCAATATCTTCAAAGGTGTAATTTCCCTTCTTATCTTTGTACACAATGACCTCATCCCTTCTTTTTGTTACACTATCCCCCTCGTTGGAGAGGTCTAGTGCATCTGCTACAACCGGCTCAGTGATTATTATCTTTGTTTCTGGTCTGCCTTGTAAATCTGTTACTTTGGCCACTCCATCGTCTTTGATGCTTGTCAAAAACTCCCAGACTCTTTTGATGTCCACCCCTACCGGTATTGCTTCAAATTAGTTGTGGAGATCAATCTTCTCCAAGTAGCCGGCCATCTTGCTTTGTACGAACTGATTGAGTTCTCACGGCAGCATTGGTAGCTCTATAACATTGCCTTCAGTGTCTTTGAACACTCCTTGGTAGATCTTTAGGTCGTTGGACTCTAAAAGATCCTCTTGTATTGCTGGGGCTTTAGTGTTCCTTCTGGAATGACGAAGGGCTCCACTTCTTCCAGGTAATCCTTGATGGTCATTCTCTTCTTCTTTGCCGGTGACTTCGAGGCTGCCATAGATCCTGTTGCACTCAGTAGTCCGAAGTTAGCGTTTTTTCCATATTAGCTGCGAAACTGAGTTTTACTTATCCAAATGACTTGAAAATTGAAATTAAAGCTTAAAAGGAACTTGTGAAGCTGTGCATGTGCTCATAGTGCAAATCTGGCCAAAAATTTTCATCTAGACATCCTACGCGTAGGATGTCTTTTTCATCAAAATTGGTTTGGTGGATAGCTTGTAAATGTCATTCAGAAAATGTGCATGATGAAAATGGTTGGAGTCTGTGCCCAAAAGTGCCCTTAAGACATCCTACGCGTAGGATGTCTCCTGGTGATTTTTTCATGGATGGTGCTCCCAGTGCTTTCCCTTGGCCCCCCTAAGTCGCTTTTAAGCCTAATTTCAACAAAAAAGTCAAATGGATAGAGAATAACTCCCTGTGTGGACTTGAGAACCTCCGAGCCATTTTTTGACTTTTGGAGTGATTTTTGGCGATGAATTTTCTTGATGTTGGTCTCCATAGCTTCCCGATCCCTTGGGGATCCTTGCTGTATGGTTTTTGTCGCCTTTGGCTTCGTGGAAGCTTCATTTGGCAATTTGTCGCTCTAGAAGCACCTGTGGTTGCATTTACATACCTTTGATGATTTGTGGTGGTCTACCACCATAGGGATTGGTTGTTGATGGTCTAGGAAAGCCGCTCGTGAAGTTTAGTGGCAAACGGGCTTGCGGTTTGGCCGCAAGAGCAATTTGACGCTTTGTGTGTCTGATGCCGTCACTGAAGTTAAGTGCCGCTTCGGGTCACTTTTTGGTCATGCCGGTCATAAAGACTTGTGGAGGATGTCGAGATGCTCCTACCCATGAATTTTGGTAGCATTTGGTCGCCGTTTTGCCGATTTCCATTTGGTGGCCTCTTGCGGGTTTCTGGGAATTAGGGTTTTTTTCGATGGTTTCCTACTACCTTTGGACATCCAGGAATGGTCTCCTAGACTAGGGTAAGCTGCCAATGAAGTCTTGTTGCTTTTGGGTTAGCTGTTAGGGCGCCGTCTCTATTTGTAGGTCTCTACCACCCGCTTTGTGTGTGATCCCTACGCTAGTTTTCGTGACATAATGAAAAACATGCGCGAAAAGCTCAAGGTGGTGAGCCTACCTCTCATGTCTAGAGCTTGTCGGGTAGTCGTGCACGTCGTAGAATCTGCTTGAAGGTCGGTCCGCTCTAGGTGACAGAATCTCTCTCCACAAAGTCAATAGTGAGAATGAGCTAAAAATGGGGTGAAAATTTCTTATAATGAAGGTCCCCGAACCACTTTTTATGAAATTTGACATGTGCTCCTATCTTCTTACGAGATGTGGTTTAGGCTCAAAAGTTTCTTGATTTGGACTCCATTTGCTCTGTTTACCAGAAATTTGGCATTTCGGTCAAAACCTGACCAAAACACGCTTTCCGCTCCAGTCTCATAATTGCACCCCCACTGTACCATATGTTGTCCTATAGTCATTGATCAGCCCCATATTATTTTTTTTCATTACGATCGTTTGTCCCCTGCTTTTTGTATTTTTGAAGTTTTTCTGGCAAAAAATTAGCAAAATTAAAAGGAAAATAACAAATCGAACCCACAAAATCCCCAGAAATCATAATAATTCACAAACATCACCGCAAAACATTATATACACTAGCATGCAAATTTTATGGTTGGATTTCTCCGTTTTACCAATATTTTGTCCCAAAAATGGCTATTTCTACTTATGTACACACACCTAGGGGCTTGATTTGGTGTTTGGCCCCATATACTTGTAGATACATGCTGTATAAGGGCATCTATAATTGGGTTACTCCAGAAAATTTAGCAATCAAACAACAACCCTTAAAATAGTCAAAAATCATGCCCTTTTTTGCTGTTTCTGTTATTGATTCCACATTTGAGAATGCCTCCCCCCCTCCTAGCCGGAGTTCTCCCGGATGATAAGGTATCACCTCGGAGTATGTACCGTGCATAGGTTGAAAAATTTGTGCTAATGCCTGGCCGATTAATGTGGCCCTACTTTATGCATACTCGGTCAATGCATGGCAAAATTAATGTTGTGCAAGAGAAGGTAATAAGCAAGATGCGTATTGGCATTCGCCGTCGAGGTTTCCTATTTTCTTTGCAAGCAACAACTGTAACTCTACTGCTCTCTGTTTAATTGTCTTTTTTGCAAACGGCAATTGCTTTGCCAAAACTATTGAGAGAGACGTAGCTGTTTCTAAGTAGAAAACTGGTTGGACCTGAATGGCTATGGGCAGTATTGCCTTTGCTTTCCATTGGTATTTTTTTGCTACCTATTTTTCTTAGATGGTTTGGCACTTTCCTGTTTGCCACTGGTTTTTTGTTGATTGGCATCCACATAAGCCGGGTTTTCTTTGTGAAAAGTTCTCTGCCATTTGTTGTTACTTGTACTGAAGGGAGTTCCTTTTGCTTTTACTTTGGTATCCAAATGCGAGTGACATTTGGGTTATGGCTAAGCATTTTCTTTGGGATCCATATCTGTTTTATGCCCTTGGTTTGTGGTTGAACCATCTGCTTTGTTGGAATTCTGTTGTCGCATTGTTGTTTGTCTGCCATAGCATTTCTATCCTTCCGCATCCATACTTGTTTCCCTTGTTTTGGTAACCTAGATCTATGCATTGTGGTCGGTGACTTCATATGTCTGTAATTAGCATGGTTGTCTTTTACCTGATTGTTGGTCTCGGGTATAATGTTTTTCTTTGATGGAATTTGTGGTTTTGGCTTTGTTTCCAGTGATTGCATGGCTTGCAGCTGAACATTCTGGTATTGCTGAGCAAAGGCTGTCACCTGTTGTTCATGTGCATGCTGAATTATGACTACCTTTGCTTTCCAATCTATCTGCACATTGTACTCTTTTTGGCAAGGCTGCCCCAACATCATTGGGTGTTGTGTGCTTTCATCCGTCACCACATAGAATTTGTCTGGGTAAATATATTGATGTATCTGTACATGCAATATAGTCCATCCCAATGTTTTCAATGGGTGTGATGTGCTACTTTCCAGCACTTGAGGAGTATGATGAAGTTGACCTCTGACTTTGAGCTGTTGGTATAATCTGTAAGAGATCACATTTGCTTGAGCTCCCGAATCAAGCAATGTTGTCGATTCAACTTGATTGCTGCCCAATTTGACCGCAATTATTGTCTCCACTGTTTCTTCATCCAACTTCGTCAATCGAATGTCATTGATTTGCAATGGTGGTCCACTTTGTTGTTGTTGTTGCAGAGGTCTTCTTTTTGCAATGCGTTCTTGTGCTTTTGCTTGAGCTTCCTCTCGTACTCTCTGCTTTTCCCTCATTCTTTGTTTTCCTTGATGAATTTGTCGGAGCATCTCCTGTGTGAGTGGTAGATGATATCTCGTCAATCGACATCCACTAATCCAGTTCGGCATTTCTTCACCTGCTAATGTAGCAATCTTGATAGCTCCACTTTGTGATAGATCACTAATTACAAATGGTCCCATCCCTCGCTTTTTAAGTTTCTTGGCATGTTGCTTCAAGGTATAAACAAGTACGTAATCACCTATTTTGAACTCTTTAGTGTGCACATGTTTGTCAAAATTTTCTTTTTGTCTTCTCTTTTTAGCATAGATTGAAGCCACAGCTCGTAAGCGGAGTTCATCTAGCTTTTGAAGATCATCTATTCTTGAAGAGAGCTCATGCCCTATCCATTCTAAGATTTTTTCTACTCGTAGAGTTGGAATTAAAAACTCTATGGGTAGTATAGCATTTAGGCCAAACACCATGTTGTATGGTGTTGTTTCGATTGATGTGTTGTAAGCTACCCTGTATGCCCACAATGTTGAGTGTAGCTGCTGATCCCAATCTGTTCTCAATTCTGACACTATTTTAGTGAGAACCGTGCATAGTGTTTTATTTGTGGCCTCAACTTGCCCATTGTCCTGTGGATGGTATGGTGCAGATTTCTTATGTATGACCATAAATTCCTCTAGCGGATATTCAATCACTTCATTGAGAAAATGTGTCCCACGATCACTGACAATTTCTATTGGTAACCCGTAACGTACAAAAACATTCTCATACAAAAATTATGCAGTGGTGCATGCATCAGCTTTTTGTGTTGCCTTGGCTTCGACCCATTTTGTGAGATATTCCGTAGCTACAATGATATATTGGTTATGGGTGCGATATGCAGGGGGTGAGATAGGTTCCACAAAATCAATGCCCCATTTTGCAAATCCTCTTGCTCCCATCATGAGCCGTAATGGCATCTCATCTCTTTTTATTGACACCTTGGTGCGTTGACATGCGTCACAACGCTTTACAAACTCTTTAGTATCTATGTGCAATGTAGGCCACCAAATTCCTTCAGTTAAGACAATTTTTGTTGTCTTATCGCCCGAAAAATGGCCTCCACTTATTCCGCTATGCGCATGTTCTAAAATTAGCAGGTATTCGCTTGTCCTTTCCTCTTTTATAGAGTTGGTTCCCAATGAACTGAAAGTCACGAGTTTCCAGCTCTATATCTTTTTTCCGTGCTCTTGTGATGTTCTCAGGTAACGTCCTAGTGGTTAAGAAGTCAATGATACATTGACTCCATGCAGGTGCTATGTTTACCTGAAACAAAGTTTCGTGATTCACTGGTCTTTGGGCACTACATATAGTACAATTGGTAACATAAGAATGTGTGTCCGCATACATAGTTGGCCAATAAACCCCTAACTGTTTCAGTCTTCGATTGTGTTTTCACTGTTGAACAATGAAATGCACAATCCTGGACATGTGCCTCTTCAAGGTAGCACTCACATTCTTCCGGATTTATACATAATCGTAGGATTAGGTCCGATCCAAGATGATACAGCCGTCCTGCTATCAACTGGAACTTTTTTGTTTGTCGAATTGTTTGGATCTGTATTCCATATTATCAAACTTACTTCCAAAGGAAAGAATGCTAACAATTTCCTGAGACTATTTGGGTACCATTTCAAAATTGAAAAGACACGCATCTAGTATGTCATCATCTACTCCTTCAAGAGCTTCCCCATTGCGTATCCTTGAAAGATGATCCGCTCGTAGATGGGTTTTACCCTTTTTGACCACCACTGTGAAGTCAAATTCTAGCAATATAATAAACCAGCGTACGATTCTCCCTGTATTTCATGGTTTATTTACCAGATACAAAAGAGCTTGATGATCTGTGAAGAACACAAATTTGTTTGCAAGCAAATAATGCCGAAATTTCTTTACAGCATAAATCATTCTTAACCCTTCCCGCTCGGTGGTTGTGTGGTTGTTCTCTGCACTGTTTAACTTTCGGTTCGCATAGCAAACCGGAAAATCCATTGTTCCGTCTTCAGGTTGAGCCAGAATACTTCCAATGGCATATGCAAAAGCATCAATGTGAACATGGAATATCTTTTCCCAATCTGGTGTCTTCAGTACAAGTGCTGATATAAGGTTTTCCTTCAGCTTTTGGAATGAGGTTTCACACTCCTCGGTCCACTCAAAATTGACTAGCAAACGGTACAGAGGTCGTGCGATAACCGCATACATGTATATGAATCTTCGATAATATCGGTAGTGTCCTATGAAGGATTGCACTTGTTTCGCATTAATAGGCCTGGGTAGGTCTACAATGACTTTGACTTTGTCTAGGTCTGTGGTTATGCCATTTCTTGAGACAATGTGTCCTAAGATGCAGCCTTGCTTAACCATGAATACACACTTTTCAGGGTTAAGACATATTAGATATGTTCTGCATTTTTCTTTTGCAAATGGTCAATATGTTCCTCTCGTAGAAGAGAGTGTACACAAAGACCATCCATGTAAATTTCTAAGAATATTCTTACGTATTCGTTGAATGTATGCATCATTAACCTTTGGAAAGCAGCTGGCGCATTAGTTAAGCCAAACGGCATAACTCGATACACATAAATTCCCCATTCTGTGGCAAATGCTGTTTTGTGTTGATGCTCCCTTGCTATTTCTAGTTGGTTGTATCCTGGAAACCCATCCAAAAAGGAATAAGCCCGTTTCCCGGCCACTCGCTCAAGTACATGCTCTGTGATTGGTAAGGGATAATTATCCCTTATGGTGGCTGCATTTACCCTTTTGAGGTTTACACACACTCACAATTTTCCATTCTTTTTGGGAACTACCACAATGGGTGACACCCAATCTGTATGTTCGATTTCATAGATGAATTCAGCTTCCATCAGTTTATCAATTTCCTCTTTGATTCGTTTAGCAAATGTGTCATTATATGTATAAGGACATTGTTTGCTAGGTTTTGCATCCGATTTCAAAGGAATTGTATGCTGGCATATCGATGGATCAACTCCTTTGAGGTCTTTATAGGACCAAGAAAATCATCTTTATACTTCTTGAGAAGTTGGGTTAGTTGTTCTTCCTCTTCAGGCTCGAAATCCCCTTATTCAAATGTGTTGTATGCCTCTTACATATGATCTAGTGTAGACCATGTCTATATCTTAGCTTATCATATAAGCGTACAACATTGTACTTGTATCACACTCTCGGAGAGAGAGGTACCATAAATCACACCTTGACTCACTTACCATGTATGTGATTGTGATTGTAACGAGAAGGTGCATATGTATGGGACTTTGCCTACGAATAAACACAAACAGAAAATGTTTTAAAACATCAATAACTGAGCTTGTCCTTGACAGAGTACCTAGTGCTATAGCGAAAGCGTATGCAATGATGGGTGTTGTACCTCCATCGTACTAGTATGCCATGCATACCAAGGAAAAAAATAGAATAATAAGCCCTTGGCCTCAATGACAATTTCAACCATGTATGCCTTTGGTACACGTGCCGTGCACGAGTACATTAGCATGGATACATCACAATGCACCATTGCATAAACTGTGAGCTTATATCCACATAGTGCCAAAGATGTGTTCCATTATCATTGATATGAAGTACTCACTGATAATATATTAGCACATAAGAGAAACTGCGCTTCACATGAAGTCCAACAACGCACTTTTTTTTGCACAATAGAGAGATCTTTTTCAGAATGAAAAGTAAAACATAGACAAGAACAAACATAACTTGAAATGTACTAACCTTGTCACACACTTGTGGCAAGGTTTCTAGTAGTTCCCTCGAATCCGGCTCATAGTCATACGTAGTCCTTGAGTGAGGTAGCATATGTATTATGTACACCCTCATGGGATGTAAAAATGTGTAAACATATGGGAAAGTTTTTCCCAAATTTCTGTGCTAATATCATATTCCAAACTGTGGAAACCGCGATGAAAATGACACAAGGGAATCCTTGTTTTGCATAAGTACTTATGGACTTCTGGTTCTCATAGAGAACAGATACTCTTGCCAATGTACAATGTCATAGAAAAAGAAACTCGACTATGTCGAGCATTCACAGATAATTGACGTTGTGAAAGTGTGCAAAGTATTGAAAAAGCAAGAAAAAACTTGCAAGAGATGTACCTTATATTTTTAGACGGAGCCTTGCTCCAGTGATATTGTAGAAAACTCATCGGATCATCCTTTGCCAACAGTGGTTGGATCCTGCTGTTGTCTGATTGAATTAATGATAGATGACCCGTCTAGGAGCCCTGTCCTAACAAACTTATTTTACAAATTCTTGAAATTGTAACCAATGCTTGGCCTTGCCAAATACCCGCACCTTACAAGCTTGCATGACATACCCATGATTATTTTCCTTCAGCATGCCTTGCATGAATTTGACATGGGATTTATGGTTATATGATAGTTGTTCATCTCCTTGAGAAACTATCATTTGAGTTCAATTCCCCTTTGCATACCAATTTTTTTGAGCCTTAGGTGCTAGTCAACTACGTTTCTGTTGGCGATCGAATCGTGCAACCTTTGCATTATGCCTTCTTAGCCTTTGCATGCCATGCATGCACTATATCCCCACCCATGGACTTCCTTAGCCCTAGTGTTAGTATCACTTAGTGGGTGACTCCTGTGGATTTTGTGGGCACGGCCCCTTAGGGTGGGTTAGGGAAAAAAACATTGCATGGCGATGACGGGCCTGCAGTGGAGAGTGGGAGAAGACAATGGAAAACCACAAGATCATAAGCCCCTGTGTTAAAAAACCTTCCCATTGTAGCGCAAACCCATTGAGCCTAACTACGAGCAATTCTATGAAGTTCGACCGCGAGCCTCTGTTCCTTGCAAGCGGGCATTCTCGCATCCATCTCTCTTTGGACCTGTAGGGGAAGTTGATATCAGTAATGGCCCATCCCTGCTCCCGAACATGCCAAGTCATGCAAGCACATCTATTGAGAGAGAAGAATCCCCCTTCTTGATAGCACCATAGTCTGCTTGGGTGTGAGAAAGACAAGAGAGAGAGAGAGAGAGAGAGAGAGAGAGAGAGAGAGAGAGAGAGAGAGAGAGAGAGAGAGAGAGAGTGAGAGAGAGAGTGAGAGAACAAGAGGCCATGCCCCTGTACTTCCCATCCTCCATATCTACCCCCCTCCCCGAGCTCTGATACCAGTGTGAGATTGAGGGAACTGCCGTACTTGATCCTTCACCCAACCTCCCTTTATAGACCTTGCCCATAGGATCCCGCCTCCATTGGCAGTGGGCCCCCTGCCTAGTCCATGACCTCCCTTGGGTTTTCCCTTGGCATTACAACATGCATGCATGCCACATATTGATAATACGAATCAAATATTGAGGGTCTAAAAAAATGTGTACAAGTCAAAATATGAATAATATAGGCATAAAAATATAAAGGGGTCAGCTTATAATTAGTCTCTCTCATTATGAGGTTACCATAAAAAGATGAATATTTTTGGGGTTTTAATTTATGAGAGTGAAAGAGAAAAATTGTAGGAAGGGAAAAATCACAATAGTGAAAATATATACACACAAATAAATAGTTGTTTATGGATTTGTGTTGGGGTGGAGTTACACCAATGGTGGTAATTTATAGCCATTTTGGTATTATTATTTGAAATATCTCTATACAAGTATCTCTATTATTATGTAGAGTAAATGGTAAAAATTAACGTACGTAGGCTCGATAAAAATCCATACTTCAACATAGGTATATATACATATTTTCAAACTATTTACATAAAAAACACACTACAATTATACCAAAATTAAAGTTGAAATAATATATACAAACTTGAGTTATTTTTTCTTCATGCATAAAATCATAAATTTCACACACAAGTGCCATACAAAAGTATGGTGGAAGGTCAACGCTACGTCTCCCTAGGAACACTCTAAGAAACAAAATTTGTGCCCCATAGTCTAACTATGTTGTCCAAGTAAACGCATTGTTGTGGAGGTTTGGGTAATAATTACGAACCTTGCAGTGTTATTATTGATGTGGAGTCTTGCTTGTCTCGTCTTTAGAACGTCCACTCCTATGATTATATAAGCTTATTGTGGCACACACTATAAGAGTTAAATTAGATTCAATAGATTTTGAATAGAAACATAAATAAATTTTTGAAAATATAATATCACAGTCATCACAAAACTTGATATTTTTTACATGTGTATAATAAGAAAAATAAATATCTACCTCATTCTTAGTGCTTTTGTTATGTGGGACCAAATGCTACAATGTACATAATGTCATATGTGTGAGAGGTTTCCATGGTTCCAGTTGTGTGCATACCTTAATGGGGAGATGAGGCCCTAAACGCAGCACTCTTGCACATTTTCTCAGATAATAAATGCTTAAATTGATTTAGCAATGTACAAATGTCAAGTGTTTTGAAGTGGCACGGTCATCTTGCTTGGAAAGTCTAACCGGTTGATCTCCTCTTAAAATAGTAAGTTTCATGTATATCCATATAGAATGTATCCATAGTGCTTGACATGTGGGTTTCAACATGTAATTTGAGGCCAAAGGAAGTTTCTCACAAATTCAGGATCTTTTCTAGCTTGCTTGGACTAAAAATGGCAATATATTGATAAAGAAAATAAAAAAATAGCCAAAGAAGTATATAGCACAATGCCACATATACAATGGTGGCCATGGTTTCTTGAGGAAATCCAAACCCCGAGAAAACTTTTTCGAGCTTTTAAAAAATCGAGCGACATTTGGATAAATTGGTCTCAACCTAAATTAAGCTTAACGATGGCACACAATTTGAGAGAGCAATTCATCCTATGAGAACCATCAAACAATCTCTATGCATTGAGAAAAATTTTAATCCTTTTTTGTAGGAACATCATTCCCACAGACATGATGCAAAGCATCCTTTGATTGGAACGTCATCAAGAAAAGGCATTGTAATTTGAGGTATGAAGTCATGTAGGACTTTGTGCATACCATTGATCATGTGCGCAACATAGTTGGTTGTTCCATGCGTCAATAAGGTGCACATCGTTACCAAACCCAAGGGTGTTCTCATGGTTGTTAGGTTCCTATTTTGATCATACCTTGAGTAAAAATCCTCCATCGAATATATTTCCCTTCCTGCAAATTCTTTTGAAAACTCGTCTACAATTGGCCCTGTAACCATATTCCTCATTGTGACTGTTGTCCTGAATGAAGGGTAGAGCTCCATTTTGCTTCAGTACAGTGAACCACATGCTTGAGTACGGGGAACATGAAGGCTCCAAAATCCACCATCTTTATCTTTTCAATGACTAAATCTATAAGCTTTGGCAAGAGTTCTTTTGGCACTGGAATTGGTCATAGATGCCAAGGCACATGGGTACAATGAATATTACCATTGGTTCGACTCTAGATGGATCCACACACCCTATTAGTAATAAGTGAAGCATTTAGATAGAAACTCTTTGCTTGATTTCCATACAAAATCTTGAGTGGAAAATTTCTTGAGGGCTCTAAAAGGGATCTTATAAAAAAGTTTCATGAGAGTCTTTATGATGGACACAAATGTGTGTGGGCCACCTTTACTAAAATCAAAGACAGGTATTGGTGGAAAGGTATGTATAAAGATGTATCTCATTTTGTGGAGTCTTGTGAAAACTCTCAAATGTATTCAAATGTACGTCATTGTGATGGTTGCACCCTACATACCCATTGGATATGCACTATAAGTGGGTAGTAGGTCTGGTTACAATGCCATTGGGTTTACGAAAAATGAGTGCTTGCATAAGAAGATTTAACTAACCAGATTGAAGCTCGTGCTTTAAGAACAAAAATCAAAAAAGGGATATGTAAATGCCTCTTAGACAATGTTATTAGACATTAAAGGGGTGAGCTAGATGCCGACAAAGCTAGGGAGTTTCTCTTTAGGTTGGGCATTAAGCTCGCTCTCACTACTAAATACAATCCTGAAGGGAATGGTAAATCGGAACATGGGCATCCTCCTATCATTCAAGCTTTGGCTAAGGCTTGCAAAGGAAAATTGGGAGAGGGTCCTGGGTCATTGACTCATGTTTTATGGGCTAATCGTACAAGTCATAGATCAATTACTGGTTATATGCCTTTTGAGTTGATGTATGGTAAAAAATTGTAATGCCAATTGAGGATGTAATTCCTACATGAAATGTATTGCTTTGGGACAATGGAATGAGTAGGGAAGACCTTCTTGCTTTGTGCATACAACAATTAGAAAGAAGAACACAAGATATTGAGATTGCAATAGCACAATTGGGAGATGTAAGGTTGATAAATAAGGATGGATTTGATAAAAGGCACATGCTCAGACCTAGAGCTATTGAGGAAGGTGATTGGTTGTTGGTGTATGAAAATAGTATTGATAACCAACGCTCAACAATAAAAAAGATTTCAAAGAGATGGCTTGGTCCTTATGTGGTTAAACATGGACATGTTAATGCAACTTATACCTTGTATGAGTTGAATGGGATAGAAATGAAGATTTCCGTTGCAAGGAAAAGAACCAAACTATTCAAAAGAAGAGGAGATATAGATCACTTTGTTTCACAAGAAAGTCAAAATGAAGAATCTGATGAACATGTTATACATGAAGATGAAGAAAGACACGAGGATGCACTGGATTTTGTTGGAAGTGATGATGAAATCAATATGTATGTTGAGTTAAATGAAGAATGAACCTACATACGATATGTGTGGCACATGTCAGAAGATGTGCAAGTTTAGAGGGGGTGTATATCATGCCATGGCACATGCATAATGTAGCTATAATATCTACCTCACTCTCAATCCTTTCATCACTTGGGACCAAATTCTATGATGTACATAGTGTGATATGTGTGAAAACAGATGTAATTGTTGCATTTGTGTACATACCTTGTCGGACAACACAAACAATGTGAGTAAAATGCATCAATGAAGATGTTTCAGAAATAAGGAAAACACAGAGTTAATCTCTCATCCACAGATGTCATACATCAAGTCAAAAACGAGTAAATGCTTTACAACCACTACCGAGAGAAGCAGGACAAAACCTGCAATTCATAATTAAAAAAATGCATAAACCTATTTGAGACCAATCTGTCTCAATCACAGATTCACATATGGCATACTAAACAAGTGTTACATAAAGACGGTGATTGCATAAAACTCACAATAGGTTGGGATGATCTTGGACTCTTTTTTGGTGCATGATTATGTCACAAAATGATATACCGGCAAAGCAATTGTGAAAGATAAATGGAGGCATGATAATGAGATTGAAGGACTCTCTATTTTGACATCAAGGGGTAGAACATCACCATATACATCATCATCCTAAGGTGCGAATCTACACTTGATATCAAATGGCCTAGCACATGGGTTATGACAGATATGCTATGAATGGAAAAGAGATGGTGCACATGCCATAAGAGTTGGTGCACAAGACAAAGGACATCCTCAATTGAGGGAAGGGGTGATCCGACTCATCTACATTGAGTCTCTCTCTCTCTCTCTCTCTCTCTCTCTCTCTCTCTCTCTCTCTCTCTCTCTCTCTCTCTCTCTCTCTCTCTCTCTCTCTCTCTTTCTTTGCACACACACACATCCAATCATAGGAATAATATCATACCATCAAATTTATGCATGCTCTAAGTTAAAGTCCAAGTTGATCTTTACAACTACATTGAAATCATAACATCCATAGTAATTCTTGTTGACCGAGATCAAGGTCTCAAAGATCAAGATTATAAGAGAAATGAGCAGCGAAAGAAATCTGAATGAATGGCAAGAATGTAATTTCTAAAAACACCATAATAATGTCAATATGGATAATCTGCTTCTTGGAATATATTTCTTGATAATAAAATGATGACCATACTTTTGTAATTTTAGAATGTAAACAATATTAAATTTTTGCAGCAATAAAGTCTTGCTATCTTTGTTATAGTTGTTGCTATCTTTGGCATCATGTAGCATCACACATCCCGGCACCCATGGTGGATGAAAAAATCAAACATGGTAACGATGACAAACTGAAGATGTGTTCAACTACTAATAAAACTAAAACATTTAGCCGTTGTCCACCAAAACGACATGCATTAAGTTCATTTCAAGAAAGTGAGTGCAAGTATGGAGATATAGTCTTTGTGAATCCGTGAAGACAATTCAACTTCCTTGGCCAACCCTTATTTCACAAGGGAATTTTAAGGATAACGCCTCTAGAGAGAAGCCTTCCGTTTCTACTGCAAAGAAAAGTGCATAGAGCTTCCCAAAGCTAGCCCTGTAGGGTTATATAGTACAATAGGAATACTTTTCATCCATGTTTACGAGTCAATATCCTAAAGTTTTTAATCCACATTAGCATAAAGTTATACACCTTTTTCTAAATTGAAGTATGAGACCATGTCTGAGGTGACATGCATCACCTTGGATGCACACAAACATAACCACATCACCTTTAGGGTCCTCTCTCTCTCTCTCTCTCTCTCTCTCTCTCTCTCTCTCTCTCTCTCTCTGTGTGTGTGTGTGTGTGTGTGTGTGTCTCTCTCTCTCTCTCTCTCCCCCCCCCCCCAAAATGTGGCTTCATTTGTAATAGGACTTATTCTGCAAAGTTTTGATAAATATTTTTGTTTGGAGTAGGTAAGCCTTTGGGAAGTAATTTGTCATAGAAGGAAGGAATAAGCTATTTGAGGACATGGCTACTACACATGTCATATCAATGGTTGAGGCAGCCGCCTATGGGTTGAAGGTGGAGCCTATTAACCAAAAAAGAGTCGAAGGTAATTTGGACAAGATGTATCATCTTACTACCTCCAATATAGAGGCAATAACATATCTCAAAAAAAAAATTAGGAGAGAGGATTTTGAATAATAAGGTTGCATTTACTTTGGGTGAGGTTCTTGGCATAGAAAATCAAGAGTTCCATAAAGAAATAATTGACATTATTAAGAGAAAGCAAGAATCTCTTCCCGAGTCTATTTGTGTCCAGAATGAAGAAGAATTTTAAATGCAATGAAAATGTTATTGGATGTTACAAGTCTAGAAGAGGAGTAAACCAAGGTCATTTCTTGGTTTATTACTCTAAGAGTCATTAGACAAGAGCAGCTACCGAGACTCTAGTGAAGGTCGGAGACTTAGAAGATCCATGCATTGCATTAATAGACTATGGATCATAGGCTAACCCCATATCAAATATTTCATACCAAAAAAGAAAATGACCAATAGATATAAATCATGAATGGATAGTTCATGTAGGAAATAGGTTTGTGGGGGGGCGGGGGGGGGGGGGGGGGGGGGGGGGGGGGGGGGGGGGGGGGGGGGGGGGGGGGTTCACTACAATAGCAAAATTTCTATCACATGGGTTCAATAGTAGAGAATACTATTTCCTATAGTTTCTCAAATTTTCACGTATAGAAGAGTGTTGAAAAATTGGTCTTGAAAAGAAATTTATAGATTGACTAGAAAAAGGGTCTCCTTTTTGGTGAAAAACTCATAGCTAAGGGGTTTTATGACCTATCCTTGAATGCACACGATATATAGATCTTACATATAGTAACCCCCTCAAGATTATAGGTGTGTTTGATGAGTTTTCATTTATGGATACTATGGAAGACTTGAAGTCTTTAGTGGATTGTGATTTGTGTGTTAGGAATTAGGTTGTGAATATATGCTCCATAGACATGTACAAAGTAATTGAAGATTCAAAAAATGCTCAAGGTTTTGATGTACGAGTGGAAACCAAGTATAATTCTGTGGTAAAGAAAGTGAAACTAATGGCAATATTTGTAGCACAAAACTACAAGTATAGGATGGGGGAAGCTGCTTTGTAGCCTAGTCTTTGAGACAGGAGTAAGAGTGGGCATAAGTTTACAGATGATTCTTTGAATGAGCTAGGGGTTTTTTGTGATGAGAGTTTGACAAAAGCTAAAATAATACATCTTTAATAAATTCATGCCAAACATTGAAACTTTTTTGCATTTGAGACACATCAAATAGGGTGTACAGATTCTTCCATGGTTGTTTCTATAGAAATCTTCACTCTTGAGTCTTTACTATCTCTCATGTACCTTGGAACTTGCTACCTATTCCAGATTCAAAGGATCATTTTTTAAAACTCATTGAGTTTCTTAATAAAAAGATCAATAAGGGTGTTATGGACCCTTCCTGTGCTCTGTATTCAAATAGGTGGTTCTTCACAGTTCCAATGATAAATGGTTCTTTACGTTTTATTTATGACATGCAACCCATCAATAAGGTAGAAATGAGGAATCTGGATACAAGGCCAATTGTAGATGAGTTTTCCTAGGCATTTGCAGAAAGGGAGATATATATTCTATGGGAGATTCGTACTTAGGGTACATATTCAAATAGTTGGTTGATAGATCCAAAGAAAAATGGTTCTTTACACTTTACCCATGATGTGCAACCCCTCTATAAGGTAGCAATCAAAATTTTTGGGTATAGGGACAATTTTAGATAAGTTTTGTTAGGTGATTGTAGAAAGAAGATATATTCTATGTAATGGAAATGGCCTATGAACATTGAGAATAGAGGAATTAGGAGAATTAAAGAGAGAATTTTTGTGAGACTACTTTGAGAGCATAGAGGGTGACTTAATTGATGGTAGCAACATAATCATAGTACTTAATTGACTCGGCATGAACAATAATTTTTCAAGAGAGAGAGTTAGAGAAATTGACAACAATTGAGGACCGGATTTATGTGGATCCAGTCCCCCCTCCAACCGAAATTTGTGTTATAGATTCTCACATCAAGAGAGACTGGGTAGAATACAATCTTTGTGTTCCTCGTGCCCTAGGTTATGCAATGAATATGGAAAGCGTCATGCATCACAAGCATAGCATAGACTTTGTAAAAAGCATTAACTATCCCAAGCCTCAGTCCTAAGGCCTCATACACCTTCGAAGGTGGAGAGAGCTAGGGGGGAATGAGGGTACGGAAGAGCAAGAAGAAAAAATCATACAAGCAAAAAAAATAGTTCCTCACTTATCATCACTCTTCTTGCTAGCATACATATTATCATAGTAATGAAGATGGAGAAGATGGCAAGCTTAAGCATTGAATCATGGCTCTTGGTTGGATTTGCATTCCATAGCCAAGAGTGTTGGTGTAGGCTCTCAATTTCTCTACTAGCTTGGAGAAGGAGATGGAGCTCTTGCACTTTGCAAACTTCACACAATGAGAGTGTGTGTGAGTGTGTGAGGGAGAGTATACCCCAAGCAACCCCCAAGGGTAGTCTTGGGATAAGTGTCCCCCTTTCCCCTTTGAGAGAGACTTGATAAATGCAAAAACAATCAATTAAATCAATTTAATTATCATTGGACCCCTTGAGAGGCTAAACAATAGGCTTTCAGCACTTCATGAGGGTAGCATGGGTAGGGGCTTGAAATATGTCCTTGGTGTCGTTTGAGGCTTGGCTTGCCTTGTGTGTGTGTGTGTGTGTGTGTTTTCTCTCTCATCCCCCTAGCTTTGAGGCTCGTCCCCTCCTTTGTAGGGATGCCTTTGACTTATGAGACACAAGAACGACAAGCACCTGAAGCTTGGTTAATGTTCCCACAAGCACTTCAAGCTCGCTAGTCGGCAAGCATGACAAGTACCTTCAAGATCGCTAGTCGGCAAGCACGACAAGTACCTCAAGCATCTTAGTCAGCAAGCATGACAAGCACCTTAACCATCAAGCACGACAAGCACCTCAAGCTTGGGTAGTGTTTCCACCTCAAGCTAGGCCCTAGATTACCTAAGGTCAAAGGACTTTTAACACTAACCTTTGGACGTCTTCAATGAAGCTAACCCTAATGTCTTTAAGGTCCCTTGGCTAGCCTTGCTCTTTGACAGACCATCTCTCATTTGGGCCCCTTTACCATTGACCCTATGATGGTATATATTTGTAAGCACATTTCTATATTATAACCCTTGTTTCGATTTATTTTCCCATAATAAATGATCAGTTTAATATGAGAAAATCATTTGGGTTGGTTCGATACTAGATTTTAGAACATTACCTCTCTCCTGAACCGATAGTCGTTCTCGACTATGAGGTAGAAGAGATAAAGCCATAGTCATTAGTCAATCTTCCTTAGTGGGTAGAGGATCCCTTTTTACCCTATGGCATCATTCCAAGATGGATGACTAGTGCAGTTGGTGCTCGAGAAACATTGCTACCACAAGCATCTCTGCTCTTTAGTCCATTTCATTCTCCTAAGTAGAGTGACAAGTTTTACTTGGTGTTTGAGAGACGTCATCACAAACATGATTCTAAGTATGCATACTACTTAAATTTGTGCACAATAAAAAGAGAAATAGTCTTTTAAGACAAAAACATTGGTAATTTAGAAGAAATTTGTACATTTTCGTACTCTAATGTAGAATTGTAAGCATTGACAAGGTTCATACTATCCTTAAGTTGTATTCCTTGCATGCATCTAGCATCTTCAAAAGGATAATTTTTGAGCTTAATAAGATATCGTCAGAGAATCTTACCATGTTGTAGTACCTTGTCTTCATGCCGAACGATAGCTTCAGGTTGTAGCACCTCTTCTTGGTTGTCGATGTTGGGAGGGTATTCAATAATTGGTTCACTTGGTGTCTCTCCTTTATAGGATTCAGGAGGCTCACATGAAAAGCATTGTGTATGAGCCAATGGTTGGGAAACTTGAGTTAATAGGCCATCTCATTAATTGGCTTCAAGATTTGAAAAGGACCATAATATCTTTTTGCTAGTTTAGCATAATACTTTTGATGGCGCATAGGATTTTTCCCTTTAGTTTTCCTCAATCAAGCGTTGAGAAACTTAAGTAAGACCCAATAAATCTCTTTGAGTGGTAAGGCCCTTCTGTGCTTGTTAGTAGCAGCTTTTTTCCTTTGATGAGAGATGGATATAGCCTCCTTAATCTTTTGAAAAGATTCTTGTAGGTCACGACTATACTCATCGACAGTGAAAATCTTCCCATGTACTTTAAGTAGTAAGGGACTTTTAGGTCTTTCCTCAATGATTTCAAAAGGTGATTTTCCCATAGAAGTATGGACAATATTACTGTAAGCATACTCTACAAGAGGTAAGTGATTTTTCCATTGTGAGCGTTGGTCTACTTCTGTAGCATATGTCTTTAGTAGATCGAGTATCCTAAGATTGGCTACCTCACTTGGACCATCCATTTGTGGGTGATAGGCCGAAGAGAAATTCAATCTTGTACCTGGATTTTCAAAGAGACCTTTCCAAAAATTACTGGTCATTCTAGGATCTCTATTTGACATGATGGATGTTGGCAATCCATGGTGTTTGCAAATCTAAGATATGAAGAGAGTTGCCATTTGGTATGCCTTGATAGTCTTTTTGAGAGGCATAAAGTGTGCTTGCTTGCTAAAACTATTGACTATTGTCCATATTCCCATACTCCCATGGATAGACTTGGGTAACCCAAACATAAAATCCATGGATATACTCTCCCATGGTGAATTAGGAATCCGCAATGGCTGGAGTAATCCAGGTTGCTTCCCTCTATCATACTTAGTCTTTTGGAATACTACAGATTTTGAAACATACTCTTGTATGTCCACTTTCATGGTAGGCCAATAGAAGTACGTCTCTACTCCTCAGAGAGTAGGTTGAATGCCTCTATGCCCCGCATAGGGAGGACCATGGGATTCATACATGACTTTCTCACAAAGGGAGTGGCTAATACATATCCTATTTCCATGGACAAGATAACCATCCTGCAAGGTGATTGGTTCCTCTTTCTTCCCCAACTCAAGGGCTGACATTATGTCTTTAAAGTTTGGGTCAATAGCATACTCATCTATCATAGAAGATATATCATTGTGAGTAGCTATAGACACCGCATTAACTTTCGATCGTCGTGAAAGGGTATCAAACCATCAATGTGGGAAATATGTAAATAAAATTGCGAAATAAAATTTGCCCCCCTCATTTGTTTGTCAAAGAGCTTCGTTTGTGTCATGAAGTACTTGAGACTTTGGTGGTCTGTTTGTAAAATAAATGGAGTCCCCAACAGGTAGTGCTTCCATGTGTCTAGGACATGTAGAGCAGCTAAAAGCTCTTTCTCATAAATGCCTAAGATCCGTTCATCTGTATTGAGCCTTCGGCTCTCGTATGCTATGGCATGCCCTTCTTGAAGCAAGACTGCTCCAAGGCAATCACCACAAGCATCATAGTGGACCTCAAATGGATTTGAGAGATCCAGAAGCATGAGGATTGGTTGGGAGGTAAGATTCTCTTTGAGCTTGTCAAAAACGTTTTTCTCCTTAGCAATCCATGAATACTTAACTTTCTTATTTGTTAATTCATGTAATGGTCTTGCTATTTGATAGAATTTTGCTATGAAGCGTCTATAGTATGGAAACAAACTAATAAAGCTTCTTAGCTCATGTAATTCCTTGGATTAGGCCATGATTTTATTACCTCTAACTTTCATGGACCCATACGGATACCATCTTGAGAGATAATATGACCTTAGTATTGAATCTCTTGAAGGAAAATTTTGCTTTTCTTTCGGATGAAAAAAGATTGTTCTCCCTCAAATCTTGAAAAATCTCTTGGAGATGTTGCTTGTGTTTCTCCATGGACTTGGAGTAGATGATGATATCATCAAATAACACTCCATTGAATTTATGGTAGGGTCTAAAGATTTTCTCCATCAGACAATTGAACATGGCTAGTGCATTGGTCAATCCAAAAGGTATGACTAGATATTCATAAAGACCAAACGTTGTACGAAACACGGTCTTTAGGACATCTTCATCCACTATTGATATTTGATGATAGACACTTTTAAGATCAATCCTACTGAAGTAGGTAGACCCTTGTAGCTTATCAAACAGATCTTCTACTCTAGGCACAGAAAATCTATTTTTGATAGTGATATGATTTAGTGCTCGATAGTCCACACACATACGGTATGTACCATCTTTCTTTTTTACTAAAAGGATCGGAGAACAAAAGGGAGAGGAGCTAGGCCTCACCATCCCTTTGTGAACCAAATTTTGTACTTGCCTCATGATCTCCTCTACTTGAGCTTGGGAAACTCGATAAGGAGGCTTGTTAGGTGGTGAGCTTCCTGATAGGAGCTCAATTTGATGGTCACCATCCCCTCATTTTGGAGGTAAGTCCATAGGGATATCATCGATGAACACATATTGGAATCCTTTTAGAAAATTAGACAAGTCTAACTCTTCTTTATTCCTACCATTTAAATTTGATGAAACATTATGACCTTCTAGGGACTCTGACAAAAATCATGTACTTAATATCGAAAGCAAGATTATTTAAAAGTGATATACTAAAACCAGACTCAATAGTATCTATATATATGTTATTTTGCTTGTAGTAAAGTAGATTCTCTTTTTTGGGAACTTCATGTTGGCTGCCATGAGGTTGAACCATGGTGCCCTTAGGATAGCATCCTCCTGTTGGAGAGGAGAGATGAAAAAGTATTCTTTGTTGACGTAGCTTTGGACATGAAGCCTCAACTTCCCAATCAAGGGAGTAATAGAGGCTTACTGTCCCTTGAAAGCTGTATCGAAAGTAACAATATCTCCCATGTTGAAAGCTTGAATGCCCAAGTTGGTGGCCAACTCCATTGAGATGAAGTTGTGAGTAGAGCCAAGGTCAAACAAGATGAGGGAATCATGCTTCCTTACCTTTCCCCAAGCATAGGAGAGAGGTTGTTATGAGCGCGTATACAACTAGAAGAGAGCGAGAGGAGGTGCTCAAAATATACAAGAACTTGGGACTTTATGATAAGCTTAATCTTGATTAGAAGACTTAATACTTTATTAAGAGAGCTAGATACAAGACTTGGATTACATGACTTGAGTACAAGACAAGGCTTGATTGCAAGGACAAGACTTGAACATAAGACAAGAACTAGAAGAGGGTTTTCCTCATAGGAGCCTCACAACTAGTGTTGGAAAGATTGAGGGGCTTGTGGCTCAAGATTCCTTTTTATACTAGTGCTTGAGGAGGTTAGGAGTTTTTACGTTCTTCTTGAGGAGGTTAGAATCTTCTAGAACATTGTTCATCCTTCTAGTTCTTCTAGAACCTTCTGGATCCTTCTTTATCTTTCTAGAGATTTTCAAAAACTTATAGATTCTTTCGAAATCTTCTTCAACTTTCTAGAGCTTTCCAGAAACTTCTAGATTCTTTCGGAATCTTCTCCATGCTTCTAGAAACTTCTAGAATCTCCTTGATACTGTTAGAACTTCTAGAATATTCTAGATTCTTTTAGAGCCTTCTAGCGATGATGTAGGCGATGACATAGACAATGATGCAGGTAGCAACTGACTCTCAAGCATCCATGGCATTACCCCTTCCTCTAGCGATGAGTTCCACGAGGAGCAGTGGTGTTCCTTGCATTGGGCTTCCATGGATGTTGTTGATGGAACTCTTCGACTTTGAGAGATGTATGTTGTAGAGTGCGTGCTAGCTCCCAGGTTTGTTCACTAACATCATAGCCTTTCCAATGCACCAAGTATTGTAACTTGCCACGTGAAACGGAAGAATCTAGGACTTTCTCGACCTCATATTCGTCGTGTCCTTGAATCTCAATTGGAGGAGGTGGTTGTAGGGCTCTTCCTGGGATCTTAGATATGTGACAAGGTTCTAGGACCGAGACATGAAATACGAGATGGATTTTCATGGATGAGGGCAATCGGAGTCGAAAGGTGACTGGATTGACTTGACAGATAATTTTAAATGAGCCAAGCCTTAGATAATCAAGCTTCTGATAGGGTCGAGATGAACGCAGATCACATCGGAGGAGCCACACTTTATCCCCTTCTTTGTATTTTGGATTTTGCATGTGATGGAGATCTGCACTTTCCTTATACTTGGATTGAGCTTCTTTAATATAAACTGTAAGTTCTTTGTGAACTGCAGATAATTGTTGTGTAAATTTAATAGTGGCTGGATTCTTGACTTGATAGTGTCTGTGGATATCCTATTTGGGATGTTATTCATAATTAGCAAATAATGGAGTGTGACAAAGGGAGGCATGAAAACTGTTATTATAGTAGAATTCTGCTAGCGGTAGGAGCTTGACCCAATTATCCTGGTGATAATTGATAGTGTTGACGAGGGAGGAAGACTGTGATGAGAGAAGAGGAGAGGCAGAAATAACTCTAGAATTGCAAACCTCAAAGTGTATATAGAGCACACACTGAGTACACGATATATAGTGAGGACTCCTACCTATGTATAGCATAAGTGTGGGCTCTCTATATAGCTCCAACACCCCCACTCAAAATGTTGACGAGGGAGGAAGACTGTGACGAGAGAAGAGTAGAGGTAGAAAGAACTCTAGAATACCAAATTCTTGTATATTGTGAGCACCTCCTATCGATCTCTTCTAGTTCTATACACGCTCATAGCAGTTTGAAAAGACTGAGGGGCTTGTGGCCCGAGATCCCTATTTATACTAGTGCTTGAGGAGGTTAGGACTTTCTAGGTTCTTCTTGCGGAGGTTAGAATCTTCTAGAACCTTCTTGATCCTTCTAGTTCTTCTAGAACCTCCTAGATCCTTCTTCAACTTTCTAGACCTTTCCAGAAACTTATTGATCCTTCTAGTTCTTCTAGAACCTTCTAGATCCTTCTTCAAATTTCTAGAGGCTTTCCAGAAACTTCTAGATTCTTCCGAAATCTTCTCCATGCTTCTAGAAACTTCTAGAATCTCCTTGATACTTTTAGAACTTCTAGAATCTTCTAGATTTTTCTAGAGACTTCTACCAATGATGTAGGCGATGAAATAGGTGATTATGCAGGCAGTGACTGACTCCCAAGCATCCATGACGAGAGGGTGATCCTTTACAAAATGAGAATCCTCTTTTGGAGCTTCGATGGCGGAAGCTCTAGGAGTATCATTGCGGGCATTTCTCTTGGGGAAAGAACAATAGCCATGTCCTTGCTCCCCACAAAACATTTATGGTCCTTGTGAAAAGCTTCGAGCTCTTCAGGACAGAGTTTGTATTTACCTTTATAAACCCCCTTCTCCTTGGGCCGCTTGTTGTTGTTGTTGTTATTGAAATTTCCTTGGGAAGAATTTTGGGCATTGGTTTTCCCTTTGCATCGCTTTTGTCTTTGCTTTCCATGGGCTTGACATTCCGTCTAGCCCCTTGTTGGAAATTGATGCATGAAGCAACCATAGTGTGGTGGATTTATTTTGTGATAGAACCAGTATAATGGGAGTTGACATACTTGGCCATCTCTTTAAGTAATCCTGTAATTTTTTTTTTCTTTTGCTCTTGCTCGACGAAATCTATCTTTTGAAAGACAGTAGCCTTGAGATGTAAGTCCCAAAACTTGTCCACATATTTGTGAGTAGACTCATGGGAGAGAAGTTTCAAATTTCACAATTCGATAAGCAATTTGTCCTTTGCATCGCTTGCAAGGAATTTCTTCATAATAGAAACTCGTAGAGTTTTCCATGTCTTTGAGTCTTCACCATTGCCACGAAGGCTAGCCCACCATTGATGATCCGATTTTTGGAAGTACATAGCTACATGGCGTAGCTTGGAGGACTCCGTGAAGCCCTCGTCTCCAAAGGCCACATCAAATTGCTGGATGAAGGAAAATACTTTGTCGGTGGCACCGTCATAGGTGAGAAAAGAGATACTCTCTCCTCACTCTTTTAACTTCTTGAGGTTTTGTGACCTTCTTCGTGCAGTGTAATATTTTTGATGTCCTCCCCTCTTGTATTCTCTAGTAGAATAGCCATAACTTTCGTCGAAAGAGGAAGAAGGTGAAGAAGAAGGAGAAAGGGTGATCTCTTTCTTGACCTTTTATTTCTTTGTTTCCTCTCTTCCCTTTTGGAGTGACGAGGGGAAGGACAGTGGGTTGGCCGTTTCCTCCTGGCAAGAGTTGGTAATCATCTAGACCACCGTCTTTGTAGAGCCACATCTTTAGAGTAAATTAGGGATTCATTACTTTCCCATTCTTTGGATTCCTCCTCCTGTATGGGAGAGAGTCTTCTTTTGGGGGTCTCATCAATTGGCCTCCTAAGCTCTCTCTCCTCTTGGAGAGGAAGGAAAATCCCATAATCACAAAGTTGTTCAGTAACTTTGTCTTGCAAAGCACGATTGCCCATAGCTTGCTACAACCTAGTAACAAGATAATTGAAAAACATGGGGGCATCATCATTAGAACCTTCATGTGAAAAATAAAAGTTATTGATGTTCATTCAGATCTCTTGGGTATTGTCAACCATGCTAATTATACTTATGTATAGAATAATATCTGTGTTTACTTAGTTTACTTTTTGGAAATTCAAAACCTTAGTTTCTAATTCTCTTAGCCTTTGAAAATCAACACTTAAGCATCTACACCCACGGCTCAAATTGACTAATTATAGAGAGTAGTGGAGTGGGTCTAATATTATAAAATTTTTGAGGGATAGATCCTTTCAAACTTCTTATGGATCAATAATGATAAAGCCGTGGGAAAGTTTAAAATACCCCATTATTAAGACCAAATCTCCCGAGGTGTGCACCATATCCCACATACTAGCGTCAACAAAATCGATAATAGATCCTAGTCCCACTTACCCTAATATAACTAAACAAATCAACTCAAGGAAGTCTCTTCTTAAGTAAGAAAAGAGAAACCAAATACTCTGATACCAATGTAATGGAAATGGCCTATGAACTTTGAGAATAGTGGAATTAGGAGAATTAAAGAGAGCATTTTTGTGAGACTAGTTTGAGAGCATAGAGGGTGACTTAATTGATGGTAGAAACATAATAATATTACTGAATATACTTGGAACGAGAAATAATTTTGCGAGAGAGAGAGTTTAGAGAACCTGACAACAATTGAGGATGGGATTTATGTTTAGCTGGTCCCCTCTCCAATATGCATTTGTATTATAGATTTTCCCTTCAAAAGAGATTTCGTACAATACAATATTTCTGCTCCTTGTGAACTACGTGATGCAACGAAAATGTAAAGATTCATGCATTACAAGAATAACATAGACTTTGTAAAAATAATTACCTATCTAAAGGCCTCAAACAACTTCGAAGGTGGAGAGAGCTAGCGGGGAATAAGGGTAGGGAAGAGGAAAAAGAAACATTCATAGAATAAGAAAATAGTTCATCACTCTTATTTATAGCATACATAATAGTATAGTAATGAAGATGGAGAAGATGGCAAGCTGAAGTATTGAAGCATGGATCTTGGCTAGATTTGCATTCCATAGCCAAGAGTGTTGGGGTCGGTTCTTAACTTCTCTACTAGCTTGGAGAAGGAGATGGAGCTCTTGCACTTTGCACTTTACACAATGAGAGTGTGTTTGAGTGTGTGTGTGAGAGTATACCCCCAAGAAACCCCCCTTTTTCCTTTGGCCGATCCCCTCTTCTAGGTCAACTTGGAAGCTCATTGGACCCTACAAGCTTGCCAATCACATGCCAAATGCATATCAAGCAACAAGAGTAGTCTTGGAATAAGTGTCCCCATTTCCCCTTTGAGAGAGAGGGACTTGACATATGTCCTTGTTGCCTCTTGAAGCTTTGCATACCTTATGTGTGTGTGTGTTATCTCTCATCCCCTTAGCTTTCGGGTTCGTCCCCTCCTTTGTAGGGACGCCTTTGACTTATGAGACACAAGCACCTTGGTAATCAAGCACGACAAAGCACCTCAATCTTGGGTAGTATTCCCACAAGCTTTTCAACCTCCCTAGTCAGCAAGCACGACAAGCACGTCAAGCATCTTAGTGAGCAAGAACGGAAAGCACCTCAAGAACCTTAGTCATCAAGTATGACAAGCACCTTAGTCATCAAGCATGATAAGCACCTCAAGAACCTTATTCATCAAGAACGATAAGCACCTCAAGCTTGGGAAGGGTTCCCACCTTAAGCTTGACCCTAGATTACCTAAGATCAAAGGACTTGTAACACTAACCTTGGGAGGTCTTCAATGAAGCTAACCCTAAGGTCTTTGAGCTCCATATTGGCTAGCCTTGCTCTTTGATAGACCATCTCTCATTTGGATCCCTTTACCATTGGCCCAGTGTTGATAAAGATCTGTAAGCACATGTCTATATTCTAACCCTTGTTCCCGTTTATTCTTCCACATTAAATGATCGGTTTAATATAATAAAATCATTTGGGTTGGCTAGGTATTGGATTTTATGACATTCTATGGGAGATTTTGTACTCATGGTAAGATCAATTCCAACTAGCTATGAAAAGCATGGACTTTCCTACCATGACGGAACCTTTGGGTTTGGTAAAAATGTGTACCTTACCTCAAGGACCAACTAGTTCGGTTGCGCCTTTGATGAATGGTATGAACAAGTCTTAGGTATCTTCACACCTCAAATTAAAATGCCCTTTTGATAATGTATTGATCAAATGATGTGATGTAAGTGATATAAATGGGGTTCCAGACTTAAGGTCATGCTGTAATTATGTGTAAAATTATATCAACAATGATTTTGATAAGATCTTGTCAAGGTTGGAAGAAGTGAATCTCACCTTGTTCAAGCAAAATTCAATGTTTGGAGTGAATAAAGTTCTTATTGTGGGACATATGTGCGGAACAAATGGTAGAAGACTTTTTCCAGAAAAATATTGATGTAATTCAAAGAATTAAAGAGATATGTATAAATATGACTGAGGTTATTCTGTGTGGGTGCATTTGTGTTTTATGCTATCTAGACTCCACATTATGCACATGTAGTAGAACTTTTGTATCAACTCTTAAGAATAGGGATTTCATTAACCTGATCACAAACAGGTGAACATGTTAATAAAGCTGAGCAATCACAACGCAAAAACATGTAATCATGTTAGATATTAATATAGCCTTCCTATTAACTTGTGAAAACTATCTTAATTGATAAGCCTGTCAGGATTTACTTATTTCTCGACAAGAGGCTCTTTGGGCTTCTTAAATAGCATGACGGGCCCTTTTGTATAAAATAAAATAGATGGCTTTTCCTAGGCATTTTCATAAAGGGAGATATATTTGATGGAAGATTTGTACTAGGGGTATGATCAATCCAAACTAGCTATGAAAAGTAGGCGCTTGATTACCATGAGGGCACCTTTGGGTTTGGTAAGCATATGATGAATGATATGAACAAAGTCTTACATGACCTCATACCAATGCTCTTTCTCAATGATGTAACATTAATCAAAGGATGGGGCAAATTGTACCGATCAAAGGATGCATCCTATCAAGTTCCAAAGACTCATTTGCCAAAACTCATTGATGCTTATTGAACAGTAAACACATTGAGGTACATTATCACTTCATTAGAGATAAAGTTTTGGCAAATGAGATTGATTTGGTGTATGTGAAGACAAATGATCAAGTTACGGATATATTCACAAAAGCTCTTGGAAAGGAGAAGTTTTCCTACTTCTTGAAGCATTGGGAATCCATCATATGCAAGCTCACTCTGAGCTTGAGGGGGGGTGTTAAAGAATATGATGTTGAAGAATATGTCCATTGTGCTATGGGCGGCCGGACACTGACTATACTATGTTGTAAATATACTTTGGATAATAGTTCAATAGAGAAGAAGAGAAGAGCAGCTCGTTGAATGGCTGTTGCAGGGTAATGATTGTGTGTGTGTGTCTCGATGTGTGTTGGTGTGTGTGTGTAGTCTTCTTTCCTACCTTCTCCATCACCTGCGCACTCTACATAGGAGAGATCAACTTGGCTTATGTGGCAATGTAGGACAACCTTGCAGATCTTTCCATAAAGGCATTGTATTGTGAAGAGTTAGAAGCCATCCGCAAAGGTTTGGGCTTACTCTCTTTTCTGAAATGATCACGTCCTCAAGAAACAACACTTCCTGTAATAGGACTAGTTTTTGAAGTTCTTAAAGTCGAAAAGAATGTAGGAGGGCATATCTTTCGTTACTACGATTTGAAAGATTGTTGAATAGTCTATTAAATAGAGCTTATACGAATGAGTTGAGATATTAAGAGAGAACATATATATATATTTTTTAAAATAATACACTAAAGACGGATTTGATAAAGATTAATGAATAACAGATAGTCTGTCTATGAACAGTAAAATTGAGATTTTTATTAATATCAATATTTTATATTTATGTGTTTTAGCTTAAAATGCATGGGTAGACTTAAAATAAGTGGAAAAAGTAGTGGAGATCCAAAAATAGAGCTTTTATGAATTGCGACCTAAAAGTTGCGTTTTTAGCCAAACAGAGATGTTTTTCGCAATTCTGTCCGCTAGGCCTTGTAGACTAGACCTATTCCCGTCGTTTTGAGTACCTGGATTGCTCTGTTTTGAGTTTGTTTGTAAAAGTTATGATGAAAACAAACAGAAGGCAGCAGTAGTGTAGTGTACACAGGGACAGACAGACATACAACATCATACATTTCTCCCTGCTATCAACCATGAAGTGGATTGTTTCTTCATGGTAGAGTATGACAATTGAGATTATGAAGGTATATAATTATGTTTTTTTACTTTGATTATCATGTTGAATTGGTTGCACGAGTATGTTCTTTTGGCTATTTTGTAGGCGATGCAGAAATCAATGTGTGAAATAGGATCTGTGCAAAGTGTCATGATAGAAATCTAACCTTTACGGATCGCTTAGCGATCACGTTCTTATATTATTCTCGCAGGTATACTTGGTACGAAAATCGTGTAGGATTTTCGAGGAAAAGAAGGATAAAAGCACGACGGGTGGTGCGTTTGGGGATCATTCACCATTCTCTCTTCTGCGAGTGCGAGTGTGAGTGCGAGTGAGAGTGAGAGTGAGAGTGCGAGTGCGAGTGCGAGTGCGAGTGAGACGCTGCATGCAAGCGAACTGAAGCTCGGGGGTGGTCGGGAGGTTCGAGCTCCGTACAACGGAGTGCGCCCATATATTTTTCTCCTCTTTTGTATCAAAACTCTACAAAGATTCATCAATACAAAGATCTCTTTCTCTATCTTTTTCTATCGATCTCTATTATTGTGTTCCCGTGACAATTGGTATCAGAGCAAGCGGTTGATTCTGGACATGGAAGGATACGAGAGGAGGATGAAGGAGCAAGAAGACCTGATTCGGCGACTATGAGAAGATCTGAAAATTGCAAATCGGGAGTGTGTTGAGGCTGTGCGGGGCAAAGCAGCACGAGAGCTTGATATCTATGTACACCTTGATGGCCAACATGAAGGTGAAAACCATGCTAATCCACCTGGAAACAATAATCATCGTGGTGGCACTGGGGTACCACCAAAAGAAACGATGACGATATGAGAGAAGCGACAACCAAATCATTCTTAACGAAGGCTAAGCTTAAAGAGTTTGATGGCATAAGAAAGATATTCGAAGATTTAGAAGCGTGGATTGAAGAACTCAAAGATTGGGATTATACTTTCAATATCGAGAACACGACCACGAGACTTTCGAATGCTCGAGCAAGGTGACCGATAAGACAATACATACCAAGATGGCTCAATTGGAGACTTTTGGCGATGCGTACGATAACGGTAAGTCATCTACTCCTTCTTTGTGATTTTTTATGTCTTTGATACGTCCTTTGAAATCTTCTGTGAGATCGAATTTATGCGTAGAAGTTGAGATTAAAATTTGAATTTCTTAATTGATTTGGATAGTATTCATTGCTTCTTATCGTCTAAATTGATTGAGAAATTAAACTTGAAATTAAATCGAGAAGTTAAAAGACTTGTGGACTTAACTAGTGGTAATAATAGTTCCACGAAAGAGTTAGTAGAAAATTTGTTTTTTTTTCTTTGAAGAGTCGAAATCATAAAGATGATTTCTATAACATAAACATTGATATGCATGATGTTATCATTGGTATCAATTAGATCATTGAAAATCATGTTTTGATTGATTGTTAAGAAAGAAAAATATATCTTTAATCATTTGATGATGATAAGTCACACTCTTTGTGGAAAGAAAGAGATTCTAAATCTAATTTTGGCAATGGAATTGATAAGGTGACTTAGATAAGAGTGTGAGACGTTGCTTGTGTTTGCTTGTGTGAGACGTTGCTTGTGTTTGCTAATGAGATTAAAGAGAATCTGGGGATAAACATAAAGAGACAAATCGAGAATTTATAGAGGATCTCTTACATGAAGTTAAGGATGTGTTCCGGACAATCTTCCTGGTATACCTCCGCCTAGAGCGGTAGACCATGCCATAGATCTATATCCAGGAGCGACACCTTATTCCAGATATCCATACAGGTTCAATATTGATGAGCTTAAAGAGCTCAAGATACAACTTGATGATCTTTTGAAAAAGGGTTTCATTAAACCTAGTGTATCTCCTTGGGGTAGTCCTGTGTTATTCCAAAAGAAAAAGGATGGTACATATAGGTTATGCATCGACTATAGGGGATTAAACAAAAAGACCATTAAGAACAAATATCCTCTTCCTCACATAGATGAATTGATTAGTCATTTGAGTGGTGCTACAATATTTTCAAAGGTTGATCTTCGTTCTGGCTACCATTAAATCCGCATTAAGGTCGAGGACATTCCAAAGATTTCTTTTCGTACACGTTATGGACATTATGAATTTAGAGTTCTTGCTTTTGGTTTGGCTAATGCACCAACAACTTTCATGTGCTTAATGAATAATATTTTTCACCCGTATCTTGATGACTTCATTCTGGTATTCTTGGATAATATTTTTGTGTATTCTACGAATGAAGAAGATAATGCATTGCACTTAAAGAAAACATTTGAGGTTTTGCGTGAACATAAATTGTATGCCAAAGCAAGTAAGTATTCTTTTGCAAAGGATCAGATTGTGTATTTGGGAAGAGTGATTTCTAAAGAGGGGATTCACATTGATCTTGATAAAGTTAAGACTATGTTAGTAAGAGATGTAAGAAGCTTTATGGGTCTAGCACAATATGAGAGAGCACACATTAAAGATTTCTCTAAGATAGCAAGTCTTTTGACCGAATTGACCAAGAAAGACAAGGGTTTTGTGTGGACTTCTAGCTGTGAGACTGCTTTTGAGACCTTGAAGGCTAAAATAGCGGAAAATTATGTTTTAAAAGTTCCTGAGATGGGCAAACCATTTGTTGTGTCATGTGACGCTAGTGGTGAACAACTAGGGTGTGTTTTGACACAAGAAGGAAGAGTGGTTGCATATGAGTCTAGGAAATTAAGACGACATGAATTGAACTATACAACACATGATCTAGAATTGCTTGTTGTTGTTCATGCATTGAAACATTGGCGTCATCTTTTGCTTGGTGTCAAATTTGAATTGCGTACTGATCATCAAAGTTTGAAGTATATTTTCACGCAACCATTGTTAAACAACAGAAAAAGGAGATGGATTGAATTGTTGGCTGAGTATGATTTTGACTTCAAGTATTTGTGTGGGAAAGAAAATAAAGTTGCAGATGCATTGAGTCGTAGGCCCATGTGTAATTTGTTGACTGTTGTGCGATCCAATTTGGTTGATGAGATACATGCCGAAGTTGAAAGCGATTCTTTTTACATGCCTATTTTGAAATTCTTGCGTGAGAATATTGGTGAGATGTATGAGAACAGATATCACTTGTATAAGGGAAATCTGTATTATGATGACTGCTTGTGTATTCCTGCAAATTCTTCTTTTAAGAGTCAAATTCTGCATGAGTGTCATAACTCACCTTTTTCTGGTCATCAAAGATTGAGTAAGACATATGAAAAGATTAAAAGTTCATTCTTTTGGCCACGTATGAAATTGGATGTTAAGAATTATGTGCGTGAATGCTTTCAATGTCAACAAGTTAAGATTGAACATAAGAGGATACTTGGTGACCTTCAACCCTTAGACATTCCTTTACAGAAGTGGGAGTGTATATCCATGGACTTTATCATTAGACTTCCTACTACTCGTGGAGGGTATGATTCGATCTTTCTGGTGGTAGATAGACTCACAACACAAGCTCACTTCTTTCTTGTAAAAATAACTTATACTGCATTGACCATTGCATACTTGTTTATGAAAGAGATATTTCCTTTGCATGGCATGCCCAAGAGCATAGTGTCTGACAGAGATTCTAAGTTCACTTCTCATTTCTGGAGAGCGACTTTTGACTCTATAGGTACCCAGTTACGCATGTCTACTGCTTTTCATCCTCAAATAGATGGGGAAACGGAGAGAGTGAATCGTATTCTAGAAGATATGTTACAAATGTATGTCAATGAAAACCAATCTAATTGGAATGAATATCTGCCTTTGGTGGTTGAATTTGCATATAACAGTTCATATCATTCATCTATTAGGATGACTCCGTTTGAGGCAATGTATGGCTATAACTATTCTACACCTATTCATTTTCTTAATTCGAGGAATAAGGTAGAACTGTCACGTGAGATGCTTTAGAAAATGGATAGCGAGTTGGCCAAAATCAGGGGGAATATTAGAGAATCTCAAAAGAGACATAAACTGTATTATGACAAGAAACATCGTGTTGTGGAGTATGAAACTGGTGATATGGTTTTTTAAAGGTTATTCCTGAGAAGTCTCGTTTGATTCTTGGAAATGATAGAAGATTGTCTCCACGATTTGTTGGTCCATTTAAAATTTTGAAGCGCATTGGTTCATTAGGTTACAAATTGGAATTGCCTTCTCATGTTAAAGTGCATCATGTATTCTATGTGAGTTTATTGAAAAAGTATGTTCCTAATGTGCATCATGTTTTAGAGGACCATTCTAAGTTGAAAGATGACGGACCATTGACTGTAGAACCAGACTTAGTACTAGATAGGCGTTTTAAACATCTGAGAAATAGAGACATTGTGGAAAATTTGGTTAAGTGGCAGAACTATCCAGTAGAGGATGCATCATGGATTGATCTTAGTGTTTTGCAAACAGAATTTTCCTCTCTTTAGACCAACTCTGAGGACAGCGTTAATTTTGATAAGGGGAGAATGTAATGGGACTAGTTTTTGAAGTTCTTAAAGTCGAAAAGAATGTAGCAGGGCATATCTTTCGTTAGTACGATTTGAAAGATTGTTGAATAGTCTATTAAATAGAGCTTATACGAATGAGTTGAGATATTAAGAGAGAACATATATATATATATTTTTAAATAATACACTAAAGACGGATTTGATAAAGATTAATGAATAACAGATAGTCTGTCTATGAACAGTAAAATTGAGATTTTTATTAATATCAATATTTTATATTTATGTGTTTTAGCTTAAAATGCATGGGTAGACTTAAAATAAGTGGAAAAAGTAGTGGAGATCCAAAAATAGAGCTTTTATGAATCGCGACCTAAAAGTTGCATTTTTAGCCAAACAGAGATGTTTTTCGCAATTCTGTCAGCGAGGCCTTGTAGACTAGACCTATTCCCGTCGTTTTGATTACCTGGATTGCTCTGTTCTGAGTTTGTTTGTAGAAGTTATGATGAAAACAAACAGAAGGAAGCAGCAGTGTAGTGTACACAGGGACAGACAGATATACAACATCATACAGTTCTCCCTGCTATCAACCATGAAGTGGATTGTTTCTTCATGGTAGAGTATGACAATTGAGATTATGAAGGTATATAATTATGTTTTTTTACTTTGATTATCATGTTGAATTGGTTGCACGAGTATGTTCTTTTGGCTATTTTGTAGGCGATGCAGAAATCAATGTGTGAAATAGGATTTGTGCAAAGTGTCATGATAGAAATCTAACCTTTACGGATCGCTTAGCGATCACGTTCTTATATTATTCTCGCAGGTATACTTGGTACGAAAATCGTGCAGGCTTTTCGAGGAAAAGAAGGATAAAAGCACAACGGGTGGTGCGTTTGGGGATCATTCACCATTCTCTCTTCTGCGAGTGCGAGTGCGAGTGCGAGTGCGAGTGAGAGTGAGAGTGAGAGTGCGAGTGCGAGTGCGAGTGCGAGTGAGACGCTGCATGCAAGCGAACTGAAGCTCGGGGGTGGTCGGGAGGTTCGAGCTCCGTACAACGGAGTGCGCCCATATATTTTTCTCCTCTGTTGTATCAAAACTCTACAAAGATTCATCAATACAAAGATCTCTTTCTCTATCTTTTTCTATCGATCTCTATTATTCGGTTCCCGTGACACTTCCCTGTACATTATGTTTTTAGCTCTCATGCACCGCATCACTCGTAGGGGGGATATGTTACATGTGGTAGTGATATGTGTCAGCACACTTAGGATTTCCAAGGCACTCTTTGTTAGTGCATGTGTACATAGCCAAATGTCAAGCCAATTAGGCGGTTGTCGAAGAGAAACAGAGGTGTGAGAATGGGGATAAAGGGCCTTCAAAATGGGCCACAAGGGGTGGAGTTAGAAATGACACAACGCCTCCTAGATTAGCTTCCCTGCACCAGATGCCTATCCCGAAAGTGCCTATGCAAGAAGACTCTAAAGAAAATAAGAAGGATGCAACAAAAGCTAAAGGAAAGGGTCCATCCTACAAACTCCAATATGACATAGAGGTAGAAATTGATCTCAAAAATGTTTTGGAAGAGAGGACTTCTAAGAGTAAGGTCAAATTTACCTTGTGAGAGTCCCTTGACATAGAAAAGAGGGAGTTTTATAAAGAAGTACTTGATAGCATTGAGAGAAAGCAACATTATCTTACTGATTCTATCCATGTATAGAGTGAAGAAGATGCTTCAAATGAATAGGGAGTACAGGTCTATGGTGGCAAGGTGATGAAACTATTGTTGAATGCTACAATTCTAGTGGAGGAGTAAAAAGGTTAGCTTTTGGATGATGAAGATGAAGCTGCGACCACTCACAAGAGTTATTACTGCAAGATTCATTGGGCAAGAGAAACTACTGAGACCCTAGTTAAAGTGGGAGACTTAGAAGAGACATTCATTGTGATGATAGATCATGGCTGCAAAATTAACCTCATATCAAAGAGTCTATATCAAAAAGTCAAATGGCCATTCGACATAAATCATGGATGGATGATCTATGTAGCAAACAAATCATCAGGGGAGCTATATTGAGCTTGTCTAAATGTAAGGGTGACTATAGGGGACGTGAAATATGATCAAAGTTTCTTTTTTCAGGATATTTCTACGTACCCTCTTATCCTTGGGTAGTCATACATCATTGCTACTTGTATGGAAACAAAGGTAATGGACAATGGTTCAAATTATGCTAGGATAAGGATCACGGATTGGAATCGTGCAGTCCAATTCCTTACTATTTGTGTGGACCATGAAAGGAGCCGTGAAATTTTTAGAGAGCAACCCCTGCCAAAGAGAAACAAAGAATTCAAGGATTGTAAGGATCTGGGGGGGGGGGGGGGGGGGGGGGGTTGGCCATGTACCATTGTAGAGCGGGATCGCAGTTGTACAAGAAGGGAAACATTCTCGCATGATGTATATGAAAAGGAGATGTTTTCTATATGTTCTATAGGATTATCAGATTAAGAGCTATTGATTTTACAAAGTGTGAGGACTTGAAGCGGGGTGAAAGACAACATGTAAATATTGTATAGAAAGTTTTGAGAACCAATGGTTTGACAGAAGACGAGGAATGCATTGCAGGTGTGTGTGATGAGTGCTTTTGTAGATACCATGCAAGACTTGGAGTCTTTAGAGGATTGCAATTTTTGTGTTGGGAATGAGGTTGTGAAAATATGCTCCAAGAAATGTACAAATTTATTGAGGATTTTGAAAATTCTCAAGGTATTGATGTGCGAGTGGATACTAAGCATAAGTCTGTGGCAAAGAAAATGAAGCCAGTGGAGTTACCTCTACCAAAAGACTGCACACATAAGATGGAACAAGATGCTTTGAAACCTAGTATTGGGTACAATTTTATGCACGATTCCTTGAAGGAGCTAAAGGTTGGTTGCAAGGACAGTTTGAAATAAGCTAAAAAGATATTCTTTGAAGACATGCTTGCCAAACATAGAAACGATTTTGCATTTCAACCGCATGAGATAGGGTGTGTTGATCCTTTCATTTTTTCTACTATGGTAATCTTCACTATATCTTGTGTACCTTGGAACTTGCAACCTATTCTAGTTCCAAAGAGTCATTTGCCAAAACTCATTGAGTTGCTTAATAAAAAGTTCAAGATGGGTATTTTGTAGCCTTCGTGTGCTCCATCTTGAAACAGGGTGTTCACAATTCATATAAAATTGGGTCTTTGCGGTTTATCTAGTATTTATAACTTGTCCACAAGGTTACAATTAGAATTTTGGGTATAGGGTCAATTGTGGATGAGTTTGCTGAGGCATTTGCAAGAAGGGAGCTATATTCTATGGGGGATCTGTACTCAAGGTTATGATCATTTCCAACTAGTAATGAAAAAGAAAGGACTTGAATACCATGAGGAAACCTTTGGGTCTAGTAAGGATGTGCACCTTAGCTCAAAGAGAAAATAATTTAGTTGTACATATGATGAATGGTATGGACAAAGTCCTATGTGACTTCATACTTCACACTACGATGCCCTTTCTTGATGAGGTTCCAATCAAAGGATGAAATGTAAGTGACATAGATGTGGCTCTGGACTCAAGGGGTGATGCAAGTATGTGGAAAATCATATCAATGACTATGATAAGATTTTTTCAAGGTTGGAAGAGATGGACCTTACCTTGTCTAGGCAAACATTAGTGTTTGGTGTGAATGAAGTTCTTATTGTAGGACATATGTGTAGTCTATATGGTAGAAGTCCTTGTCCTACAAAAATTGATGTAATTCAAAGAATGAAAGAGAAATTTATAATTGTGACCAAGCTTTGAAGGTTTTTGTGTGCATATGTCTTTTATGTTATTTGGATTTGCATGTAGCGAAACCTTTGCATCATTTTTTGAGAAAGAACAAGAATTTGCAAATAGAACAAATGCATACCCATGCCATGAGAAAATTAAAGAAGTTGTTTCACTTTGAGGAAAGTAAATATGAATGTGAAAGACATGTGATTGTGATAGTGGATACTAGCCCCACAGGAATTGGATAGGAGATTGGTCAAGCTGATGAAGATGGTAAGTGGTGATATGTAGTGAGATTTGGAGCAAAGGTCCTAAGTGCTTGTCAACGCAATTTTCTACATGTGAAAAGGGAACTATGGGGAGCATTTATAGCTTGATAAATATTATTTGATACGTGAAAATTTAATACTGGAGACATATTGTCTACCCCTTCTTGGAATGACCACAAACTGATCAACTTCTAACATTGTTATTTTGAGATGGATTGCCTACATAAAGTTATTGAATCTTGAATTTAACCATATAGTAGAGAAATATAATTTAGTTATGGATATGATTTTTAGAGAAAGATATGAAAATGTATAAGAAATGGTCATCAAGGGTGATGGTGTAGGCACAACGTTTTCTCGTAGCTCTCATGCAAAGGGTGATCATGTTTTCCTATCAAATTCACTTGAGCCATTTACAGAGGAACTATATCAAGGAGATTGAGCACTTTGACAAGGCAAGAATGGTGGACTGATCGAGAGTTAAAAAAATACACAGAAAAGCCTATGGATACTTTTTGAAAGATGGATACTTGTGGAAGCATCCAAAACAAACTAAATGGGATGCCATTGAGGGTTGAATGGTGAGGAAATTAAAAGGGACCTTATCCAAAAATTTCATGAGAGTCTTTATGCTGGACACAGAGGTGTGTGGCCACCTTTACTAAAATCAAAGAGAGGTATTGGTGGGTCAAAGGCATGTATAATGATGTATCTCATTTTGTCGAGTCTTGTGAAATCTGTCAAATGTATTCAAATGTATGCCATCGTAATTCTAGCACCCTATATACCCACTGGCTATGCACTATAAGTGGGTAGTAGATTTGGTTACAATGCCATTGGGTTTATGGAAAATGAGTCCTTGCATGAGAATATTTAACTAACCAGGTGAAAGGTCATGCTTTAAGAACAAAAAGCATAGAAGTGATATGTAAATTCCCATAGACGATGTGATTAGCTGTTATGGTTATGTTGGGAAAGTAACAGTTGACAGGGGTGAGGTGGATGTTGACAAAGCCAAGGAGTTTTTCTCTAGGTTGGGCATTAAACTCGCTCTCACTACTACATATAATCCTGAGGGGAATGGTAAACTGAAACGTGCGCATCCTCCTATCATTAAAGTTTTGGCTAAGGCTTGCAAAGGAAAATTGGGAGAGTGGCCTAGGCTATTACCTCATACTTTATGGGCTGATCGTACAACTCATAGCTCAATTACTGGTTATATGCCTTTTTTAGTTGATGTATGGTCAAAAACCTATAATGCCAATTGAGGATGTAATTCACACATGTAATGTATTGGCTTGGGAAGATGGAATGAGTAGGGAATACCTTTTTGCTTTGTGTATACAAAAAATTAGAAAGAAGGCCTCAGGATATTGAGACTACAATAGCATGATTGAAAGATGTAAGGCTGAAGAATAAGGACAAATTTGATAAAAGGTACAGGCTCACACCTAGAGCTATTGAGGAAGGTGCTTGGGTGTTGGTGTATGACAATAGTCTTGATAACTAACATTCAATGATAAGAAATCTTTCAAAGATATGCTTATGTGGTTAAACATGGACATGGCAATGCAACTTATACCTTGCATGAGCTGGATGGGACGAAAATGAAGATTCCCTGAGCAAGGAAAATAATCAAACTGTTCAAAAGAAGAGGCGATACCATCCCTTTATTTCATCAGAAAGTCAAAATCGAGGCTCTGATGAACATGTTATGGATGAAGATGAAGAAAGAGATGATAATGCAGCACTAGACTTCTTTGGAAGTGATTATGAAATCAATATGTATGCTGACTTAAATGAATACTGAACCTGCAAATGATATGTGTGGCACATGTCAAAGGATGTGCACGTTTAGAGGGGGTGGAAGTCATGCCATGGCACATGCATAATGTAAAACAAAAAAATTTACCTCAGTCTCAATGATTTTGCTATGTGGGACGAAATGCTATATGATGCACATAATGTGATAAATGCTAAAACAGATGCCACCCTGCTGCAATCATGTACATACCTTGTCAGGAAGGTGAGGCCTAGCAAGTGGTATTGCTGCATGTTTAATCACATTAAAGCATGCCTACCTTGATCTATAAATGTAAGAATGTCAAGTGTTTTGAAGTGGCATGCTCGTTTTGCCTAGAAAGTTCAATGCGGACGATCTCTGCAAAAAATAAAAAGTTTCATACACGAGCATAAGAGATCATCCAGAGTTCTTGCCAAGCGGTAAAATGAGGTTCAAGATGAAATTTAATCCCAATAAGTTTTTCCACAATTCTAGGGATTTTTGCCCAGCTCGTTTGGGCTTTTTACAGGCCCAAAAGGGCTTGTTTGGACTAAAAATGACAAGAACATGGTAAAAATGACCCAAAATTGGCTCAAAATACCACTTCATGCATGGTTCCATGAATATGAGAGCTAAAGGAACATTTTAGAACATCAATATCAGCACTTTGATCTCCTCTAAGAAGGGATACAAAGCATACACCTATGGGTCTGCTAGTGGAGTCCAGTGCTGTTCGAAACCTGTATTCGAGGCTATGAGGCCACCAACTAGGATTTCCCCACTTCAAATAATTGCTTGGGATTGTCCAATGAAGCTCTGAATTTTCCACAAAATGGATACGATAAGGAATTCAAGCGTTTGTTTAGGGTTTTCTCAAGGCAAAAAAGCATCGCAACTGTGCAAGTGGGAGAGAGGCTACACTAAATCATCACACACACAAGAGTTTTGAGTTGATCTTGGAATGTTTTTTGAAGTAAGTCTTTCATGGCTCAAGTTTTTTTATTTTTGAGTGTGTTTTTAGCTTCAAATCTTCTAGGAGTTTCTTGATTTTGTTGCAAACTCTCACAGTTAGAGACCCGACACTTTCCTAGCCGCACTGCGCACTTGTTGACAATGTAACATCATCATCACTAACATATAAAGCCACCAATCTAGCATGTGTAAAAACTTCATCTACACCACACATAGATATCTATTGTTGCCTCATATATATGAAACAATGGCGTCTAATGTGACATGTGTGACCACAATGCAAACCTCGCATATATCAACAACTATGAGACCGTTGTCTCTTACAAGTCATCATCCATCAACTCTAAAATGTCACACATTTTTGCTACCATAAGTGAATGTCCAAGTGAGTGATCAACTTGACCACTACAAAATCATAAAAAACACGATCAACACATCAAAATTCATGTCTAGATATGCATAAAACAACTCCACAATCTTCTATATGTATGCACACAATCTAGGATAAACAACTCAGCCGAGCATAAAGTGCATAACCATAAACGCAATTGGTGATCTGACAATCTCAAAACACATCCCACAAGAGAACTGCCTACAAAAATATGAAAATTACTTGTAAAGTCTGTGATTGCATGAGCCACGAGCATATGCAATCCTCACTTCTGTGAGAGTGGGTACAAGAACACTTAGCTATGTCCAAGCTGACAAAATATATCAAAGTGGGAGTCAAATTTGACCACTAAACCATCACAGAGTAAAGCTGCAAATATGCATTAAACATGGTGCGAATGTGGGAAAAGTTTGGTAGGGTTTCCCCCTAAAAAATGAGTATAAATTAAAACTGCAGATATGCATAAAAATCGGCAGTGTTTTCCCTAAAATCTCAGTAGAAAATCAAAACATCTCAGCCATAAACAATTGGCAGCACAAACAATTCAATAATGCTTCAATGAAGCTGTTTCAATAATGTGAAAAATAGAGACTTAGTCCCTCATGCACAAATGCCATACACCAAGTGAAAAGTGATTAAATGCTCTCCAACCACGACGGAGAGAATCAAGACAACAACTGTGGGTCATAATACACAAAACGCATAAACCTGTCTGAGACCAATTTTTCTCAATCACAGATCCACATATGGCATACTCTCTTTTGGTGCATGCTTATCCCAGCAAAGCAATTGTGAAAGAGAAATGGAGTCATGATAATGGGGTTGAAGGACTCTCTACTTTAAAGAGAACAAGTTGAGAACAACACTCTAGGTTCCTCCCCCTCCCGAGGTACCAATGTAGGAGGTATCTATAGAAAAGATGAAAGATTGGGGGAAGAAAAAAAGAAAGATTCTACTTCTAGGTTAAAATCAAATATTAAAGTTGCTAAAAACTTTAAACATATATTGGAGGAAAGGATTTTGAATAGTAAAGCTGAGTCTTCTTTGGGTGAGTTTCTTGGAATAGCTAAGTGTGATTTCCATGAGGATATTATAGATATCATGAAAAGAATGAGGCAGACTCTTGTTGAGCCTATCCCTCCATAATCATAGAAAAGGAGAGCCCTGGAAGGCACAAGAAATACATGTATGAGACATGGAATGTGATGATAATGAGGTAGGATGCTACCAATCTTTTAGAATAGATATGTGTGCTACATTTTTGGATGACGATGATGAAGATGATGCCTAACATAAAGTGCACTACTGTAAAAGTCATTGGGAAAGAGCTACAATGAAAACTTTGTCAAGGTGGGTGGTCTTGAGGAGCTATATGTTGCATTGATAGATCATGGCCCCAAAACTAATATTATGTGTTTAAGATTCTTTACATGAAGGGAAAGTGGCCAATAGAAACTATTCATGGTTGGATGATTAGAGCTGCCAAAAACTTCAAAAGACATCTTTGTGGGGCATAGGTGACCATTGATGGAAGGCATACACTCTCAAAATTTATGAAATGATATTAAGTCTTTTTTAAAGGAGAAATGATACAATGCCAATGAAGGACTAAAAGTGTAGGTAGAGACCAAGTACAAAATTGTAGCAAAGAAACTAAGACTAGTGGCCTTGCCTTTACCATCAAATTCTAAGAAAAGCTAGAAGAAACCTCTTTGCAACCAAATCTTAGGGATTCAAAAAGAACGGGTCACAATTTCATAATGGAATCTCCAAAAGAAGCAAAGGTTCGTTGTGGAAAGAGGTGTTTTACAAAACAAGAAGAGAAGAGGTGTTCTAAAGGAATTGTGATTAGATCAAAAACCCAGTTATAGTGCATGGCTAATGGGTATGTAGGATGCAAGCCATCACAATGGCGTACATTGGAATACATTTGGCATGTCACACAAGAATCCACAAACTCAAATACATCCTGATACATGACTTTCCACCAATATGTTTCTTTCACTTTGAAAAAAGTAGCCAATACACTTCAATATCCAGCATATAGGCTTTCATGAAGCTCTTTGATTATTTTAAGCTGAGTAGGCTTATCACATACTACTCGCAATGAAGTCCCATATCTTCTTTTAGGATGTTTGCATAAGTAGCCATCCCTCAAGAAGAGTCCATATTATTTCTTTCTGATCCTTTTGAATTCTGATTCAACCCAATCATCTTGCTTTTGTAAAGTACACCTTCTCACCTCAGTGATATTTACACATAATTTGTTCATCCTCTGTATTGCATACACTTTAGTTGGACAAGATTGGTGGCCATGAGGATTACAACGATGTCCCACTATTATTATTTTTCCTCAACCCTAAACACTGAATTTTGCCCAGATAATGTAAGGTTCAATTTTTCTAGCCTTGTTAAAATTTTGTCACAATCATTGATGTGGTTTGCCACATATTTATTGTACCCCCTCGAATTTAGAGGCTCATCTTTTTTAGCTAAGCACCATCATTTGATTGGCACCTCATCAAGAAAAGGAATTTTAATTTGAGGTATGAAGTCACGTAGAACTTTGTTCATACCATTCATCATGTACGCAATTGAGTTGGTTGCTCCCTGCGGTAAGGTGCACATCCTTACCAAACCCAATGGTATTCTCATGGTAGTTAAGTCCCTGCTTTCCATTACTAGTTAGAATTGATCATAACCTGAGTACAAATCCCCCATAGAATATATTGCCCTTCTTGCAAATGCTTCTGCAAACTCATCTACAATTGGCCCTATACCCATATTCTTTATTGTGACTTTGTTGACATGCTACATAAATGAAGCTTAGAGCTCCATTTTTCTTTGGTACAGTGAACCACATACTTGAGTAGGGGACACATGAAGGTTCCAAAATACCCATCTTTATATTTTCATTGAGTAAACCTATAAGCTTTGGCAAGAGTTCTTTGGCAAGAGTGCTTTTGGCACTGGAATTAGTTGTAGATTCCAAGGCACATGAGGTACACTGGATATTACCTTTGGTTCGACTAGAAATGGATCCACACACCCTATCTTGTTTGGATTAAATGAAAAAGCTACAGATATGCTGCCCGTAGAGAGGGAAGGATGTGCCGCGCGTGGTCCTAGCAAAAAGAAAGGGAACGAGAAAGAGGGTGAATATGCAAAAGACAAGAGGAAGAGAAGACCACGTAGACGGTTTGAAGTGGCAGATTTACCTTTGAGAGAAGGTCAAACATCTTACAGTTTCAAAAAATACCTGATTGGGAGAAAAGTAGACTGTACTTTTGGATAGTTGATGAATATGGTGCCCAAACTCAAGAGGCAGTGAAAGTCACTAGTGAATCCAGAGAAAGAGCCGAAGCATGGAATAGTCACAGTGTTGGCTGTGGGAAAGTTACCAAACATTTTTCTTGTGGTGAATGCTTGGCATAAAGGTGTGGGCATGGAAGAGGCCTACATTGATAGAGGTTCTCAAGTTTGTGTGATCACAGAGTCGTGTCGAGAGACTAGGTCTCATTAGATGCAAAAGCTCTGGGTTTTGGACTAGAAAACAATGTCAAAGTGAAGTGTTTGGGAATGATTATAAATTTGTAAGTTAGAGTGTTTAACGTGAAGGTTATTGTAAACTTTCATGCTATGGTAGTTGGCTTGGAAGCTTTCCCTCTCATTTTGGGACGACCTTGGTTGAGAGCTGTGCAAGATTGGGGGAAGGGCACAATCTGTGCGTATGGCAGGAAGGGTGAAAAGAGGGTGGTTGATATGACTACCAAGAAGCCTATGGCACTATAGGATATGAATGATGAATCCAAGGTTACCACTGAAGGTAGGTATCAATATTTAGAAAGTAGTTTTGCTTCTAGTTCCAGTGACGAGGGTGAAATGTCATTCTTGTTGTTGGACGAGGAGAAGGTAGAAACAGGTGAAATATTGAAAGTGACAAGAAATATAAACTCTTCAAGCCGTTTAAAAAATTTGAAGAGTTGATGCAGCCTAGACAGGAATTGCCACTGAAGAAAGAGTTGATTCAAAATATGCTAAGTACTGATTTGACGCAAGGAGAAAGAAGGGAGTACTGTTTTGACACAAGGAGAAAGAAGGGAGTACCTAGAAATGTTGGACAAATTCCCAAATCTTTTCATCACTTCATATCAAGAAATAAGGGGTTTTTTTGGGAATCCTGTGAAGATCAAACTAGTTGAAGGGGAAAAGCCTACACGACAAAAATTAAGAAGAATGGGTAAGGAGAAAATGAATGCTTCAAAGGAAGAAGGGGATAAGCTTATGGATGCAAGGTTCATTGTGCCAATTGAGAATGATAAATGGGTGAGCCCTATAGTGGTCACTTCAAAGAAAGACGGGTGTTGGAGAGTTTTTGTTGATGATAAGCCATAAAATGCAGTGACCAAGAAATATCCTTACCCTTTGCATTTCATTGATCAGAGTTTAGATTCAGTGATAGGATTTGAAAGATACAGTGTCTGTGATGGTTATTTAGAATATTTTCAGCTTAACACTAGAATGGTAACAGGACACTTTTATGTCCTTGGACACTTTTAAGTCCTGTTAAGTGACCATTTTGCTTGAATTATTTCAATAGTATGAAAATGAATTTCTAGGTGCTATATATCCACAAAGTTGCCTTATGAGCTGAAAAAAACTTAGCATTTTTTTTAAAGTATCAATCTCACCATTAACCTTACTCTTGCACAACATTTTTGAACCTAAATTGTGTAAAAAAACAGGTCTTGTTTTTGGCTTTTTTTCAATTTTTGGTAACTATACCACTCTAAACTTCATGTTTGTGAGGTTTAGATGGCTAGAGGTTAGGACTTCATAGTTCTCAACATGTTTTGATGCTTGTAGGGAGAGTTAAGTATTAAACTTGAAAGTTATGACCAATTTACAAGAATTGCATAATCCTGTTTTTTGGGAAAAATTAGCACTTTTATGATTTTTTTGGTGGCTTTCTTGATATCCAAACTCAATTTTGATTGTGTAAGTGTAATGTATACCATAAATCTAATCTTCCTTGAGTTTTGGGGGACCTAATATGCTATATAGCATAGTATATGATGATGGTTGAGTTTCTTGATTGCTGAAGAATACGATACATTTTAGAGTAGCAAGTATAACTTTCTCAATATTGCTAGTTTCTTAGGCCAATTGTGTGTGTTTTGTAGGTAGTAACCATATCTAATCATAGACTACAAACTTGGCTAGATATTGAGTAGTTTCTATGAGTTTCTAAAGGTCATAATGCTAAACCCAGTTTTTTCATGTTTGGTGTATTTAGCACTTTATCATTGCCCCCAAAGTTCCAATTATAAGAGATTCATTATCCTTTTGACATGCTCCATGTCTCCTTTTGAATCCAAAGTCCCAAAGGGAACTAAGAAAACATGTATATAGCATTTGTATTGAGCGTCACTATAGAAACTTTGATGATAGGTCCGCAGAATGGCAAAAATGCAACTTTTTTGTACCTATTTTTTTGCCCAAAACAAAATTGGTGAGGTAAAAGCAACCATATGTTTTGGTCACCAACCCACTGAAGTTAACGGGGCATTTTATCTCATGTCCTACAAAAATCCCCACTCTTATTTATATGCAATCAACCGTAAGAAATTGTTGTCTTGGGAAAAATGCACTGGTCCATCAACTTTGGAGGCTTGTAGTGACCAAGGGATGAGAAAAATTACAAGTTTCTCATTTTTTCCATATGTAGTAGTTATTGAACTATAAGCTCATGAAAGTATTTTTGAAAATGAGTGGATCTACTATGGTTTTGCAATTTTTTCCCAAAACCCTGAAAGGACACTTTTATGTCCTGTTAGGTTACCATTCTAGTGTTAACCTTGCTCTTGAAGACCAAAAAAAGAATACTTTTATCACGCCATGGGGTTGTTTTTGCTTGTGATGCCTTCCTTTTGGGTTGACAAATGGGCCCGTTGCTTTTGAAAGAAAAGTAGATTGTGTCATTACCCTGTTCCTTGGGAAGTTTGTCAAAGGATTTATCGATGATTTTTGTGTATAAAGTTAAAGGAAAGAGCATGTTCAAAAGCTTGAAATGACTTAAATTGCAAGGTATGAGGAATGTGGGGGTTAGTTAAATCGCAAAAAATGTCATTTGGCATAGCCAAGGGTGAGGCTTCTAGGATTGAAGTAGATCCAAAGAAAGTGGAAGCTTTGTTGTTGCTATCATCTCCAAAAGATACCAGACAGTTGGCCACTTTCATACATAAGGTTAATTATCTGTCTCGTTTCATACCTTTGAGATCACAACTACTAGATCCATTACAAAAATAGTAAAGAATGACCCCTTGAAGTGGTCTCATGATTGTGATGATGTTTTTGACAGATTCAAAGAGGTTTTAAGTACACTACCCATTATGCAAGTTCTTGACTGGGAAAAGGAGTTTTATGTTAACCCATCAGTGGGAAATGATGCCATTGGGGCCATGTTATTGCAAAAGGGGAAGGAATCTTAGTATATGAAGCTTGTTCATTATGCTAGCAGAGTGAAGATTCCTCATGAAAGAGATTTCTCTAAAATTGAATTGGTGATGACTAGTATGGTTTATGCTTGCAGACTATTTAGACACTACTTGCTATAAAAGTCAGTCACCTTTCTCACCACTTATTCATTGCTTCCCTAGCTATTCAATAATTTAAATATATCAAAAACACTTATGAAATGTTTTATTAAACTTCAGGAGTTTCAATTCACCTTTTTGGTGGAAGATAATACTTGGGCTACCCTGGCAAATTTACTCACTTATAAAGACACTCCTCTTTAGTTTAAAGAAGAGGTGGTGCGAAAGAAGAAAGTTGAGACTCTTGCCATTTTTGATGCTTCACTGTTATACTTTGATGGTTCTTATCCAAGAAGTCATGATGCTGCTTCAAGAGGCATTGTCGTTTCTGATGCACAAGGAAATCTTTTAAGGAAACAAGGGCTAAAACTTGATGCAAAAAGTGACAATGAAGCAAAGTACATGGCTCTTGAAGGTGGTTTGCACATTTGCTTACGGCTGGGAATTAGACGCTTACAGATCAAAGGAGATGCCTTGTTGGTCGTGAAGCAAGTATTGTGAGTATGGAATAATAAGAATTGTAAACTGAAGAATTTATGCTTCAAGGTGAAATCCTAGCTTAAAGGAGATGGATTTTTAGTTGACAGGTGTCCTACCTGAAGGTTTACCATCTTTCAAAAGTATGCATTTATAAGGAAAGCCAGGAAATACAAAATGCTTGATGATGTGTTGTACATGAAAGAAAGTGATTTGGTTTTGCCTCTTGTGCCTTGGAAAGAGAAAATCTACAAGGTCTTGGAAGAAAGTCACGAGGGATCTTGTGGAGGCCATTTTTCCATGAAGATCATGTTGCATAAAATTTTTCAAGAAGGCTATGTATGGCCAAGCATTCAACGGGATGTTAACCATTGGTGCCAGTCGTGTTTGCCTTGCTAGAAGATGGCAAAGAGAATCTTGAAACCCAAATTGTGACAAACAGTTCTAGATTTTAATGTGTTTGAAAAATGAGGTCTTGATGCTATTGGACCCTTACCTATGACTAGGAAAAGAAATGCTTACATCTTGAAAACAGTAGATTATTTATCACGATGGGAAGAAGCCAAAGCTATCAAACAGATTACCAGTAAAGAAATGGGGAAATTTGTTTATGAGCATATATGCTACAGTTTTGGTGTGCCCCTAGAGCCACTTTCTGATAGAGGACCAAGATTTCGAGGGGAGCTCATTATCCCGGGGGGTTCACCTACATAGTATGTAACCTATCACGTGAGTTCAACAGAAGGGTATTTAAATCCCTTCAAACTTACAGAAATAAATTTACATAAGGATATTTTTTTAACAAATCTCAAAAAAATTTACAGAATTTAAAAAAAGGGCTCATTATATTTCCTAGAAAATTCACAGAATAGGGATTTTAGAAAAGAGCCTGAACGCACGTGATATAGTGGTCTTAAATATAGTGAACCCCCCGTGCTCATTATGCAACATAGGTAAGTTCTCCTTATTATCCACAATGCAATGGTCACTACGTACTTGATCCTTCGCTCAACCTTCCTTTATAGACCTTGCCCATAGGATCCCACCTCCATTGGCAGTGGGCCCCCCTCCCGGTCCATGACCTCTCTTAGGTTTTCCCTTGGAATTACAGCATGCATGCATGCCACATATCCTTAACCTTATTTTGTGGGTCTATATTTGAAGATATTGTTGTACAAGTCAAAATGTGTACAAGTCCAAATATGAATAATATAGGCAGAAAAATATAAAGGGGTCAACGTAAAAATAAGTCTCCCTCATTATGAGGTTACCATAAAAAGATGAATATTTTTGGTGTTTTAATTGTCTTGGGGTGGAGTTACACCAATGGTAAGCTATAGCCATTTTGGTGTTATTATTTGTAATATCTCTATACAAGTATACACATGTATGTACAAGAAAAAAAAAGCAAATTATTATGTAGAGTAGATGGTAAAAAATGATGTACGTAGGCTCGATAAAACCCACACTTCAACATAGGTATATATACAAATTTTCAAAATATTTACATAAAACACACACTACAATTATACCAAAATTAAAATTGAAATATTATATACAAACTTGGATGTAATACTTTTTTATTTTATTTTTTGTCTCTCCTAACTAGAGATAACTAGCCGAGGAGCGACCCATGATAGATCAGGCACGTAGTTTTCCACATAGAGCTTCTCGGACCCTTCGACAGGTCTATGTTCCTTGTACCGAGATACACGCTAGATCTTTGCCTTGTGATGACACGATTGTGTTTATAGAGAGCCATATGACCGATGACGGACTTTCACATGATTGGCTCACATCTAGACGGTCACTTGAGGCACATGACTATTTTGCGGGACAGAGACATGTTTGGGTACCTACGCCACGAGTGGCAGCATACCCAGCGCATACACAATCATACCCTAGCACGAGACCTCCATGAGCTAGATGTCGAGAGACGAGATGGCCCATAGAGAGGCTAGCCCCTCCACAGCAGCGAGCATGTCCTAGAGATAGATTCACACACAAACATGCTAGAGGAGCTCATACCGATATCCCTATGAGAGTGCGAGCATTGCAGATCTGGCAACCGAAGAGCCTTCCCCCTAGTTTATCACACGTAGACCCTAGCACTAGCTCAAGTCAGATTTCTATTGACCATCATAGAGACATAGAGCTATGTAGGAGTGTCCTAGTGATACATGAGCTTCAGAGACCTATCACCAGTGACATAGAGGCTGATGTCATCCCTAGACATGATATTTTCCTTTAGCGGAGACCACATGTATAGATGTAGGTGCTAGCCAGCCTTTGACCGTTAGACAGAGAGCTATCCTTTTATTTGGAGAGGGTTCTCTTATTCGTTCTAGTCGCATGCGACTTTGATTTGTATTGATAGATCATGGTGCACTAGACACATGCGCATATACCAGAGGTACTTTTTCCTAGTGGGTTTTTCCCTCTGGATATCTAGGTTTTCAGACCTTAGTTTAGGACTTTTATTTTGTTTTCACTATTGCTTCTTTTCCTGCTGTTATGCCCCTCGAGGCATTGTGCTTTGGGTCTTACTTTTGTGCAGAAAAAAAAGCATGCGGACTAGCTTGACATTTACTCCCGGCGATTTGCATTTGGTGGGCCATCTCCATTGCTATTGGGGTCTATCATCACATCCGGATACGAGGATCCACCCCATTACAGGTGTACTTTTTCCATGATTGCCTCTTTCTCCTCTTATCACTACATTTTCCTTGATGTGCATAAAGCGCACAACCACATGAGTTTTTGCAAGCTAGGCTATCTTTTGCAAGTTTCCATCTAGGTGCTTTGGTGCAAGTCATTAATTTAAGTTTGACCTTACTTTTAGTAATCATGGGTATGCATTTGTGACCTTGTGTTAATCCTAGTTCATGACATTGCTAGTTCTATGTGCAAGCTTGTTTCATTTGGTTACACTTTATGAGATTGCATCATACACTTTGTAAGAGAAATCCAACCAAAAAACGCCAAAACAAAGGACTACCAAATGAAAAATAAAGTCTATGTTTATGTGTATGGCCTATCGCCTTAGTGGTCTTTGGCAGGCGAGGGGGTAGCCATGCCTTGAGTGAACTAGTAGACTCTTGGAGAAGGCCTTGTAGTCATACAAGGAACCAAGGTCAATGCTTGTCTCACTCTTGGATGGTCGCCATGTGCTTTAAATTCCTATGTTTGCATAAAATAAAAAAGAAAATGAAGCCTCTTCCACTTGAAATTCAAAGATTCTCATATTTTTCTACTACTTGAAAAGCGCCCAAGCCTAGATCTAGTGCCATTTAGATGTTTGTTTAAACATGCTAATTTCAATTCTTAGACTTGGCATAGTTGTCATGGGAACCGAATAACAGAGATAGACAGCAAAACAGAGGAAGAAATCTTTGTATTGATAGTGTTTGATACAACAGAGGAGCAAAATATATATGGGCGCACTCCGTTGTACGCAGCTCGAACCTCCCGACCACCCTCGAGCTTCAATTCGCTTGCATGCAGCGTCTCACTCGCACTCGCACTCGCACTCGCACTCTCACTCTCACTCTCACTCGCACTCGCACTCGCACTCGTAGAAGAGAGAATGGTGAATGATCCCCAAATGCACCACCCGTCGTGCTTTTATCCTTCTTTTCCTCGAAAAGCCTGCACGATTTTCGTACCAAGTATACCTGCGAGAATAATATAAGAACGTGATCGCTAAGCGATCCGTAAAGGTTAGATTTCTATCATGACACTTTGCACAGATCCTGTTTCACACATTGATTTATGCATCGCCTACAAAATAACCAAAAGAACATACTCGTGCAACCAATTCAACATGATAATCAAAGTACTCTCAATTGTCATACTCAATTGTCATACTCTACCATGAAGAAACAATCCACTTCTTGGTTGATAGCAGGGAGAACTGTATGATGTTGTATGTCTGTCTGTCCCTGTGTACACTACACTACTGCTGCCTTCTGTTTGTTTTAATCATAACTTTTACAAACGAACTCAGAACGGAGCAATCCAGGTACTCAAAACGACGGGAATAGGTCTGGTCTACAAGGTAGCGCAAATAGAATTGCAAAAAACGTCTCTATTTGGTTAAAAACGCAACTTTTAGGTCGCGACTCATAAAACCTCTATTTTTGGGTGTCCACTACTTTTACAACTTATTTTAAGCCTACCCATGCATTTTAAGCTAAAACACATAAATATAAAACATTGATATTAATAAAAATCTTAATTTTACTGTTCATAGACAGACTATCTGTTATTCATTAATCTTTATCAAATCCGTCTTTAGTTTATTTTTAAAAAAATAATATATGTTCTCTCTAATATCTCAACTCATTCGTATAAGCTCTATTTAATAGACTATTCAACAATCTTTCAAATCGTGCTAACGAAAGATATGTCCTGCTACATTCTTTTTGACTTTAAGAACTTCAAAGACTAGTCCTATTACATTCTCCCCTTATCAAAATTAACTCTGTCCTCAGAGTTGGTCTAAAGAGAGGAAAATTCTCTTTGCAAAACACTAAGATCAACCCATGATGCATCCTCTACTGGATAGTTCTGCCACTTAACCAAAACTTCTACAATGTCTCTATTTCTCAGATGTTTAAAACGCCTATCTAGTACTAAGTCTGGTTCTATAGTCAATGGTCCGTCATCTTTCAACTTAGAGTTGTCTTCTAAAACATGATGCACATGATTAGGAACATACTTTTTCAATAAACTCACATAGAATACATGATGCACTTTAACATGAGAAGGCAATTCCAATTTGTAAGCTAATGAAAAAATGCGCTTCAAAATTTTAAATGGACCAACAAATCGTGGAGACAATCTTCTATCATTTCCAAGAATCAAATGAGACTTCTCAGGAATAACCTTTAGAAAACCATATCACCAATTTCATACTCCACAACACGATGTTTCTTGTCATAATACAATTTATGTCTCTTTTGAGATTCTCTATTATTCCCCCTGATTTCGGCCAACTCGCTATCCATTTTCTCAAGCATCTCACGTGACAGTTCTACCTTATTCCTCGAATTAAGAAAATGAATAGGTGTAGGATAGTTATAGCCATACATTGCCTCAAACGGAGTCATCCTAATAGATGAATGATATGAACTGTTATATGCAAATTCAACCACCAAAGGCAGATATTCATTCCAATTAGATTGGTTTTTATTGACATACATTTGTAACATATCTTCTAGAATACGATTCACTCTCTCCGTTTCCCCATCTGTTTGAGGATGAAAAGCAGTAGACATGCGTAACTGGGTACCTATAGAGTCAAAAGTCGCTCTCCAGAAATGAGAAGTGAACTTAGAATCTCCGTCAGACACTATGCTCTTGGGCATGCCATGCAAACGAAATATCTCTTTCATAAACAAGTATGCAATGGTCAATGCAATATAAGTTATTTTTACAGGAAAGAAGTGAGCTTGTGTTGTGAGTCTATCTACCACCAGAAAGATCGAATCATACCCTCCACGAGTAGTAGGAAATCTAATGATAAAGTCCATGGATATACACTCCCACTTCTGTAAAGGAATGTCTAAGGGTTAAAGATCACCAAGTATCCTCTTATGCTCAATCTTAACTTGTTGACATTGAAAGCATTCACGCACATAATTCTTAACATCCAATTTCATACGCGAAAAAAGAATGAACTTTTAATCTTTTCATGTGTCTTATTCAATCCAGGATGACCAGAAAAAGGTGAATTATGACACTCATGCAGAATTTGACTCTTAAAAGCAGAATTTGCAGGAATACACAAGCGGTCATAATAATACAGATTTCCCTTATACAAGTGATATCTGTTCTGATACCTCTCACCAATATTCTCACGCAAGAATTTCAAAATAGGCATATAAAAAGAATCATTTTCAACTTCAGCATGCATATCATCAATCAAATTGGATCACACAACAGTCAACAAATTACCCATGGGCGTACGACTCAATGCATCTGCAACTTTATTTTCTTTTTCACACAAATACTTCAAATCAAAGTCATACTCAGCCAGCAATTCAATCCATCCTCTTTGTCTGTTATTTAACAATGGCTGAGTGAAAATATACTTCAAGTTTTGATGATCAGTACGCAATTCAAATTTTACACCAAACAAGAGATGACGCCAATGCTTCAATGCATGAACAATAGCAAGCAATTCTAGATCATGTGTTGCATAGTTCAATTCATGTCGTCTTAATTTCCTAAACTCATATGCAACCACTCTTCCTTCTTGTGTCAAAACATGGTTTTCACCTTCATGTTGGCCATCACGTCTACATAGATATCAAGCTCTCGTGCTACTTTGCCCTGCAGAGCCTCAGCACGCTCCCGATTTGCAATTTTTAGATCTTCTCATAGTCGCCGAATCAGGTCTTCTTGCTCCTTCATCCTCCTCTCGTATCTTTCCATGTCCAGAATCAACCGCTTGCTCTGATACCAATTGTCACGGGAACCGAATAACAGAGATAGACAGCAAAACAGAGGAAGAAATCTTTGTATTGATAGTGTTTGATACAACAGAGGAGCAAAATATATATGGGCGCACTCCGTTGTACGGAGCTCTAACCTCCCGACCACCCCCGAGCTTCAATTCGCTTGCATGCAGCGTCTCACTCGCACTCGCACTCGCACTCTCACTCTCACTCTCACTCGCACTCGCACTCGCACTCGCAGAAGAGAGAATGGTGAATGATCCCCAAACGCACCACCCGTCGTGCTTTTATCCTTCTTTTCCTCGAAAAGCCTGCACGATTTTCGTACCAAGTATACCTGCGAGAATAATATAAGAACGTGATCGCTAAGCGATCCGTAAAGGTTAGATTTCTATCATGACACTTTGCACAGATCACGTTTCACACATTGATTTATGCATCGCCTACAAAATAGCCAAAAGAACATACTCGTGCAACCAATTCAACATGATAATCAAAGTAAAAAAACATAATTATATACTTTCATAATCTCAATTGTCATACTCTACCATGAAGAAACAATCCACTTCTTGGTTGATAGCAGGGAGAACTATATGATGTTGTATGTCTGTCTGTCCCTGTGTACACTACACTGCTACTGCCTTCTGTTTGTTTTCATCATAAATTTTACAAACAAACTCAGAACAGAGCGATCCAGATACTCAAAACGACGGGAATAGGTCTGGTCTACAAGGCATCTCAACCAGAATTGCGAAAAACGTCTCTGTTTGGCTAAAAACGCAACTTTTAGGTCGCAACTCATAAAACCTCTATTTTTGGGTGTCCACTACTTTTGCAGCTTATTTTAAGCCTACCCATGCATTTTCAGCTAAAACACATAAATATAAAACATTGATATTAATAAAAATCTCAATTTTACTGTTCATAGACAGACTATCTGTTATTCATTAATCTTTATCAAATACGTCTTTAGTGTATTATTTTTTAAAAAAAGAATATATGTTCTCTCTTAATATCTCAACTCATTCGTATAAGCTCTATTTAATAGACTATTCAACAATCTTTCAAATCGTGCTAACGAAAGATATGTCCTGCTACATTCTTTTTGACTTTAAGAACTTCAAAGACTAGTCCTATTACAATAGTTGAGACCTTAGATTAAAACTTGGACACCTTTTGCTAACTAATTCATTACTTCCAATAAGCTTGGACTTTAATGAAATGCCTACACTTGACCATCTAATGTACCTTACAATTGCTATGCTTGCTTTGCAAAAATCTAATGTGGTTGCTGCTATTCATTGCTTCTCTTTTATTATGCACTCTCACTCTTATGTTGGACTAGCATGCACCTTAATGAAATTATCTTTTGTGCAACCACATTCATCACCCCTCTGACAACTCTTACGGGCGCCCGAGGCCATGTGGAAAACTAGGAAGGGGAGAGTGTTGCTGGGCGAGCACCAACGACATGCATTGTGCTTCATTGATGTGTACACATATGTGTATACACATATTCTTTGTATCTATGGGCTCTACTTGAGTTCCACTTTGTACGTCTATGAGTAGATGAGCCTAGATGCCTATTACATGCATTTACACTTTTGGCCGGCCGCCCATTTTTAGGAGCTCTTTGTATATAACTCAATTCACAAGATGTGAAAGGGCATTCTTAGAAGAGCCAATTCTTGGAGAGCAAATAGAGTGTGAGGTGAGTGTGGAGAAGAAGAAGAGGAGTGGATATGGAGCTTGGAGCTTCCTCATACACATGTATCCGACGTTTGGGATTAATGGAAGCTAAGTCTCTCTACTTGATCTTGTCTTTCATGCTTATGTGTGTTGTTGTTGCTTGATTAAGTCTTAATCTCTGCTTCTCTCTCAAGTTTCCCTCTTGTTGGAGCATTCTAGCTTCACATGTGTGCTAGATTAGAGTGTGTGTGTGTACGTGTATTGCATGCATTGATCTAATTAGGCTTCCATGTGTGTGCTTAATGTGTGATTAGAGTGTCTGTGCTTGAGATGAGAGCAAGGGAAGCATCAATGTCCTCATGTGTAGAGAGTTAGAGTGTAGGTTGAGTGCGTGTGTGTGTAGATCTAGCTTCCCGAGCTTTCCCTCTTCTATTCCCATGCTTTTCCCCTCTTCCTAGAGTCCTCAAGCTATCACATTTGGTGCATTTACGCCTCCATACACTAGCCGGGTCCTAATCCAACGGATTGACATTATGTCGGTGGGTTGAGCTCTATGCTACGACCGCCAACAACCGCACATGGGTTGAAGGTGGAGCCTATTAAACAAAAAAAGAGTGGATAATCATTTGGATAAGGTGTATCATATTACAAGATCCAATATAGAGACAACAACAAATCTCAAAAAAAGATTGGAAGAGAGGATTTTGAATAATTTACTTTGGGTAAGGTGCTTGGCATAGCACCTTGGCATAGCCAAGCATTACTTTGGGTAAGGTGCTTGGCATTTTGAATAATTTACTTTGGGTAAGGTGCTTGGCATAGCAAGTCAAGAGTTCCATAAAGAAATAATTGACATTACCAAGAGAAAGCAGCAATCTCTTATTGAGTCTATTTGTGTAGAGGATGAAGGAGGAATTTGAAATGCATAATGTGTACATGTTTATGGTAAACAAAGCAATGAAAATGTTATTAGATGTTACAAGTCTACAAGAAAAGTAAACCAAGTTCATTTCTTGGGTGACTAAGATGAATACAACACCACTCACAAGACTTATTACTCTAAGAGTTATTAGATAAAAGCAGCTACCGAGACCCCAGTGAAAGTGGGAGACTTAAAAGTGGGGAGGTGTAGGACCTCTCGCTATGAGAGTTCGTGATGAGAGTCACAAACACTTTAATAAAAATTGTTTATGTAAAATTACCAACCCTCTTTCTAAGGGTGACTGAAAATCTAAGAGCATTTGTGACAGCAAAGTCACAAACCTTCTTTCCTATCGTGCTTGGAATTTGCTCGTTTTTGTAGTTGAGATTATGATGGGAGAATCCCCAATTCACATTTAATCTCACTTGAAAAGACCATTTAAAGACACTAAAGTTTCATCTATGAAACCTCAATGCTCATACAAGCACAAATATCAATCAAAACCCAAACCTCTTTCATGGTATCATGTAGCCTCATCCCCAATTACATAGTCGTAACATCAAACAACTGAAAGGAATGCACGAGCTTCCACCTTCACGACGATGATTTTTTTATTTTTCAAAGATTTGAGAGCTTCTAAGTTGAAGCCTGCACACCATTTTGATAAGGAAAAACCCTAATTCACTCCCTCACAAGGTGAGATTCAAGGTTGCGAAGAGGCGAGACTGCATCACACATAGATTGGGCAACCATGGAAGCTATTGTACAGTAGTCAGAAATTGCAGTTTTTTTTTTGTAAAAACCAGCTCTCCTTCTCTCTTCCCCGCGTAATTCTCAGCTGATGTGTAAATTTTTAGGCCAATTCTCCACTTTGGACCAAAACTAGGCTATTTGCAACTCGTTTTTTACCCAAAAAATACCATTTTTGATGCAAAAAATCCCAAACATAGTAAAAAGTCCCTAAATTTATGGGATCACTCACATAAGCATAAAAGAAATAGATATGCATCATTTTTCATCAATATACCATTTTGGGTCACTATCCATGCAATTCTGCACGGCACCTGTTAGCTTCTATTTTTGGTAGTTTTTACCCGCATCAGTCTTTATACTAGGCAAGATGAGTGTGCCACCATGAAACACTTGGAATATGTACATTGTCAAACCATATTAGCAATCTTATCAAGTGGGAAAGCACGCAAAGGTGCCACCTTTAGGGCCACGATCCCCAGATAGGTATGCACATTATAGCCTAAGTTTCATTTATATGCCCATATATTACGGATATATACGTTGTATATCCATTCTATACGTGCATATCCGAATAGAAAAGAAGTATATTTCAATAGAGAGTTAGAGACAGAGTTACTAGAGATTTAGAGAGAGCAGTAGATAGCAGGCACAACACATCCTCAACAAGCCACATAGCAAGTGATTGTGATTTCTAGAGAGATAGAGATAGAGTTACTGGAGCTTTAGAGAGAGCAGTAGAAAACGAGCACAACACATCTGCAATGAGCCATAGAGCAAGTGATTTTTCTTATAGTGTTTTTTTCCCTTTTTTTTGTGGTTAATTTGCTAACACTATTGTTATGGAGCTTTTCTCGCACCTCAGTGTTAGTTTGTATTTTGTTTTTTACTAGCACTGTTGTTGTGGAGCTTTGCTCACACCTCACTCTTAGTGTGTAGGTTTAGACACCCGTCCCTGGTTGTGTTGATCCTCGTGACACAGTGCAAGGGGGGTTAGACTTTCGACGCTTCGTCCTTGACTGTTGCTGACCTTCGTGTTGCACTTCAGGGAGTAGCTTAGGTTGTACAATTATACTTTCCATCCCTGGTTGTTGCTGGCCACCGAGTCGCACTACAGGGAGGAGTTAGCTATCATGCATCTTTTCTTTCTAGTTATTACTGACCATTGCATTGCACTATTATAAGATTGGATTTAAAAAATGGATTCCTATCTTTGGTTGTTACTGACCACCATGCACTGCAGAGAGGGGTTTAGCGTTGTCAAATCCATCATCCTTGGTTGTTGCTGACCATCACGTTGCACTGCAAGGAGATTGTATTTAATAGATTCTTTAGCTCTGATTGTTGCTGACCACCATTTCACACTACAGGGAGGGGTTTAGTATTTTAAATCCATCGTCCTTGGTTGTTGTTGACCATTGCATCGCACTGCAAGGAGATTGGGTTTAGTAGATTCCTTGTCTCTGGTTGTTGCTGACCACCGTGTCGCACTGCAGAGAGGAGTTTAGGGCTACCAAATCCATTGTCCTTGGTTGCTACTGACCATCATGTCGCACTGTAAGGAGATTGGATTCAACATATTCCTCGTCTTTGGTTGATGCTGACCATTGTGTCGCACTGCAGGGAGAGGTTTAGTTTTTTTATTTCCATGGTTCTTGGTTGTTGCTGACCATCGCGTCACACTGCAAGCAGATTGGATTCAATAGCTTTCTCATCTTTGGTTGTTGCAGATGTTGAGAGAGAAGGAGAGAGCACAGAAGTAGAACCCCAAAGTGTGTAGAATACACACATGAGATGATGTATATATAGAGGGGACCTGGGTGCCATATATAGAGAAGCCATATATTGAGTAGCTTCACATATAAGCTCAACACCCCCGCTCAAATAAGGGTCCCTAACTGTGGATGAAAAAACCCTTGGGGGATCAAGGGAAAAACCCACAGCTCTATATACACCCACCGTTATATTATAAAAATCATTGAATATACAAATGTTTACGAGGAGCTACATCACTCCTTTTACAATGAATGTTTTATGAGGAGTTACATTACTCCTATCCTATCAAATACAATAATGAATACAAAGGTTCAATAAAGAGGTGTAAAAGCTATCGATTAGCTTGTAATCAAAAGTGTCTCCGTGAATCTGCTGTGTAGCTTGTCATCAATATCGCATCACCAAACATGTCTTCATGTTGTCATCAATATGGCATCACCAAACATATCTTCATAAATCTTTTATTGTCACCAAGTTTGTCTTCATAAAATCAATTCTTTGATCAATCCTACATAGATCATAGACTCCAAAAAAAAACATGTCATGAAAATTATTAGCATCGTTAATGAAATAATTACGTTCACAATGCCATAAGAGATGGTTCGCGACGCCACTCTTTTGACGACATATATACGCACGACAACATATGGTACATAAAGTATAAATGTAAAAGTACAAAATGTGTGATTACGTGATACAAATGATATGTGTATATACTACAAAAACAACATTTATCAATGTAGTGATCAATGAATACCATCAAAGTATTAACAAAATATCATCATTATATCAATAAAAATGAATAAATGATCATGGTATCAACGAAAAGCATCATGATATCACCGAGATGCAGTCCGCGAACGATAACTCAAAATCGGTGCAGAATTTGAAGAAACTTCCTTCCGCAAAGTTGTAGACCACATCGATTCCGATCCTCATGCGGGTAGTTTCGTCAAAATCGATTTTGATCAGGAGAAAAATCGAAAACAAAAACGTACTGCTCTGATACCATGTTGAGAGAGAAGGAGAGAGCACAAAAGTAGAACCTCAAAGTGTGTAGAATATACACATGAGATGATGTATATATAGAGGGGACCTCGGTGCCATATATAGAGAAGCCATATATTGAGTAGCTTCACATATAAGCTCAACAGTAGACCACCACGTCGCACTGCAGGGAGAGGTTTTGAGTTTTTAAATCCATCGTTCTTGGTTGTTGTTGACCATCACATCGCATTGCAAAGAGATTGGATTTAATGAATTCTTCGTATGTGGTTGCTGCTGACCCCGTGTTGCACTGCAGGGAGAAGATATATATTTTACATTCTTCAATCCTGAATGCTTTGACCATCGTGTCTTTCATTACTGTTGTTATTATGATGCATGAAATGTTTTCAATCCTGAATGCTTTGACCATCATGTCGCATTGCAAAGAGATTGGATTTAATGAATTCTTCGTCTGTGGTTGTTGCTGACCCCGTGTTGCACTGCAGGGAGAAGATATATATTTTACATTCTTCAATCCTGAATGCATTGACCATCGTGTCTTTCATTAGTGTTGTTATTATGATGCATGAAATTTTTAGAGGATGTACCTCCTCCATTAGGTGCTCAGTCCTCCACTGTAAACCTGGATGGTGGTCGGAAGTCAGTGGCCGGTGGCGGGTGGTCGGAAGTCAATGGTCGATGGCCGGTGGCCGAATTCAATGGCCGGTGGCCGAATTCAAAAGCGGACTTGTCTTCTCAAGGGAGGCCACACATGGGAGGATTGGAGGGTCCGATTTGGACTTATTCGCAGAAGGGCGGCTACACATGGCTGTCTCTCATAAGAGAGGGCAGCCCTTTTGGCCTATAAAAGGAGGCCATTTCTACATACATTTCATAATGTGAAGTTGATGCAACAAGGTGAGTGTAAGGTGGTGAGAGTGAAGCAAGGCGGGAGCTCTATCAAGGGTTTAATCCCTTTGTAAACTACTTCTTCTTTTGAAGTGCTAAAGCCATTGAGTGGCTGCTTTCTCGTGGACGTATCCCACATTAAGTGAACCACGTATATCGTGTGTTCTCTCTCTCTCTACTCTATAATCTCTTGTGTGTGAAATCTATCTCTCTCCATTAAGTAATCTACTCAAAAATCTATTTAGCTACGTCTTATTTCCTAACAACTGGTATCAGAGCAAGGTTTGCTCGGAGCTAAATTATCTCAAGGAAAGGATTCCCTGAATTGAGTGGGAGTTATGGCGGAGGAAGGGAAGCTCAAGATTGAGAAGTTCAACGGCAAAAACTACCAACATTGGAAGATGCAGATTGAAGACTATCTCTACCAGAAGGACCTCTATTTGCCACTAGGCGGTCTTGCAAAGAATCCCGCAACAATGGCAGATGAAGCATGGATTGTCCTTGATTGAAAGGCACTAGGAACAATCCGGTTAAGCTTGGCGTCAACGGTGGCCTTCAATGTTTTGGAGATGAAGACCACGGAGGACTTGATAAAGTCACTTGACGACTTCTACGAGAAACCATCGGTATCCAATAAGGTATTTCTTATGAAGCGCTTTTTCAATCTAAAGATGGCAAAGAATGGTTCAGTTGCAGAACACCTAAATGACTTTAACACAAACATAAGTCAACTTCGATCAGTGAAAATCAATTTTGATGACGAAGTGCAAGCTCTCCTTATACTATCATCTCTACCGAATAGTTGGGACAGCCTTGTGATGGCTGTAAGTAATTCTATCTCTTGCACAAATACTCTTAAGTTTGATGATGTTGTGGGTGTTGTCCTAAGCAAGAAAATGAGAAGGAGAATCACAGGAGAATCATCAAGTGCTTCACTATCAGTGGAAACAAGAGGAAGGCCTAAGGAGAGGTTCGAAAACCAAAAGGGTCGTGATCGCTCAAGGCGGAGCAAGTCACGCACAAAGTCAGTTCTTGAATGTTGGAACTGCGGCAAGAAGGGCCACGTCAAGAAGGATTGTTGATCCAAGAATAAGAAGGAGACAGAGTCTCAAGACAACAAGCCAACATCGGAGGCCAATGTGGCAGGTAAAGTAGAGCAAGATGCTCTAATTCTCTCATTAGACAATGTGTCTAATTCCTGGATAGTAGATTTTGGGGCTTCATTCCATGCAACACCACACAAGCAACATTTCCAAGACTACACCAAAGGTAATTTTGGGTATGTATACTTGGGAGATAATCAAGCTTGTGAGATTGTCGGCAAAGGTACAGTTTCTGTCAAAACTGCTAACGGAAATGAATGGAATCTTAAAGATGTTAGGCATGTTCCTTCTCTTCGCAAAAATTTGATCTCTTCAGGACAATTGGACGATGAAGGTCACAACATTGCATTCGGAAACAAACGGTGGAAGATCTCAAAGGGATCTTTGGTGGTTGCCAAGGGAGAAAAAGTCGGTACACTTTACTTGTGTACTGTTAGCACGCAACCTTCAGCTTGTGCAGCAACTACAGAAGTTGACAGTGCGGTGTGGCACTACCGACATGGGCATATGAGTGGATGGCAGCCGGAAAGTGGTCAGAAAACAATCGATCGATTGGCCGGTGGCTGGTAGTCAATGGCCGATGGCCGGTGGTCGGAAGTCAATGGCCGGTGGCGGGTGGAATGGCCGGTGGCCGAATTCAAAAGCGGACTTGTCTTCTCAAGGGCGGCCACACATGGGAGGATTGGAGGGTCCGATTTGGACTTATTCGCAGAAGGATGGCTACACATGGCTGTCTCTCATAAGAGAGGGCAGCCCTTTTGGCCTATAAAAGGAGGCCATTTCTACATACATTTCATAGTGTGAAGTTGATGCAACAAGGTGACTGTGAGGTGGTGAGAGTGAAGCAAGGTGGGAGCTCTATTAAGGGTTTAATACCTTTGTAAACTACTTCTTCTTTTGAAGTGCTAAAGCCATTGAGTGGCTGCTTTCTTGTGGACGTAGCCCACATTAAGTGAACCACGTATATCGTGTGTTCTCTCTCTCTCTACTCTATAATCTCTTGTGTATGAAATCTATGTCTCTCCATTAAGTAATCTACTCAAAAATCTCTTTAGCTACGTCTTATTTCCTAACAAATATTTCTAATATTTGCTCTTTTACACAATCCTCTGCTTTGACAAGCATTAGATAGTGAGTTTTATCTTTTATTTTGGGCATCAGGTTCTCTCTCATTTTGTTTTCTGTTCGTTTTCTCCTAGCGTTCCTAGCATCTAGGGTGCTGATTGGCAAAATCATAAAACCTTATATTCTCTATTTTCTCCCCACGCTCGCTTGAGCTGTTTGAACACTCGTTATCTGCATCGTTATTTTCCTCCAGATGGTCAGAGGAGTTATAAAACTCTTCTTGTTCTGGTGGTTCTACAATCTCATCTCCTCCTGGTATAAGGCTTACCGTGTAATAGGGTAGCACATCATAGCCATCCTTATCGCAAAATTTTGTCGTTGGGCTATCTGTAATGGTACATACATCCAATGTTGCTAGTATGTGTTCCCATTCCAGAGGTTCTAAGGCATCTTCAGGAAAAGGTTCTAGAATATAATCCTTGTCCTCAATTGATCTTTCTAAGATGCATTCCTCTATTTTTCATCTCCCACAATGTGAAGCTCCGCACATCCATAGCTCTTTTTTTTTTCCCTAACCATGCTGGGAGTTCGGACCCTACCAATGTATCCGAATCAAACTCTTCCACTATTTCTGGTTTACATCTTTGTAACTATGGTCTTTTAGGTGTATTTTCGTTGTAGTCTCGCCATGTCTGAGGTATATGTGGTCGTAACCCCAATCCTGGGCCTCATTAAAATGTCTCATGAATGTGTGCTCATACTCGATTCCGCACGAGGTGACAATTACTTTTTCGAAGATTCCTAAAGGCTTCTCCATGAACCCATCTGCCACTTGCAATTTCATTCTGGTAGCTCTCAAAGCCGTTTTTCCCCATTTTTTCCAGATTTCCTTAGTGGCAATAGCAACTCCTGCTCCACTATTTAGAATAGCTTTGGAAATTACTCCCTCGAATTCTACTGGTAGGGTGGTGTTTCCATCTTCCCCCTCGCAATATTCTCCAACCTTGTTTAAAGGTACAAGCTTAGTGTTTAGTTGAGACTTGTCCAATTCTCTGATCCCTTCTTGAAGCTTCGAGGTGGGGTCTTTTACTCCAAATGTTTCTAAGCATTTGCCTACAGTGGTCCACATGTTTGGTCGTAAATTCAAGAGTTCGGCTAATGTGATTGTACATGCCACAGTGGTGGAAAGCAACTCAATCAACCCTTGTGAATCCATCACTTTTTTAGAATAAAGTCTTTGGGATGGGATTTATCTCACCTCAGACTTGGCTTCATACTCTCCTAAGTAAGAGGATAGAGTTTTTAGTGAGTCTGGTTGGCTGTGCCCCGAACTAATTGATCCCTGGGCTCCCCCTTGCGAATGTATATCAAAGTTTATTTGTGATCTTGCCTCAAATTCTTCAATAGGAGGTAAGATCTCATTTTCTCTTTTCTCATGCTATTCATGTGGTAACTCACCTTGTTAGCTTCATTGGCAACGGATTTGCTTCCACAGGTCATCTACACCGTTACAATCCCTACCCATTTCTACCAATGTTTTAGGCTGGAATCCCTCACTTGTCTCATCTGTTGTATTTGGCACTATGGTAGGCTCTCCCCTAGACTCAAATGCATTCGCGAGTCTTTCCTTCATTTGCACTTGTTTCTCTAAAGTTGGTTTGATAGGGGTTGGAGCTGGTACGTCATGCCAACTTGCAGGTTTACCAAGCGGGTTTTCTATCAAGGATAGAGATGTTTCAATCATCTTTCGACACATTTTCAACCTCTGTTTTTCTATTTTAGTATATGGATAAGTCATCCATCTTTGCTCTTGGGTTTGGTTGTTTTTGAGTCTGGCTTCGTAAGCTTTAAAAGTGCGTCTAACTGCTCATTTACCTTTTCTGCCACACTGATCCTCCTGATCCTGCACTTTTGGGTTCTGCTATTTCCTTGGGTGCTATAGTTGCCACAGTGTGTGAGCTTAGACTAGCTAGATCCTCTAACCGCTCTAATATATCCTTTGTGTGTTTTAACTCCTCGGATAGAGCCATTTGCTCTCGTTCACTCCTGGCTTTCATACGCGCCTTTCTGGCTTTCCAAGTGCTTCTATGATTCTTCACTTTTGAACTTGGGGCATTGGTTTTTGGCTCTTCAATTATGGGTTCATTTGTCATTCTTTGAGCTTGGGCTCGTGTCACTGCCTGAATAGGTATTATTGTCTTGTTTTCTAACCCTCCACTAGAAGGCACTGCTTCCAGCATGTTCAAGGTAGTTTTTCATCCTTTGCTTGGGTTCTTAGGGCAATCTGGAATTAAATGAGTAATTCCACACTCGGTGCAATATGCGTTGACTCTAATGATTTCATCATGAGGACAGTCTCTTGGCCAATGGTCTCCACCACACTTGTAGAAGGGTCCCTTAGGTTGTTGAGGTGCTCCTTGAGCTCCCATTTGTTGGTATGCATGTCTCTGCCCTCCCATGCCTCTGTTGGCTATGAAAAACAATGTTCGTTCATCCAAGCTATATCTTCCTTCTCCTGCTATTTTTGCAGTCGTTTGTGGTCCTGCACTTCCTATCATGCTCCATGGTTCTGGCATTGAGGGTTCTTCCGGTGGATAATAGGCAGGATTTGCAGCATATCCATTGGGATCTTCATAATATACATGCATAGGTACCAAAGCCTTCTCTTTTGGTTCGATTACGGTCGCTGTGTATCTTATGCCGACCGGTCGTAATCCTGGTAGGGGTGGTTGTTGCCCCAACACTTGTTGTGGTCTTTCTACACCTACAGGTCCTGGTAGGTTGCCTGCTTGATACCTAGGCATTGGTGGAAGTTGAGGAGATGCTACCTGAGCCCGGGGAGCATACGGTCGTTCTCTCACATATCCCTTGTTATAATAACATTCCTCCGTTCCATGGTTTGTCCATTTTTGTTCAATACACCACTTTGGCTGTTTAGCCTGAGGTTTGGCGTACAGGTTAATCTTTTTTAGCACTTCTTCTACAAGCTGCTCCTAGCTTACAGCTACTTCTCCTTTTGGTGTTGTCTTAGCGGACTTGCTTCCACTTTGTTATGAGGATGAATCGTCATCGATATCCTTGAATTCACCCTCTTTGTACACCGCACAATTGTCTACAAGGTAAAGATCCTCCTTAGCTAACTCATTTAACGTTGTGCTCCTCTTCATATGTAAGTGCTTCTGGAGATCTGAATTCCTCAGTCCTTGGATAAATATAAGCATAAGTCTGGACTGAGTTGGCAGTTCTTCCACAGGGCAGAACTTAACATATCTTTTTAGTCATAGGGTTTCCTTTCGCACAGACTCCCCTTCTTTCTGTTTGAATTATGGATTGGTGAGACTATATTATGAGCTATTCCCCTTTGTGAGAATTCCTCAATAAACTCGTCAAACACCTCCTCCATAGACTCAAAGTCTCTACGCTCCACAGAGTCAAACCAAGTAGCAACATCCTCCTCTAGGGCTAGTCCAAACCCTGCAAATTGGGTAGGGAAGTCTAATACCTCTTCAGCTCTAATTACACGCACAAAGGCTGCTACATGATCTCTAGGATCTTTGTTTCCCGTGTATTTCTTGTTTACCCATTTTTGCACTTGAAAAGGTCTAATTTTATGATGGTCTACAAATCTCAGCATTGGAACTCCTCGTCCTAATTGATATACCTCCTCTGGCCTTTGGTAGTGGGAGGGTTTCTCTCCCAGTGGTGCTCCTAAACCATAATTTTTGACGGTTTTGCAAGAGATGGTTCATCTCTTCGAACTCGCTCTATGGGTGGTCTTCCAAGCTCTGTTGGCCCTTGAGTTTTTGGCTTTCTTTCACCTTGATACCGTGAATAGAGTGGTGATTCTTGTAAATCCCTTAGCCCTCGTGCAGCTGGATAACCATCTCGGTTTAGGTCCTGTTCTAATGTTGCTCTCTCTCGAAGCCATGCCTGCAATGCTGGTTGGTTTTGGTAGTTGAACGTCTGTTGTGGGTAGAATGTGAGGTCACGTCGTACTCTTCTGAAAATGGATTTGTCGATTTTCTAGGGGTGTAGGTGGCTCTTGGCATGTCTTCGGGGGCATATGTTGATGCTTTTGGGACTGTTTCCTTTTCTACCTCCTCTCGGAGAATATGTTTGTATTCTCACCCATACCTATCAACAAAAACGATAGGTATCTCCATATCTATGCCACGTTATCTCCATATCTATGGTAATCCTCAGGGTACTAACTATCGGATAGTGGTTTTCCTTTTTGTCTCGGAATCTATCTCCATCATCATAGAATCGAATTTTTTATAGTCTATGAGCAGGTCTTTCTTCAATACAAATACACTTGCGTCCTCAATATTCAGAATAAACTAGGGCTCCCCTAGAGTTTGTTCCTTCTAAGAAGATCATAGTGAACTTGGAATTGTTCAAAGGATTAAGGGAGGTACTTCCTCCTAGCATTGGTCCTTCATCTGAGAAACCTCCTGGATGCTGACTACCCATCATGAAGAAGGACTTGCCTGATGAAGTGTAAGTATCACTACCCTCCTCAATAATTGGTGCTAGTGGATCTAGCCTTATCTGAGTTAGACTCTCCTCAGTGGACACTAAACTACCTTGATCACCTACTTCTGGTCTCTAAAAATGTGTCTTCTTGATCTTAAATTCATCAAACTTAGCAATGCAACTTAACACAAATCCAGCCACTCACTTGGAAAAGGATCAGTTTTCTCACAACTTCTTGCTTTGCTACTAAATATACCTGTACACAAACGTTTAATTTCAGCAATTGAATCAAAGCATTTAACCGCTAGAGGTGGTTTTAGTAATGATTGGTATAACTGGAGGGTTAACCTCAGCCACTACTGTATTTTATACACTTCTATTTTTCTGGATTAGGTCTGCTAATCTGAAATTGTACTTCCCTTGGATGTTGGTCAATTTACCTAAAAAGTCTTAATTCCATCTTTGCTTTGTCAAAAAGGTCAAACATGGTCCAAATTCACTTCTGAAAGAAGTTTTGTAATTCTTAAGTCAATTGGAACATCATTGTATGTCCTCAGTCTATTTTTCATTTCCCTATGTCCCAGGAGACATACTGCACGTAGGATGTCTCCTGCTCTGTTTTGCCTGGTTTTTTTACTATAGACTCCCCTTGATGTGCTGAGTCCACAACTGTTTTTACTTTTTGATTTGGACACCTATAAGCTGGTCAATGGATCAAAAATCTGTTCCAGCAGCATGATGTTGGTCTGACCAGTCAAACCAACTCCAATTTGGACCAAAATTGACTAGGAGGCCTGCCTCAGGCTATACAACACCTTGCTATGCCTATAGTCAGTTTCTGGCTTCGATTTCATGCATTAGACATTCTACGCGTAGCATGTCTAATTGATCAAAATGGCTTCAAATGCAGAACCCAGACTCGTCTTGAGGTGCTGATCACTTTGGTATGCTCAAATCTCAATTTGGAGTGCCAAATCACATAGAACACATCGTACGCATCGGATGTCTTTTTGGCCTCTTTGACCCTAGACTTGGGCCACAGCTTCCCCTTGATGTCAGCAACCCACTGCTATGCTTAGATTTTGGTTTGGATTTCAAAGACCGCAATTTTAGCTGTTCTATCCCTTTTTAGTCAAAGATAATAAAGTCTGCTTAGAACCCAAATTTCTTATCCAATTGAGATGAAACCCTTCTCAGGCATTCAAAAAATCATGCAGATCATGCTCATGCAGCCACCCTATGGTTTTGGTCTTAAAATAATAGCTTGGCACAATTTGGGTAGGATGTCTAGCAATTTCTATCTATCTGGCCTTATCCTATCAAGATATAGTCAAATTTCAACTTTCCAGGTGAAAATAGGGTAAAACCTACCTTCTGAACACACTAGTCAACTCAAAATTTCAAAATTCTCACTAGATCAGCCTGTAGACATCCTACGCGAAGGATGTCTCCCGGCTTAAATTTTTCTTTTTCTTGACAAAAATGCTCCTGATGCTCTGCAGCTCTCTCAAAAACACTCATAGCAACTTTTAAACTTCACTTCATCTTTCAAACACTCTTTTGCATCTTTTACAACCTTGTGATGAACCTAACAGCAAGTATAACATGCATGAAGTGCTCTAGATCATGAATCATGATGTCCTACTTACCCTTCTCCTACTCATCATGTGAAATGGTGATATTGGTGTTTTGGTTGCTTCCTGGCCTCTCCGGACTCTCAAGCTCTCCTTTCACCTCTTCTACCACTCCAACTTCTAAGTCGAAGGATCTAGGCCAGACACTCGCTCCCTAGACTCCTCCTAAGACCTAGAGAGTCCTCCACCCTAGGGAAACTAGAGAATCCCTATCCTCAAGGACTAGTCTCTGTCACCTACCTAGGGTTTTCGTCCCCAGCAGCGGCGCCAATGTTGGCCGATACGCCGCGACGCACGTCAGCACAGCGAGAACTCACCTAACAAGATTTGTCAGCTAAGTACAAAGCTCGACCCATAGGCGCATGGAAGCAATCATAGGGTGTCAATCTACACTCGACTGACTCTCGACTAATTCCTACAGAGGTCTCTACCCAATGTCTAAGCTATAGCCTTTAAGAGTGCATAAGAGGAGACTTCTTACAACGGTTTCAAGAGCCGAATACCCATCAAACGTTATCAAAATGCCACAGAACTTGAAGGAGACCCTACTAACACCAATAGGTCACTCTCCCTAAGGTCTATGAACAGAAATCCCAACCCTAAACACCTGGTGAAAAATCACGTAGGATGTCTGGTCGAAATTTGTAGGTCGTCGTTTTCGAAATCTAAAGTGCCAAATGAGTAGCTCTACTCAATGCGAACGCGTGGATATGCTGAAATGTGAAAATGAATAACGTATGCTCATCGAATCACCAGATGAATCTAGTAGGTCGAGCTCGCAAAACCAGACCATACGCCTGCAATGTAGGTATCGGCATGTAGCTCTCGTCAAGGGCAACACGCTGAACTTCTCCGCACTCAATTCCAAACATTGATGCATGCGTAGCGTCAAGATGAAACTCTCACTCTCTCTCGTACACAGTACGCTCACTCACAGACAATACTGTTTAAAAATGACAAAGGTTTTCTTCATTAAGGTAAAAAAGTGGAATAAATACCTTACAATCTCAAACCCTAATGTTCCAATTTGACCATCTACTCAATGTAAATGTCAAAAATGGGATACAATCTGGAAGCTTCTGTAAGCCCCACTATTTACAAAGGTGAAATGTCTTTTTTTCTCAATAAATGAATAATTACAAAAAAATATAGTTCCGCCGAGCAGTCATTCTCCATTGGGTGAGTCCAGTTGCTAACACGGAGTAAGCCCAAACCTTTGCGAATGGCTTCTAACTCTTCACAATACAATACCTTTATGAAAAGATCTACAAGGTTCTCCTACATTGCCACATAAGACAATTTGATCTCTCCTACTGAGAGTCTCTCCTTGACCTAGTGGTAATGCACCTCAATGTCCTTTGTGCGAGCATGAAAAAACTGTGTTCCTCGCAATCACCAATGTAGTCTAACTATCATTGTAGATGGTGTTGGTAGTGTCATGTCCAATGCCGAAATCAGTTGAGCCATCCACACACAACCGTAGCTGTGAAGACTGCTTGGTACTTAGTCTCACAAGAAGAATTTGCCACAATAGGCTACTTCTTACTCAACCATGAATACATGAACTGCCAAGCATGAAATAGAAACCGCTTGTGGACACTTGTGTGTCAAAACAACCAACCCAATCTGAGTTCAAAAAAGCATGTAACTGTGGTGGCAGTGATCCTCCCTTGGGATAAAATAAGCCAAGATGTAAAGTGCCACTCAAGTAGCCCTACCAATTCTTAGACCTTGGGCTATGCATGAATTTGTTGACTTGTGAGGCTACAAAGTAAATATCCAACCTCATGTTTCATATATAATTAAGGCAACAAATACAAGTTTGATAAAGAGTAACATTTGGAGGATCATCAGCATCATGAAGACTCAATTTCAAATTCCATGAGAGTAGCAATAGGTTTTCAATCCTCAAGTCCAAAACATACATAGAAATTCCTATATGTAACTTGTCTGACACAAGGAAATACCACCATCACAATGCTTAAATTGTATGCCCAAGTAATGATGCAACAGCCCCAAATCTTTCATCTTGAACTGATCAATATGTCTCTCATTTGGTGCAGTGATCAGAAAATCATCCACATAAAGAACAACAATGAGAAGTAAATCACGCTAACATTTGACATACAATGTGCTTTTTGATGGACTGTTACAAAAGCCTTGTTAAACCAAAAGAGTTTCCACCATCTAATACCAAGCACGAGGAGATTGCTTCAACCCATACAAATATTTGTTACATTTTCGCACTCTATCTTCCTACCCTTGAATGAGAAAAGCGCAAGACTACTCTACATAAAATTCCTCAAATATGTCACCATTCAAGGAAGCAGTAACAATGTCTGATTGATGTAGAGACTAACCAAAATGAGCTATCAATGCACGTAGAAAACACACAATAGTTATACAACAAGTGGGAGAAAAGTCTTTTCATAATGCCTTTTTGTTATGCATAACCCTTTGCAACAAGTCCAGACTTATTGTGATCAATCTCACAATGAGGCTAGCATTTCAAGCTATAAACCCACTTTTTCCCAATGGCATTTTTTCCAAGAGGCAAATCACATAAAGTCCATGTGTCATTTTCTAAGTGCATCATATTCTGATTGCATGGTAGCCATCCAATTTTTTGAATTTTGTGCTTCATCAAAAGACGTTCCTCAACATCACATAAGCTAAACTCAGTCAAATCATAACAATCTAATGCATAAGATGCATGGCTAGAACTTGAACAAGTACGGCTAGACAAAGGTGCATCCAATTTACTAGCACACAAAGTATGCACTAGCCAATTTTGCATACCTCTAGCCTTCTCATTCTCAACCCTTTCCTCATCAAGTACATCATGTACATCTGCATCAGTAGTAGGCTGATCTGTAACATTTCCACAAACCCCAATAGGCTATACATTTGCCTCATTGGAATTGCATTAGAACTTCCACCACTGAAAAGAGGGAACAAAGTTTCATAAATGTCCCATGAGCTTACATTATTGTCTCTAGGTCATGACCGCAAGGGCTGAACAGAATCTTTCACAAACAGAACATCTCATGAGACCAATATACACTTTGTTTACAGATGATACAACCTGTAACCTTTTATTTTAGCACTATTACAAAAAAAAAAGCATTTGCCAACCTTCTCATCTAATATTTTGTGGAACCAAAGCATAAGCCAAACAACCAAAACTTCATATGTGCTCAATAAAAGACTTTCTATCATGTGATGATTCATAAGGAGTCATAGACTGTAAAGCTTTTTTAGGACACATGTTAAGTACATAAGTGGATTACATAATATCCTCAAGCCAAAACGAAGGTGGTAAAGATTCCCTTTTGACCATACAATGTGCCATTTCTATAAGATACCTGTTTTTCCTCTTAGCAAAACCATTTTGCTGAGGTTTATACACGGGACTGTACATTTCTATTTTATCTCATAACAAGCCAGAAATGCATTCAATTCAAGAGGCATATACTCCCCCCCTCTATGGGAATGGAAGGTGCCCGTAGTACATTTTGAGACATTTTTGTCCATAGCTACAAATTTCTTAAAGGACAAAAACACTTTGGACTTCACCTTAAGTGGATACACTCATCCATCCATGGAGTAATCATCAATGAAAGTCACAAAGTAAAGGCAATAGCCCAAGGAAGGTGTTTGCATGGACCCAAAAACATCACTATGCACAAGATGCAACTTGCATGAAGCCCTAACCAAACCATCGAAAATAAGCACAATCTTTCCAACTCCCTTGACTGGATAAGAGCCATTGTTGAAACAAGTGACACAATTCCCATGAGGGACATCCTTGAGAGAGGTAAATAAGCACAATGAGGGTAATGTGCTTTGTAGCACCACTGTCAAATTACATGAGCATATACAACAACTGACATACATGCCTCATATGCACTATACATTAAAATCCATGGAGTAATCATCAATGAAAGTCACAAAGTAAAGGCAATAGCCCAAGGAAGGAGTTTGCATGGACCCACAAACATCACTATGCACAAGATGCAACTTGCATGAAGCCCTAACCAAACCATCCTTTAGAAAATTTGAATGTTGTAATTTACCCAAAATACAACCTTCACAACCATGTTTGACAAGTGCGTCAAGAGGAGAAAAAGAAGCAATCATATTATATTTTTTGCAAACGTAGAAAACTGGTAAAATTCAGATGCCCAAAGTGTGCATGCCACAATTTTGCATCCAAAATAGCCTTAGAATCTACCACTGCATTTGTAAAATTCTACCCATACTTTGCATACAAAGTGAGCTTATACATCCCACGACTAAAATGCTTCATGCAACAATCTCATCACCAAAACTGAGATTATGAACTCTACATTTGTCATCCACAAATTTCACAACAATGCCAAGTCTAGCAAGTGCAGATATAGACAAACGTTTTTGCTTGATCCGAGGTACATATAATGCATCAACTAGCATTCGCAGAAAATAAGCACAATCTTTCCAACTCCCTTGGCTGAATAAGAGCCATTGTTGAAACAAGTGACACAATTCCCATGAGGGACATTCTTGAGATAGGTAAATAAGCACAATGAGGGTAATGTGCTTTGTAGCACCACTGTCAAATTACCACACATGAGCATATACAACAACTAACATACATGCCTCGTATGCACTATACATTAAAATCCCATATTGCATCAACATCAACATCACAATCTCCTTTCACATAAGACTCAACATGAGCTGCATTTGTAGTGGAACCAATATTTTTCTTCTTAGCCTCTATTTCCGTTAGCTTAGGACATTGCTTGATCAAGTGATCATTAGCTTTAAAATAATGGAAATACATCTTCTTTTTTCCCTTTTCACCGGAATTCCCCTACAAATTTTTACCAACAAAAGCATTAGGAACAAGAGATTTACAACCTGTAGAAGAACCAAGAAAACTGGCTACATTTCTATTAGCACTTTTTCTTTGAGCACCAATAAAGGCATGTTCCACTGCATGTTTTTTAGCCCTTTGATTTTTGGAAAGTGACTCTTGCAACACCAATGTGCATAATGCATCCAATTTGACAACTTCTGGATTTCTTTGGGTCATCAGTCTCCAAGTAGTAACAAAATTCTGGTACGAATCTGGCAAAGAATCAAGAATAGTTTGCACAAGAAAAATGTCATAAATGACTTTTCCTGCATAATTAAGTTTTTACAGACACTACAAACAATGCATGAGCATACGCATCTCTTACATCCCAACGAGCGTGCTCAGACATAGGCAAAACATTTCTAACATCAACAATACTATTAGCAAAGTAGCCTGCGGCATTCTCAACATTGCCTCTATCTAGAAAACCAAGATTTACATCAATGCCCTATACAATGCTCCAAAAGCCTTTGACACAAGGACATGTTGTGTCATGTAAGCCCATATAGGATAATTTTCCCCATCCAATCTTTCCTATAAAACAACAAACATCTTGAACACATCTATGTTGTTGTCAGCTATGGTGAATTCCTGCACTTGATGTAAAAATTATCTGAAAAGAGGAGAAACAAAGTAGGAGAAACACGTGCTATATGCTATATAGAACGTGCCGTAGAAGAATGTAAGGGACTTGTTATGCAAAAAATGACACTAACAAAAATTTTGCACAAAGTGAAGAATTAGTCTAGAGCCCCATCTATATCACTTACATCACATCATTTGATGAATACATCAGCAAGAAAGAGAATTTTAATCTAAGGTATAAATTCATGTAAGACAATGTTAAAACCATTTATCAAATGTGCAACTGAACTAGTTGGTCCGTGAGGTAAGGTGCACATCCTTACCAAACCCAAAGGTGCCATCATGGTAGTCAGGTTTGTGCTTTTCATAGCTAGTTGGTGGGTACAAATCTCCCATAGAATATATTGTCTTCCTACAAATGCCTATAAAACCCTATCTAAAATTGGCCCTATACCCAAAATTTATGTATATTACCTTATTGACGGGTTTCATATCATGGATTAGCAAGCGAGAAGAAAAGCGTGTCTCCCTCAAAGCCAACTTTTCTTTAACCCGCAAAGCCAAATCTCCTAAGCCTCATTAAAAGCCTTAAGAAATCTTAAATCTCTAGAATCCCTCAAGCTTAAGACCATAAGCTATCCTTAACCTCTGTTAACCTTCATATGATAAATCTCTTAAGCTATCAAGAGTGGAATTAATCCTCATCTCTCGGAGCCATAATCCAAGCTCTCTAAATCGAGCCTAATCTCAAACCATTAACGGAGACTAACCTAAGCCGAGCTTATAATCCATCATTAGCCATTTGAATCGGGAAGCAGAAGCCAAATCTAACAGCCATTGGAAGGAAAAACTCTTGAGCCTTACCGGGAAGAAGTAGAAGGCGATACAAAGCAGGTCATTGATAATTTTCTTGTTATCACCTGGATTAAGCCAAGTTTCATCTTGTAAGGAGCATTAAGCCTCCATTAATGATTGATTAATGATGACTATTGTGGATTAACTGTAATTAAGAGTACCATTTGTTTTGAGCTTTGTATTGTTAATTGTGCCTGCTGCATCTCTTTGCCTCTCACAGCCAAGGGCCCGGTGCCTTCCCGGCTCACCTTTCGCACAATCATCCCCCCACATTCTTGGTGAACCCAATGCCAAACGAGGTGGGGTGGGAGGTCAGGATGGAGATTCCAACAGAATTGAAGCAGTTTATTGAAGATTACAACCTGCATAGATTTGATAGAAATCTAGCAACGACAGATTTGACAAAAATGTTGGGCTTAGTTAAGGGTGCTTTCAAGAAGTAAAAGCTATGAAGAGGAAAAAGCATATTGATGACACAATGGAGATGGCACTTGATGCCGTACACGAAGAGTATGGGATTTTACAAGGGCATGATCGAGATGGACTCCTTGCATGCTATCAAGTGGAGATGAAGAGACGAGGAATTCTAGAAGATCGGATGATTTTGACCTTTGAAGAAGTTGTACCCTCCGAGTTTAAAGATAAGGTATGAGAACTAGCCGAGACATACCCCACACAGTGGGACTATTTTGTAGATGGTTTTGTTCATGAAAGCTAAACAATTGTCAAGTTAACAATGAAGGAGATTAATGAACGAAGCCAGATTGTTTTCTATAAAGAAGAAGGGGATCATATGAAGTTCCTTAATTATGATCAATTTTGGGACCATATTTATGCAAGAAGTCAATCCAAAGCAAATACATCTTTGGAAGTAGTAGATTCAGCGACAAAAGGACCATATTTTGAGCAACCGATCAAAGGTACATAATAAATTTACAACTGAAACATAAATGTATGATTTTTTTTGAAGATTTCTCGCATGCAAGCTACTTCAAATAATGGTTCTAGTGAAGATCTAGGCTTTACAACAAAATTTTTCAAGCTACTGATCTTGGCATGTGATTCTCTCAACAAGTTTATCAAGAATATGAGCCACTACAGGCTTCTAATAGTTCTATCGGCACTATAGCTGAACAAGGCAACAGATTTATTGCAGATGATTGCGTAAACAAATCTATTATATATACGATAGCTAATGAAGTGATCGAGATTGTGAACCTAACACAGGATGTACCTGATAATGCTAATGAGCCTATGGTTGCTTCTGGAAATATGTTTGTCGATTCTATTATCACAGAAGCAGATTCCATAATTTATGGGGTTTTGGACCAATCTGAAGGAGAAGGTTATAGCAGTTTGAAAGAGCTTTGTGATGCATGTACCCCTTTAGAAGGGGTGCCTGATGAACCTTTTCAAAGTAATAATGTCTTGCTAAGTAGCATGGATGTAGAGGAAGATATTGAAGATTGCCTACATCATGTTGATCGTGAATGGGATATTGACATAGATTGTACATCTATGCTTATATACGGGCTGCAAGAAGAGACAACTCCTATAGCTTTGAAGAATGTTGAGACTTCCAAAGGTGATTTTCCCACGGATGTTATGGATGAATATTTTAAAGAAAAATCATTCATTATCAACCTCAAGAGTAAGGTAAAAATCTCTCTGATGATACAGGTCTAGAAAGTCCTAAGGTTTTTCATAATGGCTATGAAGCTAGAGGGGGTGATGATGCTAAATCATCCCTGATACTACATAAAGTTCACATGATTTTTCATTTTCTTGGACGATGTGCCAACTGTGGCTGGATTTGGATACTATTCTTAGTAATTCTTATGTCAATGATGTTCTGGCTACCAATATAAGGGAGTCAGAATTCTTTCATTCTTGCTGGTAATGACCTTAAGTTACCAAAAGTTTAAGACGTGGATTTTGCACTATGCTTCAGGTGAAGCTCTAGTATATTGAGGAGGCCATCAATGCTATGTGATCTTAATGGTATTTGATCCAGGTGATTCGACAGATCTTCAAAAGTAGGTTCACTATGGATGGGTATTTTTGGGTCTACATAGTGGTTTCTTTGTGCTAGATCTAGGGATAGCATATTTGGAGCACAAGTGCTTGAAGTTGTTTGTTTCAGAATATGTATGCTCATGTGGATATTATGCTGCTCCACTACTGGGGCAATTCATTATTATCCCATTTGATCCTGGGAGCTATGAAGAGCAACTGGTAGATTCAAAGACTTCGTTCAGGTTACTTGGCAGTAGATTTTTTTTTGTATGTATGCTAAGACATAATTGTTTATGGTTACATGATCAATACGCTTACATGGATAGCTTCCAGTTGACATCTTGGACAATTGTTATAGTATCTTCACATCTTTTGAGATGGTTTTGCTACAAGAACTTGACGACCATTCCGTGTGTAGACAGAGTAAGGCATACTTGAGCTTGATAGGGTTCCTAAAAGAGATCTGATGGTCAAGCCGTGTGCATAAGTAATTGGAGCACTTGAGTTTGGTGGGGTTCACTAAACATATTTTCATAATTCAATGCTTTGGAGATACGATCACTACGGTTCAAAGATTTGTGATGGGATAGATACAAGATAATTGAGCTAGACTATTGATGTTATGATTTACACTTTCTTTTTGTTTTTACATAGCTTTATCAACTACGTGAGCTTGATGACAAGTAGCTTAAGGTATTTATAGAAGATACAGCTGGAAGACCGGTTGGCTGAGATCGGACGCTGTGCAGGTTTAAAGGGGGTCAATGCCGTTCCGCTCCACTCACATGACAAGAAAATGAGCAAAGGAATGATGATTAAGAGTATTTGAATCCTGCATGGTTAATCAGCAGGTAGAAGGGCTTGCTAACAAGCCAAATTTTAAGTTGAGAGTGTGCCAGATGCGGCTCTAAGGGTCAGAAGATGTCTTGGTAATGCTAAACAGTGAGTATTCTTGAAGTGGTCATAGCTGGGATTTTATAAATCCAAGTTGAAGTACTCAAAAATCTCTACATGTGTGTCTTTATGGCTCGTCAATCGGAGCTACGGATCAGAAGTTATGACAGTTTTAAGTTGAGTCAGTAGCAGATCCATACCGGATTGGGCAAGTGCAGCTGAGGGGGCAAAACTGGAATGAATGCATCAGGCTGAAGTGTTCAATTTTTGGAGCGAGTCGGTCTTTTCAGATCGGTGATCGAGATTTTGGTTGGCAAGATATGGCCAGTTTAAGTATCGTCGGGGGCCGAGTTCGAACCGCCCTGGTCGCCCTGATCATTCACATTCATCTTGCTTAATGAAGTGCGATTCCCGATGTGTATGCCAAATGTGGGCTGATGCGGAAGAATTTTTTATAATATGCCTAGCCTTGACGGGAAAACTCTCCAAAAGCAATCACTTACACTTGCTTCTTGCAGGTATATGGCAATATTGAAGATTTTACAACATCAAAATTCACGATGATATTGCTAATTGATAACGACTCGAGAAAGATGTTGCACTTGTCATTGCTTGCTCAACATTTATGTCAAATATTATATTGTTACAGCTGCTAATGAAGAAAGCTTTGGCCGAGGAAAATTGTTGTGCTTGGCAAGGCTACAGCCAATGCATATACTAAATGTGGTGCCCTTACCAATGTTGTGGCCACCCAATGGATAACCTTGGTGGTGCCTTGGCCATTATGTCTACCTAATGTGGTGTTCTTATGAAGGAAGCCGGCCGCCCAAAGGCCAAGGGCCATAAACCCAAAGGCCACCCGCCTGTGGGGCGACCACTCAAAAACAAAAGGTCTTTTTTATTATTGAGTGTAAACCTAAGAGGAGGAGAAAAAAAAAAGAAATGGCGAGGGCTGAAGCAGCGCGCAACAACGGCGTGTAGGGAGGGTTTTGCTCGCGCAGGTCAGCTCGCAGGCCTCAGACGGCTTGGGCAAATAAGAAGAAGTTGCATGGGATCTCCTGGCGCTTTGATCCGGCACCACCGGTGCTGGTTTCTCAGCCGGTCAAACACGGCCTGCCACGTCATCAAGTAGCCATTCGCATTAGCGATATTGCTAATGGGATATATGGCTAAAAGTAGAAAGCCCATGCAAACAAAAGCGACGGCTCTTGGGACTCATTCTACATCTTCTCTTGCCATGAGTTCTCTCTCCGAAAGAGGAAGCGAAGGCTCGTAGGCTCTATCTCCTTAAGCAAAGAATACAAAATCTCTCGAACTCGGAAGCAAAGGTTAGCCCAAGTTCTCTTATTTGGGGGGAAGTCATCCTCTTCTCTCCGGAAAGGATTAGCAAGCGAGAAGAAAATCATGTTGCCCTCGAAGCCAAGTTTTCTTTAACCCGCAAATCCAAATCTCGTAAGCCTCATTAAAAGCCTTAAGCAATCTTAAATCTCTCGAATCCCTCAAGCGTAAGACCATAAGCCATCCTTAACCTCTATTAACCTTCATAAGTGAAAGCTCTTAAGCTATCAAGAGCGGATTTAATCCTCATCTCTCGGATCCATAAGCCAAGCTCTGTAAATCGAGCCTAATCTCAAACCATAAGCGGAGCTAACCTAAGCCGAGCTTCTAAGCCATCATTAGCCATTTGAATCGGGAAGCAGAAGCCAAATCGTACGGCCATTGGAAGGAAAAACTCTTGAGCCTTACCGGGAAGAAGCAAAAGATGATACAAAGCAGGTCATTGATAATTTTCTTCTTAGCACATGGATTAAGCCAGGTTTCATCTTGTAAGGAGCATTAAGCCTCCATTAACGATTGATTAATGACGACTATTGTGGATTAATTGGAATTAAGAGTACCGTTTGTTTTGAGATCTGTATTGTTAATTGTGCGTGCTGCATCTCTTTTCCCGACACCTCTCACACCCAGGGGCCCGGTGGCTTCCCGGCTCACCTTTCGCACAATTGTCCCCCGACAACGGGGCCAATCGTAAAGGGGTCCAAATGAGAGATGGTTTATCAAAGAGCAAGGCTAGCCAATGGAGCTCAAATACCTTAGGGTTAGCTTCATTGAAGACTTCCTAAGATTAGTGTTAAAAGTCCTTTGATGTTAGGTAATCTAGGGCCGATCTTGAGGTGGGAACCCTACCCAAGCTTGAGGTGCTTATCGTTCTTGATGAATAAGGTTCTTGAGGTGCTTATCATGCTTGATGAATAAGGTGCTTGTCATACTTGATGACTAAGGTGCTTGCCGTTCTTGCTCACTAAGATGCTTGACGTGCTTGTTGTGCTTGTTGACTAGGGCGCTTCAAGTGCTTGTGGGAATACAACCCTATCTTGAGGTGCTTTGTCGTGCTTGATGACTAAGGTGCTTGTGTCTCATAAGTCAAAGGCATCCCTAAAAAGGAGGGGACGATTGCCAAAGCTAGGGGGATAAGAGATAACACACACACACACACAAGGTATGCCAAGCCTCAAGAGGCAACAAGGACATATGTCAAGTCCCTCTTTCTGAAAGGGGAAATGGGGACACTTATCCCAAGACTACCCTTGTTTCTTGATATGCATTTTGCATGTGATTGGCCAGCTTGTAGGGTCCAATGAGCTTCCAAGTTGATCTAGAATAGGGGGTCGACCAAAGGAAGAAGGGGGGTTTCTTGGGGGTATACACTCACACACACACACTCATTGTGTAAAGTGAAAAGTGCAAGAGCTTCATCTCCTTCTCCAAGCGAGTAGAGAAGTTAAGAACCTACCCCAACACTCTTGGCTATGGAATGCAAATCCAGTCAAGATCCATGCTTCAATGCTTAAGCTTTCCATCTTCTCCATCTTCATTACTATGCTATTATGTATGCTGTAAAGAAGAGTGATGATAAGTGAGGAACTATTTTTTTGTCCTATGAATGTTTCTTTTTCCTCTTCCCTACCCTCATTCCCCGCTAGCTCTCTCCACCTTCGAGGTGTTTGAGGCCTTGAGATAGTTAATTATTTATACAAAGTCTATGTTATGCTTGTAATGCATGAATCTTTACATTTTCCTTGCATCACCTAGTTCACAAGGAACAAAAAGATTGTATTATACAGAATTTCTTTTGGCGGGAAAATCTATAATACAAATGCCTATTGGAGAGGGGACCAACTACACATAAATCCAATCCTCAATTGTTGTCAAGCTCTCTAAACTCTCTCTCTTGCAAAAGTATTGTTCATTCCAAGTTTATTAAGTAATATTATTATGTTTCTACCATCAATTACGTCACCCTCCATGCTCTGAAACTAGTCTCACAAAAATTCCCTCTTTAATTCTCCTAGTTCCTCTATTCTCAAATTTCATAGGACATTTCCATTACATTGGTATTAGATCATTTGGTTTCTCTTTTCTTGCTTAACAAGAGAGGTCCTTAAGTAGCCTATCAAATTATCAATGGTTGATTTGTTTAGTTATATTAGGGTAAGTGGGACTGGGATATACTATCGATTTTGTTGAGCCTAGTGTGTGGGATATGGTGCACACCTCGCGAGATAATTTCTTAATAATGGGGTCTTTTTAGAGTTTCCTACGACTTTATCATTATTGATCCATAAGAAGTTTGAAAGGAGCTATCCCTCAAAAATTATACAATATTTGACCCACTCCACTACTCTCTAAAATTAGCCAAATTGAGCCGTGGGTGTAGATGCTTAAGTGTTGATTTTCAAAGGCTAAGAGGAGTAGCAACTAAGGTTTTGAATTGCCAAAAAGTAAACTAAGTAAACACAGCAAGTATTCTATACATAAGTACAAATAGCACGGTTGACAATAACCAAAATATCTGAATGAACATTAATAACTTTTATTTTTCACATGAAGGTTCTAATGATGATGCCCCCATGTTTGTCAATTATCTTGTTACTAGGTTGTAGCAAGCTATGGGAAACCGTGCTTTGCAAGACAAAATTACTCAACAACTTTGTGGTTATGGGATTTCTCTTCCTCTCCGAGAGGAGAGAGAGCTTAGGAGATCAATTGATGAGACCCCCAAAAGAAGACTCTCTCCCATACATGAGGAGGAATCCAAAGAACGGGAAAGTAATGAATCCCTAATTTTCTCTGAAGACGGTGGTCTAGATGATCGCCAACTCCTCCCAAGAGGAAACGGTGAACCCATTGTCCTTCTCGTCATCACTCCAAAAGGGAAGAGAGGAAACAAATAAATAAAAGGGCAAGAAAGAGGTCACCATCTTCTCCTTCATTTTCACCTTCATCTTCTTTCAACGAAAGTTATGGCTATTCTCCTAGAGAATACAAGAGGGGAGGACATCAAAAATATTACACTGCATGATGAAGGTCACAAAAACTCAAGAAGTTCAAAGAGAGAGGACAGAGTATCTCTTTTCTCACCTATGACGGCACCTTTGGTGCCACTGACAAAGTATTTTCCTTCATCCAGCAATTTGGTGCGGCCTTTGGAGACAAGGGCTTCATGGAGTCCTCCAAGCTATGCCATGTAGCTATCTACTTCCAAAAAAGATCGTCAATGGTGGGCTAGCCTTCGTGGAAACGGTGAAGTCTCAAAGACATGGGAAACTCTACGAGTTTCCATTATGAAGAAATTCCTTGCAAGCGATGAAAAGGACAAACTGCTTACGGAATGTTGAAATTTGAAACTTCTCTCCCATGAATCTACTCACAAATATGTGGACAAGTTTTGGGACTTACATCTCATGGCTACTGTCTTTCAAAAGATAGACTTCGTCGAGCAAGAGCAAAAGCAAAAAAAAAAATGTAGGATTACTTAAAGAGATGGCCAAGTATGTCAACTCCCATTATACTGGTTCTATCACCAAAGAAATCCACCACACTATGGTTGCTTCATGCATCAATTTACAACAACGGGCTAGATGCAATGTCAAGCCCATGGAAAGCAAGACAAAAGTGATGCAAAAGGATAACCAATGCCCAAAACTCTTCCCAAGGAAATTTCAATAACAACAACAACAACAATCGGTCCAAGGAGAAGGGAGCTTATAGAGGTAAAAACAAAATCTCTCCTGAAGAGCTTGAAGCTTTTAACAAGGACCATAAATGTTTTAAGTGTGGGGAGCAAGGACATGGCTATCGCTCTTGCCCCAAAACAAATGCCCGCAATGATACTCGTAGAGCTTCCGCTATCGAAGCTCCAAAAGAGAATGCTCACTTTGCAAAGAATCACCTCTGTCATGGATGCTTGAGAATCACTCGCTGCCTACATCATTGCCCGTGTCATTGCCTACATCATCGCTAGAAGGCTCCAGAAGAATCTAGGAGGATCTAGAAGATTCTAGAAGTTCTAAAAGTTCTAGAAGTTCTAGAATCTAATCTGCCTCTCCTCTTCTCTCATCACAGTCTTCCTCCCTCGTCAACATTTTGAGTGGGGGTGTTGGAGCTATATAGAGAGCCCACACTTATGCTATACATAGGTAGGAGTCCCCACTATATATGTGTACTCAGTGTGTGCTCTATACACACATTGCGGTTTGCAATTCTAGAGTTCTTTCTACCTCTCCTCTTCTCTTGTCATAGTCTTCCTCCCTCATCTCAACACTATCAATTATCACCAGGATAATTGGGTCGTGCTCCTACCGCTAGCAGAATTCTCCTATAATAACAGTTTTCATGCCTCCCTCTGTCACAGTCCATTGTTTGCTAATTATGATTAACATCCCAAACAAGATATCCACAGACACTATCAAGTCAAGAATCCAGTTGCTATTAAATTTACACAACAATTATCTACAGTTCACAAAGAACTTACAATTTATATCAAAGAAGCTCAATCCAAGTATAAGGAAAGTGCAGATCTCCATCGCATGCAAAATCCAAAATACAAAGAAGGGGATAAAGTGTGGCTCCTCCGACGTGATCTTCGTTCATCTCGACCCTATCAAAAGCTTGATTATCGAAGGCTTGGCCCGTTTAAAATTATCTTCAAGTTAATCCAGTCACCTATCAACTCCGATTGCCCTCATCCATGAAAATCCATCTAGTCTTTCATGTCTCAGTCCCAGAACCTTGTCACACATCTAAGATCCCAGGAAGAGCCCTACAGCCACCTCCTCTCATTGAGATTCAAGGACACGACGAATATGAGGTCCAGAAAGTCCTAGATTCTTCAGTTTCGCGTGGCAAGTTACAGTACTTGGTGCATTGGAAAGGCTATGATGTTAGTGAATGAACCTGGGAACCAACACGCACTCTACAACATACATCTCTCAAAGTAGAAGAGTTCCATCACCAACATCCATGGAAGCCCAACTCAAGGAACACCACTGCTCCTCGTGGAACTCGTCGCTAGAGGAGGGGGTAATGCCATGGATGCTTGAGAGTCAGTTGCTACCTGCATCATCGCCTACATCATCGCTAGAAGGCTATAGAAGAATCTAGAAGGATCTAGAAGATTCTAGAAGTTCTAAAAGTATCAAGGAGATTCAAGAAGTTTCTAGAAGCATGGAGAAGATTCCGAAAGAATCTAGAAGTTTCTGGAAAGCTCTAGAAAGTTGAAGAAGGATCTAGAAGGTTCTAGAAGAACTAGAAGGATCAAGAAGTTTCTAGAAGCTTGGAGAAGATTCCGAAAGAATCTAGAAGTTTTTGGAAAGCTCTAGAAAGACAAAGAAGGATCCAGAAGGTTCTAGAAGAACTAGAAGGATGAAGAATGTTCTAGAAGATTCTAACCTCCTCAAGAAGAACGTATAAAATCCTAACCTCCTCAAGTAACCTCCTCAAGCACTAGTATACATAGGGATCTTAGGCGACAAGCCCCTGAGTCTTTCCAAGACCAGTTGTGAGGATCCTATGAGGAAAACCCTGTTCTAGTTCTTGTCTTATGTTCAAGTCTTGTCCTTGCAATCAAGCCTTGTCTTGTACTCAAGTCATGTAATCCAAGTCTTGTATCTAGCTCTCTTAATAAAGTATTAAGTCTTGTAATCAAGATTAAGCTTATCATTAAGTCCCAAGTTCTTGTATATTTTGAGCGCCTCCTCTCGCTCTCTTCTAGTTCTATATGCGCTCATAACAACCTCTCTCCGATGCTTGGGGAAAGGTAAGGGAGCATGATTCCCTCATCTTGTTTGACCTTGGCTCTACTCAAATCTTCATCTCAATGGAGTTGGCCACCAAGTTGGGCATTCAATATTTCAACATGGAGATATTGTTACTTTCGATACAGGTTTCAAGGGACAGCAAGCCTCTATTACTCCCTTGATTGGGAAGTTGAGGCTTCATGTCCAAATCTACGTCAGCAATGAATACTTTTTAATCTCTCCTCTCCAACATGAGGATGCTATCCTAAGGGCACCATGGTTCAACCACATGGCAGCCAACATGAAGTTCCCAAAAAGGAGAATCTACTTTACTACAAGCAAAATAACATATATATAGATACTAGTGAGTCTGGTTGTACTATATCACTTTAAAATAATCTTGCTTTTGATATTACGTACATGATTTTTGTCAGAGTCCCTAGAAGGTCCTCATGTTTCATCAAATTTAAATGGTAGGAATAAAGAAGAGTTAGACTTGTCTATTTTTCTAAAAGGATTCCAATATGTGTTCATCGATGATATCCCTATGGACTTACCTCCAAAATGAGGGGATGATGATCATCAAATTGAGCTCCTATCAGGAAGCTCACCACCTAACAAGCCTCCTTATCGCGTTTCCCAAGCTCAAGCAGAGGAGATCATGAGGCAAGTACAAAATTTAATTCACAAAGGGATGGTGAGGCCTAGATCCTCTCCCTTTTGTTCTCCGATCCTTTTAGTATAAAAGAAAGATGGTACATACCGTATGTGTGCGGACTATCGAGCACTAAACATATCACTATCAAAAAACAAATTTTCTATGCCTCGAGTAGAAGATCTGTTTGATAAGCTACAAGGGTCTAACTACTTCAGTAGGATTGATCTTAAAAGTGTCTATCATCAAATAAGGATAGTGGATGAAGATGTCCTAAAGACCGTGTTTCGTACAACATTTGGTCTTTATGAATATCTAATCATACCTTTTGGCTTGACCAATGCACTAGCCATGTTCAATTGTCTAATGGAGAAAATATTTAGACCCTACCATAAATTCAATGGAGTGTTATTTGATGATATCATCATCTACTCCAAGTCCATGGAGAAACACAAGCAACATCTCCAAGAGATTTTTCAAGATTTGAGGGAGAACAAGCTTTTTTCAACCGAAAGAAAGGCAAAATTTTCCTTTAAGAGATTCAATACTTATGGGTATTCGTATGGGTCCATGAAAGTTAGAGGTACTAAAATCATGGCCTAATCCAAGGAATTACATGAGCTAAGAAGCTTTATTAGTTTGTGTCCATACTATAGACGCTTCATAGCAAAATTCTCTCAAATAGCAGGAGCATTACATGACTTAACAAATAAGAACGTTAAGTATTCATGGATTGCTAAGGACAAAAATGCTTTTGACAAGCTCAAAGAGAATCTTACCTCCCAACCAATCCTCATGCTTCCGGATCTCTCAAATCCATTTGAGGTCCAGTGTGATGCTTGTAGTGATTGCCTTGGAGCAGTCTTGCTTCAAGAAGGGCATGTCAAAGCATACGAGAGATGAAGGCTCAATACAGATGAATGGATCTTTGGCATTTATGAGAAAGATCTTTTGGCTTCTCTACATGCCCTAGACACATGGAAGCACTACCTACTGGGGACTCCATTTATTTTACAAACAGACCACCAAAGTCTCAAGTACTTCATGACACAAACCAAGCTCTTTGACAAACAAATGAGGGGGGAAATTTTTATTTCGCAATTTTATTTACATATTGCCCACAATGATGGTAAGAACAATAAACTAGTTGATGCACTTTCACGATAACCGAAAGTTAATGCGGTGTCTATAGCTACTCACAATGATATATCTTCTATGTAGATGAGTATGCTATTGACCCAAACTTTAAAGACATAATGTCAGCCCTTGAGTTGGGGAAGACAGAGGAACGAATCACCTTGCAGGATGGTTATCTTCTCCATGGAAATAGGATATATATTAGCCACTCCCTTTGTGAGAAAGTGTAATAAGACTAATCTTTGAAGTTCTTAAAGTCGAAAAGAATGTAGCAGGGCATATCTTTCGTTTAGCACGATTTGAAAGATTGTTGAATAGTCTACTAAATAGAGCTTATATGAATGAGTTTGAGATATTAAGAGAGAACATATATTCTTTTTTATAAAATAATACACTAAAGACGTATTTGATAAAGATTAATGAATAACAGATAGTCTGTCTATGAACAATAAAATTGAGATTTTTATTAATATCAATGTTTTATATTTATGTGTTTTAGCTTAAACTGAATGGGTAGGCTTAAAATAAGTTGAAAACGTAGTGGAGATCCAAAACTAAAGCTTTTTTGAGTCGCGACCTAAAAGTTACGTTTTTAGCCAAACAAAGATGTTTTTTGTAATTCTGTCCGCGATGCCTTGTAGACCAGACCTATTCCCGTCGTTTTGAGTACCTGAACTACTCTGTTCTGAGTTTGTCTGTAAAAGTTATGATGAAAACAAGCAGAAGACAGCAGAAGTGTAGTATACACAGGGACTGACAGACATACAATATCATACAGTTCTCCCTGCTATCAACCAAGAAGTGGATTGTTTCTTAATGGTAGAGTATGGAAATTGAGATTATGAAGGTATATAATTATATTTTTTACTTTGATTATCATGTTGAATTGGTTGCACGAGTATGTTCTTTTGGCTATTTTGTAGGCGATGCAGAAATCAATGTGTGAAACAGGATTTGTGCAAAGTGTCATGATAGAAATCTAACCTTTACGGATTGCTTAGCGATCACGTTCTTATATTATTCTCGCAGGTATACTTGGTGCGAAAATCGTGCAGGCTTTTCGAGGAAAAGAAGGATAAAAGCACGACGGGTGGTGCATTTGGGGATCATTCACCGATCTCTTCTTCTGCGAGTGCGAGTGCGAGTGAGAGTGAGAGTGCGAGTGCGAGTGCGAGTAAGACGCTGCATGCAAGCGAACTGGAGCTCGGGGGTGGTTGGGAGGTTCGAGCTCCGTACAACGGAGTGCGCCCATATTCAATTGCTCCTCTATGGAATCAAAAGTCTTCAAAGATTCATCAATACAAAGATCTCTTTCTGTACCTTTTGCTGTCTATCTCTATTATTCGGTTCCTGTGATAATTGGTATCAGAGCAAGCGGTTGATTCTGGACATGGAAGGATACGAGAGAAGGATGAAGGAGCAAGAAGACCTGATTCAGCGACTATGAGAAGATCTGAAAATTGCAAATTGGGAGCGTGCTGAGGCTCTACGGGGCAAAGCAGCACGAGAGCTTGATATCTATGTAGACCTTAATGGCCAATATGAAGGTGAAAACCATGCTAATCCACCTGAAAACAATAATCATCGTGGCGGCGCTGGGGTACCGCCAAAAGAAACGATGACGATATGGGAGAAGCGACAACCAAATCATTCTTAACGAAGGCTAAGCTTAAAGAGTTTGATGGCATAAGAAAGATATACGAAGATTTAGAAGCGTGGATTGAAGAACTCAAAGATTTGGATTATACTTTCAATATCGAGAACACGACCACGAGACTTTCGAATGCTCGAGCAAGGTGACCGATAAGACAATACGTACCAAGATGGCTCAATTGGAGACTTTTGGCGATGCGTACGATAAAGGTAAGTCATCTACCCCTTCTTTGTGATGTTTTATGTCTTTGATACGTCCTTTGAAAGCTTCTGTGAGATCGAATTTATGCGTAGAAGTTGAGATTAAAATATGAATTTCTTAATTGATTTGAATAGTATTCATTGCTTCTTATCGTCTAAATTGATTGGCAAATTAAACTTGAAATTAAATCGAGAAGTTAAAAGACTTATGGACTTAACTAGTGGTAATAATAGTTTCATGAAAGAGTTAGTAGAATTTTATTTTTTTTCTTTGAAGAGTCGAAATCATAAAGATGATTTCTATAACATAAACATTGATATGCATGATGTTATCATTGGTATCAATTAGATCATTGAAAATCATGTTTTGATTGATTGTTAAGAAAGAAAAATATATCTTTAATCATTTGATGATGATAAGTCACACTCTTTATGGAAAGAAAGAGATTCTAAATCTAGTTTTGGCAATGGAATTGATAAGGTGACTTAGATAAGAGTGTGAGACGTTGCTTGTGTTTGCTACTCAGATTAAAGAGAATCTGGGGATAAACATAAAGAGACAAATCCAGAATTTATAGAGGATCTCTTACATGAAGTTAAGGATGTGTTCCGGACGATCTTCCTGGTATACCTCCGCCTAGAGCAGTAGACCATGCCATAGATCTATATCCAGGAGCGACACCTTATTCCAGATCTCCATACAGGTTCAATATTGATGAGCTTAAAGAGCTCAAGATACAACTTGATGATCTTTTAAAAAAGGGTTTCATTAAACCTAGTGTATCTCCTTGGGGTAGTCCTGTGTTATTCCAAAAGAAAAAATGATGGTACATATAGGTTATGCATTGACTATAGGGGATTAAACAAACAGACCATCAAGAACAAATATCCTCTTCCTCACATAGATGAATTTCTTAGCCAATTGAGTGGTGCCACAATATTTTCAAAGATTGACCTTCGTTCTGGCTAACATCAAATCCGCATTAAGGCCGAGGACATTCCAAAGACTGCTTTTCGTACACATTATGGACATTATAAATTTACAGTTCTTGCTTTTGGTTTGACTAATGCACCAACAACTTTCATGTGCTTAATGAATAATATTTTTCACCCGTATCTTGATGACTTCATTCTGGTATTCTTGGATAATATTTTGTTGTATTCTACGAATGAAGAAGATCATGCATTGCACTTAAAGAAAACATTTGAGGTTTTGCGTGAACATAAATTGTATGCCAAAGCAAGTAAGTATTCTTTTGCAAAGGATCAGATTGTGTATTTGGGAAGAGTGATTTCTAAAGAGGGGATTCACATTGATCTTGATAAAGTTAAGACTATGTTAGTAAGAGATGTAAGAAGCTTTATGGGTCTAGCACAATATGAGAGAGAACACATTAAAGATTTCTCTAAGATAGCAAGTCCTTTGACCGAATTGACCAAGAAAGACAAGGGTTTTGTGTGGACTTCTAGTTGTGAGACTGCTTTTGAGACCTTGAAGGCTAAAATAGCGGAAAATTATGTTTTAAAAGTTCCTGAGATGGGCAAACCATTTGTTGTGTCCTGTGACGCTAGTGGTGAAAAATTAGGTTGTGTTTTGACACAAGAAGGAAGAGTGGTTGCATATGAGTTTAGGAAATTAAGATGACATGAATTAAACTATGCAACACATAATCTAGAATTGCTTGTTGTTGTTCATGCATTGAAGCATTGGCGTCATCTCTTGCTTGGTGTAAAATTTGAATTGCGTACTGATCATCAAAACTTGAAGTATATTTTCACTCAGCCATTGTTAAATAACAGACAAAGAAGATGGATTGAATTGCTGGCTGAGTATGACTTTGATTTGAAGTATTTGTGTGAAAAAGAAAATAAAGTTGCAGATGCATTGAGTCGTACGTCCATGTGTAATTTGTTGACTGTTGTGCGATCCAATTTGATTGATGACATACATGCTGAAGTTGAAAATGATTCCTTTTATATGCCTATTTTGAAATTCTTGCGTGAGAATATTGGTGAGATGTATGAAAATAGATATCACTTGTATAAGGGAAATCTGTATTGTTATGACTGCTTGTGTATTCCTGCAAATTCTTCTTTTAAGAGTCAAATTCTGCATGAGTGTCATAATTCACCTTTTTCTGGTCATCCTGGATTAAATAAGACATATGAAAAGATTAAAACCTTATTCTTTTCGCCGCGTATGAAATTGGATGTTAAGAAATATGTGTGTGAGTGCTTTCAATGTCAACAAGTTAAGATTGAGCATAAGAGGATTCCTTGTGACCTTCAACCCTTAGACATTCCTTTACAGAAGTGGGAGTGTATATCCATGGACTTTATCATTAGACTTCCTACTACTCGTGGAGGATATGATTCGATCTTTCTGGTGGTAGATAGACTCACAAAACAAGCTCACTTCTTTCCTGTAAATATAACTGATACTGTATTGACCATTGCACGCTTATTTGTAAAAGAGATATTTCGTTTGCATGGCATGTCCAAGAGCATAGTGTCTGACAGAGATTCTAAGTTCACTTCACATTTCTGGAGAGCGACTTTTGACTCTATAGGTACCCAGCTACGCATGTCTACTGCTTTTCATCCTCAAACAGATGGGAAAATGGAGAGAGTGAATCGTATTCTAGAAGATATGTTACAAATGTATGTCAATGAAAACCAATCTGATTGGAATGAATATCTGCCTTTGGTGGTTGAATTTGCATATAACAGTTCATATCATTCATCTATTAGGATGACTCCGTTTGAGGCAATGTATGGCTATAACTATCCTACACCTATTCATTTTCTTAATTCGAGGAATAAGGTAGAACTGTCACGTGAGATGCTTGAGAAAATGGATAGCGAGTTGGCCAAAATCAGGGGGAATATTAGAGAATCTCAAAAGAGACATAAACTGTATTATGACAAGAAACATGGCGTTGTGGAGTATGAAACTGGTGATATGGTTTTTTAAAGGTTATTCCTGAGAAGTCTCATTTGATTCTTGGAAATGATAGAACATTGTCTCCACGATTTGGTGGTCCATTTAAAATTTTGAAACGCATTGGTTCATTAGCTTACAAATTGGAATTGCCTTCTCATGTTAAAGTGCATCATGTATTCTATGTGAGTTTATTGAAAAAGTATGTTCCTAATGTGCATCATGTTTTAGAGGACAACTCTAAGTTGAAAGATGACGGAACATTGACAGTAGAACCAGACTTAGTGCTAGATAGGTGTGTTAAACATCTGAGAAATAGAGACATTGTAAAAGTTTTGATTAAGTGGCAGAACTATCCAGTAGAGGATGTATCATGGGTTGATCTTAGTGTTTTGCAAGAGAAATTTCCTCTCTTTAGACCAACTCTCAGGACAGAGTTAATTTTGATAAGGGGAGAATGTAATAGGACTAATCTTTGAAGTTCTTAAAGTCAAAAAGAATATAGTAGGGCATATCTTTCGTTTAGCAAGATTTGAAAGATTATTGCATAGTCTATTAAATAGAGCTTATATGAATGAGTTTGAGAATTTAAGAGAGAACATATATTCTTTTTTTAAAAATAATACACTAAAGTCGTATTTGATAAAGATTAATGAATAACAAATAGTATGTCTATGAACAGTAAAATTGAGATTTTTATCAATATCAATGTTTTATATTTATGTGTTTTAGCTTAAAATGCATGGGGGGTTAGATAGATAGATTCCATTATCACTCTTGGAGGTCAAATATGACCTATAGGACAACCAATAAAACATGTACAATAGAGGCTCCTCTATCTAAGAGGCTACAATGTGTGCAATAACACATGTAGATGTTTGTGGGGGGCGGGTTAGATAGATAGATTCCATTATCATCCTTAGAGGTCAAATATGACCTATGGGACAACCAATAAAACATGTACAATAGAGGCTCCTCTATCTAAGAGGTACAATGTGTGCAATAACACATGTAGATGTTGGGAAGGGGGGGGCGGGGGGGACGGGCTAGGGGGGTGATACACCAAATTTGCAACAAATGTTGCTTAGGGGGAGAGGAGTGGCTAAGGGGAAGGAGGTGGATGTTGGGTGGGTTTCCGTGTGCAAAACTCCTCGATGATGGCTCTACCACCACGATAGACGGCGTACTTACCTGTGGCCCGTGCATCTCATACCTTGTGCAACACTTGCTTCTTTATGTTGGGTTGGGCGGGGGTTAGAGCCTCGCTAATCCATATGGTTGTGCCCTTCGGAAGATGCATTTATTTCAAGAGTGCCATGCGGTCCTCTTGGTCTTGAAAACAAGGCTCCCTTGGTTGGTGTGGGGATCATGATGGAAGAATTCGATGGTGGGACTGTCAAACTTGGCTAGTTGGAAAGCATTGTTGTGCTTAGTTAAGGCAGTATGAAAGTCGGCATTCTCCACCCACCAAGAGGAGGGTAAGTCACCAATGCATATAGTCAATTAAAGGCCTTCCCTACAACGACGTTCTTGTAAGAACTCCTCCACTTGGAAGGGGATGGTAGCAACATTTGCTTGAATTTGAGTGGCTAATGATGTGACCAGACACGGAAATACAACAGCTGAATAACAAAAAATTGCAAGTACACAGAGTACACGTAGGAAATTAGAGATGTATATTGAAATCAATTCCCGGGTACAAGAAGAGCGTAGCTCGTATCAACCTCCCGACCACCCCCGAGCTATCTCAGTCTCAATCTCACTCTCAATCTGTGCACAGTTCTCAATCGCACTCACTCTCAATCTCAATCACAAGGCACCATCACAGTAGAATAGCCTCCTTCTGCATACGGGTTGTCTTCTTCACGTGAGAAAGTGGCTATTTTTGTCCTTTCTTCAGTCTTTAGCAAAGCGGTTTAGAAAGAGACGTCCTGCATTCAAACACATAAAAACCACAAATCGCAACCCACACCCACGAGTTAGCAAATTTAGAAAGTTTTTTTTAGTCCACAATTTCTGGCCATTTTCAGCGAGCCGTAACTCCCAAACGGTTCAGAATTTGATCGGGTCTGTCTCACATGAATTTGTTCGTCTCATTGAGCTCTCCGAAAGTCATTTTAAGCGCAAAATCCATATCCTACTCAGTTTGCCCGAAAAATTACTTGCAAGTTAGCAATTTTCATAAAAACAGTCTAAAACAACATTTTCTCAGTTTTTCTCTAATCTACGGGCTGAAACGGGCATCAAAATGCAGGAACCAGTAAAAACACAAACAAGAAATATTTTTCCTTGTGTTGAGGACTACAAGTGCTTCATAAAAAACGTTCCCAAATTTTGACCATAGTGTCCTAGGTCAAAATTTGAAACTTCACGAGAATGATTAGAATGAAGTCCTACACTGTGGAAAAACGCTGGAATGAAAAAAATTTACTCCAAACAAAAATATTTATCAAAACTTTGCAGAATAAGTCCTATTACAAATGAAGCCACATTTTGGGGGGAGAGAGAGAGAGAGAGAGAGAGAGAGAGAGAGAGAGAGAGAGAGAGAGAGAGAGAGAGAGAGAGAGAGGACCCTAAAGGTGATGTGGTTATGTTTGTGTGCATCCAAGGTGATGCATGTCACCTCAAACATGGTCTCATACTTCGATTTAGAAAAAGGTGTATAACATTATGCTAATGTGGATAAAAAACTTTAGGGCATTGACTCGTAAACATGGATGAAAAGTATTCCTCTTGTACTATATAACCCAACAGGGCTAGATTTGGGAAGCTCTATGCACTTTTCTTTGCAGTAGAAAAGGAAGGCTTCTCTCTAGAGGCGTTATCCTTAAAATGCCCTTGTCAAATGAGGTTTGTCCAAGGAAGTTGAATTGTCTTCACGGATTCACAAAGACTATATCTCCATACTTGTACTCACTTTCTTGAAATGAACTTAATGCATCTCGTTTTGGTGGATGACGGCTAAATGTTTTAGTTTTATTAGTGGTTGAACACATCTTCAGTTTTTCATCGTTACCATGTTTGATTTTTTCATACACCATGGGTGCCGAGACGTGTGATGCTACATGATGCCAAAGATAGCAACAACTATAACAAAGATAGCAAGACTTCATTGCTGCAAAAATTTAATATTGTTTACATTCTAAAATTACAAAAGTATGGTAATCACTTTATTATCAAGAAATATATTCCAAGAAGCAGATTATCCATATTGACATTATTCTGGTGTTGTTAGAACTTACATTCTTGCCATTCATTCAGATTTCTTTCACTGCTCATTTCTCTTATAATCTTGATCTTTGAGGCACCTTAGAATGATAATGTATATGGTGATGTTCTACCCCTTGATGTCATCCTCTATTAGTGCCTATAAGCTACATTTACATGTAGAATATATTTTTTAGGACAAAGGCCTCTACAAGAAAAGAATATCAAGGATGAATTAGTAAAAAAATTCAAATCTGGATGCATAGATGAAGAAGAAGACAAGTTGCAAGGAAAGGTGTAGTAGAAAAATGAAGAATTGACATATTGCGTTAATATGAGATGTGAGTGATCCTTGGCCTCATGATTGAGTCGTTTTTGGGATAGCTCAAAATCTTGGTCCAAGGTGATTCATTGTTTGAGGGGAGAATTCTTAAAAGGAAAAGGGTAGTGTGTCCATGGTGGGAAAGGGTTTGACGGAAGGCGGACTAGTGTACTATGTTGTAGGTAACCCTAAAGATAGGTTGGGGAGCCTATAGAAGGAGGGGGTTGGGTGCAAGAAGGAACACAAGTAGCTCCCCTATCCTTTCAATGGTATCAGAGCTCATACGCGTGTGATAATGGCCCTTGAGGCCAATTCTAAGACTAATGCCTTACTTTGTCTGGAAAAACTATGGCATGAAACAAGTCTTGTCACATAGAAAATGCATTGGTGAACTAGATTGTTTTGGCTATATGTGGTACCAGAAGTGCGTACCAGATCATGCTCAGTGTTTTATGATATAGAACCAACCTTCAATGAGGTCTATAGTGACAAGAATGGGTGTTTCTTCAAGGATTCCGTCATTGTGCTATGAGCATGTTTTTTTAAAGTGCTTTTGGGACCAAAATTGGACGTAAATCCAAGGTACATGAGGGATAATGAAGATCACCATAGGTGCAACAATACTACAATCAACACATCCAATCTCATGTGGTTGTAAAGAAAAAGCCTTACAATGTCTTGACGAAATTTTTCTAAAATGCCTCTTCTCTTCTTGTGTTAAAAACTCCCCACAATGAGCCTTTAGTTATTTTGCAGATTCCATTATGAAATTGTGTCCAATTGTTTTTGAATCCCTAAGATTTTGTGTTGCAAAGAGGTTTCTTCTAGATTTTCCCTAGAATTTGATGGTAAAGACAAGGCCACTAGTCTTACTTTCTTTGCTACAATTTTCTACTTGGTCCCTACTTACACTTCTAGTCCTTCATTGACATTGAATCCTTTCTCCTTTTCAAAAGACTTAGTATCATTTCATACATTTTGAGAGTGAACACTTTCATAATATGCCTTCCATCAATGGTCACATATGCCCCAAAGAGATTCCTTTTAAAGTTTTTGGTAGCTCTAATCATCCAACCATGGATAGTTTCTATTGGGCACTTGCCCTTCATGTAGAGACTCTTAAACATAATATTAATTTTGGATCCATGATCTATCAATGGAACATATAGCTCCTGAAGATCACCCACATTGAACAAAGTTTTTATTGTAGTTCTTTCCCAGTGACATTTGGAGTAGTGGATTTTATGTGAGGCATCATCGTCATAAAAAAATCTAACACACATATCTATTCCACAAGACTAGTAGCATCCTACTACATTATCATCACATTCCATGTCTTATACAAGCATTACTGTTGACTTCCATGGCTCTCCTTTACCCTATGATTATGGAGGGATAGACTCAACAAGAGTCTTCATCTTTCTTTTCATGATATCTATAATATCCTCATTGGAATCACGCTTAGCCATGCCAAGAGCTTCACCCATAGTAAAATCAACTTTACCATTCAAAATCCTTTCCTCCAAATATGCTTTAAATTTTTAGCAACTTCAATGTTTGATTTTAACGTATAAGTAGGATTTTTCTCTTTTTGTTTTCCGTGATCTTTTGTCTTTTCTATAGATACCTCCTCCATTGGAACCTTGGGAGGGGGAGGAACTTACAATGAAACCTCCTTAGAAGGACGTGGATTCTTCCTTCCTCCAACTCTTGTTGTTCTCAAGTTGTTCTCTTTAAAATAGAGAGTCCTTCAATCTCATTCTTGCCTCCATTTCTCTTTCACAATTGCTTTGTTGGTATATCATTTTGTGAGATAATCATGCACCAAAAAAGAGTCCAAGATCATCCCAACCTATTGTGAGTTTTATGCAATCACCGTCTTTAGGTAACACTTGTTTAGTATGCCATATGTGAATCTGCGATTGAGACATATTGGTCTCAAATAGGTTTATGCATTTTTTTTATTATGAATCGTAGGTTTTGTCTTGCGTCTCTCCATAGTGATTGCAGAGAATTTAGTCATTTTTGACTTGATGTATGACATCTGTGGATGAGAGATTAACTCTGTGTTTTGCTTATTGCTGAAACATCTTCATTGATGCATTTTACTCACATTTTTGTGTTGTCCGACAAGGTATGTACACAAATGCAACAATACATCTGTTTTCACACATATCACACTATGTACATCATAGAATTTGGTCCCAAATAATGAAAGGATTGAGAGTGAGGTAGATATTATAGCTACATTATGCATGTGCCATGGCATGATATACACCCCCTCTAAACCTGAACATCTTCCGACATGTGCCACAAATACCATATGCAGGTTCATTCTTTATTTAACTCAACATACATATTGATCTGTATCTCCTCTTCTTTTGAATAGTTTGATTCTTTTCCTTGCAATGGAAATCTTCATTTCTATCCCATTCAACTCATACAAGGTATAAGTTGCATTAACATGTCCATGTTTAACCACATAAGGACCAAGCCATCTCTTTGAAAACTTTCTTATTGTTGAGCGTTGGTTATCAATACTATTTTCATACACCAACACCCAATCACCTTCCTCAATAGCTCTAGGTCTCAGCATGTGCATTTTATCAAATCCATCCTTATTTATCAACCTTACATCTCCCAATCGTGCTATTGCAATCTCAATATCTTGTGTTCTTCTTTCTAATTGTTGTATGCACAAAGCAAGAAAGTCCTCCCTACTCATTCCATTGTCCCAAGGCAATACATTCCATGAAGGAATTACATCCTCAATTGGCATTATGTTCGTCTTTCTAATTGTTGTATGCACAAAGCAAGAAGGTCTTCCCTACTCATTCCATTGTCCCAAAGCAATACATCTCATGTAGGAATTACATCCTCAATTGGCATTATAGTTTTTAACCATACATCACTCACAATGCATATAACCAGTAATTGATCTATGAATTGTACAATTAGCCCATAAAACATGAGGCAATGACCCAGGCCCCTCTCCCAATTTTCCTTTGAAATCCTTAGCCAACGCTTTAATGATAGGAGGATGCCCATGTTCCGATTTACCATTCCCTTCAGGATTGTATTTAGTAGTGAGAGCGAGCTTAATGCCCAACCTAGAGAGAAACTCCCTAGCTTTGTTGGCATCCAACTCACCCCTGTAAGTTTTAACTTTCCCAACACAACTATAATGGCCAATCACATTGTCTAAGAGGCATTTACATATCCCTTTTTTTCTTTTTGTTCTTAAAGCACGAGCTTCAATATGGTTAGTTAAATCTTCTTATGCAAGCACTCGTTTTCCATAAACCCAATGGCATTGTTACCAAACCTACTACCCACTTATAGTGCATATCCAGTGGGTATGTAGGGTGCAGCCATCACGATGACGTACATTTGAATACATTTGACAATTTTCACAAGAGTCCACAAAATGAGATACATCTTTATACATACCTTTCCACCAATACCTGTCTTTGATTTTAGTAAAAGTGGCCCACACACATTTGTGTCTAGCATAAAGACTCTCATGAAACTTTTTTATAAGATCCCTTTTAGAGCCCTCGAGAAATTTTCCACTCAAGATTTTGTATGCAAAGCAAGCAAAGAGTTTCTATCTAAATGCTTCACTTATTACTAATAGGAATTTAAGCTAATATAGTTAACTAAATCAAAGGGTGCTATTCTTCTTACGCAATTAAGTTTGAGGATTACACACCGTCAAAGACAATAATCAAGTCCATGATAGATGACATGATTGTATAAGATGTGCTTGTGGATCATATCAAATAACAATACACATTGATTTCATCTTTGGGTTCTTGAAGAACCTAGTAAGATGACAAAAAGATTTATGTCTTTTAGTCACCTCAATGCTAACAATTCTTTTGCGTACCTTTTTTAATGTAGCATTTTCACTATTCCAAGGGAAATGTTCCTTTTAGTTACCTCAATGATCAATGGAATCCCATTTCTTTGTTTTGGATGCTTCCACTAGTATCCATCTTTTAAAAAGTATCCATAGGCTTTTCTTTGTATTCTTTTGATCTCTTGATCTATCCACCCTTCTTGCCTTGTCAAAGTGCTCAGATAACGTCCAATGAGAAACCAATCTCCTTGATATAGGTGATTTGTAAATGACTCAAGTGCATTTGATAGGCAAACATGATAAAACCTTGTTCCTACACCATAACCCTCAATGAAAATTTCTTCTTCATTTTCATATCTTTCTTCGGAAAGCATATCCTCAACTAAATTATATTTCCTTGCAATGTGCTTAAATTTAGGATTCAATGACTTTATGTAGGCAATTCATCTCAATATAGCAATGTTAGGAGTTGAGCAGCTCATGATCATGCTAGAAGGGGTAGCCAATCAGTCTTCAATTACATTTGTAACTATCAAATACTCTTTATCACATTTCCGTCTTCACTATTACATTTTCACCTATCGAATACTCTTTATCACATTTTAGGGCTATAACGTCTCTCCATAGTTGCCTTTTCGCCTGTGGATAATTGCGTTGACAAGCACTTAGGACCTTTGCTGCAAATCTCACTACTTATCGCTTACCATCTTCATCATCTTGGCCAATATCGTGTCCAATTCCTGTGGGGCTAGTATCCACTGTCACAATAGCATTTCTTCCACATTCATAGTTTACTTTCCTCAAAGTGCAATAACTTCTTTAATTTTCTCATGGCATGGGTATGAATTTCTTCCATTGGAACTTTTGGTTCTTTCTCAATAAATGATACAAAGGTTATTACATGCGCATAATGTGGAATCCAAAAAACATAAAACACATATGCACCCAAAAACATTCAATCCTCAGTCACATTTATACATTTCTCGTTCATTCTTTGAATTACAACAATTTTTGCAAGACAAGGCCTTATGCCATATGGACCGCACATATGTCCTACAGGAAGAACTTCGTTCACACTAAACACTAATTTTTTCCCTGACAAGGTAAGGTTCATCTCTTCCAACCTTGACAAGATCTTATCATAGTCGTTGTTTGATATGATTTTCCACATACTTGCGACACCCCCTCAAGTCTAGAGCCACATCTATATTACTTACATTGCATCCTTTGATCGGCACATCATCAAGAAAGGGCATTGTAGTTTGAGGTATGAAGTCACGTAAGACTTTTTTCATACCATTCATCATATATTCAACTGAATTAGTTTCTCCTAAGGTAAGGTGTACATCCTTACCGAACCCAAAGGTATCCTCATGCAAGTGAAGTCCTTGCTTTCCATTGTGAGTTGGAATTGATGATACCCTGAGTACAAATTCCCCATAGAATATATCGTCCTTGAAAATGCGTCTGCAAACTCATCTACAATCAGCCATGTACCCACATTTCTAATTGTAACCTTGTTGAAAAGTTGCATATCCGAAATAAATCGTAAAGAGCCATTGTTCTTCAAAACTGTGAACCACGTGTTTGAATATAGAGTGCCAAAATGCTCCAAAATACCCATCTTGAACTTTTCATTAAGCAACTCAATGAGTTTTGGAAAATGAACCTTTGGAATTGGAACAGGTCGCAAGTTTGAAGGTACATGAGGGATAGTGAAAATTACCATAGGAGAAAAAATGGAAGGATCAACACACCCTATCTCATGTGGCTCAAATGAAAAATCCTTTCCATGTTATACTTGCATGTATTCAAAGCATATCTTTTTAGCTTCTTTCAAACTATCCTTGCAACCAACCTTTAGCTCCTTCAAAGAAGCATGCATAAACTTGTGCCCAACCTTGCTTGGGTCATGAATACTAGGTTGCAAACGAGATTGTTCCGTATTATTTATGCAGTCTTTTGGTAGATGTAATGCCACTGGTTTCACTCTCTTTGCCATAGACTTATACTTAGTATCCAATTGCACAGCAATACCTTGAGCTTTTTCTAAATCCCAAATAACTTTGTACATTTCTATGAAGCATACTTTCACAACCTCATTTCCAACACACAAATTGCAATCCACTAAAGACTCCAAGTCTTGCATGGTATCCACAAAACACTCATGAAATACACCTGCAATGCATTCCTCATCTTCTATCAAACCATTGCTTCTCAAACCTTTCTATACAATATTTACATGTTGTCTTTCACCCCGCTTCAAATCATCACACTTTGTAAAAGCAATAGATACATAGTCTAACAATCCTATAAAACCTGTAGAAAACATCTCCTTCTCATATACATCATGCGAGAAATTTTCCCTTTCTTGTGCCAATGCAATCCTACTCTACAATGGTACATGGTCAAAACCCTTCATATCCCTATAGTCCTTGAATTCTTTGTTTCTCTTTGGCAAGGGTTTCTCTCTAAAAATTTCACGGCTCCTTTCATTGTCCACACAAACACTAAGGATTTAGACCGCACAATTCCAATCCCTGCTCACTATCCTAGCATAAGTTGAACCATCCTCCATTACCTTTGTTTCTATATGAGTAGCAGTGATGTATGGCTACCCAAGCACAAGAGGGTACGTAGACATCTCCTCAACAAATAAATTTTGATTATCTTACACGTCCCCTATAGTCACCCTTACATTCAGACAAGCTCCATGTGGCTCCCTTGATGATTTTTTTGTTGCACGGATCATCTATCCATGATTTTTGATTGTCCATTTGCCTTTTTGATATAGACTATTTGACATGAGGTTAATTTCTAAGCAATGATTTGCCTTTTTTGTTTTACTCCTCCCCTAGACTTGTAGCATCCAACAATAGTTTGATCACCTTGCTCTCCATAGACCTATACTCTTTGTGCATTCAAAGTCTCTCCTTCACCCTGTACATGGATAGATTCAGTAAGAGACTATTTCTTTCTCTTGGTGATATCAATTATTTCTTCATGGCTCTCCCTCTTTGCTATGCCAAGGACCTCACCCAAGGCAAATTCCACCTTCGTGATCAAAATCTTCTTTTCCAAAACCTTTTTGAGATCAGTTTCTGCCTCTATATCAAATTGAAGTTTGTAGGCCGAACCCTTTGCTTTACGTTTTGTTGCATCCTTCTTATTTTCTTTACAGTCTTCTTGCACAGGCACTCCAGGGATAGGCATCCAGTGTGGGGAAACTGATCTAGGAGGTGCAGTGTCATTTCTACCTCCACTCCTTGTGGCCCATTTTGAAGGCCATTCATCCCCATTCTCACGCCTGTGTTTCTCTTGACAACGGCCTCATTGGCTTGACATTGGGCAATGTACAGATGCATTGACAAAGAGTGCCTTGGTAGTACTAAGTGTTCTCACACACATCTCTACCACAAGTTCCCCCTAAGAGTGATGCGGTGAACAATAGGTGGCACATAATGTACAGGGAAGTTCCATGCCCTGAGGAAATGATCATTCCCCAAAGGGGAAAGCCCAAACCTTTTTGGAAAGCTTCATATTTATCACGAGACAATGCCTCTATGAAAATATATGCAAGGTTGTTTTGTGTCGACACATAAGACAAGCTGATCTCTCTTGCTAAGAGCCTCTCCCTGACCTAGTGGTAATGCACCTCAATGTGCTTTGTGCAAGCGTGAAAAGATGGGTTCCTTGCAATCACCAATGCAGTCTGACTTTCAGTGTAGATGGTGTTGGTAGTTTCATGTCCAACACCCAAATCAGCCATAAGGCGTCTGAGCCATACACACTAATTTATAGATTTCAAGATTTCTTGGTACTTAGCCTCACAAGTACAATTGGCCACACTAGGCTACTTCTTACTCAACCATTAGATACATGAAGCGTTGTGCATGAAACAGAAACCACTCGTGGACACTCGTGTGTCAAAAGAACCAACACAATTTGAGTCCAAAAAAGAAGGTAAATCTTGTGACAGTGATCCTCCCTTGGGATAATGTAGACCAAGATTTAAAGTGCCACTCCAGTAGCCAAAACTCCTTTCAATAGCCTGCCAATGCTTAGACCTTGGGCTTTGAATTTGCTGACCTGTGAGACTGCAAATTGAATATTCGGCCTTGTGTTGCATATATAAATAAGGCACGCAATAGAAGTTTGGTAAAGAGTGACATTGGTAGGATCACTAGCATCATCAACACTCAATTTCAAACTCCATGGTAGTGGAAATAGGTTTGCAATCCTCAAGTACAAACTTACATAGCAATGTCTGTATGTAACTTGTCTGACACAAGGCAATACCACCATCACACTACTTAAATTGTATGCCCAAGTAATGATGCAACAGCCCCAAATCTTTCATATTGAAATTCGCAATATGTCTCTCACTTGGTCTAGTGATCAATAAATCATCCACATAGAGAATGACAATGAGAAGTACATCACCCTAACACTTTACATACAATGTGCTTTCACTATAACATATACGCAGTATTATCGCCCACATTACCGCAAAAAAACAAACAAATTTGTAATATGAAATTTTTCGTATGCAGAAAAGACTGCGGCAAATATTGAGGTGATGGTCTAGCGGTAAAATATGCGGTAATGCCGCAGCTATATTTCCACGAGTATTACCGCGGGATTTACTGCAAGAATACCTGCAACCTTTACCGCGTACACGTTATCGCGATCATTACCACAGACGGGTTTATTCTAAAAAAACAGATGACCGTTTGGATTAACCTTTGCAGGACCATCCAAAAGGTCATCTATTTTTTAATTTATTTAAAATATTTTTAAAAATGATTATTAATTACAACAAAATATCACAATTGGACAATACATTGAGCCAAAAAAAGATTGAATTTCATTTACATAAGTGGAATTACAATTGGAGGAGGTATTGAGCCAAAAAATGATAGGTATTGCATTTACATAAAGGGCAAAAAAAGCCCGCGTGTACAAAATAGAGGATGGTCATGTGGGATAGGGCAAGCGGGACCCGCGTATACAAAATAGAGGATGCTCATGGGGGAGATGGTTGGCATTTCGCGTGGAACTCCTTGATTATTATTTTGTTGTAATTATTATTAATTACAAAAAAATATCACAATTGGACAATACATTGAGCCAAAAAAAGATTGACAATTTCATTTACATCAGTGGAATTACAATTGGAGGAGGTATTGAGCCAAGAAATGATAGGTATTGCATTTACATAAAGGGCAAAAAAAGCCCGCGTGTACAAAATAGAGGATGGTCATGTGGGATAGGGCAAGTGGGACCCGTGTATACAAAATAGAGGATGCTCATGGGAGAGATGGTTGGCATTTCGTGTGGAACTCCTTGACTCTACAAAACTACAAAAAGAAACAATTAACATTTTGCTATTTAATATTTGATATAAAATCAACGATTTCATAATTTAAATAAGATTAAACTTACATGTTGCAGACTTCTGCACGCATTTTTGAACTCCTCTCGAGAGACCATTTGATTTTCAAACAACCAACACCAAGTTTGATACTCGGTACGGTTCTCTCTATATCTCTGCACATCTTTGGTCGGGCGACTCATGGTAATGTTATACTGACAAAATATAGCAACCAATTAATTAAATGAAAAACATTAGATTTTTTACAATAAAACTAATATTTGTACTTACATATTTGTCTTTCCAAGCCGTTTTTCCTCCGGAACCATAATGCGTAGGAGTCTGATGGGATCTGGCCTCAACATGACGCGTATACATCCTCGCACCCGTTGCCCTTTCGTCCTCTTTCTCTTCCATAGCTATCTCCCACTCCACATCATGGACATTTCCTGGCCGATAGCTGTGCTCTAGAGACTCTATTGTCTTCTTTGCAGCTCTCTTCACACGGGTTAATTTTATTTGCGAGTTAATCAATTCGTGTTTTTTTGCTACAGGTGATTCTTTTTCGAGTTTATAGAAGCATGGATTCCACTCATATGTATTCTCTCTAAGTTTGCGTTGTGGTATGTTAAATAAGTACCGAGGGAAGGAGAGAGAAGAAGGATTAGACGGAGAGAGAAAAACATACTTGTGAAATAGAGATAGGATCGGGGTGTGAGAGTACCGACAACGAGAGAGAGAGAGAGAGAGAGAGAGAGAGAGAGAGAGAGAGAGAGAGAGAGAGAGAGAGAGAGAGAGAGAGCCTGAGAGTGGGAGATGAGGGGTAGAGAGGAAAGATAGGTTCAAAATGAAAACAGTCCGGCTAAAGTTTGGGCAAGAAGGTTCTCAAGCCGGTTCAAATTATTTCATTTAGTAACTTGGTATAGAATTGTTTATGTGTTGGTTTAATGTATATATTTTATAAATATCCTACATTTTAATTGAGATGAAAGTGGAGTTTTGTTGTGAAGAAGGAGGTTGTGTGCACGTTTTGTACTCACGTGTGTGTGTGTGTGTGTGTGTGTGTGTGTGTGAGAGAGAGAGAGGGAGAGAGAGAGAGAGAGAGAGAGAGAGAGAGAGAGAGTTTTCCTGTTCATATGCGTGTGAAAAGGTTCCAAAGCCGGGTCCACAAATAATGTTTTCCGAGCCCTTAGAGAGGTAGTTTGTGGTGGTTACTCATTGCACTATTATATGCCTATAGTATTCATAGAAGAATAATAATCATAGTGTTTCCCGAGCCCTTAGAGAGGCATTTAGTGTTGTCTACTCATTGCACTTTTAGATGCTTATAAATCTTATAGGGGAATAATATTTGTAGTGACAAATCATGCATATTTTATTGCACACCCCACTTTAAAAGTTAGTGGTGGAGTAGTAGACGATTATAATATTCATATTGACAAATCATGCATATATTATTGCACGCTCCAATTTAGCAGTTAACATATGCTGCGTGGGACCCCTCATGTCACTAACCATGCCACTCTTCCATCACTATCAATGCTTTTTGAGAGCATGGTTCTTTAGCCTTTATAAATGTTACAAGGCAAGCACCATATGCTGCACAAGTGAATCGGAGGTGCTAATCAAGAGAGATTTTTTCATTTTCCCTGTACTTATGCAATGCCTATAGGATATGCTAGTACTGGTAATGAGGTAGTTGCAAAAATCCATGAAGAGCTTCACAAACTCCCCCCCAACGCACCCCTTGAAGAAAAGAAGACGTTTACACAAAGAGAGCGTGACACAAACAAGGCGGTCCGGATGTTCAACCACCTTAATCGCGCTCGCAACACCAGAGACTAGGAACTCAATGATGGCTTTGAGACAATGCGAGAAGCTCTGGGCAAGTGGGAGACATGGGGGTACATAGATAGCTCTCGAAGGGCCGCTTTACAGGCGAAGATTGACCATTTTCTTGTCTGCAAAGGCACAATCAACCTGGTCGACATCTCTGGCTCTAATGTGGTAGAAGATTGAGGCAAGATGTAAATAATTATGCACTAAATAATATAGTTAAATAAATATGCACTAGCACATGATAAATTGTACTTGTGTGATGCAAGTTGTACTGTGTGTGTGTGTGAAGGTTTTATTCCCTACGTAATCATGTAAACAACTTATTATAATTATATGATGCTTATTTTAACTATATGATGGTGTTCCACTCTTCAGTGCCTTGGCGAGAATAATTCATATGTCTCTGTTTGACTTATTATTATTGAAGTAGCTGTGATACTTTTAATCGGCCTGGTCTACTAACACATCTTCAAGATCTGTCATAATTTAGGGTATTGTTGATATCTTGTAGCTAAACTGAACCGTCAAATGTAACAACAAGCTGTTTGAAAGCCAAAAATGTAAAGAAAATCTATGTGAGTTTTTTATATAATGCAAGAAAAAGATGAGCATGTCTTTAGTATTTGCCCTACTTTTAGTAGAATATACTTTCATGTCCATGTAGGTGTTGTTGCAAACAAGGATGAATGCCTAATAAGACAATTTGAAACTAGGAATTTAAAAAATATTGATGGTTGTACTTGTTTGGGCGAAGACCTCAAAGTAATGAAACACGCATAGACTCTTGCATATAAAATAGTAATTAAGAACACTTTACTGAGTTGAAGAACTGCATACGTACATAAACACACAGGTATAAATAACTATATATATTGTATAAACAAGTACTTAAAAACACTTTACCGAGTTGAAGATCTCCTTACGTACATAAACACACACATATAAATAAATAAATAAAAAGATATTATATATATAATATAAATATTATATATAAAACTATATATATTCTTAGACCGACAGTGTAAAGAAATACTGACAAGCAAATGAAATTTTGACAACATAACAACGTGAAAAATAAAAATAAAACCATTCCATACTTGCTTCTGTGAAAGCTTGCCTAACTTTTGTTAAGCTTTCCTATTCTATACTTGCTTCCGTGAAGCTTGCCTAACTTTTGTGTATACATGAAACCATGATTATGTTTCTAAACAGGAACAAAAAGCATGATTATATTCACAAGCAATCAAAATTTCGACAGCATAACAGTGCGAAAATACAAAGAAAAAAATTTTCCATTCCATACTTGCTTCCGTGAAGCTTGACTAACTTTTCTGTATACGTGAAATCATGATAATGTTTTCAAACATGAACAAAAAGCATGATGATATTGATAAGCAATCAAAATTTTGGTAGCATAACGGTATGAAAATTCAAACTAAAAAAATTCCCATTCCATACTTGCTTCCGTGCAGCAGCGAATGTTCACGGGAAGAAGAAATTACATAAGCAAAAAAGCATATGTTGGTATATTACTTTGGTAAATCCAAAGCTCTCAACAAATTTCTATCTAGTATAATAAATATGAAATCATGGCTGAATTGATAAGGACGATCAACACCAACAACATGTCTTCAGTAATACCAAAAAAGTGGCATCCAAACACCATGGTCACACGTCGTTCCATAAAAATCACAAACTAGAAAAAATGATAGATAATACCAATGTTGATGTCAATCAAGGGCAATGTGATCCGGGCTCATATTGTTGCCAATCAGTCTCCTCATCGCTATCTGCATCAACTACTGAAATAGCACGTACACATGGAGCCTTGAAGCGTAAAAGATCTTGATGGAAGACCTATGGATCACTATCTATGCAGAGACAGTGTCTAGACAACTCAACGCAAACATTGCCCAAGCCACCACATCCAGAAAACATATCAACAATGTAGGTGTGCTCCGCAGTAAATGTCCGCACAAGCCAGCTAAAAAAAGCAAAAAATATGCGTATTTTTACTTTATGTAACATAGTCCAATAAAGCATAGTAGGAAGCATATACTCTTACCGAAAGAAGTCAAGGCTACGCTCGGCGGCACCTCTAAGAGTGTGTCCTCCAATGTACTCTCCGTCGATGCGCTCCACCAGTATTCCGGACTTGGCATCGAAAGAGTTGTTCTCAACGCTCTCTCCATCTCGTCGATCGTAGATAGGACATTGACCCTTACGATAAAACAATCCTAGCAATAGTGTTTCCACCTACAAACTACAACTAGAATGTGATCTAATTGAAGAAAACTACAAGCATGCTTTTCAATCAACAAATAAATTTACTTACTCTCTCAATCTCAATGGTCTTTCGCACATAACCATCGGGGATCAAAATAAGGATGGTGTGCATCATTCTGAATCCCATCTCGATGGCATGGCTAGACACAATGCCCAAGTGATCAGTGGAGCTTAGGGTGATGTACCACCCATTGTCTGCCACATACTTTGAAGCTATTACGGCCACTTTCTTAATTAATTTTCGAGAGAATTGATTCCATGGAGGGACCTGCAAAATACGCATTGTTAATTTAATTAAAGTTCCAAAACTATCATAGACTGTCCATTGTGGTTTTGAAGGATGCATACCTCGTTCTCTAAAAAATTTTCAACTTTAAAGTTTGTTGAAAAATCCGCAAACAAAAGAGAGGCCACTTCATTGCTCTTTTCCCCATCAACATGGGCTGAATGAAGAAAATCCAAGATCCTGCATACGATCAAATAAATGTATTTCAAACATTCACAACACACACCACACATAGTTAGTCTTTCTTTTCACATGTGTTTACCATTTCTCATCATCAAGAGAAATTTTGTAAACATCTAGCATGTTCCCAATTACGTTCACATCACAATCTATGGAAGGCACTGCATAATCAGAAAATAAAATATTTCATTAAGAATTGTTGAGTAGAAAGAAAGTGACAGCTAGATATCTATACAAGCAAGTTTACCTGTGGAGCCTTGAGCACCTTTTTGGTTCTTTTTGGGAGACTTCTTGGGCTTCTTGGATCTAAAAAAATCCAATCGTTTCTTTATAGAGGAGATTGTACTATTGTTTACTCTTTTCGAAGAGGTGGCTTTCTTGGAAGCTGAGCCAATCTCCTCAATACCATTTTCATTTCTTTCAAGAACGTGCTCTAAAGCAAACAAAAATATATTTCTCACAAACATAATCTAAATAGTATGAGCACTTTAACAATTTTGTAGTTTTTATAAATGCCAAAAATAACCTTTATATAAGTTCCCTTCATCACATGGGTAGGTGCCTCGAGTGTAATCTAGCCACCAAGGGCAATACTCAATTTCCCAAGAAATCAAACCATAATCTCTCATCCATAGTGGATACATACACTCCTCACAAGAGAGGTCCCTCCAACTTTCAACAGCAATTGGCAACTTCTCCAACAAAGTTTGATCGTAAAGCTAAATTAGCCATCTACATAAAATGCAGTTAACTTTATTTGATCTCCTTTCCTAAGTGACTTATTTATTATACAACCTCTAAGTAAAAAATAGAATAACAACCAGAAAGATATCAATTGTATTACCTGAATAATACTCTCCTTGAAGATTCCATAAGCTCTGGAATTTTTTCATCCGACTCTTTTGTGTTGAGCTTTCTCCAAAGCTCCACAAAAGCTTTATCAATGTGGTCCCTCAATTGGTGATGAAACCATGCTTCAAAGCCCTCCGGCATTTCTTCAATCATTTTCCCTTTGATCCTCAAGCATTGCTTCAAGATACTTCCCCAATACCACTCTTTACGCAAGTACATTCTAAATTTCATTGCACTAATATAATGCTCAGAAGTAACATCATCTACACGGTAATGCATGAAAGAGTGCATATATTTCCTTTTTTCTATAGAGAAAACAATAAACAAACCATAAATGCATTGATTCATTTGATGATTTCATGTGTATTTTTTTATCCAAAAATTATTACCTCTCTGGTGATATTTTAGAAGTTGCCAAAGAGTGGACTTTGTCTCTTGTAAGGCCCACTTGATCCTTTTCTCTTATCCAATTGAAGTTAAATAATAAAGAGAAGAACCCTTGGCCATTGGCGGGGTTGGCAATGGCCAACATCTATGTTACATTAGCACGAGATCAAATCAAATCAATTTTGCAATCAAATATATCAAATTCAAATGACATGTCAACTTACAATTTTGTAGAAACTCAAACATAAACGGGGAGAAGAGAAAGTGTTTACCTTATAAGCTCTTTCTTTGAATATTTTTTCTACTCTTCCTCGAGCAACCATTTCCTTTTCTGGCAGTGAAATCGAGGGATCATTGATCTCTTGCATCTCTTTGATAAGAGACAAGTCAAAGTCTTCCTTTTCTAGAGCAAATGAAAAAAGAAAGTTAGATTTTACAAAATAATGTCAAGCTTTAGAAATTACATAAAAAGTGTACTTTAAGGCAAAAAAATATACCTTCCATATGAGCATTGCTAATAAAAGAGCAGGAGCGTTGTACCAACTCCCTTTAGATGCCTTCTTCTCACAAGCAAGCTCTACCTCTATCCATCGAATCCAATCTTGGGGAAAGTCTTTCATTAAAGAATCTTTGCTTTCCATAGCCAGTTTTTCGAACAAGAAGATCTCCTGCCCAAAATTTGTGCTCATAGTGGTTCTACCAATCCTAAACCACAATATCTTAAATTAAATGGCAGTAGAATGACATCGATAAAGTAATAGCAATAACGTTCAAAACAACAAATGTGCTTACTCATTTTGAGAGCGCAAAGCTAGCATAAGATCCCCCTCTGCACTTCTATCAACAAAGACAAATTGACATTTCACAGAACAATGTCTCCACTTTATCATTGAAAATTCTACAACAACAAAAAAGAAAATTAGAAAGCATAGAGTAATACAAGTCAAATTTACATTAAACAAAAAAAGAAATCACTTACGTGTTTTTATTAAGCGCATCCAAGTTTTCAAACGGTGATTACCATCCCAAACGATAAATTTTTTTCCCCTTAAGTCTTCCCACTCAAGGGGAAGGGAATTATCAAAATCATCGCTTATTTCTCGCCAAATAGGCCCCCATTCATATTTGTCTAAGTCGGAAACATAATGTTGATCATGGCTTGGCTTCTTAAATGACACAAGAAATGGAGCTCCAAGCACACTGTATCCAGACATCTCAAACCTTTTCACCAAGCCCTCAGTGCTTTGACCCACCACTGTAATGGCTTCATTTTCCATCAATCTACAAAGAGGAATTCGAGGAGGTTCCCCACCTCTCTTTACAATAAAACCCTCTACAATCTCCTCTAATATTCGACCATGAACATCCTTTCCAAATACTGTTGGATGATCGGGAGGTTTAGCAACAATTGTTGTTGCTTCAGACACGCTGTGAGCCACCAATTCACCTTGTGTATCATGAATATCTATGAACACCTCTTCTTCATGCACATCACTCAATATATCCTCTTCTTCATGCACATCACCCAAAATATCCTCCTTTCCATGGACATTGGAAGAACCAATGGAAGATCGTGCATTGGCCCTATGCCCTGTAGTGCTAGACCTTAATGTGTATCCTACTCCTCCAAGAAAAAGACAATAAGAACACAAATAGTTTAGTGAGTATGATGAGACGAAAGAAAAGAAAACAAATAGCTTAATGTATTTGAACTTACTTTGAGAGATACCTGTCCTGCCACGTTTAGATGGTGTACGAGCCATAATCTATTAACCACAAACAATAAAAATCTTCTTAGCAATGACAATGCAAATATAAAATTCTAAATTTCGGCAGCATAATGGCGTAAAATGCAAACTAAAAAAAAAACCATTCTCAACTTACTCATGGCAAGGAAAAATACAAATCCACTTTGACATTTGTATACCTCTTCTCTACAACGACCTGTTCTTACATCATTGTAATTGTTACTATAAGTGTGTATGCAAGTGTGTTAAAGTGTGTGAATGCAAGTGTTTATATGTGTGTGTGTGTGTGTGTGTGTGTGTGTGGATGTATGCATGATTGTGTGTGTGAATGTAAGTGTAATATGTGTGTGTCTTTATGCATGATTGTGTATGTGTTTGTGCTATGTATGCAAGTGTGTTGATGTTGTGAATGCAAGTGTTTATATATGTGTATGTGTGTATGTATGCAAGTGTGTTGATGTTGTGAATGCAAGTGTTATATATGTGGGTGTATGTATGTATGTATGTGTGTGTGAATGTAAGTGTAATATGTGTGTGTATGCAAGTGTGTTGATGTTGTGAATAAAAGTGTTTATATATGTGTATGTGTGTATATGATTGACAATACAAATATAAAATTCTAAATTTCGACAGCATAACGGCGTACAATGCAAATTACAAAAAAACCATTCTCAACTTGCTCATGGCAAGAAAAAATACAAATCCACTTTGACATTTGTATACCTCTTCTCTACAACGACCTGTTCTTACATCATTGTAATTGTTACTCTAAGTGTGTTTAATATGTCTGTATGCAAGTGTGTTGATGTGTGTGAATGCAAGTGTTTATATGTGTGTGTGTGTGGATGTATGCATGATTGTGTGTGTGTTTGTGCTATGTATGCAAGTGTGTTGATGTTGTGAATGCAAGTGTTTATATGTGTATGTGTGTATGTATGCAAGTGTGTTGATGTTGTGAATGCAAGTGTTTATATATGTGGGTGTATGTATGTATGTATGTGTGTGTATGCAAGTGTAATGTGTGTGCGTATACATGACTGTGTGTGTGTTTGTGCTATGTGTGCAAGTGTTTTGATGTGTGTGTATCACTGTGTGTGTGAGTGTGTGTGTGTGTGTGTGTGCTTACCTGGACACGCCCGCCCGATCCACTGGAGGAGGTCCAATGGAAGCTCTATTGGAGCTCCTCCATGCCTTGAAAGGCATGGTGAGAAAGCAGCGCGCGCTGTCCTCTCACCATGCCTTTCAAGTCATGGAGGAGGTCCAATGGAGCTCCCCCATGCCTTGAAAGGCATGGTGAGAAGGCAGGGCGCGCGTTGTCCTCTCACCATGCCTTTCAAGGCATGGGGGAGCTCAATTGGACCTCCTCCGGTGGATCGGGCGAGCATGCGCAGGTAAGCACACACACACACACACACACACATACACACGTGAGTAGAAAATCTACACACATACACACACACAGTACCTTGTCTTCTCTTACTCCTTCTTCTTCACAGCAAAACTCCACTTTCTCTTCACTCCACTTTCATCTCCTTCTTCACAGAAAAACTTCACTTTCACTTCACTCCACTTCAATCTCAATTCAAACTCCATTTAAGCTTCACTCCACTTTCATCTCAACTACTACTTTTTTCACACACACCATATATTACAAAAATGATATTGTGGTATAAACACTCACACACACACATTCATTTATATATATATATATATGTATATACACACAAAGATATACACAAAATGGATTCATATATATAGTTTTACTAAAAAAATACTATGTTTTTTACAGACACACAACCATATATTTAAAAAAATGATTGCATGTGTTTGTGTGTATAAAAAACGTAGCATTCTTAAAGTTAAGTCATGCACACACACACACACACACACACAAAATGTAAAAACTATGTGCACAGTTAAATATCTTATGTGCACATACACTCAACATAAATATCTTAGCTTAAAAAAATGCACATACACTCAACTTAAATACACTCAACTTAAAAATATCTTAACTTAAACTATGTGCACATACACTTAACTTAAATATCTTAACTTAATAAAATGCTACGTTGTTTACACACACCCACAAAATCATTTATACACACGCACAGTAATGTATATAACTTAACTAAAATAATTATATATACACACTACCAAAAACACACACACATATATATAAAATGGCAAGATGGAATCATATATATAACTTAACTAAAAAAATTGCTACGTTTTTTATACAAAGTCAGTCATATAGAATGTTATGTTTTTTATACACACACTCACACAATCATATATATATATATATATATACACACACACACACACACACATACACAAAAGATGAAGACACTATTAGACTGCATTAAATGCAGTCCTTGAACCTCCATTTAGAAATTAAATGGCCCCTCAAATTTGATGACATATTCCATTGCACATACATTCAGAACCGTCATATATTACATATTCCTTGAACCTCCATTTAGAAATTAAATGGCCCCTCAAATTTGATGACATATTCCATTGCACATACATTCAGATTCGTCATATATTAAATGCACTTCTTCACTTATGATTTTCATTATTCTTTGAGCCGTCACAAGATCTTATGCAACTGTCTTTTCATCTACCTACCAATCTTTCACTTTCATTAATCTTCACATCTTTCATTAACTTTCACCAGTTTCATTAACCTTCACTTTATCTTTAACTTTCATTAACCTTCACCACCTTCACTTAATCCACCACAGTTTTCTCGCATCTCCACCCTGTAATCAGTTGCTTCAGAGAATATGTCCAACATGAAAGTAACAATAACTTGGAAGGTTGGTGGTTAGATAGTCAACCGCGGCATTCAGTTGAAGGGAAACTCATTGTTGCTTAGTGCTTACTATTTGCAGAGTTTGCTGCCTCCATCTTTCCATTTTCAGTCACTATCTGCTCTTATTGAAAGTGATTGTGGCCTAACAAAAGTCTTGCTGCAACCACAGTGGGATATAGAAGGTCATCAGCATTTCTTAATAGATGGTTCTTTCTCAAGCTTGTTTGAGATGCTTCATTCAGACACATTTATAAAGGTATCTGACAATGAGATATCTGAAGATGTTTTAAGCATTGTGCATCTTGAAAGTAGTGGTGGCGATATAGGACAGCTCAAAACTCAGTCAATCGTCATTTGGATTCAACAAAATCCAGGGGCAAAAAAGTTAAATGATCTGTTAACATTATGTGGAGCTCCTTTGCAAGTTGCTGAACTTCCACAACATTATGATGGAAATTTGTGTTTTGAGTTACCTGCGACTCAGGATAAAACAAAAAGAATGACAGGGATGGAACAACGCTTTGATGGTCACTTGTGGACTTGCCCATCTGTGACAACCATGGCAATAGTATGCACAATTCGTCTAAGACACTGTTTGGGATTCATGCAGTGTAATTATTCAACCTGTCCTCATTATATTAAGGAACAAGAATTCAATAGTAGAGATTTTCATGGATATTTGGACAGACAGGTGAAAAAGGACTACCTTGCAATGGAAGAGAATACAACAATAACTTGTCATTATTGTCAGAAGGTTGTTACTTGTGTTGCTGCTTGTCCCTGCAAAATCTATTATGTTTTGCCTAGAGATGGTACAATGTCGCGACTGGCAATACATGTTGGTAAACATTGTCATAATGTTAAGGCAGGAACCTCTAGGGCTGCTATTTCAAGAGTGCGGAAACTAGTAGGTGTAGTACTAAAAATAGAAAAGGGTGGCCCAAGAAAAATTCAAATGTTGGTGGCTCAACAACTTGTTCTTCGCTCCTTGATTGGTGAGGAAGCTGAAGCTACATCCGATGTAAAATTCAATGATTTTTTGGAAGAAATGATGCCACCGGTTCAAACCAAAGGGTAAGAAAACTCAGTTTGGTTCCTTGAATTTGTTAATTTTTTAACTATTATAAATTTATCCTTCTTGTGATGCATCGTGTAGGTTTTCTTCAATTGTTTCAAAGGAGAGAAAGAGTCAAGGTGCTCTTATTGGGGATAGATATGATAATATTTTATTGCTTCAAAAAAAGTGCATGTTTCCTTTTTTTCATGGGAGTAGATTTTCTGGACAGGGTGAAGAGGATGACAAGTGCTTCCTATTTAAAATGTCCACTAAAGGACCAAGTTCTGGTATTGATCTAGTAAATCGGATGAAAAGAACTGAAACTGGTGACTTGAGAAATGCGTGGGTACATTTTGATTTTACCCATAGAATAGATGGATGGGCAACAATGTCATGCTCAGTTTATGATCCAAGGTAATCTTTAAGTATTTAAATATCTCATATTTTTTAATCATTAAATAAAAGAAGATGTGTGAAAATGTTTATGTTGAATATCTTGCAGCATACGATCACTACAAATAATTGCTATATGTGAAACTAAAAAGGAGGATGCAAAGACTCAAGTTATTTTTTGGGAGAGCCTTAATTCAACAATGGAAAAGTACGGACATGGTGCAACTGACTTTGCAAGTTTTATGTCTGATGAAGCTGGTGCAAATTGGAATGCTATTCGAACAGTCTTTAATGGTGGGCCAGATAATATCATGGAGGGACGTGAACGATCATGCCTATTTCGTTGGGAGCAGAGTCTCCACAAATATGCTAAAAAGTGGATACCTCAATATCTAACAAATCAACACATTGATATGTGTGAGGACTGGAGAGCTTGTAAGACCATTGTGCTTGCATCTCAAAAGGCGCTTTCAATTCAAAAGTGGTGGAGACAACATCTATCTACAGAGAGCATCACAGGAGTGAGCAGATGGTGTAAATGGTGGGAGCAATGAATTTCACACTGGGGAGGAATTGGAACAGATGTAAGTACCTTTATGACAATCTATATTTTTAGAAAAATTTCTTTTCATACATGAAATTTATAAATTTTAATTCATGTTTTTTTGCATTTCATAGGGTGGTCTAAGTCCGTGGGAGCGGGCATAAATTCCCAATGCTAATTTATCAGAAAGTGTACATGCCAGTTAGTTAGCAGGTGAAGGTGGAAAGGGAAAAATATCCTTGTATGATGCATGTGTAATAGATGTTATAAACTCATATATTCAATGTGCAAAGTGTTTGGGATATACTACTGGGCGTTATATAGGAACGGGTCCCACAATGGAGACCTTGCTTTCTTGAGTTGAATCTCAGCAAACTCCAACTCCAACCAACGTGGCCCATCTATTACACGAGGCTGTTGCAGGGACTCCCATGTAGCCAATTTTTCATGGAGACAAAGAAACAGTACAATGCAAAAAGAGGGGCAGAATAGGAAGAAGTAGTTCCCATCGGCCGGAATATGTCATAGAATCTAAGCAACGAAACCATCGCGGTCGACCAAAAAAAATCAAGTTTGATACCCAAGGACCAGGTATTTCTAACATTCCGCTGCAAATTAGTGACAGTGATGATGATATTGGATCTCAAAAAGAAACAACCACACCTTTGTCATCTAAAACAAACATGTGTTTGAGAGTGATGTGCCACGCACTCAGTGGGCCCTCAGGAGAATACCTAAACATACTAATTAGTGTGTGCACAAGCCAATGCACACACTAATTAGTGTATGTTAATACACATTAATTAGTCTGTGCACAAGCCAATTACACAAGCCAATGCACACACTAATTAGTGTATGTTAACACACACTAATTAGTGTGTGCACGAGCCAATGCACACAGTAATCAGTGTACCCTAAACACACACTAATTAGTGTGTGAACAAGTCAAGCACACAAGATAATGCACATATTTCTCAAGAACAAAAACTCTAGTGTGAGGAGGGGATTTAACATTTGCGAGTTGTTCATTTCAAGTTTTTTTGACAATTTTAGCAATCTTTAGAGTTTTTTTAACCAAATATGTGTCATAGCATAAAGTATCTATTTAATGTAATTTTCAATCGTCATAAGACTCCATATATGTGTGGTTGACGGAGAGAGAAAGTATAAATTCTAGAGAGATAGTATTTATGCGAGTCACCATTGGAAGAAGAGATCATAAATCCTTGAGAGAGAGAGAGAGTGACTTCTCTTCTAGAGAGAGAAAGTAAAATCATAGAGTTGTATATCACTACGCAGAGAAAGAGAGAGAGAGAGAGACCGAGAGGGCATAACGACGGAAAAAATGTAAACAAATAAAATCACCATTTCACAACTCATGCCATTAGAGTCAAATATGCTCGCAACGCATGTGATCAGAGTCAAATAATCCACAACATATAAACATGCGATAAAGTAAAAAATCATGCAGAATAGAGACAACACTAATTTCAGAGTTAAATATAATCCACAACATATATAAATGTGATGAAGTCAAAAATAATGCCAGATAGAGACGATACTATTTTTCCCAAGCAATTGCTTTTTGAAACAACATAAGTTTGAGGATGTAAGTACATTTGCAAAACTACCACAGGATAAGATCAAAATTAGAGTACAAAAAAGGATAGTCGCCATAAATGTAATGGTCACTCTAAAAGGCAAGTAATTTGCTCCCAAATAGCTTGCAAGATACTTCATATCTTTTGCTTGAAATTTGAAATCCTTTGCTGCATAAACAATGTTTTTTCAAGATAAATAATCACAAGTATAATAAACCAAGATAAATACAGAAAAACACTTTCATATCATAGATCAATATTCTAGTTGAGTGAAAGAAGCATACCAAACCAGTTGTAATTAAATGGAGGGAGAAATCATCCTTGGTTGTCCAAGAATAAAAGCGATGTCCATTGGTGAGAGGGTTGGCTGATGAATAATCATGTGCTCCTTAGGTTCAAGTCCGAGCACTTTTGTGTACACATAGTACATATGTTTGCATGCCAAAAAGGATTTGTTGGTATTCTCTCGCTTCTGAAAATCCGGACACGTACATGCTGGACTCTGTTTTATATGAATCTCATAACTATTTTCAGTGAGAACTCAGAAAATTACATGCTCTTGAGACCTTTTCACTTCATCCAAAAATATAATTGTCATACTATTACATGATTCCAATTTCTTCATGGCCTCTTTAGAGATTCCATGCCTCCACTTTTTCTTCCTCGAGCTGCCACCACCTTCTTTGCAGTCGCCAGCAAGAGGTTGTGAATTTACCATTGAATTCTCTGTCCGAAATCTACTCTGATGCAGCGCGGCAAGTTCCTGTGTGGAGATATCTGTCCCTCTTGCTACTGGCCAAACATTTGGAGCCGGAGGTAAATCTTTGACTTGTCTTTTGATTGATTGGGTATGCAAAATATCATGATTACAAAACCATAACCATTGCTCGATTGTTTTACCCCTGAACATTCTTTCGGACCATATACATGGAGCAACAAGACCAATTGAGTGACTATGCAAGATATTGTCACAATTTTTTCTCCCTACCGTTCCAAAACATTTTACTACACTAATTAGTGTGTGCATTGGCTTGTGCACACACTAATTAGTGTGTGCGTTAACACACTTATTGATGTGTGCTTTGGCTTGTGTAATTGACTTGTGCACACACTAGTTAGTGTGTGCATTGGCCAATCCCATTGACCAATGCATACACTAATTAGTGTGTGCATTGGTTAATGGGATTGACCAATTCACACACTAATCACACACTAATTAGTGTGCACATTGGTCAATCACATTGGCCAATGCACACAGTAATTAGTGTGTGTTAACACACACTAATCACAAACTAATTAGTGTGTGCATTGGCCAATCCAATTGACCAATGCACACACTAATTAGTGTGCGCAGTGGCCAATCACATTGGTCAATGCACCCACTAATCACAAAATAAATAGTGTGTGTTAAAACACACTAATTAGTGTGTGCATTGGCCAATCCCATTGACCAATGCACACACTAATTAGTGTGCGCATTGGCCAATCACATTGACCAATGCACACACTAATGACACACTAATTAGTTCATGCATTGGTCAATCCCATTGACCAATGCACTCACTAATGACACACTAATTAGTGTATACATTGACCAATCACATTGGCCAATGCACACTAATCACAGACTAATTAGTGTGTGCATTGACTAATCACATTGGCCAATACACACACTAATTATTGTGTGCATTGGCCAATCCCATTGACCAATGCACACACTAATTAGTGTGCGCATTGGCCAATCCCATTGACCAATGCACACACTAATTATTGTGTGCATTGGCCAATCCCATTGACCAATGCACACACTAATTAGTGTGCGCATTGGCCAATCCCATTGACCAATGCACACACTAATTAGTGTGAGCATTGGCCAATCTTATTGACCGCACACACTAAACACACACTAATTAGTGTGTGCATTGACATACACTAATCACATTGGCCAATGCACACAATAATTAGTGTGTGCATTGGCCAATCACATTGATCAATGCACACACTAATTAGTGTGTGTTAAGTTTATGTTTTGCAAGTAATAAATTTAACAAATTTAACAAGTTTAGATTTTGTAAGTAACTAATAATTAACAAATTTAGGTTTTGGTGCGTCTTTACTTACACTAATTACTGTGTGCATTAGAATAATGCACACACTAATTAGTGTGTGTAAAGAACACATGCACTAATTAGTGTGTGTAATCACACACTAATTAGTGTATGCACATACTAATGCATAACTTATACTAACATATGCATGTGTGTGCGTATGTGTATTTCCATGCGTGTTTATTTTTGAAACATGTGTATGTGTATTTGCATGCGTGCTAATTTGTGCGTGTGTATGCATGTGTGTGTATGAGTGTATGCATGTGTGTATGTGTGTGTATGTATGTGTGTGTATGCGTGTGAAAAAATCAAAAAACATAACAACAAAACTTACATGGAATTGAAGAGCTTGTTGGGAGAGGGTAGGAGAGTGGAAGAGTAGAGATGGTGGAGAGTAGAAGAGTAGAGATGGAGGAAGAGCTCAAGTTTGTGAGGTTCGCGCTCTCGACTTCTGTGGAGAAGACGATGAAATTTGAAATTTAGGATTTTGAATTTCGCGGGACACGAGGGTGCCCCTATTTATAAAAAAATTTGAAATTTGATTTTCCGCTCCTAATACCAGGAGCATTACCGCCAGCTTTACCGTGCTCATTATCGCAAATATTATCGTGGCGCAATTTCGGCCCATCCACACAGATGGCCACATTCTGACATTATTACTATTGATATTCAAAATCTATTGGTACTATGTTTTTTATAAAATGTATATAAAATGAAAGTATTCCTAGTACTTTGAAAATGACATTTCTACCTAAAACTTTTGATTACCATGAATGTTAAATTTATTTATTTTTTCTTTTTACTGATATTTTATTAACCTTTTTTTGTAATTTGATTTTAATTAGTGTATGTAATTTATAATGTAGGTTGCTTGGGATGATTTTGGCCCGTCCACTGAACCGGATAGATCACGGTGGTTGGTCAAGCGATTACCATGTCCGTGCGTGCGGTGCAAATGCGCCATTGCTCGACATCGACAGATATGCTTGAGTCATGTAGAAGATTATGGACTATGGGACGATCCTCACAAGTGTGCATGGATGGAAACAAACGATCCGAGAATTGTAGCGGCTATTGACGTCACCCCTCATTGGCGTGTGGTTGGTGGAGGAGGGGAAAGGAGCATGGAAGAGCGCATGCACCAGAATCCATTAGAGAGGGAGAAAGCACATCAAATCAGCCAGTTGTTGCTCCCTCTACGAGTGACCACATCCCATCTCCTTACGTGGATGCAGAAAACGACCATTTTCATAGAATGGTTGAGGATCTCCTTGCACAAGAGGAGGAGCATGAACCAGAGTGTGCGTGCAAAGAAGCTTCTGAAAGAACGAAGAGTGAGCTACTCGATTCGACACACACCGCACTATATGATAGATGCTCTTACTCCATTTTAAGGGCATCTCTCGAAGTCCTTAACCTTCAGGCGATGTTTGGATGGAGCAATGCTAGTGTCGACGCACTTTTGAGGTATGTATACAAATTGTGAAGGATGCTTGTGGAGTGCATAAATTATCTTTTAATGTACTTTATTCTTGTGATAGGTTGCTAGGAAAGATGCTCCCAGCTGGCAATCACATGCTAGATAATAGACGAAAAGCACACAAAGTGGTAACTGGATTAGGGATGATTGCACTCATGCTTGCGTGAACGATTGTGTGCTCTTTCGTACTAAGCATGCCGATTGTGTCACAGGAACAGAATAATAGAGATAGACAGCAAAGACAGAGAAAGAGATCTTTGTATTGATAGTGTTTGATACAATAGAGGAGCAATAAACTATATGGGTGCACTCCGTTGTACGGAGCTTGAACCTCCCGACCACCCCCGAGCTTCAGTCCGCTTGCATGCAGCGTCTCACTCGCACTCACACTCTCACTCTCACTCGCAGAAGAGATATCGGTGAATGATCCCACAAAATGCACCACCCGTCCTTCTATTCTGATTTTTCCTCCAAAAGCATACGACCTCTCAAAATAGCCGCTTTTCTATTTTTGGCGTTCGGTCGACTTGACTTGCACGCCAAGTATACCTGCGAGAATAAGGTAAGAACGTGATCGCGAAGAGATCCGTAAAGGTTAGTTTTTTTTTTTTTTTAAGCTCTTCAACTGAACATAACTCCCAAACAGACCCAAAACAACCCAAGTCTGTCTCACACAATCTTGTTGCCCTCGTTGCGCTCTTCGACGGCTATGTGATGAAAAATTTACATAGCCTGCTCTAATTTGCTGAAAATCAACCTGCAAAATAGTATTTTCTACAAAAACGATGCAAAAATAGCAAATCCCACATTTTTTTCTTAATCTTTGGCCCTCAACGTGCATCAAAACATCAAAATCTCTAAAGAATCAGAGAACCAAAGTTGTTCGTTATAACACAGGCTTCAATCGCTTCATACAACACTTTTCCAAAATCCCACGTTAACACCTTGAAAAATGCCCCAGAAAGTGCCTTCCGGATCAAAAAATTTTATTGGACGAAAACAACCCCCAACATCCTTCTACACAGTGAACTAACTTTAAAATGACCAAAACTTCCTAGAAAAACAAAATTTATTGCTAAAACACCTCAAAATCAAGTCCTGTTATAGATTGTGACACATGTACATCGTGCGGGGAGCCTAGGTTCAAAGAAGGAATGCAAAGCAACAAAATTCCACGTAAAGTTTTGAGGCATTTTCCACTCACCCTTCTCATCCAACACATGTTTAGATCGAAGGCTACGAGCGAGCTTTTGAGTTGGCATGCAAAAAATCGCTCCACAGATGGTATTACGACAGTGCCAGCTGACTCATCAACGTGGAAGCACATAGAGGACACATGGCCTGAGTTTAGGGATGAGCCTCGTTACTTGAGGATTGGGTTAGCTAGTGATGGAGTGAATCCATTTGGGCACCGCTCTACTTCATGGAGCACTTGGCGGGTGGTGAATGTAAACTACAATATTCCTCCTTGGGAGGCAACAAAAAAGGAAACATTTTACTATCACTTCTCATTCCAAGAAAGCACAAGGTAAAAAACATGGATGTATATCTACAGCCTCTTGTTGAAGAGCTTTAAGAACTATGGAGAGGCATAGATGTCATTGACATTTCACGGCCACCACGAGACCGCAAAGCCGTCATCAAGTGCATCCTCATGTGGACCATGCATGATTACCCAGGATTGAGAGGTATCTAGTAAGTATGCACATGTTAATTGTACTCTTTGCTTTAGGTTTATCATCTCATGTGTAATAGGACTAGTCTTTGAAGTTCTTAAAGTCGAAAAGAATGTAGCAGGGCATATCTTTCGTTAGCACGATTTGAAAGATTGTTGAATAGTCTATTAAATAGAGCTTATACGAATGAGTTGAGATATTAAGAGAGAACATATATTCTTTTTTTTAAATAATACACTAAAGACGTATTTGATAAAGATTAATGAATAACAGATAGTCTGTCTATGAATAGTAAAATTGAGATTTTTATTAATATCAATGTTTTATATTTATGTGTTTTAGCTTAAAATGCATGGGTAGGCTTAAAATAAGTTGTTAAAGTAATGGAGACCCAAAAATAAAGGTTTTATGAGTCGCGACCTAAAAGTTGCGTTTTTAGCCAAACAGAGACGTTTTTTGCAATTCTGTTCGCGTTGCTTTGTAGACCAGACCTATTCCCGTCGTTTTGAGTACCTGGATTGCTCTGTTCTGAGTTCGTTTGTAGAAGTTATGATGAAAACAAATAGAAGGAAACAGTAGTGTAGTATACACAGGGACAGACAGACATACAACATCATACAACTCTCCCTGCTATCAACCAAGAAGTGGATTGTTTCTTCATGGTAGAGTATTGCAATTGAGATTATCAAGGTATATAATTATGTTTTTTTACTTTGATTATCATGTTGAATTGGTTGCACGAGTATGTTCTTTTGACTCTTTTGTAGGCGATGCAGAAATCAGTTTGTGAAACCGGATCTGTGCAAAGTGTCATGATAAAAATCTAACCTTTACGGATCGCTTAGCGATCACGTTCTTATATTATTCTCGCAGGTATACTTGGTGCGAAAATCGTACAGGATTTTCGAGGAAAAGAAGGATAAAAGCACGACGGGTGGTGCATTCGGGGATCATACACAGATCTCCTCTTCTGCGAGTGCGAGTGCGAGTGAGAGTGAGACGCTGCATGCAAGCAGACTGAAGCTCGGGGGTGGTCGGGAGGTTCGAGCTCCGTACAACGGAGTGCGTCCATATTCAATTGCTCCTCTGTTGTATCAAAACTCTACAAAATTTCATCAATACAAAGATCTCTTTTTTTGTCGATCTCTATTATTCGGTTCCCGTGACAAGTGGTATCAGAGCAAGCGGTTGATTCTGGACATGGAAGGATACGAGAGGAGGATGAAGGAGCAAGAAGGCCTGATTCGGCGACTATGAGAAGATCTGAAAATTGCAAATCGGGAGCGTGTTGAGGCTCTGCGCTGCAAAGCAACATGAGAGCTTGATATCTATGTAGACCTTGATGGCCAACATGAAGGTGAAAACCATGCTAATCCACCTGGAAACAATAATCATCGTGGTGGCACTGGGGTACCGCCAAAAGAAACGATGACGATATGGGAGAAGGGACAACCAAATCATTCTGAACGAAGGCTAAGCTTAAAGAGTTTGATGGCATAAGAAAGATATGCGAAGATTTAGAAGCGTGGATTAAAGAACTCAAAGATTGGGATTATACTTTCAATATGGAGAACACGACCACGAGACTTTCGAATGCTCGAGCAAGGTGACCGATAAGACAATACGTACCAAGATGGCTCAATTGGAGACTTTTGGCGATGCGTACGATAAAGGTAAGTCATCTACCCCTTCTTTGTGATGTTTTATGTCTTTGATACGTCCTTTGAAAGCTTCTGTGAGATCGAATTTATGCGTAGAAGTTGAGATTAAAATTTGAATTTCTTAATTGATTTGGATAGTATTCATTGCTTCTTATCGTTTAAATTGATTGAGAAATTAAACTTGAAATTAAATCGAGAAGTTAGAAGACTTGTGGACTTAACTAGTGGTAATAATAGTTTCACGAAAGAGTTAGTAGAAAATTTGTTTTTTTTTTCTTTGAAGAGTCGAAATCATAAAGATGATTTCTATAACATAAACATTGATATGCATGATGTTATCATTGGTGTCAATTAGATCATTGAAAATCATGTTTTGATTGATTGTTAAGAAAGAAAAATATATCTTTAATCATTTGATGATGATAAGTCACACTCTTTGTGGAAAGAAAGAGATTCTAAATCTAGTTTTGGCAATGGAATTGATAAGGTGACTTAGATAAGAGTGTGAGACGTTGCTTGTGTTTGCTAATGAGATTAAAGAGAATCTGGGGATAAACATAAAGAGACAAATCTAGAATTTATAGAGGATCTCTTACATGAAGTTAAGGATGTGTTCCGGACGATCTTCCTGGTATACCTCCGCCTAGAGCGGTAGACCATGCCATAGATCTATATCCAGGAGCGACACCTTATTCCAGATCTCCATACAGGTTCAATATTGATGAGCTTAAAGAGCTCAAGATACAACTTAATGATCTTTTAAAAAAAGGGTTTCATTAAACCTAGTGTATCTCCTTGGGGTAGTCCTGTGTTATTCCAAAAGAAAAAGGATAGTACATATAGGTTATGCATCGACTATAGGGGATTAAACAAAAAGACCATTAAGAACAAATATCCTCTTCCTCACATAGATGAACTCCTTAGTCATTTGAGTGGTGCCACAATATTTTCAAAGGTTGAACTTCGTTCTGGCTACCATCAAATCCGTATCAAGGCCGAGGACATTCCAAAGATTTCTTTTCATACAGTTATGGACATTATGAATTTAGAGTTCTTGCTTTTGGTTTAACTAATGCACCAACAACTTTCATGTGCTTAATGAATAATATTTTTCACCCGTATCTTGAGGACTTCATTCTGGTATTCTTGGATAATATTTTGTGTATTCTACGAATGAAGAAGATCATGCATTGCACTTAAAGAAAATATTTGAGGTTTTGCGTGAACATAAATTGTATGCCAAAGCAAGTAAATATTCTTTTGCAAAGGATCAGATTGTGTAATTGGGAAGAGTGATTTCTAAAGAGGGGATTCACATTGATCTTGATAAAGTTAAGACTATGTTAGTAAGAGATGTAAGAAGCTTTATGGCTCTAGCACAATATGAGAGAGCACACATTAAAGATTTCTCTAAGATAGCAAGTCCTTTGACCGAATTGACCAAGAAAGACAAGGGTTTTGTGTGGACTTCTACCTGTGAGACTGCTTTTGAGACCTTGAAGGCTAAAATAGCAGAAAATTGTGTTTTGAAAGTTCCTGAGATGGGCAAACTGTTTGTTGTGTCATGTGATGCTAGTGGTGAACAACTAGGGTGTGTTTTGACACAAGAAGGAAGAGTGGTTGCATATGAGTCTAGGAAATTAAGACGACATGAATTGAACTATGCAACACATGATCTAGAATTGCTTGCTGTTGTTCATGCATTGAAACATTGGCGTCATCTTTTGCTTGGTGTCAAATTTTAATTGCGTACTGATCATCAAAGTTTGAAGTATATTTTCACGCAGCCATTGTTAAACAACAGACAAAGAAGATGGATTGAATTGCTGGCTGAGTATGACTTTGATTTGAAGTATTTGTGTGAAAAAGAAAATAAAGTTGCACATGCATTGAGTCGTAGGCCCATGTGTAATTTGTTGACTGTTGTGCGATCCAATTTGATTGATGAGATACATACTGAAGTTGAAAATGATTCCTTTTATATGCCTATTTTGAAATTCTTGCGTGAGAATATTGGTGAGATGTATGAAAATAGATATCACTTGTATAAGGGAAATCTGTATTGTTATGACCGCTTGTGTATTCCTGCAAATTCTTCTTTTAAGAGTCAAATTCTGCATGAGTGTCATAATTCACCTTTTTTCTGGTCATCCTGGATTAAATAAGACATATGAAAATATTAAAACCTTATTCTTTTGGCCGCGTATGAAATTGGATGTTAAGAATTATGTGTGTGAGTGCTTTCAATGTCAACAAGTTAAGATTGAGCATAAGAGGATGCCTGGTGACCTTCAACCCTTAGACATTCCTTTACAGAAGTGGGAGTGTATATCCATGGACTTTATCATTAGACTTCCTACTACTCGTGGAGGGTATGATTCGATCTTTCTGGTGGTAGATAGACTCACAACACAAGCTCACTTCTTTCCTGTAAAAATAATTTATACTGCATTGACCATTGCATACTTGTTTATGAAAGAGATATTTCGTTTGCATGGCATGCCCAAGAGCATAGTGTCTGACAGAGATTCTAAGTTCACTTCTCATTTCTGGAGAGCGACTTTTGACTCTATAGGTACCCAGTTACGCATGTCTAATACTTTCCATCCTCAAAACGATGCGGAAACGGAGAGGGTGAATCGTATTTTAGAAGATATGTTACGAATGTATGTCAATGAAAACCAATCTAATTGGAATGAATATTTGCCTTTGCTTGAATTTGCATACAACAGTTCATATCATTCATCTATTAGGATGACTCCGTTTGAGGCAATGTATGGCTATAACTGTCCCACATCTATAAATTTTCTTAGCTCGAGGAATAAGGTAGAGCTGTCACGTGAGATGCTTGAGAAAATGGATAACGAGTTGGCCAAAATCAGGGGGAATATTAGAGAATCTCAAAAGAGACATAAACTGTATTATGACAAGAAACATCGTGTTGTGGAGTATGAAACTGGTGATATGGTTTTTTAACGGTTATTCCTGAGAAGTCTCATTTGATTCTTGGAAATGATAGAAGATTGTCTCCACGATTTGTTGGTCCATTTAAAATTTTGAAGCGCATTGGTTCATTAGCTTACAAATTGGAATTGCCTTCTCATGTTAAAGTGCATCATGTATTCTATGTGAGTTTATTGAAAAAGTATGTTCCTAATGTGCATCATGTTTTAGAGGATAACTCTAAGTTGAAAGATGACGGACCATTGACTATAGAATCAGACTTAGTACTAGATAGGCGTTTTAAACATATGAGAAATAGAGACATTGTGGAAGTTTTGGTTCAGTGACGAAACTATCCAGTAGAGGATGCATCATGGGTTGATCTTAGTGTTTTGCAAAGAGAATTTTCCTCTTTTTAGACCAACTCTGAGGACAGAGTTAATTTTGATAAGGGGAGAATATAATAGGACTAGTCTTTGAAGTTCTTAAAGTCGAAAAGAATGTAGCAGGGCATATCTTTCGTTAGCACGATTTGAAAGATTGTTGAATAGTCTATTAAATAGAGCTTATACGAATGAGTTGAGATATTAAGAGAGAACATATATTCTTTTTTTAAAATAATACACTAAAGACGTATTTGATAAAGATTAATGAATAACAGATAGTCTGTCTATGAATAGTAAAATTGAGATTTTTATTAATATCAATGTTTTATATTTATGTGTTTTAGCTTAAAATGCATGGGTAGGCTTAAAATAAGTTGTTAAAGTAATGGAGACCCAAAAATAAAGGTTTTATGAGTCGCGACCTAAAAGTTGCGTTTTTAGCCAAACAGAGACGTTTTTTGCAATTCTGTTCGCGTTGCCTTGTAGACCAGACCTATTCCCGTCGTTTTGAGTACCTGGATTGCTCTGTTCTGAGCTCGTTTGTAGAAGTTATGATGAAAACAAATAGAAGGAAACAGCAGTGTAGTATACACAGGGACAGACAGACATACAACATCATACAACTCTCCCTGCTATCAACCAAGAAGTGGATTGTTTCTTCATGGTAGAGTATTGCAATTGAGATTATCAAGGTATATAATTATGTTTTTTTACTTTGATTATCATGTTGAATTGGTTGCACGAGTATGTTCTTTTGACTCTATTGTAGGCGATGAAGAAATCAGTTTGTGAAACCGGATCTGTGCAAAGTGTCATGATAAAAATCTAACCTTTACGGATCGCTTAGCGATCACGTTCTTATATTATTCTCGCAGGTATACTTGGTGCGAAAATCGTACAGGATTTTCGAGGAAAAGAAGGATAAAAGCACGACGGGTGGTGCATTCGGGGATCATACACAGATCTCCTCTTCTGCGAGTGCGAGTGCGAGTGCGAGTGAGAGTGTGAGTGCGAGTGTGAGTGCGAGTGCGAGTGCGAGTGAGAGTGAGACGCTGCATGCAAGCAGACTGAAGCTCGGGGGTGGTCGGGAGGTTCGAGCTCCGTACAACGGAGTGCGTCCATATTCAATTGCTCCTCTGTTGTATCAAAACTCTACAAAATTTCATCAATACAAAGATCTCTTTTTTTGTCGATCTCTATTATTCCGTTCCCGTGACATCATGTGTAACATTTGTTTACCTCTTGGCAGGATTGGCAACATCTGGACATAGTGTGTGTCCCACTTGTGGCCCTTCCCTTGTGACAGAGAGACCTCCTCTTCTTGGGAAGGCGATCTATCCCAACAACCATCGCTTCCTGCCTCCTTCACATCGTAGATATGCTCCCTCTATTAATGGACTGCAACTGTTACATTGGAACATGGCTGATTGGGCGAAGCATTGGGAGGAGCATCATGGTAACTCATCGCCTCCTAATGGGCTACCAAGGGGTATGTCGAGGTACTCAATCTTCTTGTCGCTCCCCTATTGGGCTTTGTTGAAACTTTAGCACTTATTGGACTCTATGCATGTGTTCAAAAATGTTGGGCAAGCTATATGGGATCACATAATTGGCAAGAAGGATTCATTGGGTGCTACGGAAGATTTAAGAGCCATAAGACGACTCCCCCATTTAGCCACGCCCCGCATGGGGCAGCGGGGAAACATGATTCTCCCAAAAGCACCGTGGATACTGTGAAAGGCAGACCAAGAGTGGACAAACCCAGTTATGGCATCCATCTGAACTCCAATGGGATATATGCAGTGACTCAAAGGTGCTTTCACAAAAATCAAAAAGGGTGGCTCCACTCAATTGTATGGATTGAAATCCCATGATTGGCATAAAATCCTTCAGGTAAGAGTAGAACAGTTCGTGGTGTCTATGTGTCCTTATATATAGGTTGACATTCACTAAGATGTTTTATTGTTTGTAGTTTATACTTCCCATAACTATTAGTGGTTATAGATACACTAAGGTGAAGGCTGCAATATTCAAAGTGGGTGAGATTGTGAGTTGATGGGTTTTTCTCAAGTACTATATCATGTTGTGCCTGCATGAACAATGGATTTTTTTTTTCATCTACTATATTATTTGTGCCCTGTAGATTTGTGAGCTCCAAGGAGATAGAAGTAGAAGCCATACCAGTAGCCCATCAGCTAGCAGTAGAGGCAATGTGTGCTATTGAGGATGCATTCCCACATACAATCCTTGTTATCCAAGTACACCTATTACTTCACCTTGTTGAGGAGATTGCCATTTGTGGGGTGGTTCACTCTAGATGGATGTTCTTCTTGGAGAGATTCTTGAAGACTTCAAAGGATTTTGTTAGATTGCGTTCACAACCAGAGGTATGCAAAATCAATACAATATAGATATCATTTATACGCTATGAAGTTACTAATACAAATATGTGGTTTTAATGATTTTAGGAGAGCATGGCAGAAGGTTGGGTGGTGCAAGAGGCACTCAACCATTCCCAATGGAAAATGCTCACTCTTGGTCATGGATAGAGAGTTCCATGCCATAGTCAACAATTACTTTTTACTCAATGCCACTATCGTGACCAAATGGGTCAATATGTACTTGGAAGCCCGTGCAGCTAGAGAAAGGGGTAGAGATGCATGGAAGAGGTCCCATGGAGGTAGACGTGCACTTCCTTTTCCTAAAGAGTTTGCAAAATATCTTGATTTGATTCAAGTAGAGTGGATCCATAATTACATGACCAATGCCAAAGCACAAGGAGAACAAATAAGCCCTAAAGAATAGGAGTATGTGCGAGGATGCTTGCGCAAGGTGAGTGTGTATATGTTATGTGTGCATGTATGCAAATCACTTAATGAAATGCAATGTAACCTCTTATGCATTGTGATTGTAGGGTCTCATTTTCAACTCCATTTGGTCCGAAGGCCGACATTTCCGCACCCGCAAGATAGATAAGCGTCAGACCACTAATGATTATGGCGTGATGGGAAACTTTGACACAACAACAGATGAGGTCATATATTGTGGTACCATAGAGAGAATAATCAAAGTGGATTTCAGATCTTTTCACAAATTCCTCTTTGAGTGCCGATGGTTTGCGGGTGAGGTCAAAAGACATGAAAATGGGCTCATTATGGTGGATTCCACCCAATTTCATTGGTGAAAAATTTACAACTTGGTGTATCCTAGTAGTTGCGAGCAGGTAATTTAGGCTATGTGAGCTTATTCTTTGTGTGTGACGTACAGGTCTTTTATGTGCCATGTATATATCAAAGAAGACTTTGGTATGTCATTCCAGTCACGCCGCGGGGTAGATCTATCTTTGCAGAGACGGACATTGAGCCTGTAATTGATCCCATCATACCATCACCACAAGATGCAAAGGAAGATGTAGTTGAAGTTGAACAAGGTCAGCCAAGCCTTGCAAATAGTCATCTTGAGGAGGAGGAAGAGGGAGAAAGCGATGATGATTCTACAGGAGGTGATGAAGAGGAGGAAGAATCTCTAAACTCGTTTATTGATTTGAATACTATGGGTCTAAATATGGATCCTAGTGCTTGTAGAGATCTTGTACAAGATGAGAATTAATAAAACTCTCCATTCTTTCACTTGGTGTAGTATATGATCAATTCGCAAATGTTTCGTTATGTGCTTATGAATAGTATTTGTAATGGTTTTTTTGTAAGTTCAATGATTTATGTATAGAATTTTTAGAGTGAAAGAGAGATTAAGTGAAGTGAACATTCTGGAGAGTGTAGGAGTTGTAGTGTGTAAATACATTTTGAGTTGTATTGGATTTAAATGGTAACCCGCGGGAGAGGGAGGGGGAAGGGGGTCTATGGCCTTAGCGGTAATGGGCGCTGCAATAATCGCGGTAATATGGGTGGTAAAATTCCTCTTGAACAACAAAAGGGTTTCTCTCTCCTCGTTTTGAATTTCTCTCTCTTGTTTTACGGTAATGGTTCGCGGTAAACACCAAGATCTCTCATAGTGTTTATGTTGGATTGTTACAAAAGCTTTGTTTTACCAAATGAGTGTCAACCTTCTCATACCAATCACGACGAAATTGCTTCAACCCATACAAAGATTTCTTAAATTTGCACACTTTATCTTCCTACTCTTTAATGACAAAACCACAAGGCTACATTACATAAACTTCTTCAAATATGTCATCATTCAAGAAAGAAATAACAATGTTTGACTGATGTACATCCCAACCAAAATGAGCAACCAATGCACATAGAAAATGCACAGTAGTCATAAGACAAGTGGAAAAAAGTATCTTTATAATATATGCCTTTTTGCTATGCATAACCCTTTCCAATAAATTGAGACTCACAACGATTAATCTCACCATCTGTGTAATAGGACTAATTTTTTAAGTTCTTAAAGTCGAAAAAAATGTAGTAGGCCATATCTTTCATTTAGCACGATTTGAAAGATTGTTGAATAGTCTATTAGATAGAGCTTATATGAATGAGTTTAAGATATTAAAAGAGAAAATATATTATCTTTCTTTAAATAATACATTAAAGACATATTTCATAAAGATTATTGAATAACAGATAGTCTATCTATGAACATTATAATAAAAATGTAGTCAAAATTGAGATTTTTGTTTATATGAATGATTTATATTTATGTAGTTTAGCTTAAAATGCATGGGTAGGGTTAAAATAAGTTGAAAAAGTAGTGGAGACCCAAAAATAGATTTTTTACGAGTCACAACCTAAAACTTGCATTTTCAGGCAAATAAAGACATTTTTCGCAATTCTGTTCATGTTGCCTTGTAGACCAAACCTATTCCCGTCGTTTTGAGTATCGCGATTGCTCCGTTATGAGTTTGTTTGTAAAAGTTAAGATGAAAAAAACAAGAAGACAGTAGCACTGTAGTTTACACAGGGACAGACAGACAGAAAATAATATACAACTGTTCCTGCTATCAAGTAGATTTGTTTCTTCATGGTGGAATATTGCAATTGAGATTATGATGGTAAGGGCAATTTTTTTATATCATACACATAGGTGCATGATGTAATTATTGATATGGTTTGGGTGACTGAAAAATTACATTTTGATTGATTCTGAAGGAAAAAAAAAAAAACAAATAAATTTCTCATGGAGAATAGAGAAGAAAAGGGGATTCTAAGTCTATTCTAATTTTTGTTATGAAATTGATAAGGGGATTTCCACAAGGGTGTGAGACCTTCATAATTTCTACAAGTAGTTAAAAGATGAACCAGAAAAAGAAAAAGGGAGAAAATCATTAAACCATGTGATTGACTGATACTCAGGATCTGAACCATGCTCTAGGGCCCCTTACAAATTCAACATAGATGACCTTTTGTGGAAAAATGTGATGCAAGCGGGGAAAAAATGGGATGTGTCTTATGTCAAGAGGAGAGAGTTGTGGGGGATTATGAGTCTAGAAAGTTGAGAAGACATGAAGTGAATTATACTATACGTGATTTGAAATTAGGAGCTATTGTTCATGCATTGAAGCATTAGCGCCATTTGCTGCTTAGTGTGAAATTTGAATTAAGGAGTGATCATTCAAGCTTAAAATATAGTTTCACTTAGCCATTACTTAATTATACGTAGAAGCGGTGAGTTCAACTACTGTGTGAGTATGATTTTAATCTAAAATATTTTGCTAGAAAAGAGACAACATTACTATTACCTTGAGTAAAATGCCAATACGTAATATCATGTATGTGGTCTATAGTGATTGGATTCATTAAGTTTGATATGAAGTGAATAATGATTGTTTATACTCTAATTTATCTCTTATCTAAGTCCTTGTGTGAGAAGAAATTTTGTTTACATAAGGATTATCTGTATTATCATGATTACTTGTGTGTGTTTGTAAATTCCTCTTTGAAATATCAAATTTTGTGAGAATGCCAAAAAAACATATTTATTTAGATAATCTCGTTCTAAAGAAAATATATGAAGGCAGCACTACAAACCAATTTGATTGTAGAGTTAGATAACTTAGAAGTAGGATTCTTCTTATCATGTAAAAGTTTCCTCTTAGATTAAATGTGATGTTTTGTATGTTGAAAACCCCTCTTTAAAACTCTGAGAACATAGTTAATTTAGATAAGTGGAGAATGTAATAGGACTAATTTTTGAAGTTCTTAAAGTCGAAAAGAATGTAGTAGGCCATATCTTTCGTTTAGCACGATTTGAAAGATCGTTGAATAGTCTACTAGATAGAGCTTATATGAATGAGTTTAAGATATTAAGAGAGAAAATATATTATCTTTTTTTTAAATAATACATTAAAGATAAATTTCATAAAGATTACTGAATAACAGATAGGGTGTCTATGATCAGTATAATAAAAACGTAGTTAAAATTGAGATTTTTATTAATATCAATGATTTATATTTATGTGTTTTAGCTTAAAATGCATAAGTAGGGTTAAAATATGTTGAAAAAGTAGTGGAGACCCAAAAATAAGGTTTTTATGAGTCGCGACCTAAAAGTTGCGTTTTCAGGCAAATAAAGACATTTTTCGCAATTCTGTCCGTGCTTCCTTGTACACCAAACCAATTCCCGTCGTTTTGAGTATGTGGATAGATCTGTTCTAAGTTCGTTTATAAAAGTTAAGATGAAAACAACCAGAAGAGAGCAGCATTGTAGTATACACACGGACAGGCACACAGACAATAGCATACAGCTCTCCCTGCTATCAACCAAGAAGTGGATTTGTTTCTTCATGGTGGACTATTGCAATGGAGATTATGATGGTACATAAATAAGTTTTTTTTCTTTTATTATCATGTTGATTTGGTTGCACAAGTATGTTTTTTTTGTTATTTTGCAAACGATGCAGAGATCAATGTGTGAAATAGGATCTGTGCAAGGTACCATGATATTGGGATTGCGATCGTGTTGCGATTCCAATTATGATGGTTGTTGCCATCATGAGATTGAGAGTGTGATTGTGATTTAGATTGAGAGTGAGAGTGTGATTGAGATTGAGATTGTGCACAAGATTGAAATTGAGATTGTGATTGAGAGTGAGAGTGTGATTGAGAGTGAGATTGAGATAGCCCGGGGGTGGTTGGGAGGTTATGGAATGAGCTATGCTCTTCTTGTAATGATTACCTTGTATCCATAGAGACTCTTTATTTCATCTATTTACTCTGCGTACTTTGTATATTCTTTGTTCATTATCAATGTATTTCTCTCTCCAGTGTCGCGTCACAAGTGTAATCAGAGGAGTTTCGATTCTGCAACATCGATGAAAGAATGCGACAAATGATTGACAAAAGAGAAAGATAAAAGTGGACTTAAATGATCAAAGGAGAAGAAGCAAAAAAAGAACCGATGATGATGATGAGGTTATGAAGTGGGAGAGGCGATACTTAAATAATTCTTCAAGAAGGCTAAGCTCAATGATTTTGATGGCATACGAAACACATGCAAAGATTTAGAAGCGTGGATTGAAGAACTCGAAGATTTGGATTATGCTTTTAATATAGAGTACAAGACCACCAGAGTCTCGAATGCTGGAGCAAAGTGACCCATAAGGCAATACCTACCCACATGGCTTAATTGGTGACTATTGGCGATGTGGACAATAAAGGTAAGTCAACTAGCCCTTCGTTGTGATACTTTCTGCCTTTGGTATGTCCTTTGAAAGCTTATGTGATCGAATTTATGCGTAAAAGTTGAGATTTAAATTTGAATTTCTTAATTGATCCGGATAGCATTCATTGCTTCTTATCATCTAAATTGCCTGAGAAATTAAACCTACAATTAAAATGAGGAATCAAGAGACTTGTGGACTAATTTAGTGATAATAAAAGTTTCCCGAAAGAATTAATAAAAAAAAATTGTCTTTTTCTTTGAATAATGATAATCATAAGGGCTATTTTTTTATATCATACACATGGGTGCATGATGTAATTATTGATATGGTTTGGGTGACTCAAAATTACATTTTGATTGATTCTAAAGAAAAAAAAACAAATAAATTTCTAATGGAGAATAGAGAAGAAAAGGGAATTCTAAGTGTATTGTAATTTTCCTTATGAAATTGATAAGGGGATTTCTAGAAGGGTGTGAGACCTTCATAATTTATGCAAGTAGATTAAAATATGAACCAAAAAAAGAAAAAGGGAGAAAATCTAGAGTATGTCAAAAAGCTTCTTGATGAGTTCAACGATGTTTTTCCTGATGACCCACCTGGTATGCCTCTTTGTGGATCATTAAACCATTTGATTGACCGATATCCATGATTTGAACCGTACTCTAGGGCCCCTTACAGATTCAACATAGATGAGATTTTGTGGAAAAATGTGATGCAAGCAGGGAACAAATGGGATGTGTCTTTTGTCAAGAGGAGAGAGTTGTGGGGGACTATGAGTCTAGAAAGTTGAGAAGACATTAAGTGAATTATCCTATGCATGATTTGACATTAGGAGCTGGTGTCCATGCATTGAAGCATTAGCGTCATTTGCTACTTAGTGTGAAATTTGAATTAAGGACTGATCATCCGAGCTTATAATATAGTTCCACTTAGGCATTACTTAATTATACGTAGAAGTGGCCAGTTCAATCACTGTGTGAGTATGATTTTAATCTAAAATATTTTGCTAGAAAAGAGACAAGATTACCATTACCTTGAGTAAAAGGCAAATATGTAATATCATTTATGTGGTCTATAGTGATTGAATTGATTAGTTTGGTATGAAGTGAATAATGATTGTTTCTTCTCTAACATTATCTCTTATCTAAGTCCTTGTGTGAGAGAGATGTTTGAGAATAAATTTTGTTTACATAAGGATTATTTGTATTATCATGATTACTTGTGTGTGTTTATAAATTCCTCTTTGAAATATCAAATTTTGTGAGAATGCCAACAAAATATATTTATTTAGATAATCTTGTTCTAAAGAGGAGATATGAAGACAGCGCTACAAACCAATTTGATTGTAGAGTTAGACAACTCAGAAGTAGGATTCTTCTTATCATGTAAAAGATTCCTCTTAGATTGAATTTCATGTTTTGTATGTTGAGAACCCCTCTTTCCAACTCTGAGGACAGAGTTAATTTTGATAAGGGGAGAATGTAATAAGACTAATTTTTGAAGTTCTTAAAGTCAAAAAGAATATAGTAGGCCATATCTTTCGTTTAGCACGATTTGAAAGATCGTTGAATAGTCTATTAGATAGAGCTTATATGAATGAGTTTAAGATATTAAGAGAGAAAATATATTATCTTTTTAAAAAATAATACATTAAAGACAAATTTCATAAAGATTATTGAACTGTCTATGAGCAGTATAATAAAAACGTAGTTAAAATTGAGATTTTTATTAATATCAATGATTTATTTTTATGTGTTTTAGCTTAAAATGCATGGGTAGGATTAAAATAAGTTGAAAAAGTAGTGGAGACCCAAAATTAGGGTTTTTATGAGTCACGACCTAAAAGTTGCGTTTTCAGGCAAAATAAAGACGTTTTTCGCAATTCTATCCGTGTTGCCTTGTAGACCAAACCTATTTCTATGGTTTTGAGTACGTGGATTGCTCTGTTCTGAGTTCATTTATAAAAGTTAAGATGAAAACAAATAGAAGACAACAACAATGTAGTATACACAGGGACAGGAAGACAGACAATAGCATACAACTCTCTTGCTATCAACCAAGAAGTGGGTTTGTTTCTTCATGGTGGACTATTGCAATTGAGATTATGATGATACATACTTATGTTTTTTTACTTTGATTATCATGTTGATTTGGTTGCAAGAGATTATTTCGCTCTCCCGTGTCGCGTCACAATTTGGCTTTTTTTTCAACTTGTAAACCCACTTTGTTCCACACTACAAGAGGCTCTTCATATTAGCGACGCTCACACAGCGACGCTCAAAAAAAAAATTCCCGGCGTCGCTATAAGCGTCGCTATGAGCGTCGCAAATTTCTTTGTAAATTTGCGACGCTCATAGCGACGCCAGCTGGGGTAAAAAAAATAACCGAGCGCGCCCAAAACTCAGATCTCAGATCTGAGTTTTTCGGCGCCCTCAAGCAAAGAGCAGGTAACGCTCTCCCTCACTCTCTCTCTCTCTCTCTCTCTCTCTCTCTCTTTTTCTTCTACACACACACACACACACACACACACATACACACACACACGAGGAGAGGAAGGAGAGCCAGGTATGCTCCTTCCCTCTCCTCATTCTCATGTTCCCTTCCCCTCTTTCTCTCTCCCTCTCTCTCTCTCTCACACACACACATACACACACACACATAGTGTTTTTGAGAGAGAGAGAGAGAGAGAGAGAGAGAGAGAGAGAGAGAGAGAGAGAGAGAGAGTACAAACAAAAACAAAAACGCACACACATACATAAACAAAGAATGCACACACACATTGAGAGAGAAAAAGAGAGAGAGAGAGCATGCATAAACAAAAAACGCACGCATTGAGAGAGGAAAAGAGAGAGAGAACATGCATAAACAAAAAACGCACACATTGAGAGAGGAAAAGAGAAAGAAAACATGCATACGATCCAAAAAAACGCACACACATTGAGAGAGAAAGAAAGAGAAACTAAGGGAGCGTCGTAGGAAACTAATTAAAATTAAAAGACCTAAAGATCTAGCCGACGAGGAGTTGAACTGAAGACCTATTATTCAAGAGGGAAATGGCATAATCAATCTATCATACTTGGCATGGGTGATAGAAAGGTTATACCATTTATCTCTTTTTATTGGCACACACATCCACACACGCGCACACACACAGGAAGAAGAGAGTTATAACGTCGTAGGAAACTATCTTATAAGACGTTAAAGATTAGGTTATATGTAGACTTACATTAAATTAGATTTAGGTTTATTTTTAACTAGATTTACGTTTATTTAAGCTAGATTTAGATTTACGTTATATTAGATTAGATGCGGGTCTCCATAGACTGCGATGCCTGCATGAAGCGGGTGAAGAAAGCCCTCAATGGAATATAGGGTATTGTTGCCTTCACTCATGGTGGGCTCCGTCGATCCAAAAGTACTGGTGAAATGTCTTCAGAAGATAGGGAAGAAGGTGGATCTTCAGGGCGGCAAGAGTCACTACATCCCCGACACAATGACCATCTAGACAACCTCTAGTCATTAGACTTACGTTAAATTAGATTTAGCTTTATTTTTAGTTAGATTTACGTTTATTTAGATTTACGCTTATTTACGTTAGATCGAGTCCACGCAAGAATTACTTACGGTTTAGGGTTTAGAGTTAGACGAACAGTGAAAAGATCTACTGTGAAAAGATGTTAAGATGAAGTGAAGTGCTACAGCTAGAGAAGAGGCAAAGGGATTTTGTCCACTACATGCAGTATCATGTAGACGTGGGTGTGTAGGTTTCTTGTACCCACAAATATAGGTATTGACCAATAAAGACGAGATTATAACCCGGTGGTTCTGATCTCCGTACACCTCTAGACCGAGGTGTGCGGGGATTGGACATGACTAGAGAATGTGAGGTAAAGAGAGAGAGAGAGAGAGAGAGAGAGAGATAAGACGAAGAATGCCAATAGAATATTAAATTTGTTGTCCAGGTTATAAGTTTTTTATCCTCATTATGAGTAGCGACGAGGATGTGGGACCGTCCAACCGAAACACCTATCTCTCAACGAGGGTCTTATGTCCTTGTAATCAATGCAAGCATGCTGTGCGACGGACAAGACGTGTTTCTTTGCAGCACGTTCGCGAATTTGGCGAGTTCGATCCATCTATTATAGATCGAGTTGTTGCCAATTATAACTCGTCGGACTCTGACGCTGGCCAACAAGCAGCAATCTTGCAACCCAATAGACGTATTCGCAGGCGCTTTGGTCAAGCAGCATATGTGAGGCCACAAGATGTAGCCTCTGGCAGCTCGGGGGATGATCATGCAGAGCACATTCCCAACGAGGCAATGTTTGAGCCCGAGATTGATGAAATGATCGAGACGATCATGGATTCAGAAAGGCTTATCTATGATGATATGAAAAGTGAAGACGATACGTCATTGTATAATGGAGCACGTCCGGAGGGTAGCATGGCAGAAGGTTGGTTGGTATCAGAGTCCCTAGTGTACATTGGAGAGTGGCTAGACGGATTTGATAAATCCCGGGACACGCTATGGCGAACCATAGATGATGAGCGCATATCTGGGATTGTCATGTGCAATCTCGGTGTTGAGAAGAAGATGACGGAAGATCTAGAGGCTAAAATCAACTGATTTTGCATGCTTCACAATCCAGTGATGCAAAAGTGGATTTCACAATATGAGGATGCAAAGCAAGAGCGACAAAGGGCACGAATCGAGTGGAGACGGGGAAGACGACCATCGATGCACTATCCAGCGGTTCTGGAGAGCCTACCAACCTTCATGAGCTTAAGATGGTTGCACAACCAATTGAAAAGCGCACAACAATGCGGTGACGAAGTGACTGAAGAAGAGTGGGAGTACTCTCGGGGTTGCGCGACCAAGGTAAGTTTGCAATGTACGACTAGCAAGTGACTTTATTTATAAACGTTTGAACGGCCACTCATAATCTTTGTTCGTTGTAGTATAAGTCATACACAGCAGCATGGTGTAAAGGTCGACATTTTAGGGTGGAACGAATCGACAAAAAGCGTTTTACTCAAGATTGTGGAATCATGGCAAAATTTGAACAGTCTAGTCGACGACGTTCCTCTGATGCAGATCCCGTGGTGGCGGAACTCACTTACTTCGGCACGCTGCAAGAGATTTTGAGGATCGATTACAGAGGATTTTTTGTCGACTTGTTCGACGTGCAATGGTTCAAGATAATCATGGAGGGTCGAAACGCTACTGTGCGTAGAGGAGAGTCTGGTTTTCTTGAGGTGGATTCTACTAAGAAATGGACTGACCTAAGAGACACTTTTGTACTACCCGAGCATTGTGAACAAGTAAGTATATAAATAGTTAACATCCCCCTTTTACAAGTTATGTGCTTGAAAGCTCTCATGTAAGTTATGTGGCTCTGGCAGGTAGTATGTCATCCTACAAAGTCTACATCAAACTGGTGGTACGTCATAGAGGTAGCCCCTCGTAGTGCAAGGACGTATGAAGGCTACCATGTGCCAATCACAACGACATCAATGGAGGAGATCAGAGAAGATGCTCAATCAGAAGCCGCTGCGGTGGTGCCAGACGAGCATCAAGATGCTACTACTCTATATGGGGTGCATGCAGAGGAGCTACAAAATGAAACAGAGGATATGTGTTTAAACGGAGAGCTCTATATAGATATAGGAAGTTATGCTGAGTTATGCGAGGATGAGAGAGAGATCTCTTAAAGCCACAAATATTGTATTTGAACAATTTTGCTCCGTGCTGTAAAAGCTCTGGCTCTCTAAGTAGCTTCCATGGTGTGTAACGCTCTTTTCTACTCGCGCTCACATCTTTTGATTGAAAATTCTGAGTTTTCGACTTGCCTCTTCTATCACTCGATTCATTGCGTCATTGTATTTATATGCGTCATTACGTCATTGTATTTAATGGTCTTTGCGTCATTGTCTACTCTATTCATTCAATATTAAGTTTAAATATTCGTGTGTTTAATGCAGGTATGGATGATGAGGAGTTTCTTTCTTCTTTGTCACCGCAGCAGAGACAGTGGTACGTGGAGCATCATCGCTCTGGCGCATCATCGCGCGTTCCTACACCATCCGCATCTCCCTCTCTTTCGGAGCATTCGGCGCGCTCTGAAGCTTCGGCGTCGACGAGATGAGCGTCACACTCGTCTAGACACCGGCGCTCTAGTGGTGGCGGTGGCGGTTGTTGTGGGGATTCCGCCACCGATGCCTCCACACCGCCTCGTGTTCGACGAGGCTCTTTACCCTCCCCTTCTTTGCCCGCCCCCACACCAGCCACAACATCGCCATCTACGCCAGGTTTTGCACGGATGACTGTTCCTAGAAGCTACACACCTCTACCTACTTCGCCAGGAGCCACCCCACTCGACACTCCTCGCTTCGGCGCCCAGACGCCGGTGGAGACACCTGACGTCCGTACCCCCATCGACACGCCGCTAGAGACCCCTGCCGGGACACCCAGGTTCACGCGTCACCGGCCAGAGGGCTTGCCTTACTCCGTCGACATCAGCGGCGGCATCATCATGGATGATGACGGCAAGAAGGTGATCTCGCGCATGCGTGGTCTTTGCTCTCAGCTGTTTAGACACTATATACTAAACAAATGGAGTGAAGTACCAAGTGATTTAAAAAACAGAGTCATCAGCATACTTCATGATGAGTTTCCCGTTCCAACACGGGATCAGCGCTTCAATGAAGACCTGATGAAGATTCGAATGCGCGAATACTGCAAACACAAGCGTTCCGAAGTGCAAAAAGCAATCAAGAATGGGTGGAATAGGCCAGATTGGCTGGCCAAAGAAGATTGGAAGAATGCGAAGAAAGCAGCGCGCGAGAATCCCGACAAGTGGAAGCAACAAAAGGATGCATCCAGAGCGCGAGTAGAGGCAGGGAGCTCGCACCACTTGGGGAGCGGTGGATGGGCATCATTTGAGGCCGATTTTGTAAGTCTTTTCACATTGCTCTTTATGCATGTTCGATAGTTTAGGGTTTATGAGTTTTTTAGTTCTAACATAATGAAATCTTTGTATGTTTTGACAGTGGTCGATGACAGGACGTGATCCCACACCGTACGAGCGCGAGTACACAGGCAGGAAGGGCTTAAACGCCCTGATGGACATTCTCAGTTCTCGCGGCGGCATGGTTAGTATTAGGGTTTACTCTTTTTTATTTTTTGTATTGTTTTATAAATGTCGTTATATGTTTATATTTACTGAAAACTGTCTTATTGTCTTTTTTTGCAAAATCCGACAGATACGCCGCTTGGACGCGATGAGACGTCTGATTAGACGACGTCAGTTTAGCCGTAGCTAGATAGCATTAGTTTAGGGTTTCTCATAGCTTATGTATCATGAGACGGATTTTATACGTCTTTTTGAACCATGTATATTATTACATTTGTCACCGCAATTCCTTTTGCCAATCAATTCTTTATGCCTATGATGTTGTACAATTGTCATTATTACATTTGCCAATCAATTCAGTTTGCCTATGATGTGTACAATTGTCAATTTTGCAAACAATGCGTCTTGTGGGTGACTATTTTGGGTCTATTATCTACCTTTGCACTTTTTTAAAAAAGTGAATCAAGTACAATATGGTTGATGGGTGGCACGGCATTCAATGCCCTGCCACCAAAAAAAATATTCTCTCAGGCGTCGCTATAAGCGTCGCTATTTATGGCTTTGTAGCGTCGCTATATGCGTTGCTATACTCTTCTGTGAGAGCGTCGCTATGAGCGTCGCTATATAGAGACGCCTATAGCGAAACCTATAGCGACGCTCTCGTAGCGACGCTGTTAGCGACGGTTTTAGCGACGCCGGGGGTTATAAAAACCCAGTGTATTTCCGTCGCTAACAGCGTCACAAGAGCACACAACCTCTTGTAGTGCCAATGGCCTTTTTTCCAGGAGGTAAATCCCATAAAGTCCATGTGTCATTTTTTATAAGTGCATCATATTTTGATCACATAAGCTAGACACAGCCAATAAATAATAATCTGATGCATAATATGCATAGCGAGAACCTAAACAAGTATGACTAGAAAAAGGTGCATCCAATGTACTATCACGCAAAGTATTCACAAAGCCAATTTGGCATACCTCTAGCTTGCTCATTCTCAGTCCTATTCTCATCCAGTATGTCATGTACATTTGCATCAGTAATAGGCTGACCAATAACATTTTCAAAAACCCCCATAGCTTGTAAATTTTCCTCATTGAAATCACATTAGAATTTTTTCATTGACTTCCACTACTCACAAGAGGCAACAAAGTGTCATAAATGTCATGTGAACTTACATTACTATCTATTGTACATGACAGCAAGGGCTGAAAAGAAACCTCCACAAACATAATGTCTCGTGAGACCAATATACACTTTGTTTACTGATGATACAACCTCTACTTTTAGCACTACTACAAAAAAATGCATTTGATAGGTAATTGCCCAAGGATGGAGTTTGCATGGACCCACAAACATGACTATGCACAAGCTACAACCTGCATGTAGCCCTAACCAAACCTTCCTTTGGAAACTTCGAACATTGTATCTTACCCAAAGTACAACCATCACAAACATGTTTGACAGGTGTTGAGGGAATTGCATATCATGGGTAAATCATAAAGAACCATTTTTCTTTGGAACCATCAACAACTATTTGAATATGGACCACAAGAAGGCTCCAAAATACGCAATGATGTTGATCTTTTCAATAAGCATCTCAAAGGCTCCAAAATACGCAATGATGTTGATCTTTTCAATTTGAGTTTTGACAAATGAGCCTTTGGATCTTGAATAGGATGCATCATTTGATTGGTACAATTGGCCCCATTTCTTGATTGGTACATCATCAAAAAAGAGCATATCATGTGAGGTAAGGTGCATATCCTAACCAAACCCAAAGCTTCCCTCATGGTAATCAAGTGCCTACTTTTCATAGCTAGTTGGGATTGATCATAATGCAAATCTCCCATAGAGTATATCTCCCTTTCTGCAAATGCCTAGGAAAACTCATCTACAGTTATCCTTGTATGCACATTCCTCATTGCTACCTTATTGATAGGTTGCATATAATGGATAAAGCATAAAGAGCCATTTATCTTTGGAACTGTGAAGAACCACCTATTTGAATACAAAGCACAAGAAGGTTCCATAATACCCTTCTTGATCTTTTCATTAAGCAACTCAATGAGTTTTAAAAAATGATCCTTTGAAACTAGAATAGGTAGCAAGTTCCAAGGTACAAGAGAGATAGTAAATAAATGAGAGCAAAGATTACTATAGGAGCAACAATGCAAGGATCAATACACCCTATCTCATGTGTCTCAAATGCAAAAAAGTTTGCATGTTTGACAATAATTTCTTCAAAGTATATTATTTCAGCCTTTGTTAAAATGTCATCATAACAAATCTTTAACTCCTTCAAAGAATCATATGTAAACTTATGCCCAATCTTAATCTAGTCTCAAAGACTAGGCTACAAAGCAACTTTCCCTATCTTATATTTGCAGTCTTGTGCTACAAATAATTCCTCTAGCTCCACTTTCTTTACCACAAAATTATACTGGTTTCAACTTGTACATCAAAACCTTGAGCATTTTTCAAATCTTCAATTACTTTGTACATTTATATGGAGAATATATTCACAACCTGATTCCCAACACACAAATCACAATTTACTAAAGACTTCAAGTCCTTTGTAGTATCCATAAATGAAAATCATCCTATTTTAACTCATGTAGAGACCCTAAACCTATATCTTGACTATCCTCATCTTCTTGAATAACCTTTAGATAAATAAATATTGGTACATAAAATGTAATATATAATTAAGTTATGGAATTATTTTTCATGAGATAGACACACATCAATGTTTTCAATTGAGTGATTGTAATGATGCACTTACACAAAAGACATTTAAATATAATCTCTAGATGCTATCTTGTTTTATTCTTGAAACACACCATGTAAGCACACACCTTTCTTACACGATATGCATTTTTAAAGCGTATGGGATGAGAGCGCAAAGGATTCCTACTGAGGATCAAGATAGGAGGAGCATCCCCCTCGTTTGGTGCCCAAAACCGTACTACACCAGTTTGCCATGCTTTCAAACATTGTATGAGCAAAGAAGCATGATAAGAGGAGGTGGGAAATGAAGCCCTCTTGTTTGGCGCTTGATTTAGCGTATCCCACCGATGCGGGATGCATAAAGGCACTTTGGTTGGCACAATCAAATATTGAAAGCTAGCACCATAGCAAATTTTCATGCGTAATGACGGTGGTTCTTGAAACCTTATCACACCGATGCGGCATGCGTAATGGAACATTGATTGGCACAATCAGATATTGATGTAGCTGCCATTACTGGGTTTCTCATTGCACTTAAGGCTGTTGGTCGGTAGCAAGCTTTTGCAGTGAGCTACACACATGCTGACTAGCAAGGTGAAGAAGAAAAATGCCCTCATCATCATCATCAAAAGCGCCACTAGACTTCTCTCTCTCTCTCTCTCTCTCTCTCTCTCTCTCTCTCTCTCTCTCTCTCTCTCTCCCCAACCCCCCCAACCCCCCTAGCTTAGTTTGTGTGTGCTAGCTAGCTTGTTTCTCTCAACGAATGAGGCCATATTGGTGAATGCATGCTTCACTTGCTTGACTTACGTTACGTGTAAAGGCCAAGCTGGTACGTTGCATCAATAAAAGAGACATGCCATGCCAACAAATTAATACAAATTTTTGACATTTGATAGGTCTGTTGTGATTGTTCCTACGACGTTAAAAAACTTCCTCCTCCTCCTCCTCCTCCTCCTCCTCCTCCTCTCTCTCTCTCTCTCTCTCTCTCTCACACACACACACACACACACACACACACACACTCACACACACACACACACATTGTTTGCCTTGATAAATCTCTCATATGTGCATGCGTGTGTCACTAGGGATCGATCCGAGGCATAATCAAAATTATGCAAAGCACCCTCATGAACAGAGGATCAGGATGCATCAAGGTGGCTCAGAGGCTGAGGCTCGCCCAACTCGTTGCTATAGCTTCTCCCATTTGCTCTCAGACTAAGTCTCTAGGCCTCATTTCGAGTGTTTGAAAATTGGAGACAAGCCAAGAAACAAGAACAAGAAGAGTGGGAGCACGAGTATAATAGTTTGTGAAGCCTCTTTGCTCGCTCACTCACTCTCTAGGCCTGGTATTTGTTGACCAATCGAGGGCTAAAGCAAAGCCGGCAACTTGCATGGGCCAAAAGAGGATGGATCATGGAGGTGGCCGTAGATCAAATCACCAGGGGTGAAACAACTGAGCTGGAGGAGATATTCTCAAAGATGAATAAAGGAGAGATGTAGTATGAGTGTTGAAGTTGAGGGTGGAGCAGATATGTATAGTAGAAGACTCTTATCTACTAGCCTATTCACAACAAGTTTTAGACTTTTTCTCACTTAGAAATACATGGTGTTAATTTTGACACTCACACTTTAAAGTGTGAATAACAATTTTCTCACTATATCAAAGTACAATTTATGATGTGAATAGTACTAAAAAAATGTTTATTATTGTCACACCCCCATTTCATAGTACTAAAAAAATGCATCACGGTTGTAAGTATAAAGAGAATAATTTTTAAGTTATTCTCTTCTTCATACGTCAAAATTATTTCTACTTTCAAGTTACTATAAAGAATTATTTGCACCTTGTTGTTCCAAGTTACTTAGTGCAAAATTTTCACAATGAAAAACATTCTTACACGTAGTTATAGTGTCTATCTTTTACACCATAGTTCTAATTGATAAATATGTTTATGAAAAAAGCTTTTTGAGTATGGTAAATTTATCCTTTTTACAAAAGCATAAAGATCCATATAGAAAATTTCACTACCAATAAAATATTGATAATAAAAGGAATCCCTTTTCAGAAAACATAATTGGGGGTGGGTGTGGGATCGAGGGGGGAGATCGGAAAAAGGGGGGGGGGGCACTGATCATGATGAAGCTTGATTAGCTTAATTCACAAACCAGCTCAAAGATTTCCTGAAAAAGATAGATCTACATTGAGGGTGCCACTAAATATCCAAGTTCAAATTCATTGTGGGTGTGGTGAAAAAGTAGAGACGAAGGAATATGGATTAAGCATATAGAATAATATTTTCAGTGGTTGTGGCCTTTGTGTGGAGGTGCAATGAAAATAATGAACTAGAAATTGACATTTCTTTACCTTTTAGATTTAAATGGCAAGTACGAACAATATGATACATGTTTTAGAAGCGTAGATTCTATACTACAAATAATGGGGGAGGGAATCCCCCCCCCCCCCCCAGACACGTGTCTGAAGCAAAACCCTCTGGCTTGTTGAGAGAAGGAGAGAACACAGAAGTAGAACCCCAAAGTGTGTAGAATACACACATGAGATGATGTATATATAGAGGGGACCTGGGTGCCATATATAGAGAAGCCATATATTGAGTAGCTTCACATATAAGCTCAACACCCCCGCTCAAATAAGGGTCCCTAACTGTGGATAAAAAAAACCCTTGGGGGATCAAGGGAAAAACCCACAGCTCTATATACACCCACCGTTATATTATAAAAATCATTGAATATACAAATGTTTACGAGGAGCTACATCACTCCTTTTACAATGAATGTTTTATGAGGAGTTACATTACTCCTATCCTATCAAATACAATAATGAATACAAAGGTTCAATAAAGAGGTGTAAAAGCTATCGATTAGCTTGTAATCAAAAGTGTCTCCGTGAATCTGCTGTGTAGCTTGTCATCAATATCGCATCACCAAACATGTCCTCATGTTGTCATCAATATGGCATCACCAAACATATCTTCATAAATCTTTTATTGTCACCAAGTTTGTCTTCATAAAATCAATTCTTTGATCAATCCTACATAGATCATAGACTCCAAAAAAAAAACATGTCATGAAAATTATTAGCATCGTTAATGAAATAGTTACGTTCACAATGCCATAAGAGATGGTTCGCGATGCCACTCTTTTCACAACATATATACGCACGACAACATATGGTACATAAAGTATAAACGTAAAAGTACAAAATGTGTGATTACGTGATGCAAATGATATGTGTATATACTACATAAAACAACATTTATCAATGTAGTGATCAATGAATACCATCAAAGTATTAATAAATGATCATGGTATCAACGAAAAGCATCATGATATCACCGAGAATAATCATTGTATCAACGAAACAACATCATGGCATCACCGAGAATAACCATGGTATCAACGAAACATCATCATGGCATCACCGAGAATAACCATGGTATCAATGAAACATCATCATGGCATCAAAGAGAATAACCAAGGTATCAACGAAACAACATCATGGTATCACCGAGAATAACCATGGTATCAACAAAAAATCATCATGGTATCAACAAAAATCACCATGGAATCAACGAACTATCATCATGGAATCACCGAGAATAACCATGGTATCAACGAAATATCATCATGGCACCACCGAGAATAACCATGGTATCAATGACATATCATCATGGTATCAACGAAAATCACCATGACCAAAGTATTAACAAAACATCATAATGGTACCATCAAAATCACTATGGTATCAATGAGAAATTATCAATAAAACGACGTAAACTATATCTCTAAAAGAATAATTATACGAGAATCAATGAACGAGTATATCTTATAACAAAAGATCATGTACCAACAGTAGCTCGATAGAATTTGGATGATCATCAACGGCTCGACTGAATCGGAACGATGTGTAACTGGCTTCTGCAACAAAGTTACGTCAGTAACAAATATATGATTGATGAAGAAAAATATAATTGAGAAGTTTTCAATTATGAAAAAAATCAAAAGCAAAAAGTAAAATTTTGATTTTCAAACATATTCGTAGTCCGAGACGATAACCCAAAATCGGTGCAGAATTTAGAGAAACTTTCTTCTGCAAAGTTATAGACCACATCGATTCCAATCCCCATCGCGGGTAGTTTCTTCTGCAAAGTTGTAGAACACATCGATTGCGGTCTCTCACGCGGGTAGTTTTTGCAAAATCGTTTTCAATAAGCAGAAAAATAAAAAAACAAAAAACGGAAATTGCTTTTTAGGTATGTACGCAGTCCGCAAACGATAACTCAAAATCGGTGCATAATTTATAAACACTTCCTTCTGCAAAGTTGTAGAACACATCGATTCCGGTCTCCTCTGTGGGTAGTTTCTGCAAAATCGTTTTCAATTAGTAGAAAAATCAAAAACAAAAAACGAAAGATGCTTTTCAAGTATGTACACAGTCCGCGAACGATAACTCAAAATCGGTGCAGAATTTGGAAAAACTTCCTTCTGCAAAGTTGTAGACCACATCAATTTCGGTCTCTCGTAGGGGTAGTTTTTGCAAAATCGTTTCCAATTAGCAGAAAAATCAAAACCGGCTACCATCCACTCATATGCCCATGTCGGTAGTGCCACACCGCACTGTCAACTTCTGTAGTTGCTGCACAAGATGAAGGTTGCGTGCTAACAGTACACAAGTAAAGTGTACCGACTTTTTCTCCCTTGGCAACCACCAAAGATCCCTTTGAGATCTTCCACCGTTTGTTTCCGAATGCAATGTTGTGACCTTCATCGTCCAATTGTCCTGAAGAGATCAAATTTTTGCGAAGAGAAGGAACATGCCTAACATCTTTAAGCTTCCATTCATTTCCGTTAGCAGTTTTGACAGAAACTGTACCTTTGTCGACAATCTCACAAGCTTCATTATCTCCCAAGTATACATACCCAAAATTACCTTTGGTGTAGTCTTGGAAATGTTGCTTGTGTGGTGTCGCATGGAATGAAGCCCCGGAATCTACTATCCAGGAATTAGACACATTGTCTAATGAGAGAATTAGAGCATCTTGCTCTACTTTACCTGCCACATTGGCCTCCGATGTTGGCTTGTTGTCTTGAGACTCTGTCTCCTTCTTATTCTTCGACCAACAATCCTTCTTGACGTGGCCCTTCTTGCCGTAGTTCCAACATTCAAGAACTGACTTTGTGCGTGACTTGCTCTGCCTTGAGCGATCACGACCCTTTTGGTTTTCGAACCTCTCCTTAGGCCTTCCTCTTGTTTCCACTGATAGTGAAGCACTTGATGATTCTCCTGTGCTTCTCCTTCTCATTTTCTCGCTTAGGAGAACACCCACAACATCATCAAACTTAAGAGTATTTGTGCAAGAGATAGAATTACTTACAGCCATCACAAGGCTGTCCCAACTATTCAGTAGAGATGATAGTATAAGGAGAGCTTGCACTTCATCATCAAAATTGATTTTCACTGATCGAAGTTGACTTATGTTTGTGTTAAAGTCATTTAGGTGTTCTGCAACTGAACCATTCTTTGCCATCTTTAGATTGAAAAAGCGCTTCATAAGAAATACCTTATTGGATACCGATGGTTTCTCGTAGAAGTCGTCAAGTGACTTCATCAATTCCTCCGTGGTCTTCATCTCCGAAACATTGAAGGCCACCGTTGACGCCAAGCTTAACCGGATTGTTCCTAGTGCCTTTCGATCAAGGACAATCCATGCTTCATCTGCCATTGTTGCGGGATTCTTCGCAAGACCGCCTAGTGGCAAATAGAGGTCCTTCTGGTAGAGATAGACTTCAATCTGCATCTTCCAATGTTGGTAGTTTTTGCTGTTGAACTTCTCAATCTTGAGCTTCCCTTCCTCCGCCATAACTCCCACTCAATTCAGGGAATCCTTTCCTTGAGATAATTTAGCTGCGAGTAAACCTTGCTCTAATACCAGTTGTTAGGAAATAAGACGTAGCTAAATAGATTTTTGAGTAGATTACTTAATGGAGAGAGATAGATTTCACACACAAGAGATTATAGAGTAGAGAGAGAGAGAGAACACACAATATACGTGGTTCACCCAATGTGGGCTACGTCCACGAGAAAGCAGCCACTCAATGGCTTTAGCACTTCAAAAGAAGAAGTAGTTTACAAAGGGATTAAACCCTTGATAGAGCTCCCGCCTTGCTTCACTCTCACCACCTCACACTCACCTTGTTGCATCAACTTCACACTATGAAATGTGTGTAGAAATGGCCTCCTTTTATAGGCCAAAAGGGCTGCCCTCTCTTATGAGAGACAGCCATGTGTAGCCGCCCTTGTGCAAATAAGTCCAAATCGGACCCTCCAATCCGCCCATGTGTGGCCACCCTTGAGAAGACAAGTCCACTTTTGAATTCGGCCACCGGACATTGAATTCACTTCCGACCACCGGCCACCGGCCATTGACTTCTGACCACTGGCCATTGGCCATTGACTACCGGCCACCGGCCAACCGACCGGTTGTTTTCCGACCACTTTCCGGCCGCCGTCCAGCCATAATATTCCGGCGAAAAAAAAAAGTCTCGGGGGCCTCTACCCCCGAGGCCTCTAAAGTTGCCCCTGATTCTTGTCCCTGAAAATTTTGGTTTCCGGTGAGTGATTTTCCTTCACGCACGATGGCTTCTCCTCATAATGGGGGGCTTACAAATGTGCGCTTTTACCACAGAAAATTACAAGGGTAAATCAGGCTCCATACTTAACAATCTCCCACTTGGAGACTGATCTCCAAACCAAACCCCAAACTGCTTTCCATTCTGGCTTCTTATCCTTGAATGCCGATTCAAGATGAGCAAAAGCTCAACTTCTCCTTGTTGACCACCTTTGTAAACATGTCTGCAGGATTTTCACTTGTATGCACCTTTCCTAGCTTTAGCTGTCCCTCTTCCAAGAGAGTGCGTATGAAGTGATATCTCACCTCAATGTGCTTTGTCCTTGAATGAAAGGCTAAGTTCTTCGCAAGATGGATAGCGCTTTGGCTATCACTGTACAAGACACAATTGTCTTGTTTGAATCCAAGCTCTTCTAAGAATTTGTGAAGCCAGAGAATTTCTTTGCTTGCCTCCGTCATTGCTACATACTCTACTTCTGTGGTAGAAAGTGAAACCACTTTCTGCAGCTTTGAAGCCCAGCTTACTGCTGTGCCTCCAACCGTGAACACATAGCCAGTAGTGATCCTTCGAGTATCTTTGTCACCTGCGATATCTACATCAGCATACCCTTCTAGAAAAATATCAGTTCCTCCAAAATACAAAGCATTTGTTGTTTTCCCTTTTAGATACTTAAGTATCCACTTCACAGCTTGCCAATTCTCTTTACCTGGGTTGTCCATGAACCTACTCACAACTCCCACTGCATGTGCAATGTCTGGCCTTGTCCAGACCATAGCATACATTAGAGAACCTACGGTTGTAGCATATGGAACTTTAGACACATAGGCTATCTCCTCTTGTGTCTTTGGACACATATCCTTCGTTAGTTTAAAATGACCAGCCAAAGGTGTAGAAACTGGTTTTGCATTTTGCATTGCAAACCTTTCTAGTACCTTCTTGATGTAATCTTCTTGAGATAGCTTTAATGTCTTCTTCGTCCTGTCCCTTGATATTTTCATACCAAGTATCCTCTTTGCAGCACCTAAATCTTTCATTGAAAAAGATTTGGTCAGCTCCTCTTTTAGGTCTTTGATGTCCTGCATGTTAGCACTTGCAATCAACATGTCATCAACATACAACATTAGGATGATGAATTTTCCATCTTTCAAATTCTTTGTGTAGACGCAATGATCCAAGTTGCATCTTGTGAATCCATGATCCAACATCCATCGATCAAACTTCAAGTACCATTGTCTTGATGCTTGCTTTAAACCATACAAGCTCTTCTTTAATCTGCAAACCATTTTCTCCTTACTTTTTACTTCATACCCCTTTGGTTGAAGCATGTAGATTTCCTCCTCTAAGTCACCGTGAGGGAATGCCATATTTACATCCATTTGCTCGAGATTTAGATCATGAGCAGCCACAAGGCTTAATAAAAGCCTAATTGAGTTCATTTTTACAACAGGAGAAAATATTTCATTGAAGTCAATACCTTTCTTTTGAGAAAAACCTTTTACCACAAGCCTAGACTTGTACCTTTTCTTCCCACCTTCTTCTTCCTTCAGCTTGTATACCCATTTGTTTTGAAGTGCCTGCTTACCTTTAGGCAACTCAACCAACTCCCATGTTTGGTTGCGATATAATGAGTCCATCTCCACTTGCATGCTCTTCGTCCATTCTTCTTTGGATTCATGTTGCATAGCTTTTTCGTATGATTCTGGAGGTATACTTGCTCTTGTAGATCTTCGGGGAATAGGTTGAGCCTCCTCATTTGGTTGACGTTGTTGCACATTGTCACCATTTGCAGTCCTTGAGTCTTCACCGTCCTCAAGCTCCATGTACTCATCACCTGTTTCTTTTGTTTGTTTTCTTTCCAAGTAATCTTTGTACATATTTTGTTCGTTAAAAATTACATCCCTCTAAAGTTGCCCCTGATTCTTGTCCGTGAAAATTTTGGTTTCCGTTGATTGATTTTCCTTCACGCACGATGGCTTCTCCTCATAATGGTGGCCTTACAAATGTGCGCTTTTACCACAAAAAATTACAAGGTTAAATCAGGCTCCATACGTAACAAGATTCTCGAGAGTGTGAAGGCAAAGGATGCAAGAGGAAATAAAACAAGTACGAAAAGCTAAAACAGAAACAAAATCAACAAAAACTCAAAAATCAAAACAAGAAATAACAAAAGACCTAGAGTGGACAAAATTGGAGCGTAAAAAGAAATACCAAGAACTAAAACGGTCATTACGAGAGGGAGAAAGTGATGGTAAGGAGAATTCAGACAAAGGAAACATGAATTTACCATCACACTATCGAAAATTCACCATCCAAGACAAAAGAATCATAATGACACCACCAATCAGGGAAAGAATAAACCAGGAATCTTACGATGGGCCGAAAAATGCAAAACGGATAGACCTCGTTGAACCAGGTGAAAAGCCCTAGCCGGTCTATATCGCAAGTAATTTAGATCTTGAAGAATAAGGACAACTAACACAACTTCTCAAGAAGTATAAAGATGTGTTTTCATGGTTCTACAAAGACCACAAAGGAGTTGATCCATCGATATGCCAATATACAATTCCTTTGAAATTAGATGCCAAACCCAGCAAACAGCGTCCTTATACATATAATGACACATTTGCTAAAAAAATCAAAGAGGAGATTGACAAGCTGATGGATGCTGAATTCATCTATGAAATCAAGCATACAGATTGGGTGTCACCCATTGTGGTTGTCCCAAAGAAGAACAGAAAGCTGCGAGTGTGTGTGAACCTCAAAAAAGTAAATGCAGCCACCATAAGGGATAATTATCCCTTGCCGATCAGAGAACATGTACTTGAAAGGGTGCCCGGGAAACGGGCTTATTCCTTTCTAGATGGATTTTCAAGGTATAACCAACCTACAATTGCAATAGAGGATCAACACAAAACAACGTTTATCACAAAATGGGGAATATATCGTATAGAGTTATGCCTTTTGGCTTAACCAATGCACCAGCTACCTTTTAGAGGTTAATGACGCATGCGTTCAAAGAATACCTGAGAATATTCTTAGAAATATATATGGATGATCTTTGTGTACACTCTCTTCTACGAGAAGAACATATAGACCATTTACAAAAGGTATTTGAGAAGTGTAGAGCATATCAAATCTGTCTTAACCCGGATGGTGCATTTTTATGGCTAGTCAAGGCCGCATGTTAGGACACATTGTCTCAAGAAATGGCATAACCACTGACCTAGATTGGTTCTCAACCATGGCGAGGAATTTTTTGGAATGTCGAAACGACTTCTTCCTTACGCTTAAGGAGATAGACCCACACCTTTCTGGTAGAATCATCTATGAACGTGAGAAAGTAGTTTGCCTCCCCTAGAGTTTTATGTGGCATTGGACCACACAAATCACTGTGCACCAAGTCTAGAGGTTCGCCTATTTTCTTATTCAATGGACAAGATGTCAATCTAGTCTGTTTTCCATATAGACAATGCTCACACATTGGAAAGTCCGTGTAATCTAACACAGGTAAGTAGCCAAAACGCTGAAGTGTTTTCATTCCCTTTTGGCTAATATGCCCTAGCCGGCTATGCCACAACTCAGGAGATGGCAGCTCCGCAACATACATAGAGTGTTTGTCGACACTCAAAACAAACAAAGAGTACACGGATCCGTTTTTATTGCCTTTCATCATGATAAGGTTGTTCTTGCGGATCATCCAAGAACGATTACCAAAACCTATAGTGTAGCCAAGATCATCCAATTTCCCTATAGAAAGCAAGCTTTTCGTAAGCTTGGGCACATGTCTAACATTCTACAACACAAAAGTAGTGCCATTATGCATCTGAAGCTTCATATCACCAATGCCAATAATGTCAAGCTCATACGAATTACCAAGCTTGACTATTCCAGGCATGGATGCATAAGAGGAAAACCACTCTCTATGCGGTGTGACATGAAAACTTGCACCAGAATCAAGGATCCAATTCTGTGCTTAACCCTCATCCTGTGCAACCAAAGCATCTGGAGTGAGATCGGAAGTGAAAATGAGAACATCTGAGGCATCTGCTGTCACCTCGGGATGAATCTCTGTGGGCATAATGAGCATCATTGGAAGAGGAGCATCCTCTACTGCAGTGATAGGTATGGGAGACTCAACAATATTGAGCTCCTCAATCTTTACTGTACTTTTGCCTTTGCAAAAATTATCCTTTTTCATGTTTTTCTGATCTCTTAGGAAACTACGACAATCCTTTTTGTAATGACCCTTCTTGTGGCAATAGTAACACTCGACATTTCTGGCATTGCGGTTTCTACTTTGGTTCCTGTGTCTGCTAGGACTACAAGGATTTCTCTCTCTACTTTTGCTTTTGTATTTGTTCCTGTCACGGCCTCTTGCCTTTGTTGAACTGCCAGCCATATATGCATCTCCATGACTAGCATTATCGAGAGATTTATGACGAATCTCTTCAGTGAGCAACGCATCTGTGACAACATTGAACTCTAACTTGCCATTCGGAGCTGAATTGCTAATGGCTATGCAAAAGATATCCCATGAACTGGGTAGAGAGCATAACAAGAATATAGACTTGAGTTCATCGTCAAACTCCTTAAAGCCCTGAGATGTCAGGTGACTGAACAATGAGTTGAACTCATTTAAATGACTAGAAACTATCCTACCTTCTTTCATGTTGAGCTTCATAAGCTTCTTCATGAGAAAAACTTTGTTGGATGCACTTTTGCTCTCCCATGCTGAACATAATCTATCCCAAAGTTCTTTGGTTGTTTTCTTCCCGATGATAGTGAAGAAGGCTGACTTGGCTAGATGTAGACGTATTGTAGCCATGGCTTTTGTGTCCAAAAGCTCCCATTGAGCTTGTGTATAATCATCATACTTTACGTGCTCTTTCAACGGTTCTGAGAGGCCTTTGTTTATCAAAACATCTTTCATGCGCTCTTTCCACATGGTGAAGTTGCTGCCATCGAACTTCCGAATGAAATACTCCTCCTTTTCTGAAGAAGAAGCATCGCTAATAAGAGGGTTTGAGAGGTGCCAAACTATGGCGAGATGCTGTAGAAATTTGGGCAGAGTAACCTTTGTATCGGGAGTAAAATCTCAACCGAAATAGACTCAAAAGTGCCAACTATGGAAATCACAACTCGCAGGAAGTAAATCCGGCAGAGTTTCCTTTGTATGAGGAGTCAAAACTCAACTCAAAATGAATATAAATGTGCCATCTGCACTAACTGGGCATCTCTTGCACAAAACAACTACTATGTGAGTGCCAACTCGGCGTCAAAAGCATAAATACCCATCCAGATACATATCCTATGGCGAGGGTACCGAAAAGGGGAACTCCAGCTACCTGTATCACCGAAAGTGTCTCAACATTCGAGCACACCCCATCTCAAAGAAAACCTCATGCTATCGACCCTCCAAAGGCTAATGCAGACACAAATGGACCAGCCACAACCTCAGAAAGGGCTCTTCCGGTCCGAGTCTCAGAAACGGCCGGGAAAAACTGCCAAAATAGCGAAAAATGGCTCCACACGTAGTACAGTGGGCAGTGTCCGCAACTCAATGTACATGAGTAAAATCGCGCTCAAACATGCGCCAAGAACTGTTGCATGCAGTGAAAGTGATCCCTGCGGGGATATCTGCTCTCAAAAGAGCTCAGTAGAACTAGGTATGCTCACAACAAAATGCATTTGTCAATGCATGTGTCCGCAGAGAATTTGCTGTCGAAATGACTGCCAAATCGCCTGTGAAAGCGCTGTGTCTGGTAACCTAGAGAATCTGTGAGTGAATGGGCTGAAAAACCCCCCTGTAACCTGTAACCTGCGTGTCTGTGTCACTATGTGCCGATTTCTGCCGTCGGGCAGAAATATACTAGTCGAATAGCCGCCAAAGGTGTCGTATTTGTAAACTATTGTACAGGGTGATCGGTGCGCTCAGTGCCGATGCCGGGTGTCACTCCTCTATGATTGAGGTACCTCACATGTGCATGTCGCAAGCATGGTCGTCGATCGCAGGAACACGCTCGTTAGGGAAAAACACCCGGTGTCTAGGTCGGATGTCGGAGATCCGCCGCAATGAGCAATGTCGAGCCGGTGCGCATGAGCGGTGTCGATGTTGATGTTGCCTTCCGCCCCCGGGTGGAAGTGGCTAGTCGCGTAGCTGTAAAATGCGAATGCTCGAGCGATCAATACCAAGTCGGGTCGGTATCGATCGCAGATTTTGCTCGATTTGTGAAGAGTGCTAGCAAAATTTTTCGGACTCGGTTGCTTTAGCTCGCTCGCAAGCACCGTGTCAAGCTCTCTCTCTCTCACTCTCTCTATCTCACAAGCTGCAAATTTCAGAGAATCTTTCTTTTCACGAGCTCGAGAAGAGGAGTTGGGGGTCGGAGCATCAAAAAATTGGGATTTGACGGGGGCTCTGTGTGGGAATGAACCCTTGCACACAAAGAAGTTTTTATGGCTTTAAAAAAAATCAATTTTTTTTTATCTTTACTGCTGCTGAGTCTGTGCGAGCGCTGACAAGCAAGCACACACAATGAGTGTGTGTGTGCATTGTGTGTGTGTGTGTGTGTGTGTGTGTGTAACAAACCACAAGCTTGCCAATTTCCTGCTCGTCAACACACTCCAGCGCTGCCAAATGCAATCAGTTGCCTCCTTGAGCACTGAGACTTGAGTGTGTGTGTGCTAAAACACACAACCAAGCTCCTGGTTCATTCCATTTTAGTGCTGAAGCTTTCCTTGCCCCCTTCTAATCGCTCTTTGAGTGCCTGACTGTCGATTTGCTACCCGCCAAATAATCAATGCCTTCGATTGTATTGTAGGCTCACGAGCACGTCGGGCTCCTGCTCGGTGTCGATACCTGGCTGGTTCGGCTTGCACACACTCTCTCTCCTATGAGCTTCCAACTCACTGCAATCCTATATGATGATGCTCTAGTGTTTGGATTTACTAAATTCTCCCCTTATCACTGTTTGCTAATTCCCTCCAAGCTCCTATGGAGCCTCGATTCGACTTCCCCTAATTGCTCCTTGCTTGTCACATTGCTGCCCTCGACGCTGAGTGTGTTTGTGTACACACACTCGTAAGCTTTGCAATGCTCTCACACCAAGATCCACTCTCTGTGTCGACCTTGGTCTCGATTTGACCTGCAGCTTCTGCTTGGACTATCCCTTCTGAGAACCTAAGAACTTGCTCTCGATTCTCTCAATTCCTCGAACCACTTGATGCTCAAGTCTGCAAGGCTCTCTTCCAAGACAAGCTTTGCAAACATAGATTTGCCAAATTTCCTGCAGAGCTTCAAAAATCCCAAGACTCCCTCTCCGATGGAGTTGTTGCACACATCATGATGCCAGGAACCATTGACCTTGCCCTATCTCTCTTATCCGTGCCGGATCCGCTGTCACCGCCAAGCTCAAGCACAAGCTCCGAGCTCCGCCATAGTCGGTGAGCTCTACCGCTTCCGAGTTGATCGTCGAAGAGCGGTCGTGCATGCGGTTCATCGTCGCAGCTCTGATACCAATTGTTGTGCGCGTGTACGGAATGTGTGCAAAAGAGGAGAAGAAGAGAATGGGGAAGGGGATGAAGCACAGTACACAGCAAGTTTGGGTTTAATGGAGAGGAAAGTGATAAAGTGGTCAACTCTCTCCCTTTCTCTCCCTATATTCATTTTAGGTGAAAGTGTAAATAGGGGCGGTTTCCCACGGCCACCTGGCCCACACCCCAACATGTATGCAGTCATTGCACAACCTCTTTATCGCTTATTAGTCAGTTTCGACTGGACTGAGGAGTGTGAAACTTCATTCCAAAAGCTTAAGGAAGACCTTGTATCAGCACCGATACTTAAGGCACCAGATTGGAAAAAGATATTCTATGTTCACATTGATGCATCCCTGTATGCAATCGGGATTATTTTGGCTCAACCTGGAGACGGAACAATGGATTTCCCAGTTTGTTATACAAGCCGATAGATAAACACTGCAGAAAAGAACTCCAAACCACTGAAAGAGAGTGGTTAGGAATGATTTATGCTGTAAATAAATTTTGGCATTATTTGCTTGCAAACAAATTTGTGTTCTTCACAGATCATCAAGCTCTTTTGTATCTGGTAAACCATGCAATACTGGGAGAATTGTACGCTGGTTTATTATATCACTAGAGTTTGATTTCAAAGTGGTAGTCAAAAAGGGTAAAACTCATCTACGGGCGGATCATCTTTCAAGGCTGTAAAACGGGGAAGCTCTTGAAGGAGCTGATGATGACATTCCTGGTGCGTATCTTTTCAATATTGAAATGATACCCAAATGGTCTCAAAAAATTGTTAGCATTCTTTCCTTTGGAGGTAGGTTTGATAACAAGGAGGACGAATTTAAACAGTAAACAATTCAACAAACAAAAAAATTCCAGTTGATTGCAGCACGACTGTATCATCTAGGATCGGACCAAATTCTATAATTATGTATAAATTCGGAGGAATTCAAGTGTTACCTTGAAGAAGCACACTTCCAGGATTGTGAATTTCATTGTTCATCACAACGAAAACACACAAGAGACTGAAACAATTAGGGATTTATTGGCCAACTATGTATGCTGACACACATGCTTATGTTAACAATTGTACTATATGTAGTGCCAAACGACCAGTGGATCAAGCGACATTGTTTTAACTAAACATTGCAGCTGCATGGAGTCAATATATCTTTGATTTATTAACCACAAGGACGTTTCCTGAAAACATAACAAAAGCACGAAAAAGGGCTACAGAGTTGGAGGCTCGCGACTATAATTTAATTGGGAACCAACTCTATAAGCAAGGAAAGGACAATCAACTTAGAGTCTGTGCAAGTGAAAGTGAATACTTGCTGATTCTAGAACATACACATGGAGGCATAAGTGGAGGCCATTTTTCAAGCGATAAGACGACAAAAATTGTCCCGCAGGAATATGGTGGCCAACATTGCATATGGATGCTGAGGAGTTTGTAAAGCGTTGTGACGCATGTCAGCGCACCAAGGTGCTGATAAAGAGAGATGAAATGCCACTACGGCCAATGATGGGAGCAAGGGCATTTGCAAAATGGGGCATTGATTTTGTGGGGACTATTTCACCCCCTACATATCGCACCCATACCCAGTATATCATTGTGGCTACAGACTATCTCAAAAAATGGGCGGAAGCTAAGGCATCAAAAAGCAGACGCACGAACCACTTCAAAATTTTTGTATGAGAATGTCTTTGTACGATACGGATTACCAATAGAAATTGTCAATGATCGATGAACACATTTTCTTAATGAAGTCATTGAATATATGCTAGAGAAATTCATGGTCATACATAGAAAATCTGCTCCATATCATCCACAGGAAAATGGACAAGTTGAGGCCACAAATAAAACACTATGCACGGTTCTCACTAAAATTGTATCAGAGTCAAGGAAAGATTGGGATCATCAGTTACACTCAACACTATGGGCATACAGGGTAGCATACAAAACATCAATAGAAATAACACCGTACAACATGGTGTTTGGCCTAAATGCTATATTACCCATAGAGTTTTTAATTCCAACTCTACGAGTAGCAAAACGCTTAGAATGGACAGAGCATGAGATCTCTTCAAGAATAGATGGTCTTGAAAAGCTAGATGAACTTCGCTTACGAGTTGTAGCTTCGATCTATGCTAAAATGAGAAGACAAAAATAATTTGTTGACAAGCATGTGCGCACAAAAGAGTTCAAAACAGGTGATTATGTACTTGTTTATACCTTGAAGAAACATGCCAAGAAACTTAAAAAGCGAGGGATGGGACCCTTTGTGATTAGTGACCTATCACAAAGTGGAGCTGTCAAGCTTGCTACATTAGTAGGTGAAGGAATGCAAAATTGGATTAGTGGGTGTCGATTAAAGAAATATCATTTACCACTAACACAGGATATGCTTGAACAAATCCATCAAGAAAAACAACGGACGAAGGAGAAACAGAGGGTACAAGAAGAAGCTCAAGCAGAAGCAAAATAACGCATTGCAAAAAGACGGCTTCTATAACAACAACAACAGTGTGGCTCACCTTTTCAAATGAATGCTATTCGACTAACGAATTTTGATGAAGACATAGTTGATGAAGACACAGTGGAGCAATCAAGTTGAATCGATGGCATTGCTTGATTCTGGAGCTCAAGCAAATCTAATCTCTTACAGATTATACAAACAACTCAATGTGCGCTCCTTGCCGCACTGTCGAAGCAAGGGACTTGCCAATACACCGTATGCGAGCCACAAACGGCTCCAAGCACACAACAAGCTTAAACTAGCAAGCTCAAGAAAACAAAGGGTGTGTCACTCACCGCTCTACGCTCGCCTTCGTGGTGGATTCCTCGCCGCGATGAAGAAGAAGCTGCAGTCGTGCCGCGCTCAACCGCTTCGCCGCCGTCGTGCCTTCGTAATGCTCGATCGCACACACACTCTCCCTCTCTCTCTCTCTCTCTCTCACACACACAAGGAGGTGAAGAAGAAGAAGAAGATGGAGATGGAGCAAGAGCACTCTTCAATTGCACAAATGAGAGAATGAGTAAAAATTAGGTTTAGTTGGCTTTTATAGGAGCTCACCCCATTCACACTTGGGCGCCCATGCTTAACCAACTAATCCCTTGAATGTCCAAGTTAAAGTGCGCCTCTCATCGACGATCACTCTACCTTTCCCTATTGGTCCGACAAGCCCGGTACCTGACTCTACCAAATACATAATACACGTCCGTCGTAGGTGATGGGGTGTCCGTGAGCCGTGAGGGTTAACATGCCCCCCTTCCTGATGTAGATTCCGTCCTCGGAAGCTATTGAGTTGAAGCTGGGTCGTCGAGGTGGAAGAGCATTTGAGATGAATGTCCTTAGCCTTCTTCAGTCACTGCAAAATCAAACAACATTGGCACAGTAATTGCATTCTCTTAAAAAGCATATGCAGTTTTAGATAGAAAAATTGATTGGTCAAAGAATTTCAAACAATTTGTTAGCAATGAACATTAAATTGCAATGTAATCAAATGCATAAACAGATGTAAAGGTAAAAAATTAAACAAGTCTGGGGTCACTAATTTGACAGTCGAAAAGCACTAGAGATCGAATATTAATACCATGGGTAAGCTTCTTAACTTTCTGTGGTCAATTAAGTTGTTTAATCGCGAGAGCCAAGTATTCATGTTCGAGGGCTGACTAGAGGCTATATCTAGAAAACCTTGTAGTTAAGCTACCATAAAAGGAATTTCTCATGAAATCATCGCCTGACTGATTACTTTTTCTTTGACCCCCCAAGGTCTTTTCACACTGATTCAATTTTGATGTGTGTGCTTATTTTGTATGCCTTGGGTTTTTTGCTTTTCAAGGAAAAGCGCCCACACTGGGAACCTCTAGGGCTCTAGTACCATAGGCGATACATGTGAGTGAAGTACCAAATCAAGCTGAGATTTCGCTTCCAGCTTAAAATTTTACATTGTGGCACTTTGATTTTTTGTTTGTTCATTTTCATCATTTTAATTTTGTAACTTTGGGAGGTCATATAACACTGTTACATTCCCCAGGTATCTATGGTTGCAGCTAGGTGTACCCAATCCACATTGTCCGACTCAGTCATCCCAGGTAGGATATCCATATAAGGAGAATCTTGGCCAATGTCTGTATCCTTCTTACAAGTGTAACAATATTGTAGTGGGGCCGAGTGAACTGTGGTGTCAGAGCGATGATCAATAATGGTTTTACTCCCTAAGGGGTGTACCTTACCAGTCACCAAATCCACTCTAAGGACAGAGTCTTGGAATTGCAAATAGACATGATTTTTAGACCAATCGTGAACCATTTGTGCTTCCCTCATGAATGGTCGTCCTAAAATCATTTCATATGACATAAGGTGTTTAGAGAAATCCATTACAATGAACGTATGTCGCACCTTGTATCCTAGAACTTTGATCTTAAGATCCTTGAGCATCCCCATAGGTTTGGCTATGGTACCATTTGCCATCTTTACCACAATGTTAGTAACACTGAGGCGGGGTTTTCCCATGGATTCCCAACAATCTTTTGTAACGATGCTAACTCCCGCACCACCATCAAGAATTCCCTTTATAGTTAATCCCTTGGTAGTGAGGGGTAGGGTCGCATTAGACTCGTCGCCTTCAAAATACTGCCCTAATTCGTTAATGGGTACCTCGATCACAGACTCGTGTCCATCTAAGTCAAGTGATTGCACATGATTTTCCTCATCAATCATAATCGAGTCAGGCCTATTTGGTTGCGCAAACTGCGGTAATCCCGTTCGTAGCTCTCCGTTAAGGAATGCTCGAAGTGCAAGGAATAACTCAGGATCTCCATATAGCTTTGCTATGATCGTGGTTCGGACCTCAGAAGACATGAAGTCCACTAGTTTGGCAACATTCATTGGCGTTTTGCAGGGTGTAGGTCCTTGACTAGGAACTGGTGAGGATGGAATCTCATATTCCTCAATGGGATCAGGTATTCCTTCGTTAAACATCCTTTCCAACAAGAAGGGTGTATGCTCACTTTCTGATGTCCTGTCCTCACTCCCTTCTTGGATGATACTAGATATGGCTAACGGTCTATGGTTCATGTGGGGTGGATGAACTTGCGTGGGAAACACAGTGTCATGAATTTTGATATGCATGGGTTCTGGTTCTAGTTTCCTTTGAGTCTCCTCCACTAAACCTCTTAGATGTTTCACCTGCTTAATCTCGTCTACAGGGTTTGGGTACGTCCCAATCTTCTTTTTACGATTCTTCCCTTTTTGCCCCTGCGGTTTATCTTGGGGGTCTTGGATTGGATTTGGAAACACTTGTGGTGTTTTCAGAGGCTCTTTATGGTTTTCTCTCATTCGGTTTTCATTTGGTTCCATGTTACGGTTTTCTTTGTCGGTCTTTCCCTTTGTGGTATTGGTTCTAGTCTCCATTGTCTCGACTGAATCTGAATCATCCTCGAGGTCATTCATATACACGGGGTCATCTCCTGTTCCTATGTTTGTTTTGGAACTTGGCTTTGAATTTTCCGTATTCTGCGACTTCTTCCTTCGTGTCTTCTTTTTCTTTGCTTGGATAACTGACGCGGTATCTCTCTCTTCGAGGATATGTCCTGGCCCTTGAAGCATGGACCGTGTAATCGCATAAGCGGGTGCAACGGGTGGTATTGGCGATGTCACACTAGCAATTTCGACCAAATTCAGGGGTGTGATTTTAGGCGCATTTGGGTTATAGGGGCATTGGGCAATCAAGTGATCTATGCCACAACGATTACATGTGAGTATTGGCATTGCAGACGTGCTCCCTTGATTCACTTGCATCTGTGCAGCATTCTTTTGCAGCCTAATAGGGCACTCCGCTACTCGATGTGGTCCACCACACTCGTAGCATTGAAGAGGTGGCCTCCTAGCCTGGGTGTTGATATTTTGACCTCTGGATGCGAGAGCAGCAGCTTGATAAACCGGCTTGACTTGTCCCCAACAATCTTCCATGTAGTATATAGGACATTCTTCCAATGTATCAAGTCCGTAGGCAATACTAGTGTCTATTTCCTCCTCACAACCATCTGCATAAGCGTTTGATGGCTCGCAACCCACTTGGTTCATAGGGGCGACTCTTGGATGCGGGGGCTGCGGTCCTAGCACAGGAGGTGGTAACGGTGTAGCTTGTACAACATTTTGAGATCTAGGGACCATGTGGTGCGGTAGTTGCTCAACAGGTGGAGTAGGCATCAATACAGGAGCTCGAGGCGCATCCGTCCAGGCTACAGGTGGTCTATTTGCCATCATACGTTTGATCATTAAACAATCCTTAGCTTGGTGACCATACCTACCACATGCGTTGCAAGTTCCATTAAATTTTACTCTAAACGTAGGGCACTCACTAGTGCTATGTGGACCTAAGCAAATGGAACACCATTGTTGCTCCCTTCTTGGATACATGTGACTATTTTGAGGGGGTCGATTATCCTTAAGAGACTCTTGGATTGCCTTGGTGAGGTCTGTCAAGAATGTCTCAAATACCTTTGGCTCATTGGCAATGGGCTTTGCAGTCATGGGTTCATACTCAATGGCTTGTGAGCTAGTGGATCTCGTGTCAGTAGACACCCTCATGCCTGCTATCATTAAGTTGTCCTCTAATTGGATTGCATTGGCAGTGACATCTTCCCAGGTTGTGATACCTCTAATCACTAGTCCATTATAGATTCCTTCATTCCTCAACCCTCGAATGAATCGATCAAGCAGTTGGTTATTGTTGAAGCGCTCATTTACAGGGCAACGAGAGTTTAAGTGCTTTAGACGACTAATGAAGTCCCTTACTGACTCTCCTTCCTTACGTTCGGCCTTCTGTAGCTGAGATGCTACACCCCAAAGCACACCTTCTCGTATGTACTCCTTTAGAAACAACCTTCGAAGGGTAGGGTAGATTGTTTTCTCGTCCACCCTTAGGGTCCTATACCAATCTCCAGCCTTCCCACTTAATGTCAAGCTTAAGGCATTGCACTTATGTAGTTTGTTGCGTTCCCCTAAGGAATCACATACTTGTTCAAACACTTCAATGTGTTTTCTAGCATCTTCGTCCCCATTGAATTTTTGCGTGAGTTTGGCAATTTGTACTGCCTTACTTCTAGGCTCTCTATCAGATGCGTGACGCATATTTTCCGCGATAGATCGACCTATGGTTTGAGCAAACGCTGCCAAGTCACCTATGTGAGGAGGCAGGGCCGGTGGAGGTACTCTTGGAATCATATGTGGGAGAGGAACGGGTACTGGTCTTGGCATATGTGTGGATGATGCAGGATATGGAACATAACCGGGCATAGGTCCACTCGGATAAGAGCTAGGGAGTGGCACTCGAGGAGCATAAGCAAGTGGTACAATTGGAGGTGTGGGGGCCATGTGTGCATAAGGGGCTAGAGGCACATATGGTCGAGGCCCCATATTAGGTACTACGACACTAGGTAGTGGCACTGCGCTAACCGTAGATGTCATCGGTACATTCTCTGTCAGGCTTATCCCTGGAGTGAGCACTGTGTTTTCCTTGATAGAGGGTTGAGCCAAGTTAGGGAAGCTAAAGTTTTCGCTCGGAGGCTCAGATTGCATAAAGACCCCAGGTGAAATGACGTAAGATGGGTCCATGGGGCTCATTAAAGGAGTGTCCATTTGAGATAGAGTAGGTTGTTGAGCCTTGCTCGTATCCAGAAATCTCATGGGGCCAGTTGAGAGTATATTTACCCCTTGGTTTTGCCTTTCTGATTGAATAATGCCATGGATAACATTACAGATCATTTTCTGTTGATCTTCGATGCTCGTGGCACTAGAGGTGGATTGTACAATCTCTACCCATCCTACATGGTAGGCGTGGCCAGAGTGTAGATCCGTCAACACCTCAGTGTGGAGGTCGTATGTCCAATGATCATTAATGAACAATCCTTCTAGAGTCGACGTGTTAACGGTTTCTTGTGAGGTAGAAGCAATGTTGCTCCCCGTGGTTTTACTTGTCACCAACGGTACTCTAGAGGGAACTTTTGAAGGAGGCAGCTCAACAGGGCCTTCTTGGTAAGAAGTTGGTAGGATATCCACATGGACACTCTTTGGGGGTGTGGGGTCCACGTGCGATGTGAAAGGAGAGTCCACTTCCCCACCCCCTTCGCGTGCTTCATCTGCATCAAGTTCCGAGCGAGTAGCTCTACCTAATGTTTCCATGAAACGGCTAAACATACTAGTACTAGGCTGTGGAGCTTCGGGAGGTGCATGGCCTTCTCTCTCAGTGTTTTGGGTAGGGTATGCTTCCATGATTTCTGAGTCGGAGGAGGAATCACTAGCGGCTATTTTAAGGTCTTGGGTGGTGCTACCTTGTGTCCCCGCTGAGGGTCTAGAGCTTATCGTGGATGGGTAATGGGTGTCCGTATGAACAGAGGCACTCTCAATATGCTCGTGTTCTAGCACCCGCCCAGAGCGTAAGTGCATGTGCTTTTGATACCCTAAGGTGTCAAAAAGCTGCTCTAGGAGGCCTTGTGACTAGTTTTTAGCGTGTTTTTTGTTTGTTTTTTTGCCAGATTTTTTAGAGCGTGTCGTGGAATGGGCCGTGTGATAGCTCAAAACGAGCGTATCGGTCAGAGGGTCGTGCCGTGCTTTACAGCCCTCCGTTTGGTCACTCTATGCCCTCAAAATCCCTAAAACTGTCAATTTCCAGTAGGGAACTAGGCCCAAACTAGAAAGTCTAAGGGTGCAAGTGGGAAGAGAAAGGAGGAGAGTGGAGGACTTGTCCCACATGCTCTCATTCTCTCTTGAGGGAGTAGGGTATATATATAAGAGTGAGTCTAGTATACATCATAAGACTGAGGACTGAGGCTTGGGCTTGGGCTTGGGCTTGGGAAAATGATCCCGATCTACCTTTTATACAAACCAACCCGTTCGTTTTAAGAGACACGTTTCGAAAAAATTTCGCCGCTCGCGTTTTTAATTTCCGAATTTTTTTCCTTTTAAAAAATTATTTTTTTTAAAAAATTTTTTTTTTCTCTCAAAAAACTTTTTTTTTCAAAAAATTTTTTTTTGATTTTTTTTTTTTGATGCAGAAAAACGCAGAAATTGAAAAAAACGCAGAAATTGCAGAAAATGCAAAAAAAACGCAAAAATTGCAGCAAATTGACAGAAATGCAGAAAACTGCAGAAATTGACAGAAAATGCAGAAATTGCAGCAAATTGACATAAATGCAGAAAATTGCAGAATTTGAAAACGTCGAACTTGAAAATGCAGAAATTGCGGAAATTGAAAAACGCAGACAATAGCAGAAATTGGAACTTGACAGCAATTGCAGAAAACGCAAAAAACAGAAATCTCCACACACTCCTTCCCTGCCTTTCCTATGATAGAAATTGCACCACAAGGAAGCGTAAAGTGCTAACCGAGCTTAGTGTAAGGCATATCCCCGGCAGCGGCGCCAAAAATGTGCGCTCCTTGCCGCACTGTCGAAGCAAGGGACTTGCCAATACACCGTATGCGAGCCACAAACGGCTCCAAGCACACAACAAGCTTAAACTAGCAAGCTCAAGAAAACAAAGGGTGTGTCACTCACCGCTCTACGCTCGCCTTCGTGGTGGATTCCTCGCCGCGATGAAGAAGAAGCTGCAGTCGTGCCGCGCTCAACCGCTTCGCCACCGTCGTGCCTTCGTAATGCTCGATCGCACACACACTCTCCCTCTCTCTCTCCCTCTCACACACACACAAGGAGGTGAAGAAGAAGAAGAAGATGGAGATGGAGCAAGAGCACTCTTCAATTGCACAAATGAGAGAATGAGTAAAAATTAGGTTTAGTTGGCTTTTATAGGAGCTCACCCCATTCACACTTGGTCGCCCATGCTTAACCAACTAATCCCTTGAATGTCCAAGTTAAAGTGCGCCTCTCATCGACGATCACTCTACCTTTCCCTATTGGTCCGACAAGCCCGGTACCTGACTCTACCAAATACATAATACACGTCCGTCGTAGGTGATGGGGTGTCCGTGAGCCGTGAGGGTTAACACTCAAGCCCACAAGTCAACTACATCCTTCTCCACAAGTGCTGGAAAAAAGTACATCACATTCGCTAAAAACATTGGGCTGGATTATATTGCATGCACAACTACATCAATATATTTACCCACACAAGTTTTATGTGGTCAAGGATGAAGGCACACAACACCCCATGTTGTTGGGACAACCTTGGAAAAAATAGTATAATATGCAGATAGATTAGAATGTAGATGCGGTCAAAATTCAGCATGCACAAGAACAACAGAATGTACCTTTTCCTCAGCAACCCTGCAAGAACCAGATGGCAGCAACACAATCACTGGATAAAGAACCAAAAGGATGGGTGCCACGAAAGAACAACACGATACCCATGGCGACCAAACAAGGAACTGCCAACCATGTTCACTCCAACCATAAAACAACATCGACCGCAATCAAAAGATCAAGGTTAGAAACACGAGAAAAAAAAGTATGGGTGCGGAATGATAGAGGTGACATGGCAAACAAACCACAACACAACAGAAGAAGTCAACAGAAGCAGAGAGTTCAACCAAGAACAAAGGGAATAAAAAAGATATGGATCCCCAAAGAATTCTCAGTAACAACTTAAGTGCAACTCGCATTTGGATCCCGAAACCAAAACAATAGGGACTCCCTTTAGTACAAGCAACATCGGCATGGAGACACACACAACATAAGAAACCAGCAAACCGATCGATGTGGGTGCCAATCAGCAGCAAAACAATGACAACCGCGGAAGTAGCAATAAGCCTACAAAAATATCCAAAGCAAAGCTACAAATGGAAAGCAAGAGAGACAAAGACTACGACCAATTCAGCCATGACAATTCTCTACAAGGAGAAAACCATGGCCATATCGACTGTAGCGGCAAACCAAGCGACTTTTGCACGAAAGACGATCAAACAGAAAGCGGTGGAGTTACAACTTTTACTTGCAAAGAAAATCCGCCAATCAAATCAACAACAAACAAGAAACCTCAACGGGGAATGCCAATAAGCATGCTTATACCCTCCTCTTGCATAGCATTAATTTTTCCATGCATTGACCGAGTATGCATCATGTAGGGCCACATTACACGGCCAAGCATTAGCACAATTTTTCACTCCATCGACGGCACATACACCGAGGCGATACCTTGTCGTCTGGGAGGACTCCGGCTAGGAGGGGGGGAGGCATTCTCAAATGCGGACCCAATGGACCCAAATGTGGCCATGAAGAACGAGTTAGAAGCCATGAAGAGAAATCTCGAGCAGGCGGAAAAGATAAATGCTGATCTAAAGGACCTCCTAGTAAACATGGGAGAGCAAGCAGACGAGGAAAAGAAGACTCTTCAGAAGCAAATAGAACAGCTGAGAGGCCAACAACAAACAGAAGAGCAGCAGTTTAGCACCGGGCGAGCATCCATGGAGGGTATTGACATAGAAAATGTGTCAGATCCAGTGGACACCACAATGTAAGAGGAAATCCTAGTGGGCCCTCACAAGAGCCACAAGATCTGACACAAGAAGAAGAAGAGAAGCTCCAAAAGGCCATAGAAGAGGCAGTCAAAGACATAGCCAGAGAAGCATTGGAGTGGGAGCATAGGGTGTTTTAGTCGATGACTATTCAAAAGATAGATGTTAGTAACCTTCGGCGTAAATGGCTACAGCCCTCTCTCCCATATCCTCTGCTAAAATATGAAGCTTCCACAATCAACAAACGAATAAAAGAGGAAGGAACAGTGCCATTGTACAAAGCAGATATCTCCAAATCTGAAGGAGTCAAGCTGATAGTGGACTCTCAGCCCAGGTGGAGAAAGGCATGGCTGACAAAGTATCCTCAATATCTAATTCATCTGGTAGAGGCAACTAAAGTGATCAGAGATAACCTCAGTTTTTTCCCTCTACCAAGGATGAGGACATGGAAACCCCACGTGCTACAGAGAAGCCAACCTAATTGGCTAAATTACCCGAAGCTACCAGGCTTGGAGGCAGGCGAGAGAATAAGTGAGCAATACATGGTGAAAACCCTAAGGGGCGCCATCAAATTGTTCACTAGCTCACGTAACCTATCTTGCATCATGATGAGAAAGATATGTAAAACACTTTCGGTAGTCTTCGAGACCTTCAAACCAGGCCAGGCGACAGACATTATCTTCTTCTTTCAAGATACATACAAATTTGCATACGATCTATTTGGTCAGCCTTCTCACGAGGTCATACATGCATTGTATCAAAGGATTATGTTTTTGCCATCTTATCACCTCTAGGCCTTTGAAGAAGCCTTCTACACCGGATTCTTCACAATTAGCACAAACATATTTGGTCCGACGCTACTAGCTCAACATGCGAGATATGAGTCACTTCTCAAGATGAGAGAAAGCCTACGTTGAAGAAGCAGCTCGACTACCATGTCGGGGACAACATGAACAAGGAGGGGGGGAGTGTTAGTAGCTGGACACACCCAACGAAGAATGACTGCTCGGTGGAACATTATTCTTTGTAATTATTCATTTATTTGAGAAAAACCGACATTTCACCTTTGTAAATAGTGGGGCTTACAGAAGCTTCCAGATTGTATCCCATTTTTGACATTTAGATTGAGTAGATCGTCAAATTGGAACATTAGGGTTTGAGATTGTAAGGTATTTATACCACTTTTTGACCTTAATGAAGAAAACCTTTGTCATTTTAAAAAAGTATTGTTTGTGAGTGAGCGTACTGTGTACGAGAGAGAGAGTGAGAGTTTCATCTTGACGCTACACATGTACCAGTGGTCGTCGGAATTGAGTGCGGAGAAGTGCAGCGTGTTGCCCTCGACGAGAGCTACGCGCTGATACCTACATTGCAGGCGTACGGTCTCGTTTTGGAAGCTCGACGTACGAGCTTCATCTGGTGATTGGGTGAGCATACGTTATTCATTTTCGCATTTCAGCATATCCACGCGTTTGCATTGAGTAGAGCTCCTCATTAGGCACTTTAGATTTCAAAACGATGACTTGCAAATTTCGAGAAGACATCCTACGTGATTTTGCACCAGGTGTTTAGGGTTGAGATTTTGGTTCATAGACCTTAGGGAGAGTGACATATTGGTGTTAGTAGGGTCTCCTTCAAGTTCTGTGGCGTTTCGAGAATGTTTGATGGGTATTCGGCTCTTGAAAGTGTTGTAGGAAATCTCCTCTTATGCACTCTTGAAGGCTATAGCTTAGATATTGGATAGAGACCTCTGTAGGAGTTAGTCGAGAGTCAGTCAAGTGTAGATTGACACCCTATGCTTGCTTCCACGCGCTTGCGGATCGAGCTTTGTCCTTAGCTGACAAATCTTGTTAGGTGAGTTCTCGCTATGCTGACGTTCGTCGCGGCATATCTGCCGACCCTCCCCTTTCTAGAATGATCATGTCCTCAAGGAACGACACTTCCCTATACATTATGTGCCAGCTCTCGTTCACCGCATCACTCCTAGGGGTGATTTGTTACATGTGGTAGTGATATGTGTCAACACACTTAGGATTTCCAAGGCACTCTTTGTCAGTGGATGTGTACATAGACAAATGTCAAGCCAATGAGGCCGCTGTCGAAGAGACACACAGGCGTGAGATTGGAGACGAAGGGCCTTCAAAATTGTTAGGAAATAAGACGTAGCTAAATAGATATTTGAGTAGATTATTTAGAGGAGAGAGATAGATTTCACACATAAAAGATTATAGAGTAGAGAGAGAGAGAGAGTACACACAATATACGTGGTTCACCCAATGTGGGTTACGTCCACAGGAAAGCAGCCACTCAATGGCTTTAGTACTTCAAAACAAGAAGTAGTTTACAAAGGGATTATACCCTTAATGGATCTCCTGCCTTGCTTCACTCTCACCACCTCACACTCACCTTGTTGCATCAACTTCACACTATATAATGTGTGTAGAAATGGCCTCCTTTTATAGGCCAAAAGGGCTACCCTCTCTCATGAGAGGCAGCCATGTGTAGCCGCCTTTTTGCAGATAGGTCCAAATCAGACCTTCCAATCCGCGCATGTGTGGCCGCCCTTGAGAAGACAAGCCTGCTTTTGAATTTGGCCACGGGCCATTGAATTTGTCCATCGGCCATCAGCCATTAACTTCCGACTAACGGCCACCGGCCAACCGGCCAACCAACCGGTTATTTTCTGACAACTTTTTGGCCACCGTCCGGCCATAATATTCCAACGAAGATGAATATTCCAGTGAAGCTCTCACTTCGTCATCAAAATTGATTTTCACCGATCAAAGTTGACTTATGTTTGTGTTAAAGTCATTTAGGTGTTCTGCAACAACTGAACCATTCTCTGCCATCTTTAGATTGAACAACTGCTTCATAAGAAATACCTTATTGGATGTTGATGGTTTCTCGTAGAAGTCGTCAAGTGACTTCATCAAGTCCTCCGTGGTCTTCATCTCCAAAACATTGAAGGCCACCGTTGACACCAAGCTTAACCGGATTGTTCCCAGTGCCGTTCGATCGAGGACAATACATGCTTCATCTGCCATTGTTACGGGCTTCTTTGCAAGACCGCCTAGTGGCAAATAGAGGTCCTTCTGGTAGAAATAGTCTTCCACCTGCATCTTCCAATATTGGTAGTTTTTTATGTTGAACTTCTCAATCTTAAGCTTCCCTTCCTTCGCCATAACTCCCACTCGATTCAAGGAATACTTTCCTTGAGATAACTTAGCTACGAGAAAACCTTGCTCTGATACCAATTGTTAGGAAATAAGATGTAGCTAAATAGATATTTGAGTAGATTATTTAATGGAGAGAGATATATTTCACACACAAGAGATTATAGAGTAGAGAGAGAGAGAGAGAGTACACACGATATACGTGGTTCACCCAATGTGGGCTACGTCCATTGGAAAGCAGCCACTCAATGGCTTTAGTACTTCAAAACAAGAAGTAGTTTACAAAGGGATTATACCCTTAATGGAGCTCCCACCTTGCTTCACTCTCACCACCTCACACTCACCTTGTTGCATCAACTTCACACTATATAATGTGTGTAGATATGGCCTCCTTTTATAGGCCAAAAGGGCAGCCCTCTCTAATGAGAGGCAGCCATGTGTAGCCGATCTTGTGTAGATAGGTCCAATTCGGACCCTCCAATCCGCCCATGTGTGGCTGCCCTTGAGAAGGCAAGTCCTCTTCTGAATTTGGCCACCGGCCATTCACTTTCGACCACCGGCCACAAGCCAACCGAACAACTGACCGGTTATTTTTCGACCACTTTCCGGGTGCCGTCCGGCCAATATATTCCAACAAAAAGGAATATTTTGGTGAAGGAAAAAAAAAGTCTCCGGAGCTTCCGCCCCCGAGGCCCCCGAATTTTGGCCGTGAATATTTTGATTTTCGGCGAGTGATTTTCCTTCACGCACGATGGCTTCTTCTCATAATGGGGGCCTTACAAATGTGCATTTTTATCACAAATAATTACAAGGGGTAAATCATCCTCCATACTTAACAATCTCCCACTTGGAGACTGATCTCCAAACCAAACATGTGACTACTTTCCATCCTGGCTTCTTATCCTTGAATGCCGATTGAAGATGAGCAAAAGCTCAACTTCTCCTTGTTGACCACCTTTGTAAACATGTCTGTAGGATTTTCACTTGTATGCACCTTTCCTAGCTTTAGTTGTCCTTGTGCTTTCTCACCTCAATGAAGTGAAATCTCACCTCAATGTGCTTTGTCCTTGAATGAAAGGTTGAGTTCTTTGCAAGATGGATAGCGCTTTGGCTATCACTGTACAAGACACAGTTGTGTTGTTTGAATCAAAGCTCTTCTAAGAATCTGTGAAGCCAAAGAATTTCTTTTCTTGCCTCCATCATTTCTACATACTCTGCTTCCGTGGTAGAAAGTGAGACCACTTTCTGCACCTTTGAATCCCAGCTTACTATTGTGCCTCCAACCATGAAGACATAGCCAGTAGTGCTCCTTCGAGTATCTTTGTCACCTGCCATATCTGCATCAGCATACCCTTCTAGAAAAATATCACTTCCTCCAAAATACAAAGCATTTGTTGTTGTCCCTTTTAGATACCTAAGTATCCACTTCACAGCTTGCCAGTGTTCTTTACGCGGGTTGTCCATGAACCTACTCACAATTCCCACTACATGTGCAATATCTGGCCTTGTCCATACCATAGCATACATTAGAGAACCTACCACTACAGTATATGGACTTTTAGACATATAGGCTATTTCCTCTTGTGTCTTTGGACACATTTCCTTAGTTAGTTTAAAGTGACTATCCAAAGGTGTAGAAATTGGTTTTGCATTTTGCATTGCAAACATTTCTAGTACCTTCTTGATGTGATCCTCTTGAGATAGATTTAGGATGATGAATTTCCCATCTCCCAAATTCTTCCTGTAGATGCAGTGATCCGAGTTGCATCTTGTGAATCCATGATCCAACATCCATTGATCAAACTTCAAGTACCATTGTCTTGATGCTTGTTTTAAACCATACAAGCTCTTCTTTAATCTTCAAACCATTTTCTCCTTACCTTTTACTTCATACCCCTAAAGTTGCCCTGAATTTTGGCCATGAATCTTTTTGTTTTTAGCGAGAGATTTTTATTTACAGCGAGTGATTTTCCTTCATGCATGATGGCTTATCCTCATAATGGGGGCCTTACAAATGTGCATTTTTATCACAAAAAATTACAAGGGGTAAATCAGACTCCATACTTAACAAAAATGGGCCACAAGGAGTGGAGTTAGAAAGGACACAACGCCTCCTAGATTAGCTTCCCCGCACCAGATGCCTATCCCCAAAGTTCCTATGCAAGAAGACTCTAAAGAAAAGAAGAAGGATGCAACAAAAGCTAAAGGAAAGGGTCCATCCTATAAACTCCAATATGATATAGAAGTAGAAATTGATCTCAAAAATGTTTTGGAAGAGAGGACCTCCAAGAGTAAGGTTGAATTTACCTTGTGTGAGTTCCTTGACAAAGCAAAGAGGAAGTTTTATGAAGAAATACTTGATAGCATCAAGATAAAGCAACAATATCTTACTGAGTCTATCCATGTATAGGGTGAAGAAGATACTTCAAATGCACAGGGAATATAGGTCTATGGTGGCAAGGTGATGAAACTATTGTTGAATGCTACAAGTCTATGGGAGGAGTAAAAAAGGTTCGCTTGTTGGATGATGAAGATGAAGCTGAGACCACTGCGTTATTACTGCAAGATTCATTGGGCAAGAGAAACTACTAAGACCCTAGTTAAAGCGGGAGACTTAGAAGAGGCATTCATTGCGATGATAGATCATGGCTGGAAAATTAACCTCATACCAAAGAGTCTATATCAAAAAGTCAAATGGCCAATCGATATAAATCGTGGATGGATGGTCCGTGCAACAAAAAACTCATCAGGGGAGCTCTATGGAGCTTGTCCAAATGTAAGGGTGACTATAGGGGACGTGAAAGATGATCAAAGTTTCTTTTTTCAGGATATTTCTATGTACCCTCTTATCCTTGGGCAGTCATACATCATTGCTACTCGTATGGAAACAAAGGTAATGGACAATGGTTAAACTTATGCTAGGATAAGGAGCAGGGATTGGAATCATGCAGTCCGATTCCTTACTATTTGTGTGGACCAAGAAAAGAGCGGTGACAAAGACAAACAAAGAATTCAAGGATAGTAGGGACCTGGGGGGGTCTGGCCATGTACCATTGTAGAGTGGTATTGCAGTGGTACAAGAAGGGAAACCTTCTCCCATGATGTATATGAAAAGGATATGTTTTCTATAGGCTCTATAGGATTATCAGATTAAGAGCTATTGATTTTACAAAGTGTGAGGACTTGAAGCGGGGTGAAAGACAACATGTAAATATTGTACAGAAAGGTTTGAGAACCAATGGTTTGATAGAAGACGAGGAATGCATTGCAGATGTGTCTGATGAGTGTTTTTGTAGATACCATGCAAGACTTGGAGTCTTTAGAGGATTGCAATTTGTGTGTTGGGAATGAGGTTGTGAAAATATGCTCCAAGAACTGTACAAAGTTATTGATGTGCGAGTGGATACTAAGTATAAGTCTGTGGCAAAGAAAGTGAAGCCAGTGGAATTACCTCTACCAAAAGACTGCACAAATAAGATGGAACAAGATGCTTTGCAACCTAGTATTTGTGACCCAAGCAAGATTGGACACAAGTTTATGCACGATTCCTTGAAGGAGCTAAAGGTTGGTTGCAAGGATAGTTTGAAATCAGCGGAAAAGATATGCTTTGAAGACATGCTTGCCAAACATGGAAAGGATTTTACATTTCAACCGCATGAGATAGGGTGTGTTGATCCTTCCATTGTTTCTACTACGGTAATCTTCACTATATCTCATGTACCTTGGAACTTGCAACCTATTCTAGTTCCAAAGAGTCATTTGCCAAAACTCATTGAGTTGCTTAATAAAAAGTTCAAGATGGGTATTTTGTAGCCTTCGTGTGCTCCATATTGAAACAGATTGTTCACAATTCATAGAAAATTGGGTCTTTGCGGTTTATCTAGTATTTACAACTTGTCAACAAGGTTACAAATAGAATTTTGGGTATAGGATCAATTGTAGATGAGTTTGCTGAGGCATTTTCAAGAAGGGAGATATATTCTATGGGGGATCTGTACTCAGCGTTATCATCATTTCCAACTAGTAATGAAAATGCAAGGACTTGACTACCATGAGGACACCTTTGGGTCTAGTAAGGATGTGCAACTTAGCTCAAAGAGAAAATAATTCAGTTGTACATATGATGAATGGTATGGACAAAGTCCTATATGACTTCATACTTCACACTACGATGCCCTTTCTTGATGATGTGCCAAACTAAGGATGAAATGTAAGTGATATATATGTGTCAAGGTTGAAAGAGATGGACCTTACCTTGTCTGGCCAAAAATTAGTGTTTGGAGTGAATGAAGTTCTTATTGTAGGACATATGTGTAGTCTATATGGTAGAAGGCCTCGTCCTGCAAAAACTAATGTAATTCAAAGAATGAAAGAGAAATGTATAAATGTGACGGAGCTTTGAAGATTTTTGTGTGCATATGTTTTTTATGTTATTTGGATTCGCATGTAGCAAAAACCTTTGCATCGTTTTTTGAGAAAGAACAAGAAGTTCCAAATAGAAGAAATGCATACCCATGCCATGAGAAAACTAAAGAAGTTGTTTCACTTTGAGGAAAGTAAACTATGAATGTGAAAGAAATGTGATTGTGACAGTGGATACTAGCCCCACAGGAATTGGATGGGAGATTGGTCAAGATGATGAAGATGGTAAGCGATATGTAGTGAGATTTGGAGCAAAGGTCCTAAGTGCTTGTCAACGCAATTATCTACATGTGAAAAGGGAACTATGGGGAGCAATTATAGCCTAGAAATGTGATAAATATTATTTGATAGGTAAAAATGTAATACTGGAGACGGATTGTCTGCCCCTTCTTGGAATGACCACAAACTGCGTAACTCCTGACATTGCTATGTTGAGATGGATTGCTTACATAAAATTATTGAACCTTGAATTTAACCGTATAGCAGGGAAAGATAATTTAGTTGCGGATATGCTTTTTAGAGAAAGATCTGAAAATGAAGAAGAAATGGTCATCGAGGGTGATCGTGTAGGCACAAGGTACTCTCGTAGCTCTCATGCAAAGGGTGATCATGATTTCCTCTCAAATCCACTTGAGTCATTTACAGAGGAGCTATATCAAGGAGATTGAGCACTTTGACAAGGCAAGAATGGTGGACTGATCAAGAGCTCAAAAAATACACAGAAAAGCCTATGGATACTTGTGGAAGCATCCAAAACAAAGAAATGGGATGCCACTAAGGGTTGAATGATGAGGAAATTAAAAGGGACCTTATCCAAAAGTTTCATGAGAGTCTCCATGCTGGACATAGAGGTGTGTGGGCCACCTTTACTAAAATCAAAGAGAGGTATTGGCGGATCAAAGGCATGTATAATGATGCATCTCATTTTGTGTATTCTTGTGAAATCTGTCAAATGTATTCAAATGTATGTCATCGTAATGCTAGCACACTATATAACCACTGGCTATGCACTATAAGTGGGTAGTAGATTTGGTTACAATGCCATTGGATTTATGAAAATGAGCCCTTGCATGAGAATACTTAATTAACCAGGTCAAAGGTCATGCCTTCAGAACAAAAAGCACAGAAGGGATATGTAAATTCCTCGTAGACAATGTGATTAGCCATTATGGTTGTGTTGGGAAAGTAATAGTTCACAGGGGTGAGCTGGATGTTGACATAGCCAAGGAGTTTTTCTCTACATTGGGCATTAAACTCGCTCTCACTACTACATACAATCCTGAAGGGAATGGTAAACCAAAACCTGCGCATCCTCCTATCATTAAATCTTTGGCTAAGGCTTGAAAGGAAAATTGGGAGAGTGGCCTAGGCTATTACCTCATGCTTTATGGACTGATCGTACAACTCATAGCTCAATTACTGGTTATATGCCTTTTTGAGTTGATGTATGGTCAAAAATCTATAATGCCAATTGAGGATGTAATTCATACATGGAATGTATTGCCTTGGGAAGATGGAACGAATAAGGAATACCTTTTTTCTTTGTGCATACAAACATTTAGAAAGAAGGCCTTAGGATACTGAGATTGCAATAGCACAATTGAAAGATGTAAGGTTGAAGAATAATGACAAATTTGATAAAAGGCACATGCTCACACCTAGAGCTATTGAGGAAGGTGAGTGGGTGTTGGTGTATGACAACAGTCTTGATAAACAACATTCAACGATAAGAAAGATTTCAAAGATATGGTTTTGTCCTTATGTGGTTAAACATGGACATGGTAATGCAACTTATACCTTGCATGAGCTGGATGGGACCAAAATGAAGTTCCCATAGCAAGGAAAATAATCGAACTGTTCAAAAGAAGAGGCAATAAGATCCCTTTATTTCACCAGAAAGTCAGAACCAAGGCTCTGATGAACATGTTATGGATGAAGATGAAGAAAGAGATGATGATGCAGCACTCGACTTCGTTGGAAGTGATGATGAAATCAATATGTATGCTGACTTAAATGAATACTGAACTTGCAAATGATATGTGTGGCACATGCCAAAGGATGTGCACGTTTAGAAGGGGTGGAAGTCATGCCATGGCACATGCATAATGTAAAACTAAAAAATCTACCTCAGCCTCAATGATTTTGCTATGTGGGACGAAATGCTATATGATGCACATAGTGTGATAAATGCAACAACAGATGCCACCCCGTTGCAATCGTGTACATACCTTGTCAGGAAGGTGAGGTCCAGCAATTAGTATTGCTGCATGTTTTATCGCATTAAAGCATGCCTACTTTGATTTATAAATGTAATAATGTCAAGTGTTTCGAAGTGGCATGCTCGTTTTGCCTAGAAATTTCAATGCGGACGATCTCTCCCAAAAATAAAAGGTTTCATACACGGGCATAAGAGATCATCCAGAGTTCTTGCCAAGCGGTAAAATGAGATTCAAGATGAAATGTAATGCCAATGAATTTTTCCACAATTCTAGGGATTTTCACCCAGCTCGTTTGGGTTTTTTACGGGCCAAAAAGGGCATTTTTGGGCTAAAAATGACAAGAACATGGTAAAAATGACCCAAAATTGGCTCAAAATGCCACTTCATGCATGGTGATATGACTATGAGAGCTGAAGGAACATTTTAGAACATCAACATCAGCACTTTGAGCTTCTCTGAGAAGGGATACAAAGCCTACACCTATGGGTCTGCTAGTGGAGTCGAGTGCTGTTCGAACCCTATATTCGAGGCTATGAGGCCACCAATTAGGATATCCCCACTTCAAATACTTGCTTGGGATTGTCTAATGAAGATCTGAATTTTCCACAAAATGGATACGATAAGGAATTGAAGCGTTTGTTTAGGGTTTTATCAGGGCAAAAAAACATTGTAACTCTGCAAGTGGGAGCGAGGCTACACTAAATCATCACACACACAAGAGTTTTGAGTTGATCTTGGAATGTTTTTTTAAGTAAGTCTTTCATGGCTCGAGTTTTTTCTTTTTGAGTGTGTTTTTAGCTTCAAATCTTCTAGGAGTTTCTTGATTTTGTTGCAAACTCTCACAGTTAGAGACCCGACGCTTTCCTAGCCGCAGTGCGCACTTCTTGACAATGTAACATCATCATCACCGGCATATGAAGACACCAATCTAGCGTGTGTCAAAACCTCATCTACACCACACATAGATATCTATTGTTACCTCATATATTTGAAACAATGGCGTCTAATGTGACATGTGTGACCACAATGCAGACCTCGCATATATCAGCAACTATGAGACCATTGTCTCTTACAAGTCATTATCCATCAACTTTGAAACTCACACATTTTTGCTACCAAAAGTGAATGTCCAAGTGAGGGATCAAATTCACCACTACACAATCATAAAAAACATGATCAACACATCAAAATTGATGTGCATATATGAATAAAACAACTCCACAATATTCTATATGTATGCACAGAATCTGGGATAAACAACTCAACCGAGCATAAAGTGCATAACCATGAACTCAATTAGTGAGCAGAAAATCTCAAAACACATCCCTCAAGAAAACTTCCTGCAAAAATATGAAAATTACTTGTAAAGCCTATGATTGCGAGAGCCACGAGCATATGCAATCCTCACTTCTGTAAGAGTGGGTACAAGAACACTTAGCTATGTCCACGCTGACAAAATCTATCAAAGTGGGAGTCAAACTTGACCACTAAACCATCACAAAGTAAAGCTACAAATATGCATAAAACTGAGTAGAAATTAAAACTACAGATACACATAAAAATTCGGTAGTGTTTTCCCTAAAATCTCAGTAGAAACTCAAAACATCTTAGCCATAAACAATTGGTAGCACAAACAATGCAAAAATGCATCAATGAAGTTGTTTCAGCAATGTGCAAAACAGAGACTTAGTCCCTTATCCACATATGCCATACACCAAGTGAAAAGTGATTAAATGCTCTCCAACCATGACAAAGAGAAGCAAGACAACACCTGTGGGTCATAATAAACAAAATGCATAAACCTGTCTGAGACCAATTTGTCTCAATCCCAGATCCACATATGGCATACTAAACAAGTATTACATGAAGATGGTGATTGTATAAAACTCACAATAGGTTGGGATGATCTTGGACTCTTTTTTGGTGCATGCTTATAACACAAATTGATATACTAGCAAAGCAATTGTGAAAGAGAAATGGAGGCATGATAATGGGGTTGAAGGACTCTCTACTTCAAAGAGAACAACAAGAGTTGAAGGAGTAAAGGATCCAGGACCTTCTCATGAGGCTTCATTGTAGGTTCCTCCCCCTCCCTAAGGTACCAATATAGGAGGTATCTATAGAAAAATGAAAGATCGGGGGAAGAAAAAAGAGAAAGATTCTACTTATAGGTTAAAATCAAATATTAAAGTTGCTAAAAACTTGAAACATATATTGGAGGAATGGATTTTGAATAGTAAAGATGAGTCTACTTTGGGGGAGTTTCTTGCAATAGCTAAGCGTGATTTCCATCAGGATATTATAGATATCATGAAAAGAATGAGGTAGACTCTTGTTGAGCCTATCCCTCCATAATCATAGGTAAAGGAGAGCCATAGAAGGCACAAGAAATACATGTATAAGACATGGAATGTGATGATAATGTGGTAGGATGCTACCAATCTTTTAGAATAGATATGTGTGCTGGATTTTTGGATGACGATGATGAAGATAATGCTTCACAAAAAGTCCACTACTATAAAAGTCATTGGGAAAGATCTACAATGAAAACTTTGGTCAAGGTGGTTGATGTTGAGGAGCTATATGCTGCATTGATAGATCATGGCCCCAAAACTAATATTATGTGTTTAAGAGTCTTTACAAGAAGGGAAAGTGGCCAATAGAAACTATCCATGGCTGGATGATTAGAGCTGCCAAAAACTTTAAAAGACATCTCTGTGGGGCATAGGTGACCATTGATGGAAGGCATACACTCCCAAAATGTATGAAATGATATTAAGTCTTTTGAAAAGGACAAATGATTCAATGTCAATGAAGGACTAAAAGTGTAGGTGGAGACCCAGTACAAAATTGTAGCAAAGAAACTAAGACTAGTGGCCTTGCCTTTACCATCAAATTCTAAGAAAATCTATAAGAAACCTCTTTGCAACCAGATCTTAGGGATTCAAAAAGAACCGGACACAATTCCATAATTGAATCTCCAAAAGAACCAAAGGTTCATTGTGGGGAGTTTTTAACACAAGTGGAGAAGAGATGTTTTACAAAACTTTTTATCAAGACATGGTAAGGATTTTTCTTTGTAGCCAACGAGATAAGATGTGTTGATCCTAGTATTTTTGCACTTATGGTGATCTTCAGTGTCCCTCATGTACCTTGGAAGTTACGATCAATTTTGGTCCCAAAAGCACATTAAAAAAACTCGCTCATAGCAAAGTGGCGACATAATTAAGTAGATTCTAAGAGAGAAAAATCCATGCTTGTCACTATAGACTTCATTGCCTCTTAAAGGCCCCATGACCTATCTTTAGGGGGACCTAAAACATAGTACAATAGTCAGCCTTTCCTCAGACTCTTTCCCACCATGGACACACTACCCTGATCCTTATAAGGTTTCTCCCCTCAAACAATGAATCACCTTGGACCAAGCTTTTGAGCTATCCCAAAAAAGACTCAATCATGATGCCAAGGATCAATCACATCTCATATACACGCAATATGTGTTCCTTAATCAATTCTTCAATTTTCTACTACACCTTTCCTTGCAGCGTGCCTTCTTCTTCATCTATTGCATCTAGATTTGAATTTTTTTAATAGTTCATACTTGATATTCTTTTCTTGTAGAGACATTTGTCCTACAAAATATATTTTTCATATGAATGTATCTTATAGGCACTAATAGAGGATGACATCAAGGGGTGGAACATCACCATCTTATACATCATTATCCTAAGGTAGTAATCTACACTTGATATCAAATGGTCTATCACATGGGTTATGCCACACATGCTATGACTGAAAAAGAGACAGTGCACGTGCCATCAGAGTTGGTGCACAGAACAAAGCCCATGCTTAATCAAGGGAAGGGGTGATCCAACTCATCCCCATTGAGTCAGTGTGATAGCCATAGCTGTTGGCAAGTTGCAAGATGTAGCACCACCCAAATAGAAATCCTATTTCTAGAGGTCCAGACTTATTTTTGAGTGTTACCCCTCGCCCATGGTAGATGACAAAATGCAACATAGTAATCAGGAGAGAATGAAGCTATGGCTAACTACTAATATGTGTGAAACTAATACATGTAGTTTTCATCCATCAAAATGATATATATTGTCATCATACTTTTCCATTATGAAGATAGGCTAAATTCTGGACCAAACCTTTCTAGATAAATGTATTCAAAGGACCATTGCCTTTTGAGAGAATCCTTTTCATTAATTTTCTAGAACTAGGTGATAAAAAGTGGAGCAAGGATGACCCTTCTGATACTTTCCTCCCTCAACATGTCTAATGTCCAATATAGTTGTTTCCATATTTGGCATATAGCAACACACATCCCGTCACCCATTGTGGATGAAAAATTCAAACATGATAATGATGAAAAAATGAATATGTGATCAATCACTAATAAAAGTACAAAATTTGGCCATCATCCACCCGAATGACATGCATTAAGTTCATTTCAAGAAAGTGAGTGCAAGCATGGAGATATAGAATTTGTGAATCCAAGAAGAAAATTCAACTTCCTTTTCCAACCCTTCTTTGATAAGGGCATTATAAGGATAACGCTATTGGAATGTGTGCGGCTAGCTCGAAAGGTGCAAAACCTCTGGCTATGAGAGTCCATGATGAGAGAGTCACAAACACTGACTAGGATTATCACATACTACTCACAATGAAGTCCCATCTCTTCTTTTAGGATGTTTGTATAAGTGGCCATCCCTCAAGAATAGTCCATATGATTCCTTTCTGATCCTTTTGAATTTTGATTGAGCCCAATCATCTTGCTTTTGTAAAGTACTGATGTAGCGACCTATGAGAAACCATTCATCCTGATAAGACTCCTATGAAAAGGACTCAATCGAAGATACAATGCATAGATTTCCACACTTTCCATGATAAATTGTGTAGAATTTTGTGCCCACATCTTCCTCCTTATCAATCATATCATCCTCATCTTCATACCTTGCCCTTGAAATCATATCTGCCCCACTGAATTATCTTTTCTTGCAATGTGATTATATTCTAGGTTCAAGGACTTTATATAATCAATCCACTTAAGCATAGCAATATCAGGAGTAGAGATGCTTGCAATCATTTTTAGAAGTGGTAAGCGATCAATCTCCACAACTACAGATTCTTCAATGAAGTACTCTTTGTCATAGTTTAATGTTGTAAACCACTCCCCATAACTCTCTTTTACATGTGGATGTGGTCTTTGGCGAGAGCTTAGAACCTTGGCCCCAATTCTCATCACATACATGTGTTTCTCTTCATCATCTTGTCCTATTGCCCATACAATCCCGTTGGACTAGTGTCCACTGTCACAATCACCAATCTTCCACAGTCAAACTCAATCTTCCTCAAAGTTGGTGAAGACAACAACAATTGCTTCAACTTTCTCATAACTTTTACATGTACATCATTCCATTTAAACCTTTGGTTATTTCTTAGCAATTGATAAAGAGGATGTGCGAAATGTGCATAATGTGGAATCCATATGAGATACAAGATACAACCTTCTCACCTCAGTGATATTTACACATAATTTGTTCATCCTCTATATTGCATACACTTAAGTTGGACAAGATTGGTGGCCACGAGGATTACAAAGATGTCCCACTATCAATATTTCCTCAACCCCAAACAGTGAGTTTTGCCCAGATAATGTAAGTTTCAATTCTTCTAGCCTTGTTAAAATTTTTTCACAATTATTGATGTGGTTTGCCACATATTTACGGCACCCCCTCGAATTTCGAGCCTCATCTTTTTCAGCTAATTTACATCCTTTGATTGGCACCTCATCAACAAAAGGAATTTTAATTTGAGGTATAAAGTCACGTAGGACTTTGTTCATACCATTCATCATGTACGCAATTGAGTTGGTTGCTCCCTGTGGTAAGGTGCACATCCTACGCAATTGAGTTGGTTGCTCACTGCGATAAGGTGCACATCCTTACCAAACCCAAGGGTGTTCTCATGGTAGTCAAGTCCCTGCTTTCCATTACTAGTTGGAGCTGATCATAACCCGAGTAAAAATCCCGCATATAATATATTTCCCTTCTTGCAAATGCTTCTGCAAACTCATCTACAATTGGCCCTATACCCATATTCTTCATTGTGACTTTGTTGACATGCTACATGAATGAAGCATAGAGCTCCATTTTTGTTTGGTACAGTGAACCACATGCTTGAGTAGGGGGCACATGAAGGTTCCAAAATCCTAATCTTTATCTTTTCATTGAGTAAACCTATAAGCTTTGGCAAGAGTTCTTTTGGCACTGGAATTGGTTGTAGATTCCAAGGCACATGACGTACACTAAATATTACCATTGGTTTGTGACTATAAATGGATCCACACACCCTATCTTATTTGTCTTAAAAACAAAAGTTGAAGATATGTTTCCCATAGAGAGGGAAGGTTGTGCCGCTCATGGTCCTAGTAGAAAGAAAGGGAAAGAGAAAGAGGGTGAAGATGAAAAAGCCAAGAGAAAGAGAAGACCTCGTAGACGGTTTGAAGTGGCAGATTTTTTTTGAGAGAAGGTCAAACATCTTATAGTTTAAAGGAAAACATGATTGGGAGAAGAGTAGATTGTACTTTTGGACAATTGATGAATACGGTGCCCGAACTCAAGAGGCAGTGAATCCAGAGAAAGAGCCGAAGCTTGGACAAGTCAGAGTGTTGCCTTTGGGAAAGTTACCCAACATTTTTCTAATGGTGAATGCTTGGCACAAAGGTGTGGGCATAGGAGAGGCCTACATTGATAGAGGTGCTCAAGTTTGTGTGATCATAGAGTCATGTGTCGAGAGACTAGGTCTCATTACATCCAAAAGCTCTGGGTTTTGGACTAGAAAACCATGTCAAAGTGAAGTGTTTGGAAATGATTATGAATTTGGATGTTAAAGTCTTTAACGTGAAGGTTATCGTAAACTTTCATGCTATGGCAGTTGGCCTGGGAGCTTTCCCTCTCATTTTGGGACGACTTTGGTTGAGAGTTGTGCAAGATTGGGGCAAGGGCACAATCTATGTGTATGGCAAGAAAGGTGAAAAGATGGTGTTTGATATGACTACCAAGCAGTCTATGGCACTAGAGGATGTGAATGATGAATCCGAGGTTACGAGTGAAGATAGTTATGAAGATTTAGAAAGTAGTTTTTCTTCCAGTTCCAGTGACGAGGGTTAAATGTCATTCTTGTTGTTTGACAAGGAGAAGGGAGAAGTGGTTGAACTATAGCAAGTGTCAAGAAATATAAACTGTTTAATCCATTTATAGAAATTTGAACAGTTGATGTAGCCTAAACAAGAATTGCCAGTGAAGAAAGAGTTGATTCAAAATATGTTGAGTATTATTTTGATGCAAGGGGAAAGAAGGGAGTACTGTTTTGGCACAAGGAGAAAGAAGGGAGTACTTAGCAATGCTGGACAAATTCCCAAATCTTTTCATCACTTCATATGAAGAAATTGTTGAGAGAGAAAAAGAGAGCACAGAAATAGAACCCCAAAGTGTGTAGAATACACACATGAGATGATGTATATATCGAGGGGACCTGGGTGCCATATTTAGAGATGCCATATATTGAGTAGCTTCACATATAAGCTCAACACCCCCGCTCAAATAAGGGTCCGTAACTGTGGATGAAAAAACCCTTGGGGGATCAAGGGAAAAATCCACAGCTCTATATACACCCACCGTTATATTATAAAAATCATTGAATACACAAATGTTCATGACGAGCTACATCACTCCTTTTACAATGAGTATTTTATGAGGAGCTACATCACTCCTTTTACAATGAGTTTTTTATGAGGAGTTACATTACTCCTATCCCATCAAATACAATAATGAATACAAAGGTTCAATAAAGAGGTGTGAAGGCTATGGATTAGCTCGTAATCAGAAGTGTCTCCATGAATCTGCTATGTAGCTTGTCATCACTATCGTATCACCAAACATATCTTCATGTTGTCATCAATATGACATCACCAAACATATCGTCATAAATCTTTTATTGTCACCAAGTTTGTCTTCATAAAATCAATTCTTTGATGAATCCTACATAGATCATAGACTCAAAAAAACATAGTCATGAAAATTATTAGCATCGTTAGTGAAGTAATTTACGTTCACAATGCCATAAGAGATGGTTCGCGACGCCACTCTTTTGACGACATATATACGCACGAAAACATATGGTACATAGAGTATGAACGTAAAAGTACAAGATGCGTGATTACGTGATGCAAATGATATGTGTATATACTACATAAAACAACATTTATCAACATACCGATCAATGAATATCATCAAAGTATTAACAAAACATCATCATTGTATTTATAAAAATGAATAAATCATCATGGTATCAACAAAAAGCATCATGATATCACCGAAAATAATCATTGTATCAACGAAACAACATCATGGCATCACCGAGAATAACCATGGTATCAACGAAACAACATCATGGTATCACCAAGAATAAACATGGTATCAACGAAACATCATCATGGTATCATCGAGAATAACCATGGTATCCACGAAACAACATCATGGTATCAACAAAAATCACCATGGAATTAACGAAATATCATCATGGAATCACCGAGGATAACCATGGTATCAACGAAACATCATCATGGCATCACCGAGAATAACCATGGTATCAATTAAATATTATCATGGTATCAACAAAAATCACCATTACCAAAGTACTAACAAAACATCATCATGGTACCATCAAAACCACTATGGTATCAACGATAAATTATCAATAAACGACGAAACTATATCTCTAAAAGAATAATTATACGAGAATCAATGAACGAGAATATCATATAACAAAAGATTATGTACCAAGAGTAGCTCGATTGAATCGGAACGATATGTAACTGGCTTCTGCAGCAAAGTTACGGCAGTAACAAATATATGATTGATGAAGAAAAAATATAATTGAGAAGTTTTCAATTATGAGAAAAATCAAAAGTAAAAAGTAAAATTCAAACATATTCATAGTCCGCGAACGATAACCCAAAATCGGTGCAGAATTTAGAGAAACTTTCTTCTGCAAAGTTATAGACCACATCAATTCCGATAGCTCAAGCGAATAGTTTCTCATTGATTCCGATGTCTGCAGTGGCTAGTTTCTTCTGCAAAGTTGTAGACCACATCAATTCCGGTCCCTCTCGTGGGTAGTTTCTACAAAATCGTTTTCAATTAGCAGAAATATCAAAAACAAAAAGCGAAACATGCTTTTCAGACATGTACGCAGTCCGCGAACGATAACTCAAAATCGGTGCAGAATTTGAAAAAATTTTCTTCCGGTCCCTCTCGCGGGTAGTTTTTGCAAAATCATTTTCAATCAGGAGAAAACTCAAAAACAAAAAGCGGAAGTTTCTTTTCAGGTATGTACGCAGTCCGCGAACGATAACTCAAAATCGGTGTAGAATTTGAAAAAACTTCCTTCTGCAAAGTTGCATACCACATTGATTTCTGTCTCTCTTGAGGGTAGTTTCTGCAAAATCATTTTCAATTAGCAGAAAAATCAAAAACAAAAAGCGAAACATGCTTTTCAGGCATGTATGCAGTCCGCGAACGATAACTCAAAATCGGTGAAGAATTTGAAAAAACTTCCTTCTGCAAAGTTGTAGACCACATCGAATCCCATCTCCTCAACGAGTAGTTTTTGCAAAATCGTTTCCAATTAGTAGAAAAATCAAAAACAAAAAGCAGAAGTTGCTTTTCGGGTATGTACGCAGTCCGTGAACGATAACTCAAAATCGGTGTAGAATTTGAAAAGAAAAATTTTACTTTTTGCTTTTCAAACATATTCACAGTCCGCGAACGATAACCCAAAATCGGTGTAGAATTTAGAGAAACTTTCTTCTGCAAAGTTATAGACCACATCAATTCCGATGGCTCAAGCGAATAGTTTCTCATCGATTCCGATGCCTGCAGCGGCTAGTTTCTTCTGCAAAGTTGTAGACCACGTCGAATCGGGTCCCTCACGTGGGTAGTTTCTGCAAATCAGTTTCAATTAGCAGAAAAATCAAAACATAAGAAACTTGCTTTTCACGTATGTATGCAGTCCGCGAACGATAACTCAAAATTGGTGCAGAATTTGAAAAAGTTTCCTTCCTATCCCTCTCGTGGGTAGTTTTTGCAAAGTCATTTTCAATCAGGAGAAAACTCAAAAACAAAAATCGGAAGTTTCTTTTCGGGTATGTACGCAGTCCGCGAACGATAACTCAAAATCGGTGTAGAATTTGAAAATACTTCCTTCTGCAAAGTTGTAGACCACATCGATTCCGGTCTATTCGCAAGGTAGTTGATGCAAAATCGTTTTCAATTAGCAGAAAAATAAAAAACAAAAAGCGAAACATGCTTTTCAGGCATGTATGCAGTCCGCGAACGATAACTCAAAATCGGTGAGGAATGTGAAAAAACTTCCTTCTGCAAAGTTGTAGACCACATTGATTCCGATCTCTTGCTCGGGTAGTTTTTGTAAAATCGTTTTCAATTAGCACAAAAATCAAAAACAAAAAGCGGAACATTCTTTTCAGGCATGTACGCAGTCTGCGAACGATAACTCAAAATCGGTGAAGAATTTGAAAAAATTTCCTTCTACAAAGTTGTAGACCACATCGATTCCGGTCTGTCTCTTGATGATAATTTCTGCAAAATCTTTTCCAATTAGCAAAGAAATCAAAAACAAAAATGTACTACTCTGATACCATGTTGAGAGAGAAAAAGAGAACACAGAAATAGAACCCCAAAGTGTGTAGAATACACACATGAGATGATGTATATATATAGAGGGGACCTGGGTGTCACATATAGAAAATCCATATATTCAGTAGCTTCACATATAATCTCAACAGAAATAAGGGGTTTTGTTGGGGATCCTGTGAAGATCAAACCAGTTGAAGGGGAAAATCCTATACGGCAAAAATTAAGAAGAATGGGTAAGGAGAAAATGAATGATTTAAATGAAGAAGGGGATAAGCTTCTGGATGCAGGGTTCATTGCGCCAATTGAGAATGATAAATGGGTGAGCCCCGTAGTGGTCACTCCAAAGAAAGACGGGCGTTGGAGAGTTTGTGTTGATGATAAGCCATTAAATGTAGTGACCAAGAAATATCCTTACCCTTTGCATTTCATTGATCGACTTTTAGATGCAGTGACTCTCTTTGAAAGATATAGTGTCTCTGATGGTTATTTAGGATATTTTCAGCTTATCCTTGCTCTTGAAGACCAAAAAAAGACTACTTTTATCACGCCATGGGGTTGTTTCTGCTTTTGTTGACTTCCTTTTGGGTTGACAAATGTGCCCATTGCTTTTGAAAGAAAAGTAGATTGTGTCCTTACCCCGTTCCTTGGGAAGTTTATCAAAGGATTTATAGATGATTTTTGTGTATATAGTTCAAGGAAAGAGCATGTTCAAAAGCTTGAAATGAATTTTGCAAGGTATGATGAATGTGGGGGTCGGTTAAACCACAAAAAATGTCATTTGGCATAGCCAAGGGTGAGGCTTCTAGGATTGAAGCAGATCCAGAGAAAGTGGAAACTTTGTTGTTGCTATCATCTCCAAAAGATACCAAATAGTTGGACACTTTCATACAGAAGGTTAAATATCTGTCTCTTTTCATACCTTTGACAGCACATTTACTAAATCCATTGCAAAAATAGTAAAGAATGACCCTTGAAGTGGTCTCATGATTGTGACGATGTTTTTGACAGATTCAAAGAGGTTTTATGTACACTACCCATTATGCAAGTTCCAGACTGGGAAAAGGAGTTTTATGTTAACCCATCCGTGGGAAATGATGCCATTGGGGCCATGTTATTGCAAAAGGAGAAGGAATATTACTATATGAAGCCTGTTCATTATGCTAGCAATGTAAATACTCCTCATGAAAGATATTTCTCAGAAATTTAATTGGTGATGATCAATATGGTTTATGCTTGCAGACGATTGAGACACTACTTGCTATAAAAGTCATTCACCTTTCTCATCAGTATTCATTGCTTCCCTAGTTTTTCAATAATTCAAATATATCAAAAACACTAATGAAATGGGTTATTAAACTTCAAGAGTTTCAGTTCACCTTTTTGGTAGAAGAGAATACTCGGGCTACCCTGGCAAATTTACTCACTTATAAAGACACTCCTATTTAGGTTAAAGAAGAGGTGGTGCGAAAGAAGAAAGCCGAGACTCTTGCCATTTTTTACGCTTCACTGTTATTCTTTGATGGTTTTTATCCAAGAAGTCATGATGCTCCTTCAGGAGGCATTGTCATTTATGATGCACAAGGAAAGCTTGGAAGGAAACAAGGGCTAAAACTTGATGCAAAAAGTGACAAAGAAGTAGAGTATATGGATCTTGAAGGTGGTTAGCACAATTGCTTACGGTTGGGAATTAGACTCTTACAGATCAAAGGAGAAGCCTTGTTGGTCGTGAAGCAAGTATTGGGAGTATGGAAGAATAAGAATTGTAAACTGAATAATTTATGCTTCAAGGTGAAATCCTCGCTTAAAGGAGATGCATTTTTTGTTGATAGGTGTCCTATCTGAAAGTTTACCATCTTTCAAAAAGTATGCATTTATAAGGAAAACCAAGAAATACAAAATGATTGATGATGTGTTGTACATGAAAGAAAGTGATTTGGTTTTGCCTCTTGTGCCTTGGAAATACAAAATCTACAAGCTCTTGAAAGAAAATCACGAGGGATCTTTTGGAGGCCATTTTGCCATGAAGATCATGTTGCATAAAATTTTGCAAGAAGGCTATGTATGGCCAAGCATTCAACGGGATGTTAAAAATTGGTTCCATTTGTGTTTGCCTTGCTAGAAGATGGGAAAGAGAATCTTGAAACCCAAATTGTAACAAAGAGTTCTAGCTTTCGATGTATTTGAAAAATGGGGTCTTGATGCTATTGGACCCTTACCTATGACTAGCATAAGAAATGCTTACATCTTGACAAGAGTAGATTATTTATCATGATGGGCAAAAGCCAAAGCTATCAAACAGATTACCAGTAAAGAAATGGGGAAATTTTTTTCTGAACATATATGCTCCAAGTTTGGTGTGCCCCTAGAGCTACTTTCTGATAGAGGACTAGGATTCGGAGGGGAGCTCATTATACTACATAGGTACAGTTCTCCTTATTATCCAAACGCAATGGTCTCAATGAAAGGTTAATGGAGAGTTGGTGAATATCTTTACAAAAATGACCCAGACACATGGGAAGACTTGGGATTTGGAGTTGCCTTGTGCATTATGGACCTACAAAACTGCTATCAAAACGAGCACATGATTTTCTCCTTACCACTTGGTTTATGGCAAGGAAGTTTTATTGTCAATTGAAGTGGAGATTCCTGCACTCAAATTGTTATCATTGGGAGATGAAGAGAAAAAAAATACTTGGTAGAAAAGTTTTTTTGTATCTACAATGTTTGTAATTAGACAAAGTTTTAGCTTTGAGCTACTATGAAGAAGTGTTAAAGAAGGCTCAGCTAAAATACTAACGAATGCATGAAGGATAAAGGAATTGAAAAGGGTGATCTAGTGTTGCAATACAGCAGTAAATTGGACAATACCTTCGAAATAAGTTTCAAATAAGATGGGAAGGTCCTTTTACTGTTGTCAAGAAGTTTGATAATGGCACATATCAGTTGGTAGATTTGAGTGGTACAAAACATAAATATCGTGTTAATGGTTATACATTGAATAAATATCTGGCACGCTTGATGAAAATTGTGACAGATGAGATGATATCAATGAAGGAAGAGAGTGTGGAAACATTTGAGAAGGTAGATGAGGTTATTGGGAATGAGCTACAATAGTTGTTCACCATAGGAACCTCTACTTAGTCATGCCAAAAAGCTTGCCCACTAGCCTCATGTATATATGTGTACATAGCCATGAAGTGGTCCTGTAAAAATTCATGTACAAAGGCAAGCCTGGGTGTAACATTTAATGGCATTTCATTAGAATAGATTCCTAATGAGAATTACAAGAGTGCTTCGGTGGAGAAAGCAACAAAAAGCATAACACCTAGTTAGATAGCATCGACAATACTTTCAAAAGAGAGCGAAATTAAGCTATTGACAACAGTTGAGGACCGGATTTTCATGGAGCCGGTCCCCCCTCCAAAAGGCTTTGTATTATGGTTTCTCCCATCAAGAGAGACATTGTACAATATATTTCTTTGTGTTCCTTCAAGACTAGCTACTGCAATGAAGATGGAAACTTCATGCACTAAGCAAAACACCTAACAAACACAACTTGAATTATCCCCGTTCTCAGACCCAAGACCTCACACACCTTCGAAGATGGTGAGAGCTAGCAGGGTATGAGAGTAGATTGAGAGGAAGAAGGAGTATCTTACGAGAAAGATGTACATCTCCTCACATAATCACTCATATGTAGCATAGCTTAGCTTAGTAATTAGCTTGGTAGAGGAGATGAGCATGCATTGAAGCTTGGATCTTGGTTGGATTTGCATCCACATGCCAAGAGAGTGTTGATGTAGGCTTCTATCTCACAAGCTTGGAGTAGGTGATTAGTCCTCCATTAAAGCTTGGGAAGAGATAGTCTTCTCTTTCTTCACACATGAGCTTGTGTGAGTGTGTGTGTGATAATGCCTTGCAAAAATCAGCCCCCTATCTCTCTTGGGCAAGCCCTCTTGCTAATTGCTCTTGCTGAAGTCTCATTGGCCCTCCCCAAGTCAAGCCAATTACAATTAAGCAGCATAAGTGACAGCCTTCGGACATGTGTCCCCCTTTCCCCTTTTGTGAGAGATTTAGGTAATTAAATAATTAAACTAAGCTCTCATTGGATCCCTTTGCCTCCGTGCCAATAGGAATCAGGCAAGCCATGGGGCTCCTGAATGCTCATTGGACCCCTTGGGAGACTGCCCAATAGTCTTTTAGGAGACTTAATTCTCATTGATTTCTTTTATTAAATGTTTTTAAATTAATTAAACTAGATTTACTCTAGCTTAATTCTCATTGTTCCACTTCAAGGTTCATCCAATAGAAATTGGGCACACCTTGTGGGCATCTGGCCTAGGGAGCTGACATGTGTCCCTCATTCTCTTTGTGTAAAGGGAGCCTGTGTGTGTGTGTGTGGCTTTCTCTCTCATCCCCTACCTTTAGGGCTTGCCCCCTCCCATGTAGGGATGTGCAAAGACTTTTAGGGCACACACAAAGCATCCAATTTTCCCTAGGGTTGACCTTTGGACACAACCTTTGAATTTTGGAACCTTAGCATTTTGGAAGTCTTAATGGGCTGAACCTTAGGGTCTTTTTAGCCCATTGTTGCACGTGGCTCTTTTGCAGATGGCCCCCCCTTTGGATCCCTATTTTCCCTCCTTTGGATCCCTACTGTGGCCGGTCTGCTAGGTTAACCAATATTCTAGCTTTTTCTCCCCTAGCCTTCCCCACATTAAATGATCACTTTAATATGAGAAAATCATTTAGGAGAATTAGATATTGATTATTATGACACTGGGTGCTGATGTTTTGAGTAGTTTAAATCCTAGATGTAGCCGAGATGATGGGCTTCGAGCCTGTGTTATGGTGTGTAATTTGGTGATGGGAGCCACAAGTTATGCTTCGAGAAAGTTGCTCAAAAAGTGCTCCTACTTTGGGGAAAATCTAGAAATTTGGGCATGAGGGAATTGGGAAGCTTGAGGAGGAAGTTCCATTTGGTGGGGGGATTATCCCACATGGGAAGGGAAAAGTGGAGAATAGGGGGTATATAGCCTAAAGGGAGAGCCTATTATGGGTGTATCAAGTGAAAGGAGCTCACAAGGCTTGGCTATGGAGGGGCTTGTGGCTCATGGGGAAGAGGGGGTGCATTTTGGGAGTTCACACCGAGGTGGACAAGTACCTGGAAAATGTTTTCGGTCCTTGGCCACTTGCACCCACCCCATTCCTTGGTCAAAGGGTCACCGACAACTCAATTTTTGCCCAAAAAATGCCTAATGATCCAATTAAAAGATTCCTTGATGGAGAGCCTTGTCGGCTAAGAATAAAGAGAAAATTCTTGGAAATAAATGATAAAAAAGCCCTTATTTTAATAGCGGCAACACCTGCACAACTTTCAGAGAGCTTATTTTTTAGTAAGAGAAAGGACACTTCTCATCTGTCTTTTGCCTATGGATACTCTATGGACATCTTTACAATACAATATTTGTCATGATGTCCTCTATTTCTCCTGATTTTGAGTGTGTTCTACGCTTGGACGGTTTCTCATAAATCGCTACAGGTGTGTACAACAGGTGTTTTGGACGGTGCAATAGTTCTTCCTTCCGATGGTGTGGCTTGTGCAAGGCTATAGAGGCATTCATTTTCCTCCTTGTTTGTATTCCAATAATGATTTACTACCTGCTCTTGCAACTCAGTCAGTAATAGGGCTAGATCTGTAAGAATGGAGCTTTCATTGCACACACATTCCTTGTTAGAAATGATCGTTTTTGTTTTTTGTAACAAACTTGGACAAAAAAGAACCAAACATACACACTATTTTATTGGGTTACACTTCGCTTTAAAATAAAATGAATACATATACATCAAAAGAAGTGTAGTAGTTGATGAGAGATAGAATGATAGATTGTGGAGATGCAAGAATTTCTCTTGTTCTTTTAGTCCCAAACATAAACACCATACGTTGCTGAAAATGTATCTTTCTACTGAGTGCAATATTTATCCTCGTAGGTGGTGTGAAGTAAAAAGGAGAAATTTATGGGCCATTATTTATACTCTATACATAAGCTTATTCCTAAAATAGAACAAAGATATATACATCCAAACTATGATCGTACCTAATGAGAGGCAAAATAAAGGGATTTACCGAAGTGTTTATTTTGGCTAACCTAAGAGAACCTAAAATTCTATAAATTACACGTTGAAATTGAAACTTAGTACTAACAATTATGTGTACCTTTTGCCTTGCAATGGGAATGAAAGGATCATACAAATTCTCATGATTCATGCAAACTACTTGACTATTCTAAAGGTTGATCCTACACAAAAACATACACAAGTTGTTATTCAATGGGGGAACCAATTTGAGGCGGGCAATAAAAGAAGAGTGGCCACTAACCACCCTTCTAGGCTCCCATGCTATTCAATTGGGTTGGGGTTGAAAAAAAAACAAACACATACACACAAATCTGCAACCTAAACCTAAATAAATCTGGGGCACCACTTAGTTCTGGATACAAACTAGGATGCGTAGAGAGAGAGAGAGAGAGAGAGAGAGAGAGAGAGAGAGAGAGCTCAGGCTTCTTTGAAATGTATTGACAATGATGAAGCAAACACAGATATACATGTAAGAAAGAGAGAGAGAATGGAGAAGAGTGTTCTTCTTGCACTAATACCTTCGTACAAATTAGTCATGACCAATCAAAGTGAGATTAGCGTTTGTTCAACATATCTTGAGTAAAGTACACCACAACACATCACAAGGCAATCCACCTCAATCACCGTCTTAAGGACAACGGAGTCCTCTCCACCCTGTTGTCCTCTTAGAGCATGTGGGATTTATGGACAAATCAATATCAACACCAGAAGACAAGTTATCAAGAACTTAAATAAAACACCAAGACACTTACACATCATTGTTTTCTATGACTTCATGCTATGAAAGAGACAAAGTAGCCATTCTTAGTCCAATTCCACCTCCTTGATTTAGTAAAATTTTTGGCTTACACTTGTAGGAGAAATATGGGCTTTCTAATCTCAATTAGATGATCACTCTCTCTTAAAATGGCATGGAACTCCCTTGCTAATCACCCCTAATACAACAAATACATGCGCACAAGCCAATGAGATTTCACTCAGAGATCCTTCTCAAGAGATTGAGCTTGGCTTCTAAAGCTATAGCATGGTGCTCTTGCTTATGGATTTTTTCCTTTTGTGCTAGCTACACCTTCATTTTATAATATTTTTGCGGGCTAGGGTTACTCCTCTAACCATGGATGGGTTAGATTTTTATCATTTTTTCTATTCTTTTCTTGGAATTATCAAGAAGTTGGTGGGGATAGAGGAATAAAAGAGAGAGGAGAGAAATGGAGGTGATAGGACTTTTCATAGTGGGTTAGTGTTAGTAGATTTTAGTAGAGACTATTTTTATTAATTTACAAATGGATCTGGATATTTATAATGGGAGTATCCATGTAGGATACAAATAAGAAAGAAAAATTCTTAAGAGGTAGGTAAATATGGATTTCTTACAATGTTGATGCTCCAAGTGTATTGACTAGGGCCAATCTTGACGTTTGTTCAAGGTCCACTAGCTTTGACGTCATGTTTTTAATCCATTCTTGGCCTTCCTTGGGAGCCAAGGTAATTGAAGATGAGTAACCAATCACCATGATGCTGCTCTTTAATAGAAGAAGCTAAATTTTTGTGGTTTTTTAATAGATATGGGTAATTTGGAGGAGAAAAAATGAGACTAGGTGGTCAATTTTGGAATGGAAGTGTGTGTAGGAGGCATGAGTTCACCATGGTTTCTCTTATTCTTCAAGGTTCAGGAGAAGGTGAGTAGGGTGCAGAGAGGAGAGGTGAGAGAGATGGGAATGATGAGTGGAGAACTTTGTGTGAAAGAGGGATTGTGGTTACATGGCATGGGCAGAAGGGCTCCACCAATTAAATCATACCTCACAACCCATAGCTCAAAAAAATATGAAAACATTTGAGGCAAAAGTTCCGCTCATGAGCTACAAATCTTGTATTTATCACCTTTTCAAATTTAGAGATCAAGTGGTTTTTAAAAAGTTAGCAAAACCAACTGTCTTTTTCCACTCCACAAAGTCCTCGTGGGGTCCCTCTTTGGATGATTCTTTTGAATGCCTCCAAGAGTGATCCCTTCATAATGCACGTGTGAGATTGAGGAAACTGTCGTACTTGATCCTCCACCTAACCAACATTTATAGGCCTTGCCCCTAGGATCTCGTTCTCGTTGGTAGTTGGCCCCTAGCCACGCCTGGTCCGTGACCTCCCTTGGATTTTCCCTTGGCATTACATTACTCCCCCCTTGGAGAAGCGTTTTCGTCCTCAAAAACAAAAGTGTTGATATCTTCATAAGTGACACTAATTTTTTCCATTGTGGAATCCTTCATGGATCCAACTGTTTGCGTGACCAAAACATGTGTCAGTAGGAGGTTCAATGAAACCAAGAGTAACATCTTGATTTTCCAGATTTTTGTCCCTTTGCAACTGCCTTGTGTAACCGGCAGTTATACAACATAGCATGTAGACTCCATGTAGAAATCAATTGAGTATGCTAAACAAGTTATCACAACTAAGATGTACCTGAAAGAATATCTCTTTGCACTTTCCATGAAAGTAACTGGGTGACATAACTTATCAGCAAAATATAAGTCCTTGACTTGTTATCATTTGTCATCAGTAAACAACCCCATCATAACCAGTGTTTAAGGTTGAGAATTTGACTTAATCATGAGGCAAGAACTAGCGCAATCAATGCTTACTAATCGCATTGGCTGGTGCTAATGTACGTACTTCACATATCCTTTAGCACAATATATACTTTGTAGTCTGCCTATCCCCTTGGATAACTGACACGATTGAGGTGTGTTTCTCCACGGTTTACATACAGTCATCGAGAATGAGCAGTAAATGGGAATCACAATGTTGTACAAAATTGCTGATGTTGGAGCTATATATGGCTCACTCTACTGAACTTGGTCTCACCTATATATTTGTATCTTGTCCTCAATATGAATCAGTCTTGTCTCGTCTCTCTCTCTCTCTCTCTCTTTCTCTCTACATCTCAACATGGTATCATAGCGGTAACGATCACGCGCTGATTCAATTCATGGTGACACAACAGTATGTGTATGCGATTCGCATGTAAGATTCCAAATTGCTACAAATTTTATTTTTGAGCGTTGATTCTTGTTAACTGTGGTTTTTTTGTGTTAAGAAGAATATGATTAGTGGTTTATGTGGCGTTTATTTCTAATCAATCTAATCGTTGATTACGTTTTCTTGTTGATGACACCTTGAACTTCATCTCAATTTTTCTTGTTGTTCTGCTCAAAATTTGGAGAAACGGGAAAAACGCAATGGAGCATAGCGCAATGGCAATGGCACTTTTCATCCAAAACTTGTTTGTCTCCTCAAGCTCTTCGATTTGAGTTCTAGGTTTGCGTCAATCGGAGTTCGCAGCAGAAAGTTATGCTGTTTTTACTACACTGAGCTTGACGCAGCTTTCTTCGTCCTACTTCTTCGTGAAGCATCCGCAATCGTTTTTCTTATTTTGGCGTTAACTTTTTTGAGAAGATTTAGCTTTTTGCTATTCGTATTATGGCCGTCAATCTTGCGTCTCACGCCACTCTATTTTGAGGACTCGTTTATTATTAACGTTTCCTTTACCCTGCCTTTTTTGGGTGACGTCTCTCACATCTTTGGACGTTCCTTGAGCATTCTTCTTACGTTTATCGTTGACAGAATGTAGTACTCATATCTCTCTCATTCTCAATTGCAGCCTTCACCACATATGGTGTGCAGATTCTGCGATCTTATCTTATACGTCTTCTCGCAACAAGATATGGCTATGAATATTCTTGTCAACGGCTTTCCTTCTGGCCAGCGTTCTGTTCCTCCTTTCCAAGGTCAAGGATTTCCAGGCTGAAAAGCAAAGATGTTGTTAATTCTTGAAGGCGATGAACTCTTCGATGTTGTTCTTGGAAATCATGTTTGTCCGCCTCGGGCTGTTGATACGGATAATGATAACGTGCTTATCACTGAAGGACCTATATTTGAAGATTGGAATGTTGCCTATACGGATTGGCAACGACGTGATAAAGCAGCTCGTCGGTATATTCTATGCTCTTAGTGATTCCCTTTTGCTTGACATGTATGAACTGCCTACTTCCCACGACATATGGAAGTACCTTATTGCAAACTTTCAGAAGAAATCTGTTACAGAAATACTTTATTTGAGAGGGTTTCTTAACAAGTTACAATATGAAGTTGGTACTGCCATGACGGGACATATTGAATCTTTCAAATCTATTATTAATCAACTTGCTGCTGCCGGTGATCTTGTTCCACAAAAGCAACTGATTACACTTCTCCTTGATACGGTGAAGGACTCTTTTTATGATAACAATGTTACTATTCTCTCTAATAAAGATGGTCTTGATTTTGACTAAGCTTGCATGTCTTTAATTGAATACTCTCAACGTCAAGAACGTCGGAATGCTGATCACGATACAGCTATCATTTCACAAGAGGAGACTGAGTCACAATAGATGGAAAGTGCTTTTTATGCTCGAAGGTGTCCATTTCAACGAGGAAACCGCAGAGGTGGCCGTCGCGGTAATATTTTCTCTCGTCTCAAATTTCCTAATAAGCAATGTTCTTACTGCAACAGAAATGGCCATACTGAAGATGATCTTTGGGCACGTCAATATGATGAAGAACACAATATTACCACAAAACAACCTCGTTTATCTAGAGACTCTTCTTCTTCTTCTTGTGAATATTGTGGACGATCTGATCATCCCACTCATATGTGCATAAAAGTCGATTCGACACAGATCGGAATAGAGCATATGCTACTGAACATCGAAACAACATTGTACCAAAAACAAGCTGCGTCCTATGTTCAGTTGCTCCGGACAGAATACTTCATGTACGTGATGGATCACTTTTTATTGTCGATTCTGGTGCTACAGGAAATATGACATATCAGTCTAAGTGGCTCCATAACTATCATCCAACGCCAGTTCAACGTGTTGTTTATCTTGCTGATGATACTACTTGTCAAGTAAAGGGTATTGGAGACTTATATCTTGGTACCTTATCTTCTTCCACTCGAATTTTGCGAGGAGTATTACATGTACCAGATCTTCAACGTAATCTTCTTTCAGTTGCTAGACTTGTTGATCTTGGTCTGTTTGTTGGACCAAACCTCGAATTGAGAAAGATGGACAGACTATAGCCACTGCTCCTCGAAACGGTAATTTGTTTGAACTCTCTCTCAACAATGCTGTAGCAAATATTGTCACTGCTCCAGGTGATCATGATTGCAAAGTATGGAATCACCGTTTTGTTCATGTTGATTTCTCAAAACTCCTTGATCTTCAACGTCGTGATCTTTTTCATGGCATGGATCTTAAAGCCCATCCCCATATGGGAATTTGTGAATTTTGTGCTCTTGGGAAACACAATCGTAAACCCTTTCCTCTTTCAAATACAACTCATTCTCATGACATATTGGATCTTGTTCATACTGATATATGTGGACCTCTACCTTCTTCGAGATCACAATATCGCTACTTCATTACTTTCATTGATGATTTCTCAAGGTATACGACTGTATTTCTACTTAGACAAAAATCTGAAGCCTTCTCTGTTTTCAAACAATTCCACAAGGCTGCGGAACTTCAAATTGGTCGTCGCGTTAAGAAGCTTCGTAGTGACAACGGAGGCGAATATGTTTCTCGAGAGTTTGTGAGTTACTGTGCTGACAGTGGAATTCATCATGAACACACTATTCCATATTCGCCTCAACAGAACGGTGTTGCTGAACGAAAGAATCGCACTATTCTCAATGCTATAAGATGTATGCTGATTCATTCTGGCTTATCTCGTGTTTTCTGGGTTGAAGCTACTTTGACATCAGCATTTATTCAGAATCATCTTCCTACTACTGCACCCTCTGGTAAGATACCCATCACAGCATGGATAGGTGACATTCCTTCTGTATCTCATTTTCGAACCTTTGGATGTATTGCTTATATTCATGTTCCCAAAGAAACACGAGCAAAGCTTGATGTTCCTGGTCTTAAAGTTATTTTTATTGGATATTCTGACACTTCCAAAGGCTACAAATTCTATGACCCTTCCTCCAAGAAAGTAATTGTGAATCGTGATGCTACTTTTAACGAACAGCTTATGGGAGGCTCATGGTCCATGGATGATTCTGATGATACTAAATCATTGCTTCAGGCTTTTCCATTTCTTTCAGAAGATGAAACTCTTCCTATAGAGCAAATTTCCTCTTCACAACCATCCATTCCAAATGTTGTCAATGATGATATTGATATTTTTGTTGATCTGCCTATTGATTTTGAACATGGCTCATGTCATGTTTATGATGATGATATTGCTGATAATGCTTTTTCTACTTCTTAAGATCCCATTACTTATGATGAAGCTATCTCTTCACCACAAAAGGATCAATGGCAAGAGGCTATGGAAGCAATGTACGATTCTCTTATCTCTAAAGGTACATGGATACTAACTGAATTACCTCCTGGTCGTACAGCTATTAAATGTAAGTGGGTGTATAAGACAAAAGTAAAAGCAGATGGATCTTTTGACAAGTTCAAGGCGCGTTTAGTTGCAAAAGGTTACTCCCAAGTAGCTGGTGTTGATTATCAAGAGTCTTTTTCACCAGTTGTTTGCATTACAAGTGTTTGAGTTTTATTGGCATTTGCTGTTCAATTTGATTTAGAAGCTCATCAAATGGATGTGCGAACTGCTTTTCTTAATGGTGACCTTGAAGAGGAAATTTATATGGAACAACCAGAAGGATTTGTTATTCCAGGTAAAGAAGACCTTGTTGCTCAACTCCATAAGGCACTATATGGTCTCAAAGAAGCTTCGCGAGCCTGGTATACAAAATTTGATCTTTTTCTCACCTCTAAAGGATTCATCTCTTGCTCGTCATACCCCAACTTATACATAAAATGCCAAGGTAGCCGTTTTGTGATTCTTGCTCTTTATGTGGATGATACCATCCTTGTTTCCAATGATTTGGGATTTCTTCAGCAAGTGAAAAAGTTATTGTCTTCTTCATTCGATATGGTGGATCTTGGAGAGATTCACTCTTGTCTTGGCATTCAAATCCAACGGAACTGTACAAAAGGTATTTTATTTCTTCGACAATTAAAGTTTATTGTAGATACCATTCAAAAATTTGGTATGGAATCTGCACATTCAGCCAACACACCTTGTGTTGCGAGCTCTACGAAGAATACTTCTGACAATGGCAGTCAACTTGTCACAAATCAACCTTATGCTAACTTGATTGGATGTCTTCAGTTTGTTGGCATGAACACTCGTCCTGATATTTTGTTTGCTGCTAATTATCTTGGACAACATCTTGCATGTCCTTCTCTTAAGCATTGGTATGCTACAAAGCGTGTATTGAAATACTTGAAAGACACTATAGATTTTGGTTTAGTCTATCGACGACAACTCACATCAGATTCTATGCAATCTCTTTCTCTTTTGGGTTACACAGATGCAGACTGTGAAAGCTCACATTTATCTATGCGATCTACTAGTGGAAATTGCTTCTTTATAAATGGTTGTCTTGTTTCTTGGACTAGCAAGAAACAACGTTGTGTTGCAGTTTCTACGACTGAGTCAGAATATGTTGCGGCATCACTTGCAGCTCGTGAGTTGATTTGGCTTCGACAAATGCTGGTTGATATTGGTCACTCTCCTCTTTCTAGCACACCCTTGCGGTGTGACAACCAAAGTGCTATTAGTCTTGCAAAAGACTATGTCCAACATAATAAGTCAAAGCACATTGCTGTCCATTATCATTATGTCAGGTATGAAGTACGCAAAGGAACCATTATGGTTGAACACTGTCCAAGTGACCAGATGATTGCAGACATTTTGACCAAAGGCCTCAATGAGTCACGTTTCATCCTCTTGCACTCGGAGCTTGGAGTTGCTTCAGCCTCACTCTTTCTAGATTAGCTTCTTTGCTATTGTAATAGCTTTGTACATATGACATTGTAATCTTTTAGGTACCATGCACTATGCACACTCTACATTTGCACCTTGTGATATCTAAGTCACTTGAATATTTGTACATATATGCACAATTCACTTTCACATCATCACCGCTGGTTCATATTTCACATTGTATAGGGGCTTGGGTTTTTCCCTTGAACTCCCCAAGGGTTTTTTCATCCAAAGCTAGAGACCTTTGTTTGAGTGGGAGTGTTGGAGATATATATGGCTCACTCTACTGAACTTGGTCTCACCTATATATTTGTATCTTGTCCTCAATATGAATCAGTCTTTGGGAGCGTATATGGTGTGTCTCTTGTCTCGTCTCTCTCTCTTTCTCTCTACATCTAAACAGCTGAGGAATCAACAATGTCTTGAATAACCATCGTGGTTAACTGGAAAAATCCACAAGCACCCAAACCAAGCCATGACCTTTATTGGTGATTGGTAGATCCAAAAGTAATCTCATAGAGATACTGCACATGGAGTGGAAAATGCTTCATAGCACTAATGCAATGAATATGCATGTCAGCCTTTGCTAAAACACTAGAGCCCATAACACCTAGTGTGCATGCATTTAACAAAAACGGATCCGAACCAGTATATCCAAATTCATTATTGCCAATACTTATGGCGAATGTGATGCTCCTATCACACATTAAAGAGGATTGTTAATAGTTCTAAAAAGGAACTAAAGACTTTTTGCTGCAATCATTTGCTAGCCTCGCTGAATGTTTGAACCATAATAGAAGGTGAAACATTAATCCCTTCTAGGTACAAACAATGAAACATTTTCATTAACACCTTATAGCCTTGCTATATGCATAAACAACCACCGGTTAATGTTGTTTAGGAGCACTTGTATCCGACAATTTTTGGCCACGAAAATTGTTCCTTATATGAGGTGCTGAAAGCAGTCTAGAAAACACAATCGACCAGCACCTAGGGAAATTTTTGTGACACATACTAAAATAGTGGGCACAAATTTCAATCCCAGATACTCATATTCTCCACATATGGAATATGTCTCATGTAAGGGTGTCTGAAAAAATATCCTTCAAGAACAAGATGTACTTGTGTGTGAAGGTACCTGCAAACACTCTACGATGGGAGTGAGAGGGACCCTCAGTAGACTTGATCCACATTGGCAATACCGAACTCCTTGAGTTCCTAGACCATGTTGTATCCCATGTGAAAACATGTGCCAAATAAACCTTACAAGTGCGTCTATAACTGCATAATGGTGAAACTTATTTTTAGACACTACAACCCAAATTTGTGAGCTCTTACATGACCTTGTCATCTCTCTTAAGAGCAAAAATGGATGAAAACATAGAATGGTATGCATCAGACTTGAAAAGTTAAAAACATATTAAAAAAAGAAACAAAACCAAATCAAATGCGTACCTGGAGGTTGAACATAGAGTTCACTTACCTTCAGGCAAATGCACCTACCCAAATTTTTCGCATGCAAAGGCCTACGAAAACTAATTGAGAATCTTCGAAATTTAAGGAGTATTACACATGTAACCGGGGTGTTGCCTTTGCAATCCAAACCCCTTGGGTAATATGAATATAAAAAAACGCCTTTGGTTTCACTTTGCAAGGAAACTGCTCAGCTAGCAGTGGACCCTTCACCTGTGTTTGTGACCCCCCCTTGGGTTTTCCCTTAACACTAGAATGGTAACCTAACATGACATAAAAGTGTCCTTTCAAGGTTTTGGAAAAAATTTCCAAAACCATAGTAGATATATTATGAAAGGTCTTCCCAATATGATTTCGTAATTGAGTTCCTTTCTAGAGTCTTCTATGGAAAAAGTGTGTTGATATTCAATCCCACATGAATTAACTATCACTTTTTCCAGCGGTCCTAAGGGTCTTGCGATATGTGCATTAACCAATTGCAATTCCATTCGCGTTTGTATAATGGCTGATTGTTCCCAGGATTCCCATATTGATTTTGTGGCTATGGCTATGCCTGCCCCACTATCCAGTATTGCCATGGTTTCTATATCATCATACCTCACTAGAAGGGTCGTGTTTCCTTCTTCCCCTTCGTAGTATTCTTTGACTTTGCTCATTGGAACACAGATCGAATCTCTTTGTTATCCATTTCGTGTTTCAATTTTCCCAAAAAAAATTGTGCTTAGCCCCGTTATTCTGACCTTCTCTAGAGTTTTCTATAGATCATTCCATAAATATGGTCTGATTTTTAATATTTCTCTAAGAGTAAGAGTGCATTAGATGGGTGTAGACATGATTGAATGGATGTTGTCTACTTCTAGGGTCTGTTCTGCTCTCTTTAATTGCGTGGTCTTACACACTATGGATTCATCTTTATTATCTCCCCAGTAAGAGGGTAATGTTTTCAAGGTCAATGGTTTAGACATTCCTGAAGCTTCAGATCCACAAAGCCCATACAAGGATTGTACATCCATGTCCACATCAGGAGGTAGATTGTCGAACCAAACTTCCTCTATAGGAGCTGACTTCAACGTTAAGCTCCCATCATTAATCTCTCTAACTTTCTCCCATAAGTATCCTGGACAATCTTCCTCTACGAATGGAATTTCATCTAAGGATCTTCGATGTCTGGTACTATAAGTTCTGGCTCTTTTGTTCCTAGATGGGGTTCTACCACCACTTTGGATTTTTCTTTATTGTTTCCTTCCACAAGCTCCTCAGGTTTTGTCATACTTTCAAGCTTGGGTTTTTTTTTCCAACATCTCTTGTGTGATTCTTACCAAATTTTGATAAGCTTCAAGCTTAGCTACTTCCATGTCTAGAGAAGGATAGTTTTTCCATTTGTTTTCCATGTTTTGGCCTGCTTTAAGACCTGCTTGGTAGGCTTCCAAGGCTGCATTAATAGGCTCCAAAATTTTATCAACCAAAATTGATCCTCCGGATTTCACGATGGTTTCTTTGATTTCACTTCCAGTTTCTTTCACCTTTTCCTGGAATAGCTTTTTTGCTTTCTCCTCGATTTTTGCCCGTTGTTTCTATTTTCTCATCTTATGCCTTTTGTTTCTACTTCTTTTGGTCTTTTGAGAGGAATTTTTTGTATTCTCCAAATCATTAGAGGAGTTATGTTTCTTTTTCTTACCCTGGCTCTGGTGATTACCTTAAATGGAACAATCGGTTCGCTCTCAGATGAGCTACTAGGTATCACTTGGACTACATTCACTATTGCTTTACCCTTGTTTAAAGGATTTTTAGGACAATCTTCTGGGAAGTGTCCTCTCTTTTTACAACATTGTATGCAATAAGCTTCAACTGGCTTGAGGTTTTTTTCAAGCTCTAGGTATTCATTCTTCCAATGATCACTTGCACCACAATTATGAGAGTTTTCAGTTCTCGGCTTAATAATGGGTCTTACCATAGGAGGTCTAACACCTTGATTAGCTACATAATACATTGATGCAAGCTCTGGTGGAGTATAAGTCAAAGGTTCTTCCATAGGTGGTAGATGTGAATTGCAATTGGTTAATGCACATATCGCAAGACCCTTAGGACCGCTGGAAAAAGTGATAGTTAATTCATGTGGGATTGAATATCAACACACTTTTGCCATAGAAGACTCTAGAAAGGAACTCAATTACGAAATCATATTGGGAAGACCTTTCATGTTGAAGTAATATAAATATACATTACTATTAGAAAGTACTGCAAGAGAAGTATCAATGATTGTGCCTCTTTTTGTCTGGGGGAAAAGCATTTGTATATTTGTTCTAATATCGCAGATATACCCTACCATATATAAATTATTTTCTTATTTTCACATTTATTTAATAATATAACCCTTCAATAATGCATACCTTCTTGGATACATAAAAGAGGGAAGGGCCTACTAGAAGACTTTATGAAAGGAAGATCCAAAGCTTCTTGGACCATCCCAATTTGAAAATCCCAACCTAAGGTCGTGGAGAAAAGGCCAAAACCAAGTCAAGATCTTTTATTAGGCCAATTTTTCCTTTTGAAGCATGTCAATCCAAGTTACAGGTCAAAAGTTACAGGGAAAACAGTGAAAAACCCTCTCACAACTACACTGCAAGAAGAGATGGTAAACAGGTGAATCAAGTGAAAAGAGGTAATCTTGGTATTTTTCCATAAAATACGATATTTTGAGGATAAAATACATAAGCATGTGAAAGTGACACCTCAAAGATGCCTTGAAGGACAAGACACAGAAGTTGGAACCCCCTGCTCGAGCCACAATGAAGATGCCTAGGTGGGGCCCACATACATCATGCACCCACATGGAGCCTCAACGACCAAACATGCTGAGTTTCATGATATTTTGAGTCTTAATATTGCCCATTTTAAGAAATATCCAAAGAACATTTGATTTGGGCTAACTCTTTAGCCTAATCAAGTGATTATGTAAAACATGGCTCCCTCACCTATTAAAATGGCAACCTTCTCTTCATTGGAAAAAGTTATGAGTGAGTGAGAATAGCTCAACTCCATAGTGACACACTCATCTTAGTGCCACACTTTCTCTTGAAGAAAGGCTGAAGTCTTGCCTCATCTTCTCTCTCCATTAAGGTGGTGGCGATTGCTCTCATGTAAGATATATGTTGTTAGTTTTACTTTCATTTGCATATCTAGTCCAATACTTGTCTATAACTCTATCTCTATCTCTCATTATCTATCTTTAATACCACCACCACACTTAGATTTATCTCTAATTCTATATTACTCCTCCTTCGATCTCTCTTGTTTGTCCTAATTGTTTCATTGGAAGCTATTCAAGCAGCAACCTTGTCAATGTAATGGGTACAACCTTCTTGCGGGAAACAATTATGGGCACAAGGTTAGTAACCATATCTTCATCTTCCACAAGCATCTCTCTCTCTCTTAAGGTTCTCATTCTCTTCCAAAAACTGTAGAATCTCCTTGCTATAGGTACTTCTCTCCTCGCAGTATCCTTATTGCCTAAGGGAAACAATAGGGCTTGGGAGAGAAACTCTTTTCTTCTTCTCCTTTCACTTCTTTCACACCTTTATCTTTGAATATATTAAGTATATCATTGATGAATAACCATAATCCACATAGAGGTAATTTCTTTCAATTCCATTTAGTGCAATCTATTAGGGTCAACATTTGGATTAGTCGAAAGATTCACTTTTAGCAACGCATAGTGTTTCTATTTGGACCTGAAAGGCTCAACGAAATACTTCTCTCACCAGACCCCATCATACTACCTATTATTGACTATGACTTCTCTTTTGATATGAATGTGGTTATATTATTATAAATTAAGAGAATTTTTACTCACAACTAATCCCAATCGCTAGACAAAACATATACATTATAGTAAGCACAAATATATAGTTCCAAAGAGAAATCTGCAGCTTATTTGACAACAAAGATTAAATATCATTAGCTCATTCATTAACCCTTTTATCCTACCAATGATACGATATGATCGTAATCTCGATGTTTTCATGTTTGTTTTGTTCTGTCATCTTTCATGAGATCTCTCCATCACGTGTGTGTTTGTAAGGAAAAGTGAGCGGCTTCTTTGGCTACATTTCTTCTTTACCTCTAGAAGCTATGTTATCTACATCTTAGCTCTTTCTCACAACCCTTGAGCTTCCTCACAAATTCTCACAGCAAGAGGCCCGGTGCCTTCGTGGCAAGACCGCCTACTTCTTGACATATTTTTGGTGAACCCGACGCAAAATTGCCAGGGTGAGAGTTTGTGGATAGCCATGGGTGATCATGTTGAGCAACAGGGTATGCATTTTGACCCATCAACAATGAAATTGTTTCAAGTATTTGCAATGTTCATGCAACAACAACATGCCACTGAAAGATGGGAGATTTCAGCAACGAAGGCCATACAAGCGGTCGTCAACAGAATGGATCACTTCAATGGCAAAGATGTAACCAAGTACTTACGCGAGTATGTGAAGTAGATGGAGCTGCATCGCGTGTCAGAAGGTGAGATGATTCAAAGCTTTGAGCTAGTTGTTGCTCCAGAAATTAGGGAGCATGTTAGGGCAATTAAAGATGGGCATGCGAGAAATTGGGAAGAGGTCAAAGTAGCTTTAAAGGAGGAATATTTCATGGAGGACTCTGAGAGAGTAACCAAAAGGACATTCTTAGAATGGGTAGTCAAGCCAAAGCAAGGACTATCAATAACAGAGCTACTTAGGGAATTTGAGCGGCGCTATGCACAACTCACAAGGATAGAAAGGGCCACACTAGATGCAGAGAAGACAGATGTTTTCTTACAAGCTACAGGTAAAGAGTTTCAAGAAAATTTGGAGCTTCTTATTGAAGATAAAGATGTTGAGCAAGGACTAAAGACCGACTGGAATGAAGTTGAAGGTGTTGTCTTGCTGCTTGCCAAATGACAAAGAAGAAGGGACAAGATGGTAGTAAACACTACAAGTCCTTCAACCTCAACTTCTGACAAAATGGAAAAGCCTACTTTTATCGCTCCTAAGTTTGATGAGTCCATGCTAGATGAGCTTGTGAAGGGAATGCGTGACTTGAAGGTGAAGCTTGCAAAGCTTGAAGAAAAAGGCCAACCATCAGGGCCACTTCCTAGGCAAAGAAAACAGCCCAAAGAAGGGTTTGTTAATAGATGTATTTGGTGTGATAGTACAGACCATGTAAGAAGGGATTGTGATGATTTTAGTGATGCTTTGTCAAAAGATGTTGTCTTTTTTAAGGATGGTAAAATCCACTTAAGAGAGATAGGTCTACCCTTGAGAAATAACTTTGGGAAGGGGGGAATACAAACCTTAGTTGAAGATATGGTAGCTAACCGTGTCAGCTCTTCAATTGAGGCAGCTACCTATGGAGTAAAAATTGACCATTTTTGTCATGCAATTAGCTAAAAAGGGAAAGCTTACAAAAGAGATTCTACATGAAGTAGGTGATTGAATACGTCTAGAAACAGGATGGAATGATCCAGTGGACTCATTGTCAGTGCATGCCTACATTACAAAATGCCAACAAAATGAGGCAATTGTAGAAGAGAAGCGCAGACGTGAGAATGCTAATGAAGGACCATCAAAAAGAGCTTCTAGAAGGGGGGGAAGAAGCGACTCAAAGCCTTCTCAAACACCCTCGACACAAGGAGCATCTCCACCTGAAGTACTCATGGAGGAGTCTACAACAAGAAAGAAGAAAGAGCCAACAAAAGGTAAGACAAAAGGCCCAGCTTATAAACTACAATCTGATATTGAGGTTGCTACTGATTTAAAGAAAGTCTTGGAGGAAAGGATCTTGAATATCAAGATTGAGTTTACTCTGGGAGAAGTTCTTGGCATTGCAAAGCGTGAATTCCATGAGGAGATCATTGACATCATCAAGAGGAAGAGGCAAACCCTTGCTGAAGTTTCTTGTCCACAAGTTGAAGGGGAAACCTCGAAGACACAAGGGATGCAGATGCAAAATAAGGAGGAGGATGATGGAACTATGGTAGGATGCTACCAACCTAGTGGGAAGTGAAGCAAGTGCATTTTTCAAATGATGATGAAGAAGTCGAAGATATTCCTAGGAGCTACTATTCACGAAGTCACTGGGAAAGGGTTACTACAGAAACTTTGGTCAAGGTAGGTGATCTTGAAGAGTCATTTGTTGCCTTGATTGACCATGGTTCAGAAATAAACATAATGTCAAAGAGTCTCTACAACAAGTGCAAATGGCCGATGGACACAGATCATGGTTGGATGGTGAAAGTGGCAAACAATTCATCCGATGAATTGTATGCAGCATGTCCAGGTGTGAAGGTGACAATAGGTGATGTAAAGATTGACCAAAACTTCTTTGTACAGGATACATCTTCATATCATTTCATCCTTGGACAGCCCTACATTGTGGGAGTTCAAATGGAAACAAAGGTAATGGACGATGGATGCAGCATATGCTAGGATACGTAGCAAAGATGGTAAACGAGCTATCCAATTTCTCAGAGTTTGTGTAAACCATGAAAGAAATCGTGACAACCTCAGAGAACATCCTCTACTAAAGGTAAGCAAAGAGTTTCATGATCATAGAGAAATGATGGGTTTTGGCCAAGTACCATTGTAAAGTGGGATTGAGTGGTACAGAAAGAAAAAGGGTCTCGCCTGATCTAGAAATAGGGGAAACTTTTTCAACGGTCTCCTTGGTAACAAGGAATGGATCAGTATGTTTTACAACACTTGAAGATTTTAAGAGTGTGAGAGGCAATATGTGCATAATGTACAAATAGGCATGAAAAAGAGTGGGTTGCTAAAGCCTACTGAAAATGTTTTGGGTTTGTGTGAACAAGTTTCGTTTGTAGATACTATGGGTGAGCTTGATGCTATAGTGGGGTCTAGTTTGCATCTTGAAAATGAAGTTGTGAAAGTTTGCTCTATGGAAATGTATCAAGTAATAGAAGCCTTTAAAGAAAGCCAAATAGTTGGCCCAGAAGTCCATGTTGAAACCAAATACAAGAGTGTAGCAAAGAAGGTGAAACCAGTAGCTTCACCCTTACCACCCAACAATAGGGAAAAGATTGACCAGGCTTCTTTGAAACCAAGTTTAAAGAATCCTAAAAAGATCGGCCATACCTTCACAAAGGAGTCTTTTCAAGAGTTGCAAATTGGCTGCGAGGAGTTCCTAACACAGGAAGATACAAAGTGCTTCAAAGAAATGCTTTCAAAGAATGGTAAGGCTTTTGCATTTGAGCCAAATGAGATAGGATGTGTTGATCCTTCTATTGTAGCTCCTATGGTAATTTCACAATACCTCATGTGCCTTGGAATCTGCGGCCTATTCCGGTTCCAAAGGCTCATTTGCCAAAGTTAGTAGAGCTACTGAATGAGAAAATCGAAATGGGAATCTTGGAGCCTTCTTGTGCTCCATACTCAAACGGGTGGTTCACAGTTCCAAAGAAGAATGGTTCTCTACGCTTCATCCAAGATATGCAACCAGTAAACAAGGTGACAATTAGAAATGTAGGTACAGGTCCAATTGTGGATGAGTTTGCAGAGGCGTTTGCAGGGAGGGCAATCTACTCAATGGGGGATCTCTACTAAGAGTATGATCAATTTTAGCTTGCAATCAAAAGCAGAGACTTGACAACCATGAGGACACCTTTGGGTTTGGTTAGGATGTGTACCTTGCCACAGGGAGCAACCAACTCGGTTGCACAAATGATGAATGGGATGAATAAGGTCTTACGTGACTTTTTTCCTCAAATCACAATGCCTTTCATTGATGATTTTCCTATCAAAGGATGTGAAGAAAGTGACAAAGATGAAGCTTTGGATCTCAAGGGATGTCACAGGTTTGTGGTAGATCACATAGATGATTGTGATAAAATTTTGTCTAGGTTGGAAGAGGTGAATCTTACATTGTCAGGGAAAAAGTCTATGTTTGGTGTCAATGAAGTGCTCATTGTGGGGCACATGTGCGGGCCATATGGTAGGAAACCTTTTCCAACAAAGGTAGATGCCATCCAAAGAATGAAAGAAACGTGCACTAGCATCACTAAGGTTAGAAGGTTTCTGGGAGCATGTGTCTTCTATGTTATTTGGATTCCACATTATGCACATGTAGTTGATCCTCTTTATCAGCTGCTTAGAAAGAATCAAAAGTTTAAATGGACAGAAGCACATGTAAAATCCATGAAAAATCTAAAGGAGTTGCTCCAGTCAGCAATAACTTTGAGAAAGGTAGACTATGAGTGTCAAAGGCCAGTAATTGTGACAGTAGACACTAGTCCTACAGGGATTGGATGGGCAATAGGGCAAGATGACAAAGAACAACACAAGTATGTGGTAAGATTTGGAGCAAAGGTACTAAGTGCTCGCCAAAGAAACTATCGACAGATAAAGAGAGAGTTATGGCGTATGGTTACAGCCTTGAAAAGTGGGAAAGAGTACCTAATTGGTGCATGCGTGGTTGTAGACACAGATTGTCTACCACTTCTTGGGATGATTACAAGCTTCTCAACGCCAGACATTGCTATGTTGCGGTGGATTGCCTACATTAAGTCCTTAAATCCTGAGTTTAAGCACATTGCAGGTAAAGACAATACAGTGGCAGATATGCTATCAAGGGCAAGGTATGAAGATGAGTCACAAATGATTGACAAGGGAGATGATGTAGGCACAAAGTTCTATTCTATCTCTCATGTCAAAGGTAACAATGTCTGCATGACTAATCTACTTGAATCATTCTTGAAAGAGCTTTATGAAGGTGATTGGCTTCTTATTGGAAGCTACTTGAGTACTCTAACAAAACAGGATGATTGGTCTGAACAAGAATTCAAGAGGATATGCAGGAAAGCATATGGGTACTTTTTGAGGGATGGTTACTTGTGGAAGCATCCTAAACAAAAATGTGCTACACCACAACGGGTTATATGTAAAAAAGAGACTCAAGTCAAGCTCATGCAAGAGTTTCATGAGAGTCTATGGGCTGGACACAGGGGTGTGTGGGAAACCTTCTCCAAGTTGAAAGAAAAATATTGGTGGAAGGGTATGTATAAAGATGTATCTCAATTTGTAGAGTCATGTGTAACTTGTCAAATGTATTCAAATGTTCGACATCGTGATGGATTGCACCCTACATATCCACTAGCCATGCACTATAAATGGGTTGTGGATCTAGTCACAATGCCTTTAAGACTCTGGCAGATGAGATACTTGGTTCTTGCACGAGAAGACCTAACTAATCAGGTTGAAGGAAGAGCATTAAGAGCTAAAACCACAGAAGCTATGTGCAAATTTCTTCTTGAAGAGGTGATTTACCGTTATGGTTGTGTGGGAAAAATCACTGCAGATAGAAGTAAACTGGATGCCGAAGAAGCAAGGGAGTTATTTTCTAGATTAGGAATCAACCTTTCTCTTACTACAGCTCACAACACTGAAGGCAATGGAAAGAGTGAAAGAGGGCATCCTCCTATCATCAATGCTTTGGCCAAGGCTTGTCAAGGAAGAGTTGGTGAGTGGCCAAAACTGTTACCATATGCTCTATGGGCTAATCGTACAACACATAGCTCAGTAACTGGTTGCATGCCTGCGGAGCTAATGTATGGTCAAAAGCCAGTGATGCTGATTGAAGATACAATTCCCACATGGAATGTACTACCTTGGCAAGAGGGGCTTAGCAGGGAAGGTCTCCTTGCACTGCGTATAAGGCAACTAGAGAGAAGACCTAGAGACATTGAAGCTGCAAAAGAACGACTCAAAAATGCAAGGTTGAAAAACAAGGACTACTTTGATAAGCGACATCAACTCAGGAGCAAAGCAATTGACAAAGGTGACTGGGTTTTAGTGTATGATATTAGCCTTGATAACCAGCACACAGTCATGCGTAAGTTCTCAAGAAGATGGTTTGGATCGTATGTTGTAAAGCATGTGCATAAAAATGCTACTTACAGTTTGTCTGAACTAGATGGTACAGAAGTAGAGATTCCCATTGCAGGAAAAAGAATCAAAATGTTTAAGAGAAGAGGAGATAATGATCTAGAAGAAGAGCAAAAACCAGGTGAAGATCAAAGTGAACATGAAGCTCTGGAATCATCGAGTGAAGAAGAAATCAAGGAATATATACAAGAGGTCTGATCTTACAAAGAGACAATGTGGCACATACCGGAGGATGTGCAGGTTTAAAGGGGGTGGATGTCGTGCTATGGCACGTATATAGTGGGAGCGGGCATTAAACAATTTACCTTGTGACTTTTTGACACATAAGTATACTTCATATAATACTCATATGCATAAATAAAATCTTTCTACCATACCTTAGTATTACCTTTGAAATAATATAAATGTACATTACTATTAGAAAGTACTGCAAGAGAAGTATCAATGATTGTGCCTCTTTTTGTATGGGGGAAAAGCATTTGTATATTTCTTCTAATATCTCAGTTATACCTACCATATATAAAGTATTTTCTTCTTTTCACATTTATTTAATAATATAACCCTTCAATAATGCATACCTTCTTGGATACATACAAGAGGGAAGGGCCTACTAGAAGACTTTATGAAAAGGAAGATCCAAATCTTCTTGGACCATCCCAATTTAAAAATCCCGACCTAAGGGCATGGAGAAAAGGTAAAAACCAAGTAAATCTCTTTTAGTAGGCCAATTTTGCCTTTTGAAGCATGTCAATCCGAGTTACAGGTCAAAAGTTACACGGAAACCAGTGAAAAACCCTCTCACAACTACACTGCAAGAAGAGATCGTAAACAGGTGAATCAAGTGAAAAGAGGTAATCTTGGTTTTTTTCCATAAAATAAGATATTTGCAGGATGAAATTCATAAGCATGTGAATGTGACACCTCAAAGATGCCTTGAAGGACAACACACACAAGTTGGGACCCCCTGCTGGAGCCACACAGAAGATGCCTAGGTGGGGCCCACAAAAAACATGCACCCACATGGAGCCTCAACGACCAAAAATGCTGAATCTCATGATATTTTGAGTCCTAATATTGCCCATTTTAAGAAATATCCAAAGAACATTTGATTTGGGCTAAATCTTTAGCCTAATGAAGTGATTATGTAAAACATGGCTCCCTCACCTATAAAAAGGGCAACCTTCTCTTCATTGGAAAACGTTATGAGTGAATGAGAATATCTCAATTCCATAGTGACACACTCATCTTAGTGCCACACTTTCTCTTGAAGAAAGGCTGAAGTCTTGCCTCATCTTCTCTCTCCATTAAGGTGGTGGCGATTGCTCTCATGTAAGATATATGTTGTTAGTTTTACATTCATTTGCATATCTAGTCCAATACTTGTCTCTAACTCTATCTCTATCTCTCATTATCTATCTTTAATACCACCACCACACTTAGATTTATCTCTAATTCTATCTTACTCCTCCTTCGATCTCTTTTGTTGTGTCCTAATTGTTTCATTGGAAGGTATTCAAGCAGCAACCTTGTCAATGTAATGGGTACAACCTTCTTGCGGGAAACAATTATGTGCACAAGGTTAGTAACCCTATCTTCATCTTCCACAAGCATATCTCCCTCTTAAGGTTCTCATTCTCTTCCAAAAACTCTAGAATCTCCTTGCTACAGGTACTTCTCTCCCCGCAGTATCCTCATTGCCTAAGGGCAACAATAGGGCTTGGGAGAGAAACTCTTTTCTTCTTCTCCTTTCACTTCTTTCACACCTTTATCTTTGAACATACTAAGTATATCATTGATGAACAACCATAATCCACATAGAGGTAATTTATTTCAATTCCATTCAGTGCAATCTATTAGGATCAACATTTGGATTAGTCGAAAGATTCACTTTCAGCAACGCATAGTGTTTCTATTTGGTTCTGAAAGGCTCAAAGAAATACTTCTCTCACCAGACCCCATCGTACTACCTATTATTGAATATGAGTTCTCTTTTGATGTGAATGTGGTTATTTTATTATAAATCAAGAGGATTTGTACTCACAACTAATCCAAATCGCTAGACAAAACATATACATTACAGTAAGCACAAAGCTACAGTTCCAAAGAGCAATCCGCAGCTTATTTGGATAATAAAGATTAAATATCATTAACTCATCCATTAATCCTTTTATCCTACCCATGATACGATATGATCGTAATCTCGATGTTTTGATTTTTGTTTTGTTCTGACTATCTTTCATGAGATCTCTCCATCACATGTGTGTTTGTAAGGAAAAGTGAGCGGCTTCTTTGGCTACATTTCTTCTTTAGCTCTAGAAGCTATGTTATCTACATCTTAGGTCTTTCTCATAACCCTTGAGCTTCCTCACAAACTCTCTCAGCAAGAGGCCCGATGCCTTCCTGGCAAGACCGCCTACTTCTTGACAGCGTAGGATGTCTACTGGGACATAGGGAAGTGAAAAATAGACTGAGGACATACAGTGATGTTTCAATTGACTTAAGAGTTATACAACCTCTTTCAGAAGTGAATTTGGACCTTGTTTGATCTTTTTGACAAAGCAAAGATGGAATTAAGACTTTTTAGGTAAATTTGCCAACATCCGAGGGAAGTACAGTTCCGGATTAGCAGACCTAATCTAGAACATTAGAAGTGTATAAAATATAGTAGTGGTTGATTTAACCCTTCAGTTATACCAATCATTACTAAACCACCTCTAGCAATTAAATGCTTTGATTCGATTGCCCTAATTAAACGCTTGTGTACAGGTATATTCAGCAGCAAAGCAAGAAGTTGTGCGGAAACTGATCCTTTGCCAAGTGAGTGGTTGGATTTGTGTTAAGTTGCATTGCTAAGTTTGATGAATTTAAGATCAAGAAGACAAATTTTTAGAGACCAAAATGTGTCAGGTGATCAAGGTAGCTTAGTGTCCACCGAGGAGAGTCTAACTCACGTAAGGCTAGATCCACTAGCACCGATTATTGAGGAGGGTAGTGATACTGACACTTCATCAGACAAGTCCTTCTTCATGATGGGTAGTCAACAGCCAGGAGGTTTCTCCAATGAAGGACCAATGCTAGGAGGAAGTACCTCCCTAAATCCTTCGAACGATTCCAAGTTCACTATAATCTTCTTAGAAGGAACAAACTCGAGGGGAGCCCTAGTTTATTTTGACTATCGAGGACGCAAGTGTATTTGTATTGAAGAAAGACCTGCTCAGAGATTAGAAATAATTCAAGTGTATGATGATGGAGATAGATTCTGAGACAAAAAGGGGAACCACTATGTGATAGTTAGTAATTGAGGATTACAATAGATATAGAGATAACGTGGAAAAAGGAAAAATAGTTTCAGAAACTCAAGAACCGCCTCCAAACATTGATCAACGTAGAGAGCTTTTTATGTATGATAAGAAAACAACCAGGGTCTCAACCTATAATGAGAATGTGGGGATTTACAATCATGAGAGCGAGGGAATAGTCTCTTACTTCCGATGCAAAGAACCCTACCCAAAAAAAATAAGCAAAGACAAGGTTCTTTACCTATTCTCTTATGAAATTGCTATGGGGAAGGATATCGTTTTTGTTGATAGGTATGGGCGAGAATTCAAATGTATTCTCCCAGAGGAGGTAGAAAAGGAAAGAGTCCCAGAAGCATCAACATATGCCCCCGAAGACATGCCAAGAGCCACCTACACCCCTAGCAAATTGACATATCCATTTTCAGAAGAGTATGACGTGACCTCACATTCTACCCAACAACAGACGTTCAACTACCAAAACCAACCAGCAACTCAACCATCATTGCAGGCATTGCTTCGACAGAGTGCAACATTAGAACAGGACCTAAACCAAGATGGTTATCCAGCCGCACGAGGGCTAAGGGATTTACAAGAACCACCACTCTATTCATGGTATCAAGGTGAGAGTAAGCAAAAAACTCAAGGGTCACCAGAGCCTGGAAGACCACCCATAGAGTGAGTTCGAAGAGATGAACCATCTCTTGCAAAAACTGTCAAAAATTACATCTTAGGAGCACCAGTGGGAGAGGAACCCGTCCATTACCGAATTCCAGAGGAGGTATATCAATTAGGACGAGGAGATCCAATGATGAGATTTGTAGACCATCGTAAAATTAGACCTTCTCAAGTGAAAAAATGGGTAAACAAGAAATACACGGGAAACAAAGATCCTAGTGATCATGTAGCAGCCTTTGTGGGCGTAGTTAGAGCTGAAGAGGTGTTAGACTTCCCTACCCAATTTGGAGGGTTTGGACTAACCCTAGAGGAGGATGTTGCTACCTAGTTTGACTCTGTGGAGCGTAGAGACTTTGAGTCTATGGAGGAGGTGTTTGACAAGTTTATTGAGGAATTATCACAAAGAGGGATAGCTCATAATACAGTCCCACAAATCCATAAATTCAAACAAAAATAAGGGTAGTCTGTGCAAAAGGCAGCCCTACGACTAAAAAGATATGTTAAGTTCTGCCCTGTGGAAGAACAGCCAACTCAGTCCAGACTTATGCTTATATTTATTCAAGGACTGAGGAATGTAGATCTCCAGAAGGACTTACATATGAAGAGGAGCACGATGTTAAATGAGTTAGATAAGGAGGCTCTTTACCTTGTAGACAATTGTGCGGTCTACAAAGAGGGTGAATTCAAGGATCTTGACGACGATTCATCCTCATAACAAAGTCGAAGCAAGTCCGCTAAGACAGCACCGAAAGGAGAAGTAGCTATAAGCTAGGAGCAGCTTGTAGAAGAAGTGCTAAAAACGATTAACCTGTATGCCAAACCTCAGGCTAAACAACCAAAGTGGTGTGCTGTTGAACAAAAATGGACAAACCATGGGACGTAGGAATGTTATTATAACAAGGGATATGTGAGAGAACGACCGTATGCTCCCCAGGATCAGGTAGCATCTCCTCAACTTCCACAGATGCCTAGATACCTGTAGGTGTAGAAAGACCACAACAAGCGTTGGGGCAACAACCACCCCTACCAGGATTACGACCGGTTGGCATAAGATACACAACAATCGTAACCGAACCAAAAGAGAAGGATTTGGTACCTATACATGTATATTATGAAGATCGCAATGGATATGCTGCAAATCTTGCCTATTATCCACTGGAAGAACCCTCAATGCCAGAACCATGGAGCATGATAGGAAGTGCAGGACCACCAATGACTGCACAGGCAGCAGGAGAAGGAAGATATAGCTTGGATGAACGAACATTGTTGTTCATATCCAACGGAGGCATGGGAGGGCAGAGACATGCATACCAACAAAGAGGAGCTCAAAGAGCACCTCAACAACCTAAGGGACCCTGCTACAAGTGTGGTGGAGACCATTGGCTAAGAGACCGTCCTCATGATGAAATCATTATAGTCAACGCATATTGCACCGAGTGTGGAATTACTCATTTAATTCTTGATTGCCCTAAGAACCCAAGCAAGAAATCATTAGATTCAACGCATATTGTACCGAGTGTGGACCCTGCTACAAGTGTGGTGGAGACCATTGGCTAAGAGACTGTCCTCATGATGAAATCATTAGAGTCAACGCATATTGCACCGAGTGTGGAATTACTCATTTAATTCCTGATTGCCCTAAGAACCCAAGCAAGAAATCATTAGAGTCAACGCATATTGCACTGAGTGTGAAATTACTCATTTAATTCCTGATTGCCCTAAGAACCCTAAGAGACCGTCCTCATGATGAAATCATTAGAGTCAACGCATATTGCACCGAGTGTGGAATTAATCATTTAATTCTTGATTGTCCTAAGAACCCAAGCAAAGGAGAAAAAACTACCTTGAACATGCTGGAAGCAGTGCCTTCCAGTCGAGGGTCAGAAAACGAGACAATAATACCTATTCAGGCAGTGACCCTTGACTGGAAGCAGTGCCTTCCAGTCGAGGGTCAGAAAACGAGACAATAATACCTATTCAAGCAGTGACACGAGCCCAAGCTCAAAGAATGACGAACGAACCCATAATTGAACAGCCAAAAACCGATGCCCCAAGTTTAGAAGTGAAGAATCATAGAATCACTTGGAAAGCTAGAAAGGTGCGTATGAAAGCTAGGAGTGAACAAAAGCAAACGGCTCTATCCGAGGAGTTAAAACACGCAAAGGATATATTAGAGTGGTTAGAGGATCTAGCTAGTCTAAGTTCACACACTGTGACAACCATAGCACCCAAGGAAATAGCAGAACCAAAAGTGCATGATCACGAGGATCCGTGTTGGCAGAAAAGGTAAATGAGCAGTTAGACGCACTTTTAAAAGCTTACTAAGCCAGACTCAAAAACAACCAAACCCAAGAGCAAAGAAGGATGACTTATCCATATGCTAAAATAGAAAAACAGAGGTTGAAATGTGTCGAAAGATGATTGAAACAACTCAATCCTTCATAGAAAATCCGCTTGGTAAACCTGCAAGTTTCCAACACCTATCAAACCAACTTTAGAGAAACAAGTACAAATGAAGGAAAGACTCATGAATGCCTCTGTGTCTAGGGGAGAGCCTATCATAGTGCCAAATACAACAGATGAGACAAGTGAGGGGTTCCAGCCTAAAACATTGGTAGAAATGGGTAGGGATTGTAATGGTCTAGATGACCTGTGGAAGCAAATCTGTTGCCAACGAAGCTAACAGGGTGAGTTACCACATGAATAGCATGATAAAAGAGAAAATGAGATCTTACCTCCTATTGAAGAATTTTGAGGCAAGATCACAAATGAACTTTGATATACATTCGCAAGGGGGAGACCAGGGATCAATTAGTTCGAGGTACAGCCAACCAGACTCACTAAAAACTCTATCCTCTTAGTTAGGAGAGTATGAATCCAAGTCTGAGGTGAGAGAAATACAATCCCAAAGACTTTCTTCTAACAAAGTGATGGATTCACAAGGGTTGATTGAGTTGTTGTCCACCCCTGTGGCATGTACAATCACATTAGCCGAAATCCTGAGGTTACGACCAAACATCTGGACCACTGTAGGCAAATGCTTAGAAACATTTGGAGTAAAAGACCCCACCTCGAAGCTTCAAGAAGAGATCAGAGAATTGGACAAGTCTCAACTAAACACTAGGCCAGTACCTTTAAACAAGGTTGGAGAATATTGCGAGGGGGGAGATGGAAACACCACGCTACCAGTAGAATTTGAGGGAGTAATTTCCAAAGCTATTCTAAACAAAGGAGCAGAAGTCGCTATTGCCACTAAGGAAATTTGGAAAAAATAGGGAAAACCGGCTTTGAGAGCTACCAGAATGAAATTGCAACTGGCCTTTAGGAATCTTAGAAAAAGTAATTGTCACCTCGTGCGGAATCGAGTATGAACACACATTTGCAATAGTCGATTTTGACAAAAAGAACAATTACGAGATCATCTTGGGAAGACCATTCATGAGACAATTAAAGATGGTCCACGATTGGGGTTACAACCACATATACCTCAGACATGGAGAGACTACACCTAAAAGACCATAGTTACAAAGATGTAAACCAGACAATAGTGGAAGAGTTTGATTCGGCTACATTGGCAGGGTCCGAACTCCCAGCATGGTTAGGGCAAAAAAAAGAGCTATGGATGTGCAGAGCTTCACATTGTGGGAGCTTAAAAAGAGAGGAATGCGTCTTAAAAAGATCTATTGAGGACAAGGATTATATTCCGGAACCTTTTCCTGAAGATGCCTGAGAACCTTTGGAATGGGAACACATACTAGAAACATTGGACATCTGTACCATTACAGATAGCCCAACGACAAAATTTTGTGATAAGGATGGCTATGATGTGCTACCCTATTACACGGTAAGCCTTATACAAGGAGGAGATGAGATTGTAGAACCACCAGAACAAGAAGAGTTTAATAACTCCTCTGACCATTTGGAGGAAAATAATGATGCAGATAACGAGTGTTCAAACAACTCAAGCAAGCGTGGGGAGAAAACAGAGAATATCAGGTTTTATGATTTTGCCAATCAGCACCCTAGACGCCAGGAACGCTATAGGAGAAAATGAGCAAAAAACAAAATGAGAGGGAACCTGATGCCCGGGATAAAAGATAAAACTCACTATCTAATGCTTGTCAAAGCAGAGGATTGTGTAAAAGACCAAATATTAGGAAGATTCTCGAGAGTGTGAAAGGAAAGGATGCAAGAGGAAATAAAACAAGTACAAAAATCTAAAACATAAACAAAATCAACAAAATCGCAAAAATCAAAACAAGAAACAACAAAGACCCAAAGTGGACCAACTTGGAACGTAAAAAGAAATACCAAGAACTAAAACGGTCATTACGAGAGGTATGGAGGACTGAGGGAGAAAGTGATGGTAAGGGGGAGTCAGAAAAAGGAAATATGAATGTACCATCACACTATCGAAAATCCACCATCCAGGACAAAAGAATCATAATGACACCACCAGTCGGGGAAAGAATAAACCAGGAATCTTACGATGGGCCGGAAAATGAAAAACTTATAGACCTCGTTGAACCAGGTGAAAAGCCTCATCCGGTCTATATCGCAACTAATTTAGAGCTTGAAGAAGAAGGACAGCTAACACAACTTCTCAAGAAGGATAAAGATGTGTTTGCATGGTCCTACAAAGACCTCAAAGGAGTTGACCCATCGATATGCCAACATAAAATTGCTTTGAAATCAGATGCCAAACCCAGCAAACAGCGTCCTTATACATATAATGACACATTTTCTAAACGAATCAAAGAGGAGATTGACAAGCTGATGGATACTGAATTAATTTATGAAATCAAGCATACAGATTGGGTGTCACCCATTGTTGTTGTCCCCAAAAAGAACAAAAAGCTGCGAGTGTGTGTGAACCTCAAAAAACTAAATGCAGCCACCATAAGGGATAATTATCCCTTGCCGATCAGAGAACATGTACTTGAGAGGGTGCCAGAGAAACGAGATTATTCCTTTCTGGATGGATTTTCAGGGTATAACCAACTTGCAATTGCATTAGAGGATCAACAAAAAACAGCGTTTGCCACAAAATGGAAAATATATGCGTATAGAGTTATGCCTTTTGGCTTAACCAATGCACCAACTACCTTTCAGAAGTTAATGACGCATGCGTTTAAAGAATACCTGAGAATATTATTAGAAATATATATGGATGATCTTTGTATACACTCTCTTCTATGAGAAGAACATATAGACCATTTACAAAAGGTATTTGAGAAGTGTAGAACATATCAAATCTGTCTTAACGCGGATGTTGCATTTTTATGGCTAGACAAGGCCGCATCTTAGGACACATTGTCTCAAGAAATGGCATAACCACTGACCTAGACAAAATCAAAGTCATAGTAGACCTGTCCAGGCTTACTAACGCGAAACAAGTGCAATCCTTCATGGGACACTGCGGATATTATCGAAGATTCATATGTATGTATGCAGTCATTGCACAACCTCTGTATCGCTTGTTAGTCAATTTCGACTGGACTGAGGAGTGTGAAACTTCATTCCAAAAGCTTAAGTAAGACCTTGTATCAGCACTGGTACTTAAGGCACCAGATTGGAAAAAGATATTCTATGTTCACATTGATGCATCTCCATATGCAATCGGGAGTATTCTGGCTCAACCTAGAGACAAAACAATGGATTTCCCAGTTTGTTACGCAAGCTAATAGTTAAACAGCCACTGAAAGAGAGTGGTTAGGAATGATTTATGTTGTAAAGAAATTTCGAGATTATTTGCTTGCAAACAAATTTGTGTTCTTCACGCATCATCAAGATCTTTTGTATCTGGTAAATAAACCATGCAATACAGGCAGAATTGTACGTTGGTTTATTATATCGCTAGAGTTTGATGTCCAAGTGGTAGTCAAAAAGGGTAAAACTCATCTACGGGCGGATCATCTTTCAAGGCTACAAAACGGGGAAGCTCCTGAAGGAGTAGATGATGACATTCCTGAAGCGTATCTTTTTAATATTGAAATGATACCCAAATGGTCTCAGAAAATTGTTAGCATTCAAACAAGGAAGACAAATCCAAACAGCAAACAATTCAACAAACAAAAAATTTTCAGTTGATTGCAGGAGGACTATATCATCTAGGATCGGACCAAATTCTATAATTATGTATAAATCCGAAGGAATTCAAGTGTTATCTTGAAGAAGCACACGTTCAAGATTGTGCATTTCATTGTTCATCAATGAAAACACACTAGAGACTGAAACAATTAGGGGTTTGTTGGCCAACTATGTATGCTGACACACATGCTTATGTTAACAATTGTATTATATGTAGTGCCAAACGACCAGTGGATCAACCGACATTGTTTCAAGTAAACATTGCACCTGCATGGAGTCAATATATCATTGATTTCTTAACCAAATAGACGTTTCTTTAAAACATAACAAGAGCACGAAAAAGGGCTATAGAGCTGGAGGCTCGCGACTATAATTTAATTGGGAACCAACTCTATAAGCAAGGAAAGGACAATCAACTTAGAATTTGTACAAGTGAAAGTGAATACCTAGTGATTCTAGAACACGCACATGGAGGCATAAGTGGAGGCCATTTTTCAAGCGATAAGACGACAAAAATTTTCTTAACTGCAGGAATATGATGGCCTACATTGCATATGGATGCTGAGGAGTTTGTAAAGCGTTGTGACGCATGTCAGCGCACCAAGGTGTTGATAAAGAGAGATGAAATTCCACTACGGCCAATGATGGGAGCAAGGGCATTTGCAAAATGGGGCATTTATTTTGTGGGGCCTATTTCACCCCCTGCATATCGCACCCATACCCAGTATATCATTGTGGCTACGGACTATCTCACAAAATGGGCGAAAGCTAAGGCATCACAAAAAGTAGACGCACGAACCACTGGAAATTTTTTGTATGAGAATGTCTTTGTACGATATAGATTACCATTAGAAATTGTCAGTGATCGAGGAACACATTTTCTTAATGAAGTCATTGAATATCTGCTAGAGGAATTCATGGTCATGCATAGAAAATCGGCTCCATATCATCCACAAGAAAATGGACAAGCTGAGGCCACAAATAAAACACTATGCACGGTTCTCACTAAAATTGTATCAGAGTCAAGGATAGATTGGGATCAGCAGTTACACTCAACACTATGGGCATACAAGGTAGCATACAAAACATCAATAGGAACAACACCGTACAACATGGTGTTTGGCCTAAATGCTATATCACCCATAGATTTTTTAATTCCAATTCTACGAGTAGTGAAACGCTTAGAATGGACAGGGCATGAGCTCTCTTCAAGAATAGATGGTCTTGAAATGCTAGATGAACTTCGCTTACGAGCTGTAGCTTTGATCTATGCTAAAACGAGAAGACAAAAATAATTTTTGACAAGCATGTGCACACAAAAGAGTTCAAAATAGGTGATTATGTACTTGTTTATACCTTGAAGCAACATGCCAAGAAACTTAAAAAGCGAGGGATGGGACCCTTTGTGATTAGCTTGCTACATTAGTAGGTGAAGAAATGCAAAATTGGATTAGTGGGTGTCGATTACAGAAATATCATTTACCACTAACACAGGATATGTTTCAACAAATCCATCAAGAAAAACAAAGGATGAAGGAGAAACAGAGGGTATGAGAAGAAGCTCAAGCAGAAGCAAAAAACGCATTGCAAAAAGATGGCTTCTATGAAAACAACAACAGTGTGGCTCACCTTTTCGAATAAATTCTATTCGACTAACGAATTTTGATGAAGACACAGTGGAGCCAATAATTGCAGTCAAAGTGGGTAGCAATCAAGTTGAATCGACGACATTTCTTGATTCTGGAGCTCAAGAAAATCTAATCTCTTATAGACTGCATGTACCGAAAGCTCAAGCCCACAGGTCAACTACATCCTACTCCACCAGTGCTGGAAAGTAGTGCATCACATTCGCTAAAAACATTGGGCTCGATTATATTGCATGTACAACTACATCAATATATTTACCCACACAAGTTTTATGTGGTCGAGGATGAAAGCACACAACACCCCATGTTGTTGGGACAACCTTGGAAAAAAGAGTATAATGTGCAAATAATATTAGAATGCGGATGCAGTCAAAATTCAGCATGCACAAGAACAACAGATGGTAGCCTTTGCTCCGCAACCCCGCAAGAACTAGATGGCAGCAACACAATCATTGTATAAAGAACCAAAAGGATGGGTGTCACTAAAGAACAACAGGATACCCATGGCGACCAAACATGTAACTGCCAACCATGTTCACTCCAACCATAAAACAACATTGATCGCAATCAAAAGATCAAGGTTAGCAACACGAGAAAAACAAGTATGGGTGTGGAAGGATAGAGGTGACATGGCAAACAAACCACAACACAACAGAAGAAGTCAACAGAAGTAGACAGTTCAACCAAGAACCAAGGGAATGAAAAAGATATGGATCCCCAAAGAATTCTCAATAACAACTTAAGTGCGACTCGCATTTTGATCAACAACAGGAACTCCCTTCAGTACAAGCAACATCGACATGCAGACACACACGACATAAGAAACCAGCAAACCGATCTATGTGGGTGCCAATCAGCAACAAAATAATGACAACAACGGAAGTAGCAATAAGACTACAAAAATATCAAAGCAAATCTACAAATGGAAATCAAGAGAGACAAAGACTACGGCCAATTCAGCCGTGACAATTCTCTACAAGGAGACAACCATGGCCATATCGACTGTAGCGGCAAACCAAGCGACTTTTGCATGAAAGACAATCAAACATAGAGCGGTGGAGTTACAAATTTTACTTACAAAGAAAATCCTCCAACCAAATCAACAATAAACAAGAAACCTCAACGGCGAATGCCAATAAGCATCTTGCTTATACCCTCCTCTTGCACAGCATTAATTTCTCCATGCATTGACCGAGTATGCATCATGTAGGGCCACATTACACGGCCAAGCATTAGCACAATTTTTCACTCTATACACGGCACATACACCGAGGGGATACCTTGTCATCCAGGAGGACTCCGGCTAGGAGGGGGGGAGGCATTTTCAAATGTGGACCCGATGGAAAAAGAGCAAAAAAGGGCATGTTCTTTGACTATTTTACAAGGTTTCCGTTTGATTGCAAAATTTTCTGGACTAATCCAAGTACATATGCCCTTATAAAACATGAATCTATAAGTATATGGGGCCAAACGCCGAATCAAGCCCCTAGGTGTGTGTATATAAGTAAAAATAGCCATTTTTTGGGCAAAATATCAAAAAAACGAAGAAATCCGGCCATAAAAATTTCATGTGAGTGTATAAAGTGTTTTGTGATGATGTTTTTGATTTATTATGATTTTTGGGGATTTCCTGGGTTTAATTTGCTTTTTTTCTTTTAATTTTACTAATTTTCCGCAGAGAAACTTCAAAATTCCAAAAAGTAGGTGAAAAACGATTGTAATGAAAAACAAAACATATGGGGATGCTCAGTGACTATAGGAAAACCTATGGTACAATGGGGTTGTAATTATGTGAATGGAGCGGAAAGCGTGTTTTGGCCAGATGTTGATCGAAACGTCAAATTTCTCGTAAATTGGGCAAATTGAGTCCAAATCGAGAAATTTTTGAGCCTAAACCGCACCTCGCAAGAAGTTGGGAGCACATATCAAATTTCATGGAAAGAGGTTCGGGGACCCCCATTATAAGAAATTTTCACTTCATTTTAAGCTCATTTCTACTATTGACTTTTGAGAGAGCTACTACCACCTAGAGCGAACGAGACTTCTAGCAGCTTCTACGATGCACACGACCACCCGACAAGCTCTAGACATGAGAGGTAGGCTCACCACCTTGAGATTTTTGCGCGTGTTTATTGTTTTGTCGCGAAAACTAGCGTAGGGTTCACAAGGGAAGAGGACAATAGAGACCTACAGGTAGCAGCGACCACCTAACGGCTAGCCCAAAAGCAATGAGGCTTCATTGGTGGCTTACCCTAGTATAGGAGACCACTTTTGGATGCCCAAAGGGAGTAGAAAACCATCGGGAAAAACCCTAATTCCTAGAGCCCCGCAAGAGTCCATCAAATGGTAAATTAGCAGAAAGGCACCCAAATGCTATCAAAACTCATGGGAAGGAGCATCTCGACATGCTCGAAAAGTCTATATAGCCCACATGGCCATACGGTGACCCGAATCCGCACTAAACTTCAGAAACGGAATTAGACACACAAAGCGTCAAATAGCTCTCGCAACCAAACCGCGTGTGCGTTTGCCACCAAACTTCACGAGCGGCTTTCCTAGACCATCAGCAACCGGTCCTATGGTGGTAGACCACCACAAGTCATCGACGACATGTAAACGCAACCACACGTGCTTCCAGAGTGACAAATTGCCAAACGGAGCTCCAGTGAAGCCAAAGACAACAAAAACCATATGGCAAGGATCCCTAGGGATCGTGAAGCTATGGAGACCAACATCAAGAAATTTCATCGCCAAAAAGCACTCCAAGAGTCAGAAAACGGTTCGAAGGCTCTGAAATCCACACAGGGATTTTCTTTCTATCAATTTGACTTTCTTGTTGAAATAATGCTTCAAAGGGACTCAGGGGGACTCAAGGCAGGTACCAGTAGCACCTCCAATATAATTTTCATCAGGAGACATCCTACGCGTAGGATATCTCAACGCCAAATATGGGCACCAAACCTAACATTTCTCATCCCACACAGCTTCTGAATAGCCTGTACATGCTAGTCACCAAGTTTCATCACATTTGGACAACAATTGACCTCATATGCATCAAAAAATGCAAAGTCAGAGCATAGAGGCAATAATGGGCCATGGACCTACCCAAATCAAATGAAACTTGCACAATACACTCATGAGCACATTGCCAAGCTATCTGTTGGGTCACAAATGAAGAATGATGAAATAGACATCCTACGCATAGGATGTCTAAATGACCAAATTGGCCCCCAGCTGATATTTTTCAGTTCGTGATCTCTTTATGACACTTTCATAAGCCCATATATCAAGTTTCAAGCCATTCCCATCACATTTGGCCCCCAACACCTCCAAGATGCAGTTTTTGAGCCCAAAAAACACTACACATGCTCTTACCAACACCAATTCTTGTCCAAATAAAAATCAAAGAGCAGGGCCATGTTCCACATGCCAAGAGTTACCCACAGAACCAATTTCAAGCTATTTTTATGAAAAAGACATCCTATGCGTAGGATATCTCCAGCATGATTATGACCTACTGTGCAAGAACTAACTTCATAGGGGCCATTAGCATGGTGCAAGGAGCCTGTATTTCAACTTTCAACCCATTTGAATATCATTTGCCACTTGTTGAGGACATCCTAACCAATTTGTAAGCCAAAATCTTGAATTTTCCCATAAATGCACTTCTTGATGCCCAAACCCAATTCCAATCACATAGCCATGTTCAATAGGTCAAGGACCACCAGCATACCAAGTTTCACCGAAAATAGGCAAGATAGACATCCTACGCGTAGGATGTCTACATGATAATTTTTGGCCAAAATGATACTGTGAGCACATGCAGAGTTTTCCTAGTTCCTTTTAAGTTTTATTCTCGAGTTTCAAGTCATCTGGATAGTTAAAACTCAGTTTCTTAGCTGATAGGGAAAAAAGGCCAACTTCGGACTACTGAGTGCAACAAGATCCATGGTAGCCGCAAAATCACCGGCAAAGTAGAAGAGAATGACAATAAAAGACTACTTGGAAGAATTAGAGCCATTTGTGATCCCATAAGGAACCCTGAAGCCAACTAGCACATGGATTCAGGATGATTTGCTAGAGTCCAATGATTTGAAGATCTACCAAGGCGTGATTAAAGATACTGAAGGAAATGCAGTACAGCTACCCATGATACCACGGGAGACCAACGAATTTGTCAGAAGGAAGATGGGAGATTATCTGGAAAAGCTGGACCTTCATAATTATTTTGAAGCTTTGCCAATGGGGATGGACATCAAAAGAGTGAGGGAATTTGTAACCACTATGAAAGAAGATGGAGTGGACAGAGTCACTGATCTGCAAGGCAAGCCGGATACCATGATTGTCATCATAGAGAGGGTGGTGGAAGCTTCTCTTGACATCTCCAACAAGGGAGATAGTGTGACAAAGCGCCGCGATGAAGTCAAGGTGTACTCCGAAAAGAAGAACAACTACACTTTTGAAGACATTGCAAACCCAAAGTGGCTATCATGAGCCAACTCTACAACCAATACTGCCACTTGAAGCCATTGCCACCACCTTCAACTGGGCAATGCAGAAGAGCAAGCAAAAAGTGATCAGTTATGCTACCTACATCCATGACAACCTAGTGAAAATGGGGAACAAAAATCCCACCTACATTGTACCTGGTGAGCTAATAACACAAGTGGTTTATGGAGCACTGCATGCCAAAGGAAATTGGCCTGAACATCCATCACAGAATGATTGGCTAAAGCTAAAAGAAGATAAAGAAGAGGAACCACCCAAAGCACCCAGAGTAGCCACACGGTTGAAGCGTCGGTTAGAGACCGTGCCAGAAGAGCCGCCGGAGTCAAAGAAAGGAAAGAAGGAAAGTGTATAAGTGCCGATCAAAGAAACCAAATCACAAAAAGCGGCGCGGCTAGAGAGACTAATGGAAAGCTTCAGAGTCGAAAGAGCACTCAAGGGAGATCTGAGTGAGCTGTGGAAGCCCTCCCTAAAAGCCATGTCGGGATCGTCTCGAAGGGTGCACCAAGATAGGTTTGAAGAATACATCAAAAACTTTGAGATCCTAGATGCTAAGACAAGAATATACCTAATATCCCATTTACAGAAGAAGAAGTGGACGAAGTACGATGATAGCAACTGGAAGAGCAGCAAGGCCAAGAAAGGGAGAGAAAGACCAAGGCGGCGGACCGGGACTTCAAGAAGAAGCCAACAACTCCACCTTCAAGCAAGGAGTCCAGCCCATCGCCATCACCACCTCCTCTTAGCCCTCCACAAACCCAAAAAAAGGGGGATGAACAAGAAGATTCAAAGCAAGAGAAGAGCCAAGAGAAAGAGCAGAAACAAGAAGCTGAATCGAAAGAGGAGAAGTTAGATCCATAAGAAAAGAACTTCAGAATATTTCTTGATCTACTCGTTGCGAAGAGGCAGCCACTGTGGCCTTTGAGTTGGCAAGAACAAAGCCCAAGGAACAGATGCAGAGCCTGCGGTTAGTGAAACTGAAAGAGATGGCCACTGATACAGTGGAACTACAGCCACTGACCAATGACTGGGATGTGGTGATGCACAAGCTGACCGAGCTAAGGGCAAGATCAATGGCCACGGAAAGTGAGATTGATAATTTCAAAGCCAATGAAGTTCAGATCAAGGCTGAAGTCGACACACTACAAAGACAAAGCCAAGAGAATATGGACAAACAAACAAAGTTGCAAGCTAGTTTGGACGCGGCATTACAAAGATGCCAGGGGATGGAACGAGAAAATCAAGAAGCAAAAAACAAGCTTCAAAGAGTTGACGAAGAATACACGAAAATCAGCAAGTCATTGACGGATGCAGAGAGAGAAAGGGAGAACCTAACTCTACAACTTGCTGAAGAATCCAAAGAAGTGGAAACCCTGAGTAATGCCAAAGAAAAGGCAGAGATAGAGCATGAAGCGAGCCAGGATGAAGTGATCGAGCTGAAAGATAAGATTAAATTCAAAGATCAAACCATCCAAAGGCTACGGGAAACTCCTACTAGAGTCATAGCTACTAGCTCGACTGGCACCACTTCAGAGAATGAGCTATATGAAGAACAAATAAAGGAGCTCCAAAAGGAGTTAACACTGGAGAAGCATCGAAGGCTAATGCTGGCCGAGGGGTCTATGGTAATGCAAAACCGCCTAGAAGAAGAAAATCAGGCCATGAAGAATGAGTTAGAAGCCATCAAGAGAAATCTCGAGGAGGCGGAAAAGATAAATGAAGATCTAAACGACCTACTATTTAACATGGGAGAGCAAGCAGAAGAGGAAAAGAAGACTCTTTAGAAGCAAATAGAAGAGCTGAGAGGCCAGCAGCAAATAGAAGAGCAGCAGTTTAGCACCGAGCCAGTAGCCATGGAGGGTATTGACATAGAAAACGTGTCAGATCTAGTGGACACCACCATGTAAGAGGAAAACCTAGTGGGCCCTCACAAGAGCCACAAGATCTGACCCAAGAAGAAGAAGAAAAGCTGTAAAAGGCCATAGAAGAGGCAGTCAAAGACACAACCAGAGAATCATTGGAGTGAGAGCATAGGGTGTTTTAGTTGTTGACTATTCAGAAGATAGATGCTAGTAACCTTCGGCGTAAATGGCTACAGCCCTCTCTCCCATATCCTCTACTAAAATATGAAGCTTCCACAATCAACAAACGAATAAAAGAGGCACGAACAGTGCCATTGTACAAAGCAGATATCTCCAAACCTGAAGGAGTCAAGCTGATAGTGGACTCTCAGCCCAGGTGGAGAAAGTCATGGCTGACAAAGTATCCTCAATATCTAATTCATCTGGTAGAGGCACCTAAAGTGATCAGAGATAACCTTAGTTTTTTTCCCCTACCAAGAATGAGGACATGGAAAGCCCACGAGATGCTGCAGAGAAGCCAACCTACTTGGCTAAATTACCCGAAGCTGCCAGGCTTGGAGGCAAGCGAGAGAATAAGTGAGCAATACATGGTGAAAACCCTAAGGGGCGCCATAAAATTGTTCACTAGCTCACGTGACCTATCTTGCATCATGATGAGAAAGATATGTAAAACACTTTCGGCAGTCTTCAAGACCTTCAAACCAGGCCAGGCGACAGACATTATCTTCTTCTTTCAAGATACATACAAATGTGCATACGATCTATTTGGTCAGCCTTCTCTCGAGGTCATACATGCATTGTATCAAAGGATTATGTTTTTTCCATCTTATCACCTCCAGGCCTTTGAAGAAGCCTTCCACACCGGCTTCTTCACAATCAGCACAAACATATTTGGCCCGACGCTACTAGCTCAACATGCGAGATATGAGTCACTTCTCAAGATGAGAGAAAGCCTACGTTGATGAAGTAGCTCAACTCCCATGTCGGGGATGACATGAACAAGGAGGGGGGGAGTGTTAGCAGTTGGACACACCCAACGAAGAATGACTACTCAGTGGAAAATTATTCTTTGTAATTATTCATTTATTGAGAAAAACCGACATGTCACCTTTGTAAATAGTGGGGCTTATAGAAGCTTCCAGATTGTATCCCATTTTTTACATTTAGATTGAGTAGATGGTCAAATTGGAACATTAGGGTTTGAGATTGTAAGGTATTTATACCACTTTTTGACCTTAATGAAGAAAACCTTTGTCATTTTAAAAAAGTAATGTTTGTGAGTGAGCGTACTGTGTATGAGAGAGAGTGAGAGTTTCATATTGACGCTACATGTGTACCTGTGGTCGGAATTGAGTGCGGGGAAGTGCAGCGTGTTGCCCTTGACGAGAGCTACGCGCCGATACCTACATTGGAGGCGTACGATCTGGTTTTGCGAGCTTGACCTACGAGCTTCATCTGGTGATTCAGTGAGCATACGTTATTCATTTTTTCATTTCAGCATATCCACATGTTCGCATTGAGTAGAGATAGTCATTAGGCACTTTAGATTTTGGAAATGACGACCTGCAAACTTCATCCAGACATCCTACGTGATTTTGCACCAGGTGTTTAGGGTTGGGCTTTTGGTTCATAGACCTTATGTAACAAGACTTGATTTTGAGGTGTTTTAGTAATAAATTTTGTTCTCTAGGAAGTTTTTGTCGTTTTAAAGTTAGTCCACTGTGTAGAAGGATGTGTGGATTATTTTCGTCTGATAAAATATTTTGATCCGGAAGGCACTTTCTGGGGCATTTTTGAAGGCGTTAACGTGGGATTTTGAAAAAGTGATGTATGAAGCGATTGAAGCCTGTGTCATAAGGAACAACTTTGGTTCTTTGAGTCTTCAGAGATTTTGATGTTTTGATGCTCGTTGAGGGCCAAAGATCAAGAAAAAAGTTGGATTTACTGTTTTTGCATCTTTTTTGTAGAAAATGCGTTTTTGCAGGTTGATTTTCAGCAAATGAGAGCAGGCTATGGAAATTTTCCATCACATAGCCGTCGAAGAGCGCAGCGAGGGCAACAAGATTGTGTGAGACGAACTTGGGCTGTTTTGGCTCCGTTTGGGAGTTATGTTCAGTTGAAAACAGCTCAAAAATTGTGGACGGATCGCTTCGCGATCACGTTTTTACCTTGTTCTCGCAGGTATATTGGCGCGCAAGTCGAGTCGACCGAACGCCCAAAATAGAAAAGCGGCTATTTTAAGAGGTCGCAGGCTTTTGGAGAAGAAAGGAGAATAGAAGGACGGGTGGCGCGTTTTAGGGGGATTCACCGATTTCTCTTCTGCGAGTGCGAGTGAGAGTGTGAGTGCGAGTGCGAGTGTGAGTGCGAGTGCGAGTGAGACGCTGCATGCAAGCGAATTGAAGCTCGGGGGTGGTCAGGAGGTTCGAGCTCCATACAACGGAGTGCGCCCATATATTTTGCTCCTCTGTTGTATCAAACACTATCAATACAAAGATTTCTTCCTCTGTTTTGCTGTCTATCTCTATTATTCGGTTCTCGTGACACCTTAGGAGGGAGAGTGACCTATTGGTGTTAGTAGGGTCTCATTCAAGTTCTGTGGCGTTTCGAGAATGTTTGATGGGTATTCTGCTCTTGAAAGTGTTGTAGGAAATCTTCTCTTATGCACTCTTGAAGGCTATAGCTTAGACATTGGGTACAGGCCTCTATACGAATTAGTGAGAGTCGGTCAAGTGTAGAATGACACCCTATGCTTGCTTCCACATGCTTGCGGGTCGAGCTTTGTGCTTAGCTGACAAATCTTGCTAGGTGAGTTCTCGCTGTGCTGACATTCGTTGCGGCATATCCGCCGACCCTCCCCTTTCTAGAATGATCACGTCCTTAAGGAACGACACTTCCTTGTACATTATGTGCTAGCTCTCGTTCACCGCATCACTCCTAGGGGAGATTTGTTACATGTGGTAGTGATATGTGTCAACACACTTAGGATTTCCAAGGCACTCTTTGCTAGTGCATGTGTACATAGCCAAATGTCAAGCCAATGAGGGCGCTCTCGAAGAGAAACACAGGCGTGAGAATGGAGAGGAAGGGCCTTCAAAATTGTTAGGAAATAAGACGTAGCTAAATAGATATTTGAGTAGATTATTTAATGGAGAGAGATAGATTTCACACACAAAAGATTATAGAGTAGAGAGAGAGAGAGTACACACGATATACATGGTTCACCCAATGTGGGCTACGTCCACGGGAAAGCAGCCACTCAATGGCTTTAGTACTTCAAAACAAGAAGTAGTTTACAAATGGATTATACCCTTAATAGAGCTCCCGCCTTGTTTCACTCTCACCACCTCACACTCACCTTGTTGCATCAACTTCACACTATATAATGTGTGTAAAAATGGCCTCCTTTTATAGGCCAAAAGGGCTGCCCTCTCTCATGAGAGTAAGCCATGTGTAGCCGCCCTTGTGTAGATAGGTCCAAATCAGACCCTCCAATCTGCCCATGTGTAGCCTCCCTTGGGAAGACAAGGATGCTTTTGAATTCGGCCACCGGCCATTGAATTCCAACTAGCGGCCACCGGCCAACCGGCCAACCGACCGGTTATTTTCTTACCATTTTTTTGCCGCCGTCTGACCATAATATTCCAACGAAAAGGAATATTCCGGTGAATCTCTCACTACGTCATCAAAATTGATTTTCACCGATCAAAGTTGACTTATGTTTGTGTTAAAGTTATCTAGGTGTTCTGCAACAACTGAACCATTCTCTACCATCTTTAGATTGAACAAGTGCTTCATAAGAAATACCTTATTGGATGCTGATGGTTTCTCATAGAAGTCGTCAAGTGACTTCATCAAGTCCTCCGTGGTCTTCATCTCCGAAACATTGAAGGCCACAGTTGACACCAAGATTAACCCGATTGTTCCCAGTGCCTTTCTATCAAGGACAATCCATGCTTCATCTGCCATTGTTGCGGGCTTCTTTGCAAGACTGCCTAGTGGCAAATAGAGGTCCTTCTGGTAGAGATAGTCTTCAACCTGCATCTTCCAATATTGGTTGTTTTTGCCGTTGAAATTCTCAATCTTGATCTTTCCTTCCTTCTCCATAACTCCCACTCAATTCAAGGAATACTTTCCTTGAGACAACTTAGCTACGAGCAAACCTTGCTCTGATACCAGTTGTTAGGAAATAAGATGTAGCTAAATAGATATTTGAGTAGATTATTTAATGGAGAGAGATAGATTTCACACACATAATTCTTAACATCCAATTTCATACGTGGCCAAAAGAATGAACTTTTAATCTTTTCAAAAGTCTTACTCAATCCAGGATGACCAGAAAAAGGTGAGTTATGACACTCATGCAGAATTTAACTCTTAAAAGCAGAATTTGTAGGAATCTACAAGCGGTCATAATAATATAGATTTCCCTTATACAAGTGATATTTGTTCTCATAGATCTCACCAATATTCTCACGCAAGAATTTCAAAATAGGCATATAAAAGGAATCATTTTCAACTTCAGCATGTATCTCATCAATCAAATTGGATCGCACAACAGTCAACAATTACACATGGGCCTACGACTCAATGCATCTGCAACTTTATTTTCTTTCCCACACAAATACTTCAAGTCAAAATCATACTCAGCCAGCAATTCAATCCATCTCCTTTGTCTGTTGTTTAACAATGGCTGAGTGAAAATATACTTCAAACTTTGATGATCAGTACGCAATTCAAATTTGACACCAAGCAAAAGACGACGCCAATGTTTCAATGCATGAACAACAGCAAGCAATTCTAGATCATGTGTTGCATAGTTCAATTCATGTCGTCTTAATTTCCTAGACTCATATGCAACCACTCTTCCTTCTTGTGTCAAAACACACCCTAGTTATTCACCACTAGCATCACATGACACAACAAATGGTTTGCCCATATCAGGAACTTTCAAAACACAATTTTCTGCTATTTTAGCCTTCAAGGTCTCAAAAACAGTCTCACAGGTAAAAGTCCACACAAAACCCTTGTCTTTCTTGGTCAATTCGGTCAAAGGACTTGCTATCTTAGAGAAATCTTTAATGTGTGCTCTCTCATATTGTGCTAGACCCATAAATCTTCTTACATCTCTTACTAACATAGTCTTAACTTTATCAAGATCAATGTGAATCCCCTCTTTAGAAATCACTCTTCCCAAATACACAATCTGATCCTTTGCAAAAGAATACTTACTTGCTTTGGCATACAATTTATGTTCACGCAAAACCTCCAATGTTTTATTTAAGTGCAATGCATGATCCTCTTCATTCGTAGAATACACAAAATATTATCCAAGAATACCAAAATGAAGTCCTCAAGATACGGGTGAAAAATATTATTCATTAAGCACATGAAAGTTGTTGGTGCATTAGTCAAACCAAAAGCAAGAACTCTAAATTCATAATGTCCATAACCTGTACGAAAAGAAATCTTTGGAATGTCCTCGGCCTTGATACGGATTTGATGGTAGCCAGAACGAAGGTCAACCTTTGAAAATATTGTGGCACCACTCAAATGACTAAGCTGTTCATCTATGTGAGGAAGAGGATATTTGTTCTTAATGGTCTTTTTGTTTAATCCCCTATAGTCGATGCATAACCTATATGTACCATCCTTTTTCTTTTGGAATAACACAGGACTACCCCAAGGAGATACACTAGGTTTAATGAAACCCTTTTTCAAAAGATCATCAACCTGTATGGAGATCTGGAATAAGGTGTCGCTCCTGGATATAGATCTATGGCATGGTCTACCGCTCTAGGCGGAGGTATACCAGGAATATCGTCCGGAACACATCCTTAACTTCATGTAAGAGATCCTCTATAAATTCTGGATTTGTCTCTTTATGTTTATCCCCAGATTCTCTTTAATCTCATTAGCAAACACAAGCAACGTCTCACACTCTTATCTAAGTCACCTTATCAATTCCATTGCCAAAACTAGATTTAGAATCTCTTTCTTTCCACAAAGAGTGTGACTTATCATCATCAAATGATTAAAGATATATTTTTCTTTCTTAACAATCAATCAAAACATGATTTTCAATGATCTAATTGATACCAATGATAACATCATGCATATCAATGTTTATGTTATAGAAATCATCTTTATGATTTCGACTCTTCAAAGAAAAAAAAACAAATTTTCTACTAACTCTTTTGTGAAACTATTATTACCACTAGTTAAGTCCACAAGTCTTTTAACTTCTCGATTTAATTTCAAGTTTAATTTCTCAATCAATTTAAACGATAAGAAGCAATGAATACTATCCAAATCAATTAAGAAATTCAAATTTTAATCTCAACTTCTACGCATAAATTCGATCTCACAGAAGCTTTCAAAAGACGTATCAAAGACATAAAACATCACAAAGAAGGGGTAGATGACTTACCTTTATCGTACGCATCGCCAAAAGTCTCCAATTGAGCCATCTTGGTACGTATTGTCTTATCGGTCACCTTGCTTGAGCATTCGAAAGTCTCATGGTCGTGTTCTCGATATTGAAAGTATAATCCAAATCTTTAAGTTCTTCAATCTACGCTTCTAAATCTTTGCATATCTTTCTTATACCATCAAACTCTTTAAGCTTATCCTTCATTAAGAATGATTGGTTGTCGCTTCTCCCATATCGTCATCGTTTCCTTTTCGCGTTGACGACCTCTATGTTCACCACCACCGTTCCCACCATCACCACTATCACCACCGCCAGGTACCCCAGTGCCGCCACAATGATTATTGTTTCTTGGTGGATTAGCATGGTTTTCGCCTCATGTTTGCCATCAAGGTCCACATAGATATCAGGCTCTCATGCTGCTTTGCCCCGCAGAGCCTCAGCACGCTCCCGATTTTCTTGTTCCAGATCTTCTCATAGTCGCGAAATAAGGTCTTCTTGCTCCTTCATCCTCCTCTCGTATCCTTCCATGTCCAGAATCAACCGCTTGATCTGATACCAATTGTCACGGGAACTGAATAATAGAGATCGATAGCAAAAGATGGAGAAAGAGATCTTTGTATTGATGAATCTTTGTAGAGTTTTGATACAATAGAGGAGAAAAATATATGGGCGCACTCCGTTGTACGGAGCTCGAACCTCCCGACCATCCCCGAGCTTCAGTCCGCTTGCATGCAGCGTCTCACTATCACTCGCACTCGCACTCACACTCACACTCACACTCTCACTCGCACTCGCACTCACACTCACACTCTCACTCGCACTCGCACTCGCACTCGTAGAAGAGGAGATCTGTGAATGATCCCCGAATGCACCACCCGTCATGCTTTTATCCTTCTTTTCCTCGAAAAGCCTGCACGATTTTCGCACCAAGTATACCTGCGAGAATAATATAAGAACGTGATCGCTAAGCGATCCGTGAAGGTTAGATTTTTATCATGACACTTTGCACAGATCCTGTTTCACACATTGATTTCTGCATCGCCTACAAAATAGCCAAAAGAACATACTCGTGCAATCAATTCAACATGATAATCAAAGTAAACAAACATAATTATGTACCTTGATAATCTCAATTGTAATACTCTACCATGAAGAAACAATCCTTGATAGCTGGGAGAGCTGTATGATGTGGTATGTCTGTCTGTCCTTGTGTATACTACACTACTGCTGCCTTCTATTTGTTTTCATCATAACTTCTGCAAACGAACTCAGAACAGAGCAATCCAGGTACTCAAAACGACGAGAATAGGTCTGGTCTACAAGGCGTCGCATACATAATTGCGAAAAACATCTCTGTTTGGCTGAAAACGCAACTTTTAGGTCGCGACTCATTAAAGCTCTATTTTTGGATCTCCACTACTTTTTCAACTTATTTTAAGCCTACCCATGCATTTTAAGCTAAAACACATAAATATAAAACATTGATATTAATAAAAATCTCAATTTTACTGTTCATAGACAGACTATCTGTTATTCATTAATCTTTATCAAATCTGTCTTTAGTGTATTATTTAAAAAAAAGAATATATGTTCTCTCTCAATATCTCAACTCATTCGTATAAGCTCTATTTAATAGACTATTCAACAATCTTTCAAATCGTGCTAACGAAAGATATGCCCTGCTACATTCTTTTCGACTTTAAGAACTTCAAAGACTAGTCCTATTACAGTTGATCCTTCCATTGTTTCTACTATGGTAATCTTCACTATATCTCATGTACCTTGGAACTTGCAACCTATTCTAGTTCCAAAGAGTCATTTGCCAAAACTTATTGAGTTGCTTAATAAAAAGTTCAAGATGGATATTTTGTAGCCTTCGTGTGCTCCATATTGAAACGGATTGTTCACTATTCATAGAAAATTGGGTCTTTGCGGTTTATCTAGTATTTAGAACTTGTCAACAAGGTTACAATTAGAATTTTGGGTATAGGATCAATTGCAGATGAGTTTGCTGAGGCATTTGCAAGAAGGGAGATATATTCTATGGGGGATCTGTACTCAGTGTTATCATCATTTCCAACTAGTAGTGAAAAAGCAAGGACTTGACTACCATGAGGACACCTTTGGGTGTAGTAAGGATGTGCACCTTAGCTCAAAGAGAAAATAATTCAGTTGTACATATGATGAATGGTATGGACAAAGTCTTATATGACTTCATACTTCACACTACAATGCCCTTTCTTGATGATGTGCCAATCAAAGGACGAAATGTAAGTGATATAGATGAGGCTCTGGACTCAAGGGGTGACGCAAGTATGTGGAAAATCATATCAATGACTATGATAATATTTTGTCAAGGTTGGAAGAGATTGACCTTACCTTGTCTGGGCAAAAATTAGTGTTTGGAGTGAATGAAGTTCTTATTGTAGGACATATGTGTAGTCTATATGGTAGAAGGCTTTGTCCTCCAAAAACTAATGTAATTCAAAGAATGAAAGAGAAATGTATAAATGTGACCAAGCTTTGAAGGTTTTTGTGTGCATATGTCTTTTATGTTATTTGGATTTGCATGTAGCAAAAACCTTTGCATCGTTTTTTGAGAAAGAACAAGAAGTTCCAAATAGAAGAAATGCATACCCATGCCATGAGAAAACTAAAGAAGTTGTTTCACTTTGGGGAAAGTAAACTATGAATGTGAAAGACATGTGATTGTGACAGTGGATACTAGCCCCACACGAACTAGATGGGAGATTGGTCAAGATGATGAAGATGGTAAGCGATATGTAGTGAGATTTGGAGCAAAGGTCCTAAGTGCTTGTCAACGCGATTATCTACATGTGAAAAGGGAACTATGGGGAGCGATTATAGCCTAGAAATGTGATAAATATTATTTGATAGGTGAAAATGTAATACTAGAGACGGATTGTCTACCCCTTCTTGGAATGACCACAAACTGCTCAACTTCTGGCACTGCTATGTTGAGATGGATTGCCTACATAAAATTACTGAATCTGGAATTTAACCGTATAGCATGGAAAGATAATTTAGTTGCGGATATGCTTTTTAGAGAAAGATATGAAAATGAAGAAGAAATGGTCATCGAGGGTTATGGTGTAGGCACAAGGCTTTCTCGTAGCTCTCATGCAAAGGGTGATCATGTTTTCCTATCAAATCCACTTGAGTCATTTACAGAGGACCTATATCAAGGAGATTGAGCACTTTGACAAGGCAAGAATGGTGGACTGATCAAGAGCTCAAAAAATACACAGAAAAGCCTATGGATACTTTTTGAAATATGGATACTTGTGGAAGAATCCAAAACAAAGAAATGGGATTCCATTGAGGGTTGAATGATGGGGAAATTAAAAGGGACCTTATCCAAAATTTTCATGAGAGTCTTCATGTTGGACACAGAGGTATGTGGGCCACCTTTACTAAAATCCAAGAGAGGTATTGGTGGATCAAAGGCATGTATAATGATGCATCTCATTTTGTGTAGTCCTGTGAAATCTGTCAAATGTATTCAAATGCATGTCATCGTAATGCTAGCACCCTATATACCCACTGGCGATGCACTATAAGTGGGTAGTAGACTTGGTTACAATGCCATAGGGTTTATGAAAATGAGTCCTTGCATGAGAATATTTAATTAACCAGGTCAAAGGTCATGCTTTAAGAGCAAAAAGCACAAAAGGGATATGTAAATTCCTCTTAGACAATGTGATTAGCCATTATGGTTGTGTTGGGAAAGTAACAGTTGACAGGGGTGAGCTGGATGTTATGGAATTGATATTTTATTATTTGTTGCAGCTGACAGGTGAAAAAATACTGGGATCGAGCTAGGCCTATGCAAATGAAATTATATACATTGTACATTTTATTATTCAAGTGCTCTTTTATGAGCTTTGGGCCATTTATGACTGGCCGGCCAGTTTGTACTCAATTTGACCATTTAAGAAATCTATAAATGAAATACGTGCAAGAGGGAAATGGTCACTCTTGCATGGGGGGAGATTGTACCCAGTGCTTGTGTCTTGTTCTCTCCTCTCCTCTCTTCTCTCTTGCCGTGCCGGCATAGCACTTCGCTCTAGGAGGTGCGCCTGCACGTGTTCTTTCACTTTCTTGCGCTCTCTATCTCTCTCTGTTCGAGTACAACTTGATTATATGATCACTGGCTTTGTCAGGTATGCGTATTTGCGGTGTTTTGTTGTTTCCATCATGCTATTCGGGGTATTCTGCAGGGACGCTACGTCTTCCGTCTGTAGCAGCCCCCGTGCAAGAGTGACCATTTCCCTCTTGCACGTATTTCATTTATAGATTTCTTAAATGGTCAAATTGAGTACAAACTGGCCGGCCGGTCATAAATGGCCAAAGCTCATAAAAGAGCACTTGAATAATAAAATGTACAATGTATATAATTTCATTTGCATAGGCCTAGCTCGGTCCCAATATTTTTTCACCTGTCAGCGGCAACAAATAATAAAATATCAATTCCATAACATACCTCTCCGTTGGAAAGCAACTGTCCTCAGTTGCAAAGATAGAAATCTGCAAATAATACTTGTCAAAAACAATGATTAAAAATCTGTATCAAATAGTAACCAAATTCATAAAATTAGACAATATTGCTTATGCCTGTCGTCATCCACATACTACCTATTCTAGTGTCCCATACCACTAGAATAAGCAGTATATGTCATACCCTGATCAATCAGGATATCATTGGTCACACTCATCATCAATCTCATAATGTCAAGTCGCATAAGCACTGCTGTAATAATCACAAGATACCAAATCCCAATCCAATTCCAATTCCACAATATAAGTCCAAATCCAAATCACTTTCATTATGTACCCGAGTAACAAAATCATACCAGTTGCAGTGGTGGCCAGCCACTGTAGCATGATTTTGTGATTAGTGTTGCCTCATCCGGCGAGTCTACACCAATAAAGCGTGTTGCCTAAATCGGCGAATCTGCACTAATGTTGCCTAAATCGGCGGATCAGAACTGGTTATTGTTTAAAAATGATAAATCTGATGTTTATCAATGTGCTGCATAAATCGGCGGATCTGCACCAAGATGAGTATTTACACACTGCCTAATTTGGCGTATCTGTGTGTTGGTGACCAATGGACTAGACACGACATAAATGAGAAAAAGTATATTTACTACGTTGTTGACATCACAATGCAGTATATCAAAGCACTTACGAATTGTTGTTTAGTATCCCAAAGCACCTTAGCGTAACTACATAGCTTATTGACAAAGCATCTCAATAAAACTCCATGAGGGTATCCTTACTGAAACTGAAGTGTGAGACAATGTAGCGAGAGGACATACTTTGCAGTTCTTGCATAGATCCACTAATGCCACAAACACATAAAAAACAATGTAAGAACCAAACTAGTCTAAGTTGTTACAATGGGCCAAAAAAGAAGTAAGAATAGAATTTGGTAGAATCATTGCAACTCGATCTGAAGGATAAAAGTATGTTGACTACTTACCGAGGCCTATCATGATTAGTCTTGGATTGATGAGAAAGTGGGATTATTCTGCTTTAGATTATGTAAGAACATGGGGTAGCCATGTCTTGTATAAAATGGTCAGTATACACAATCGAATAAGCATTGATTTGTAGTTAATGATATGCTTATAATGAACTCAAAAGAAAATAGTGGCCATTCTGGTCTGCGTGGCTATATCGGAATGATTGGACATGAGATAAGTTGTGAAAATGCTCTCATATGGGTGCATGTTGGCGGAACACATAGTCATATTTTCCTAAAGGTGTGGTGAGTGTAATAAAGATAGGCATTTTGAGCAAATTTACTAAGAAGTAGAAAAATATGAGAGAGTAATTTAGCAAGAAAATTTTTCACAAAGTTGCAAGTACATCAAATTTGAATCCCTACAAGTGAGTTCATGACTTTTTATAACCTGAACGTATCACAAAAGACGATGTAGTATTATGATACACATTGCAGAAAGTGGTTAAAACGGAGAGTTTTAGTGGGGGTATTTGTAGATATGAGAGGATCAAATTTTATACTAGCTTGTGCTAATATATATGTATATATTTTTAGTACAATGCGGACAAAATTGTGAAAAATAATGTGTTTGTTTACGTAAGGAAAAAATCATTTAAAAATAAATAAATAAAATCATGCTAGACTGCATGTGCTACGAGAAGTATTGACAACTCAGAACACTAGGTATGAACCCCTGTAGTTAGACGGTAGCCGACTACATTAGAGATCTATGAAAGAAGGGCAGAAGGGAGCCTTGATAGGCTTATTACAATATATATATATATAAATGTGTCGATGGTGTAGAGTCGGGGAAAGTAGTGCTGCTAGGAGAGTCAAGACCAGATTTTCTTGGTGTCGGTGGAGGGTGTGCGTCGGAAGAGGTGTTTGGTGAGGCTCATTAAAATAGAGTTTAAGGCAGGGACGGAGGCTTGCACATCCAAAAGGCTAAGGCGAAGCTTTCAGAAGCGGTCTTCCAAACGGTCGTAGTCTCGCCGAAGTTGTGTGAGCTCATCTTGCAAGGACTGGGAGGTGTTAAGGATGCCGGTTGTTTTGTTGGGCGAAGACAAAGCCATAGGTGATGGTGTAAATGTGAGGAGCCTTGGGGAGAGAAGTTTCGAGTGACCCGATGGAAAAGCGATTGATAATGTCGATAGAACTGGCTATTGTGAGGAGAGTTGTGAGAACCAAGCTCCAGACTGATACACTCCTTGTGGATCGATGAATCCAATGTCTGAAGAGTAATAGAACTTCATTGAAGAACTTCGCAATGTCCTCTTCTGTAGGGAGTTGTACTAGGAGACGGTGCCTGAGAAAGTATCCAGCAGTCACTGTCGAGCTTCGTCAATGTTCTCTTCTGTACATAGTGGGAGAGAGACAGAGAAAAATAGAGGGATCATGGCTCAAGAGGCTGAAGTGCTGCTTCAATATCCATCTTTGCAAATTATATGTACTGAGAGAGGCGCCACTGGTGTGTGGGTGGCAGAAGCAGCAGACGAGGGGGTATTGCACAAGACCACTATAGAGAGAGTGTGTGATGCAGCTATGGAGCCTGATCTTGGCAGCTAATGGGCCTTACAGAGAGTCGGGAGGGAGGGACGGACAGATAGGTAGAGAGAGATAGAGTGAAAGAGTGATGGATGGCGGGTCTGAGAGAGAAGTGGTTGTTTCAGTTGCTCGTGATGGCTAGTAATAAAAAAAAAATTGGTGCCCCATGCAGGAAAACCACAGTATAAATAATTGGCGCTGCCATGCAAGAGGGAAAGAGAGAGAGAAAAAGTTGGGGTTCGTGGTTGTGTAGCTTCCAGTAGGGCAAAGAGAGAAAAAGGCGGCTGGCTACTATGATGCATGACGACACTGCAGTGCCCTCGGTGGGTATTGGTGGCGCAAGAGTGAGTTGCATGGCGGCCTGGGAATGGGTGGGAGACGTGGTTTGTAGGAGGGCTAAGTGCTGTGAGGGGTCCATGCAGTGGTTGGTACTCAGCGAGGCAGTGGGCATAGGCGAAGTGGTTGTATAAACCTACCACTACAAGCTGGAAAGCAGGTGCCATCAACGATGGTGAGGTGTGTGTTTGGTGCATGGGAAGGGAGGCTCAAGGTAGAAATGGCCGCCAGCTGTTGACGAGAGAGAGAGAGAGAGAGAGAGAGAGAGAGAGAGGGGGAGTCGGATGATGACTCGATGTATTGGGTGGCTGCAAGCCAATGGCTGTAAGTTGGTGTGCATGTGTACTGCACGAGGGCCGCCTTGCATGCCGATTGACAGAGAGAGTTGTTCACAAACACGCAGACTCGACAAACTGTAGGACGCAAAATACAATGGTTTCCTTACAACTCAGACTTAAGCATGAGACTTTCTTCAGATTCTCTCACTGTGTGATGAAGAAAAAAAGGAGGTGAGAGGACAACGACGCTGCAAAAGGGGAGAGGGAGAGAGAGAGGGAAGGTGACTGGTGGGGCTGAAGAGAGAGACAGATGAGAGAGAGAGAGAGTTGTGTGTCACATAGTCGGTAGCTATAGTGATCTAGGGCGGGTTGCATGGTAAGCGATAACTGAGAGAGAGTGGTAGGACTGCGTGTGATTGTGATCGTTATTCGACCAGAGAGAGCTCTTGTAGTTTGCATGCGCACATAAGTGGTGAGGGCTTTGGGCGGGGCCATTGCTAACGAACTGATCCGATGGGTAGAGGTTGTTGCGCACCTTTCTTGCCGCTCTGTCAATGATATGTAGCTCTATCTCATGATACCCTTCACAGGACTCTTCCCTGCTAGGTGGTCCTCACGTGCTTCTCCCGAGTATAGCGCTCCCAACAACCCTAGTTGACTCTTGCGCTGACAAGAAGCATTTACCCTAGCGTTGTGTAAACGCAACTATAGGAAAGGTAAAAACATATACATGCAGAAAAGCAGAGATGTCATCACGTGGAATGTATTGATAAGAGGCTCTGCTCGCGAGGGGCGACGTAGTACTACAACAGGAGCGCCTCCTTCTAGATGCAATCATGTATGTGTGTGCATTGAAAGCTGGTGTTGCACTTAAAAAGTTTTGACAAGGGGAATGGGAGTTTGTAGAGCTCTAGGCAATGGTGCCCATTGGCCTCGCGTTAGCTGCAGGATCGAATTACTCCTATTCTCTTAAAATCTCTCTTCCACCTTCTTTTTCTTCTACAAATCCCAAACAAAGCCTATACACCCTCTTTCTGTATTGTATATCTTCACCAAATTAATTTAATCTATAATTCTTAAAAATCATAACACAAACTACTTTAAACATCAGATGCTTCACATGTTTGATTAACCTAGATACTCTAATTTTCATACTGGTTCTAACCAATCAAGAAAAAAAAGTTGATAGTGAGCATGTACAATCACAATTCAATCAATTGAAAGCATATTCAAGCAAAATAGAGACATAATTAAAAAATGATCTACTTAGCTTTTGATTATTGATATCCTTAATCTTTGGAGCGTAGCTTGGGCTCTGATACCACTGCTACAGACAGAAGACGTAGCGTCCCTGCAGAATACCCCGAATAGCATGATGGAAACAACAAAACACCGCAAATACGCATACCTGACAAAGCCTGTGAGCATATAATCAAATCGTACTCCACGAATAGAGAGAGATAGAGAGCGGGAGAAAGCGAAAGAACACGTGCAGGCGCACCTCCTAGAGCGGAGTGCTACGCCGGCACGGCGGGGGAGAAGAGAGGAGAGGAGAGAACAAGACACAAACACTGGGTACAATCTCCCCCCGTGCAAGAGTGACCATTTCCCTCTTGCACGTATTTCATTTATAGATTTCTTAAATGGTCAAATTGAGTACAAACTGGCCGGCCGGTCATAAATGGCCAAAGCTCATAAAAGAGCACTTGAATAATAAAATGTACAATGTATATAATTTCATTTGCATAGGCCTAGGTCGGTCCCAGTATTTTTTCACCTGTCAAGTGCAACAAATAATAAAATATCAATTCCATAACACTGGATGTTGACATAGCCAAGGAGTTTTTCTCTACGTTGGGCATTAAACTCGTTCTCACTACTACATACAATCCTGAAGGGAATCGTAAACCAAAGTGCGCATCCTCCTATCATTAAAGCTTCCGCTAAGGCTTGCAAAGGAAAATTGCAAGAGTGTCCTAGGCTATTACCTCATGCTTTATGGGCTGATCATACAAGTCATAGCTCAATTACTGGTTATGCCTTTTTGAGTTAATGTATGGTCAAAAACCTATAATGCCAATTGAGGATGTAATTTATACATGGAATGTATTGCCTTGGGAAGATGGAATGAGTAAGGAATACCTTTTTGCTTTGTGCATACAAAAATTTAGAAAGAAGGCCTTAGGATACTGAGACTGCAATAGCACGATTGAAAGATGTAAGGTTGAAGAATAAGGACAAATTTGATAAAAGGCACATGCTCACACCTAGAGCTATTGAGGAAGGTGATTGGGTGTTGGTGTATGACGAACATTCAATGATAAGAAAGCTTTTAAAGATATGGTTTGGTCCTTATATGGTTAAACATGGACATGGTAATGCAACTTATACCTTGCATGAGCCGCATGGGACCAAAATGAAGATTCCCATAGCAAGGAAAATAATCAAAATGTTCAAAAGAAGAGGCAATACGATCCCTTTATTTCACCAGCAAGTCAAAATCAAAGCTCTGATGAACATGTTATGGATGAAGATGAAGAAAGAGATGATGATGCAGCACTCGACTTCGTTGGAAGTGATGATGAAATCAATATGTATGCTAACTTAAATGTATTGAACTTGCAAATGATATGTGTGGCACATGTCAAAGGATGTGCATGGTTAGAAGGGATGGAATTCATGCCATGGCACATGCATAATGTAAAACTAAAAAATCTACCTTAGTCTCAATGATTTTGCTATGTGGGACGAAATGCTACATGATGCACATAGTGTGATAAATGCAAAAACAGATGCCACCCCGTTGCAATCGTGTACATACCTTGTCAGGAAGGTGAGGTCTAGCAAGTAGTATTGCTACATGTTTTATCACATTAAAGCATGCCTACTTTGATTTATAAATGTAAGAATGTCAAGTGTTTCGAATTGGCATGCTCGTTTTGCCTAGAAATTTCAATGCGCACGATCTCTGCCAAAAATAAAAGGTTTCATACACGGGCATAAGAGATTATCCAGAGTTCTTGCCAAGAAGTAAAATGAGGTTCAAGATGAAATTTAATCCCAATGAAGTTTTCCACAATTCTAGGGATTTTCACCCAGCATGTTTGGGTTTTTTACGGGCCAAAAAGGGCATTTTTGGGCTAAAAATGATAAGAACATGGTAAAAATGACCCAAAATTGGCTCAAAATGCCACTTCATGCATGGTGCCATGACTCCGAGAGCTGAAGGAACATTTTGGAACATCAATATTAGCACTTTGAGTTCCTCTGAGAAGGGATACAAAGCCTACACCTACGGGTCTGCTAGGGGAGTCGAGTGTTGTTCGAACCCTATATTCGAGGCTATGAGGCCACCAACTAGGATTTCCCCACTTCAAATACTTGCTTGGGATTTTCTAATGAAGATCTGAATTTTCCACAAAATGGATATGATAAGAAATTGAAGTGTTTGTTTAGGGTTTTATCAGGGCAAAAAAACATTGTAACTGTGCAAGTGGGAGCGAGGATACACTAAATCATCACACACACAAGAGTTTTGAGTTGATCTTGGAATGCTTTTTTAAGTAAGTCTTTCATGGCTCGAGTTTTTTTCTTTTTGAGTGTGTTTTTAGCTTCAAAACTTGTAGGAGTTTCTTGATTTTGTTGCAAACTCCTACAGTTAGAGACCCTACGCTTTCCTAGCCGCACTGCGCACTTCTTGACAATGTAACATCGTCATCACTGGCATATGAAGCCACCAATCTAGCGTGTGTCAAAACATCATCTACACCACACATAGATATCTATTGTTGCCTCATATATTTGAAACAATGGCATCTAATGTGACATGTGTGACCACAATGCAAACCTCCCATATATCAGCAACTATGAGACCGTTGTCTCCTACAAGTCATCATCCATCAACTTTGAAACTCACACATTTTTGCTACCATAAGTGAATGTCCAAGTGAGGGATCAACTTCACCACTACACAATCATAAAAAACACGATCAACACATCAAAATTGATGTCCAGATATGCATAAAACAACTCCACAATCTTCTCTATGTATGCACACAATCTCGGATAAACAACTCAACCAAGCATAAAGTGCATAACCATAAACTCAATTAGTGAGCAGAAAATCTCAAAACACATCCCACAAGAAAACTTCCTGCAAAAATATGAAAATTACTTGTAAATCCTGTGATTGCCTGAGCCACGAGCATATGCAATCCTCACTTCTGTGAGAGTGGGTACAAGAACACGTAGCTATGTCCAAGCTGACAAAATCTATCAAAGTGGGAGTCAAACTTGACCACTAAACCATCACAGAGTAAAGCTGCAGATATGCATAAAACATGGTGCGAATGTGGAAAACATTTGGTAGGGTTTCCCCTGAAAAATGAGTAGAAATTAAAACTGCAGATACACATAAAAATTCAGCAGTTTTTCCCCTAAAATCTTAGTAGAAACTCAAAACATCTCAGCCATAATCAATTGGCAGGACAACCAATGCAAAAATGCATCAATGAAGCTGTTTCAGCAATGTGCAAAATAGAGACTTAGTCCCTCATCCACATATGCCATACACCAAGTAAAAAGTGATTAAATGCTCTCCAACCATGACGAAGAGAAGCAAGACAACACCTGTGGGTCATAATAAACAAAACGCATAAACGTGTCTGAGACCAATTTGTCTCAATCACATATCCACATATGGCATATTAAACAAGTATTTTATGAAGATGGTGATTGTATAAAACTCACAATAGGTTGGGATGATCTTGGACTCTTTTTTGGTACATGCTTATCGCACAAAGTGATATACCAACAAAGAAATTGTGAAAGAGAAATGGAGGCATGATAATGGGGTTCAAGGACTCTCTACTTCAAAGAGAACAAGTTGAGAACAACAAGAGTTGGAGGAATAAAGGGTCCAGACCTTCTCATGAGGCTTCACTGTAGGTTCCTCCCCCTCCCGAGGTACCAATGTAGGAGGTATCTATAGAAAAATGAAAGATCGGGGGAAGAAAAAAGATTAAATATTAAATATTAAAGTTGCTAAAAACTTGAAACATATATTGGAGGAAAGGATTTTGAATAGTAAAGCTGAGTCCACTTTGGGTGAGTTTCTTGCAATAGCTAAGCGTGCTTTCCATGAGGATATTATAGATATCATGAAAAGAATGAGGTAGACTCTTGTTGAGCCTATCCCTCCATAATCATAGGTAAAGGAGAGCCATAGAAGGCACAAAAAATACATGTATAAGACATTAAATGTGATGATAATGTGGTAGGATGCTACCAATCTTTTCGAATAGATATGTGTGCTGGATTTTTGGATGACGATGATGAAGATAATGCCTCACATAAAGTCCACTACTATAAAAGTCATTTTGAAAGATCTACAATGAAAACTTTGGTCAAGGTGGGTGATCTTGAGGAGCTATATGTTGCATTGATAGATCATGGCCCCAAAACTAATATTATGTGTTTAAGAGTATTTACAAGAAGGGAAAGTGGCCAATAGAAACTAACCATGGCTGGATGATTAGAGCTACCAAAAACTTTAAAAGACATCTCTGTGGCACATAGGTGACTATTGATGGAAGGCATACACTCTCAAAATGTATGAAATGATATTAAGTCTTTTGAAAAGGAGAAAGGATTCAATGTCAATGAAGGACTAAAAGTGTAGGTAGAAACCCAATACAAAACTGTAGCAAAGAAACTAAGACTAGTGGCCTTGCCTTTACCATCAAATTCTAGAAAAAGCTATAAGAAAACTCTTTGCAGATCTTAGGGGTTCAAAAAGAACCGGACACAATTCCATAATTGAATCTCCAAAAGAACCAAAGGTTCATTGTGGGGAGTTTTTAACACAAGAAGAGAAGAGGTGTTTTACAAAACTTTTTATCAAGACATGGTAAGGCTTTTTCTTTGTAGCCAACGAGATAAGATGTGTTGATCCTAGTATTGTTGCACTTATGGTGATCTTCACTATCCCTCGTATACCTTGGAAGTTACGATCAATTTTGGTCCCAAAAGCACATTAAGAAAACTCGCTCATAGCAAAATGGCGACATAATTAAGTAGATTCTAAGAGAGAAAAATGCATGCTTGTCACTATAGAATTCATTGCCTCTTATAGGTCCCATGACCTATCTTTAGGGGGACCTAGAACATAGTACACTAGTCAGCCTTGCCTTAGACGCTTTCCCACCATGGACACACCACCCTTATCCTTATAAGCTTTCTCCCCTCAGACAATGAATCACCTTGGACCAAGCTTTTGAGCTATCCCAAAAAAGACTCAATCATGAGGCCAAGGATCACTCACATCTCATATACACGCAATATGTGTTCCTTAATCAATTCTTCAATTTTCTACTACACCTTTCCTTGGAACTTGCCTTCTTCTTCATCTATTGCATCTAGATTTGAATTTTTTAAATAGTTCATACTTGATATTCTTTTCTTGTAGAGGCATTTGTCCTACAAAATATATTTTTCCTGTGAATTTATCTTATAGGCACTAATAGAGGATGACATCAAGGGGTGGAACAGCACCATCATATACATCATTATCCTAAGGTAGTAATCTACACTTGATATCAAATGGCCTATCACATGGGTTATGCCACATATGGTATGACTGAAAAAGAGATAGTGCACGTGCCATAAGAGTTGGTGCACAGAACAAAGCCCATGCTTAATCAAGGGAAGGGGTGATCCAACTCATCCCCATTGAGTCATTGTGATGGCCATAGCTATTGGCAAGTTGCAAGATGTAGCACCACCCAAATAGAAATCCCATTTCTAGAGGTCCAAACGTTTTTTTGAGTGTTACCCCTCGCCCATGGTGGATGACAAAATGCAACATAGTAATCAGGAGAGAATGAAGGTATGGCCAACTACTAATATGTGTGAAACTAATACATGTAGTTTTCATCCATCAAAATGACATATATTGTCATCATCCTTTTCCATCATGAAGATAGGCTAAATTTTTGGCCAAACCTTTCTAGATAAATGTATTCAAAGGACCATTGCCTTTTGAGAGAATCATTTTCATTAATTTTCTAGAACTAGGTGATAAAAAGTGGAGCAAGGATGACCCATGCTGATACTTTCCTCCCTCAACATGTCTAATGTCCAATATAGTTGCTTACATATTTGGCATGTAGCAGTAAACATCCCGTCTCCTATTGTGGATGAAAAATTCAAACATGATAATGATAACAAAATGAATATATGACCAATCACTAATAAAACTAAAACATTTGGCCATCATCCACCGAATGACATGCATTCAGTTCATTTCAGGAAAGTGAGTCCAAGAAGAAAATTCAAATTCCTTTCCTAACCCTTCTTTGATAAGGGCATTATAAGGATAATGCTATTGGAATGTGTACGGCTAGCTCGAAAGGTGCAAAACCTCTGGCTATGAGAGTCCATGATGAGAGTCACAAACACTGAGTAGGCTTATCACATACTACTTGCAATGAAGTCCCATGTCTTCTCTTAGGATGTTTGCATAAGTAGCCATCCCTCAAGAAGAGTCCATATGATTTGTTTCTGATCCTTTTGAATTCTGATTCAGCCCAATCATCTTGCTTTTGTACAGCGGTACTGATGTAGCGACCTATGAGCAACCATTCATCCCGATAAAACTCCTATGAAAATGACTCAAGCGAAGATACAATGAATAGATTTCCACACTTTCCATGATAAATTGTGTAGAATTTTGTGCCCACATCTTCCTCCTCATCAATCATATCATCCTCAACTTCATACCTTGCCCTTAAAATCATATCTACCCCACTGAATTACCTTTTCCAGCAATATGATTCAATTCTAGGTTCAAGGACTTTATATAAGCAATCCACCTAAGCATAGCAATATCAGGAGTAGAGACGCTTGCAATCATTTTTAGAAGTGGTAAGGGATTAATCTCCACAACTACAGATTCTCCAATGAAGTACTCTTTGTCATAGTTTAATGTTGTAAAACACTCCCCATAACTCTCTTTGACCTGTGGATATGCTCTTTGGCTAGAGCTTAGAACCTTGGACCCAATTCTCACCACATACATGTGTTTCTCTTCATCATCTTGTCCTATTGCCCATACAATCCCGTTGGACTAGTGTCACTGTCACAATCACCAATCTTCCACAGTGAAAGTCAATCTTCCTCAAAGTTGGTGAAGACAACAACAATTGCTTCAACTTTCTCATAACTTCTACATGTACATCATTCCATTTAAACCTTTGGTTATTTCTTAGCAATTGATAATTAGGATGTGCGACATGTGCATAATGTGGAATCCATATGAGATAGAAGATACATGCACCTAGAAACCTTCTCACCTTAGTGATATTTACACATAATTTGTTCATCCTCTGTATTGCATACACTTTAGTTGGACAAGGAGGATTACAAAGATGTCCCACAATCAATATTTCCTCAACCCCAAACACTGACTTTTGCCCAAATAATGTAAGGTTCAATTCTTCTAGCCTTGTTAAAACTTTGTCACAATCATTGATATGGTTTGCCACATATTTATGGCACCCCCTCGAATTTCGAGCCTCATGCTTTTCAGCTAAGATAGATCCTTTGATTGGCACCTCATCAAGAAAAGGAATTTCAATTTGAGGTATAAAGTCACGTAGGACTTTGTTCATACCATTCATCATGTACGCAATTGAGTTAGTTGCTCCCTGCGTAAGGTGCACATCCTTACCAAACCCAAGGGTGTTCTCATGGTATTCAAGTCCCTGCTTTCCATTACTAGTTGGAGTTGATCATAAACTAAGTACAAATCCCCCATAGAATATATTTCCCTGCTCGCAAATGCTTTTGCAAACTCATCTACAATTGGCCCTATACCCATATTCTTGATTGTGACTTTGTTGACATGCTACATGAATGAATCATAGAGCTCTATTTTTGTTTGGTACAGTGAACCACATGCTTGAGTAGGGGGCACATGAAGGTTCCAAAATCCCCATCTTTATCTTTTCATTGAGTAAACCTATAAGCTTTGGCAATAGTGGTTTTGGCACTGGAATTGGTTGTAGATTCCAAGGCACATGACGTACATTGAATAGTACCATTGGTTTGACTATAGATGGATCCACACACCCTACCATGTTTGGATTAAATGAAAAAGCTACAGATATGTTGCCCGTAGAGAGGGAAGGCTGTGCCGCTCATGGTCCTAGCAGAAAGAAAGGGAAAGAGAAAGAGGGTGAAGATGCAAAAGCCAAGAGGAAGAGAAGACCTCGTAGATGGTTTGAAGTGGCAGATTTACCTTTCAGAGAAGGTCAAACATCTTCTAGTTTAAAGGAAGACCTGATTGGGAGAAAAGTAGATAGTACTTTTGGATAGTTGATGAATACAGTGCCCAAACTCAAGAGGCAGTGAATCCAGAGAAAGAGCCGAAGCTTGGACAAGTCAAAGTGTTGGCTTTGGGAAATTTACCCAACATTTGTCTTGTGGTGAATGCTTGGCACAAAGGTGTGGGCATGGGAGAGGCCTACATTGATAGAGGTTCTCAAGTTTGTGTGATCACAGAGTCATGTGTCGAGAGACTAGGTCTCATTACATGCAAAAGCTCTGTGTTTTGGACTAGAAAACCATGTCAAAGTGAAGTGTTTGGGAATGATTATGAATTTGGAAGTTAAAGTCTTTAACGTGAAGGTTATCATAAAATTTCATGCTATGGTAGTTGGTCTGGGAGCTTTTCCTCTCAGTTTGGGACGACTTTGGTTGAGAACTGTGCAAGATTGGGGCAAGGGCACAATCTATGTGTATGGTAAGAAAGGTGAAAAGAGGGTGTTTGATATGACTACCAAGCAGTCTATGGCACTAGAGGATGTGAATGATGAATCCGGGGTTACGAGTGAAGATAGTTATGAAGATGTAGAAAGTAGTTTTTCTTCCAGTTCCAGTGACGAGGGTGAAATGTCATTCTTGTTGTTTGACAAGGAGAAGGGAGAAGTGGTTGAAATATTGCAAGTGTCAAGAATATAAATTGTTCAAGCCGTTTAGAGAAATTTGTAGAGTTGATGCAGCCTAAATAAGAATTGCCAATAAAGAAAGAGTTGATTCAAAATATGTTGAGTATTATTTTGATGCAAGGAGAAAGAAGGGAGTACTGTTTTGACACAAGGAGAAAGAAGGGAGCGCTTAGCAATGTTGGACAAATTCCCAAATCTTTTCATCACTTCATATGAAGAAATAAGGGGTTTTGTTGGGGATCCTGTGAAGATCAAACGAGTTGAAGGGGAAAAGCCTATGCGACAAAAATTAAGAAGAATGGGTAAGGAGAAAATGAATGATTTAAAGTAAGAATGGGATAAGCTTATGGATGCAGGGTTCATTGTGCCAATTGAGAATGATAAATGGGTGAGCCCTGTAGTGGTCACTCCAAAGAAAGACGGGCGTTGGAGAGTTTGTGTTGATGATAAGCCATTAAATGCAGTGACCAAGAAATATCCTTACCCTTTGCATTTCATTGATCAACTTTTATATGCAGTGACTTGCTTTGAAAGATATAGTGTCTGTGATGGTTATTTAGGATATTTTCAGCTTCTCCTTGCTCTTGAAGACCAAAAAAAGACTACTTTTATCACGCCATGGGGTTGTTTTTGCTTTTGTTGCCTTCCTTTTGGGTTGAAAAATGGGCCCGTTGCTTTTGAAAGAAAAGTAGATTCTGTCCTTGCCCGGTCCCTTGGTAGGTTTGTCAAAGGATTTATAGATGATTTTTGTGTATACGGTTCAAGGAAAGAGCATGTTCAAAAGCTTGAAATGACTTTTGCAAGGTATGATGAATGCGGGGGTCAGTTAAAGCGCAAATAATGTCATTTGGCATAGCCAACAGGGAGGATTCTAGGATTGAAGCATATCCAGATAAAGTGGAAGCTTTGTTGTTGCTATCATCTCCAAAAGATACGAAACATTTGGCCACTTTCATACAGAAGGTTAAATATCTATCTCTTTTCATAACTTTAACATCACATCTACTAAATCCATTGCAAAAATAGTAAAGAATGACCCCTTGAGTGGTCTCATGATTGTGACGATGTTTTTGACAGATTCAAAGAGATTTTAAGTACGCTACCCATTATACAAGTTCCTGACTGGGAAAGGAGTTTTATGTTAACCCATCAGTGGGAAATGATGCTATTGAGGCCATGTTATTGCAAAAGGGGAAGGAATCTTAGTATATGAAGCCTCTTCATTATGCTAGAAAAGTAAATACTCCTCATGAAAGAGCTTTCTCTGAAATTGAATTGGTGATGACCAATATGGTTTATGCTTGCAGACGATTGAGACACTACTTGCTATAAAAGTAATTCACCTTTCTCATCAGTTATTCATTGCTTCCATAGTTGTTCGATAATTCAAATATATCAAAAACACTCATGAAATGGGTTATTAAACTTCAAGAGTTTCAGTTCACCTTTTTGGTGGAAGAGAATACTCGGGCTACCCTGGAAAATTTACTCACTTATAAAGACACTCCTGTATAGGTTAAAGAAGAGGTGGTGCGAAAGAAGAAAGCCGAGACTCTTGCCATTTTTGATGCTTCACTGTTATACTTTGATGGTTCTTATCCAAGAAGTCATGACGCTGCTTTAGGAGTCATTGTCAATTATGATGCACAAGGAAAGCTTGGAAGGAAACAAGGGCTAAAACTTGATGCAAAAAGTTACAAAGAAGCAGAGTACATGGCTCTTGAAGGTGGTTAGCACAATTGCTTACAATTGGGAATTAGACTCTTATAGATCAAAGGAGAAGCCTTGTTGGTCGTGAAGCAAGTATTGGGAGTATGGAAGAATAAGAACTGTAAACTAGAGAATTTATGCTTCAAGGTGAAATCCTAGCTTAAAGGAGATGGATTTTTTGTTGACAGGTGTCCTATCTGAAGGTTTACTATCTTTCAAGAAGTATGCATGTATAAGGAAATCCAAGAAATACAAAATGATTGATGATGTGGTGTACATGAAAGAAAGTGATTTGGTTTTTTCCTCTTGTGCCTTGGAAAGACAAAATCTACAAGTTTTTGCAAGAAAATCACGAGGGATCTTGTGGAGACCATTTTGCCATGAAGATCATGTTGCATAAAATTTTGCAAGAAGGCTATGTATGGCCAAGCATTCAACGGGATGTTAACAATTGGTTCCATTCGTGTTTGGCTTTCTAGAAGATGGGAAAGAGAATCTTGAAACCCAAATTGCAACAAAGATTTCTAGCTTTTGATGTGTTTGAAAAATGGGGTCTTGATGCTATTGGACCCTTACCTATAACGAGCAAAAGAAATGCTTACATCTTGACAATAGTAGATTATTTATCATGATGGGCATAAGCCAAAGCTATCAAACAGATTACCAGTAAAGAAATGGGGAAATTTGTTTATGAACATATATGCTGCAAGTTTGGTGTGGCCCTAGAGCTACTTTCTGATAGAGGACCAGGATTTGGAGGAGAGCTCATTATACAACATATGTACAATTCTCCTTATTATCCAATGCAATGGTCTCAATGAAAGCTGGGTTGATGGAGAATTGGTGAAGATCTTAACAAAACTGACCCAGACACATGGGAAGACTTGGGATTTGGAGTTGCCTTGTGCATTATGGACCTACAAAATTGCTATCAAAACGAGCACATGATTTTCTCCTTACCACTTGGTTTATGGCAAGGAAGCTTTATTGTCAATTGAAGCGGAGATTCCTGCACTCAAATTGTTATCATTAGGAGATGAAGAGCAAACAAATACTTGGTAGAAAAGGTTTTTGGATCTACAATGTTTGTAATTAGACAAAGTTTTCTCTTTGAGCTACTATGAAGAAGTGTTAAAGAAGGCTCAGCTAAAATCTAACGAATGCGTGAAGGATAAAGGAATTGGAAAGGGCGATCGAGTGTTGCAATACAATAGTAAATTGGACAATACCTTCAAAATAAGTTTCAAATCAGATGGGAAGGTCCTTTTATTATTGTGAATAAGTTTGATAATGGAACATATAAGTGCGTAGATTTGAGTGGTACAAAACATAAATATCGTGTTAATGGTTATAGAATGAATAAATATCTGGCACGCTTGATGAAAATTGTGACAGATGAGATGCTATCAATGAAGGAAGAGAGTGTGGAAACATCTGAGAAGGTAGATGAGGTTATTGGGAATGAGCTACAATAGTTGTTCACCATAGGAACCTCTACTTAGTCATGCCAAAAAGCTTGCCCACTAGCCTCCTGTATATATGTGTACATAGCCCTGAAAGTTTTGAAAGTGGTCCTTTAAAAATTAATGTACAAAGGCAAGCCTGGCTGTTGATGTTTTGAGTAGTTTGAGTCTCCAAAACATAATTTTTGATAAGTATTTTCAACCGTGTTTATATGTGTACATAGCCCTGAAAGTTTTGAAAGTGGTCCTTTAAAAATTCATGTACAAAGGCAAGCCTGGGTGCTGATGTTTTGAGTAGTTTGAGTCTCCAAAACATAATTTTTTATAAGTATTTTCAACCGTGTTTTAAGAATCCTATATGTAGCCGAGATGATGGGCTTCGAGTCTGTGTTATGGTGTGTAATTCGGTAATGGGAGCCGCAAGTTATGCTTTGAGAAAGTTGCCCGAGAAGTGCTCCTACTTTGGGGAAAATCTGGAAATTTTGGCATGAGGGAATTGGGAAGCTTGAGGAGGAAGTTCCATGTGGTGGGGGGATTATCCCACATGGGAAGGGAAAAGTGGAGAATAGGGGGTATATAGCCTAAAGGGGGAGCCTATTATGGGTGTATCAAGTGAAAGGAGCTCACAAGGCTTGGCTATGGAGGGGCTTGTGGGCTCATAGGGAAGAGGGGGTGCATTTTGGGAGTTCACACCGAGGTGGACAGGTGCCTGGAATTTTTTTTTGGTCCTTGGCCACTTGCACCCACCCCATTCCTTGGTCAAAGGGTCACCGACAACTCAATTTTTGCCCAAAAAATGCCTAGTGAGCCAATTAAAAGATTCCTCGATGGAGAGCCTTGTCAGCTAAGAATAAAGAGAAAATTCTTAGAAATAAATGATAAAAAAGCCTTTATTTTAATAGCGGCAACACCTGCACAACTTCGAGAGAGCTCATTTTTTAGTAAGAGAAAGGACACTTCTCATCTGTTTTTTGCCTATGAATACTCTATGGACATCCTTACAAGACAAGATTTGTCATAATGTCCTCTATTTATCCTGATTTTGAGTGTGTTCTAGGCTTGGAGGGTTTCCCATAAATCTCTACAGGTGTTTTGGACGGTGCAATAGTTCTTCCTTCCGATGGTGTGGCTTATGCAAGGCTATAGAGGCATTCATTTTCCTTCTTGTTCGTATTCTAATAATGATTTACTACCTGGTCCTGCAACTCAGTCGGTAATAGGGCTAGATCTGTAAGAATGGACCTTTCATTGCACACACATTCCTTGTTAGAACAAATGATCGTTTTTGTTTTTTGTAAAAAACTTGGAAAAAAAAGAACCAAACATATGCACTATTTTGTTGGGCTACACTTTGTTTTAAAATAAAATGAATACATGTACATCAAAAGAAGTGTGGTAGTTGATGAGAGATAGAATGACAGATTGTGGAGATGTAATAATTTCTCTTGTTCTTTTAGTCCCAAACATAAACACCATACGTTGCTGAAAATGTATCTTTCTATTGAGTGCAATATTTATCCTCGTAGGTGGTGTGAAGTAAAAAGGAAAAATTTATGGGCCATTATTTATACTCTATACATAAGCTAATTCTTAAAATAGAACAAAGATATATACCTCCAAACTATGATCGTACCTAATGAGAGGCAAAATAAAAGGATTTACCGAAGTGTTTATTTTGGCTAGCCTAAGAGAGCCTAAAATTCTATAAATTACACATTGAAATTGAAACTTAGTACTAACAATTATGTGGAACTTTTGCCTTGCAATGGCAATGAAAGGGTCATACAAATTCTAGTGATTCGTGCAAACTACTTGACTATTCTAAAGGAGGATCCTACACAAAAACATACACAAGTTGTTACTCAATGCGGGAACCAATTTGAGGCGGGCAATAAAAGAAGATTGGCCACTAAGCACCATTCTAGGCTCCCATGCTATTCAGTTGGGCTGGGGTTGAAAAAAAAACAAGCACACACACACAAACCTGCAACCTAAACCTACATAAATCTGGGGCACCACCTAGTTCTGGATACAAACTAGGATGCATAGAGAGAGAGAGAGAGATCAGGCTTCTTTGAAAATTATTGACAATGATGAAGCAAACATAGATATACACGTAAGAAAGAGAGAGAGAAGGGGGAAGAGTGTTCTTCTTGCACTAATATCTTCTTACAAATTAGTCATGACCAATCAAAGTGAGATCATCGTTTGTTCAACATATCTTGAGTAAAGTACACCACAACACATCACAAGGCAATCCACATCAATCACTATCAATAACAACACCCGAAGACAAGCTATCAAGAACTTAAATAAAACACCAAGACACTTACACATCATTGTTTTCCATGACTTCATGCTAGAAAAGAGACAAAGTAGACATTCTTAGTCCAGTTCCACCTCCTTGATTCAGTAAAATGTTTGGCTTACACTTGTAGGAGAAATATGGGCTTTCTGATCTTAGTTAGATGATCACTCTCTCTTAAAATGGCATGGAACTCCCTTGCTAATCACCCCTAATACAATAGATGCATGCGCATAAGCCAATGAGATTTCACTCAGAGCTCCTTCTCAAGAGATTGAGCTTGGCTTCTAAAGCTATAGCATGTTGCTCTTGCTTATGGATTTCTTCCTTTTGTGCTAGCTACACCCTCATTTTATAATATTTTTGAGGGCTAGAGTTACTCTTCTAACCATGGATGGCTTAGATTTTTATCATTTTTTCTATTCTTTTCTTGGAATTATCAAGAAGTTGGTGGGGATAGATGAATAAAAGAGAGAGGAGAGAAATGGAGGTGATAGGACTTTTCATAGTGGGTTAGTGTTAGTAGAGTAGAGACTATTTTTATTAATTTACAAATGGATCTGGATATTTACAATGGGAGTATCCATGTAGGATACAAATAAGAAAGAAAAATTCTTAAGAGTTAGGAAAAGATGGATTTCTTACAATGTTGATGCTCCAAGTGTCTTGAGTAGGGCCAATCTTGACGCTTGTTCACGGTCCACTAGCTTTGACGGCACATTTTTAATCCATTCTTGGCCTTCCTTGGGAGCCAAGGTAATTGAAGATGAGTAATCATCACCATGATGCTGCTCTTCAATAGAAGAAGCTAAATTTTGTGGTTTTTTGTGGTTTTCCCTTATTCTTCAAGGTTGAGGAGAAGGAGAGTAGGGTGCAGAGAGGAGAGGCGAGAGATATGGGGATGATGAGTGGAGAAGTTTGTGTGAAAGAGTAAAATGATTAGTGGAAGAGGGAGTGTGGCTGCATGGCATGGGCAGAAGGGATCCACCAATTAAATCATACCTCACAGCTCATAGCTCAAAAAAATATGAAAACATTTGAGACAAAAGTTCAACTCATGAGCTACAATTCTTGTATTTATCACCTTTTCAAATTTAGAGATCGAGTGGTCTTTAAAAATTTTGCAAAACTAGCTGTCTTTTTCCACTCCACAAAGTCCTTGTGGGATCCCTCTTTGGATGATTCTTTTGAATGCCTCCAAGAGTGAGCCCTTCATAATGCACTTGTGAGATTGAGGAAACTGTTGTACTTGATCCTCCGCCCAACCTCCCTTTATAGGACTTGCCCCTAGGATCTCGTCCTCGTTGGCAGTTTCCCTTGGCATTACATTACTCCCCCCTTGGAGAAGCGTTTTTGTCCTCAAAAACAAAAGTGGTGATATCTTCATAAGTGACACTAATGTTTTCCATGGTGGAATCCTTCCTGGATCCAACTATTTGCATGACCAAAACATGTGTCAGTAGGAGGTTCAATGAAACCAAGAGTAACATCTTGATTTTCCACATTGTTGTCCCTTTGCAACTGCCTTGTGTAACTGGTGCTTATACAACACAGCATGTAGACTCCATGTTGAAATCACTTGAGTGTGCTAAACAAGTTATCACAACTAAGATGTACCTGAAAGAATACCTCTTTGCACTTTACATGAAAGTAAGTGGGTGACATAACTTATCAGCAAAATATAAGTCCTTAACTTGTTATCATTTGTCATCAGTAAACAACCCCACCATAACCAGTGTTTAAGGTTGAGAATTTGACTTAATCATGAGGCACCAACTAGCGCAAAAAATTCTTACTAATTGCATTGGCTGGTGCTAATGTACGTACTTCACATATCCTTTAGCACAAGATCTACTTTGTAGTCTGCCTAACCTGCCTATCCCCTTGGATAACTGACACGATTGAGGTGTGTTTCTCCACGGTTTACATACAATCATCGAGAATGAGCGGTAAATGGGAATCACAATGTTGTACAACATTGCTGAGGAATCAACAATGTCTTGAATAACCATCGTGGTTAACTGGAAAAATCCACAAGCACCCAAACCAAGCCATGACCTCTATTGGTGATTGGTAGATCCAAAAGTAATCTCATAGAGATACTGCACATGGAGTGCAAAATGCGTCATAGCACTAATGCAATGAATATGCATGCCGCTCCAAATCAACCTTTGCTAAAACACTAGTGCCCATAACACCTAGTGGGCATGCATTTAACAAAAACGGATCCGAACCAGTATATCCAAGTTCATTATTGCCAATACTTATGGCGAATGTGATGCTCCTAGAACATATTAAAGAGGAATGTTAATAGTTCTAAAAAGGAACTAACGACTTTTTGCTGCAATCATTTGCTAGCCTCGCTGAATGTTTGAACCATAATAGAAGGTGAAACATTAATCACTTCTAGGTACAAACAATGAAACATTTTCATTAACACATTATAGCCTTGATATATGCATAAACAACCACCGGTTAATGTTGTTTAGGAGCACTTGCATCCGACAATTTTTTGCCACGAAAATTGTTCCTTATACAAGGTGCTGAAAATAGTCTAGAAAACATAGTCGACCAGCACCTAGGGACTTTTTTGTGACACATAACTAAAATAGTGGGCGCCAACTTCAATCCCAGAGACTCATATTCTCCACATATGGAATATGTCTCATGTAAGGGTGTCTGAAAAAAGATCCTTCAAGTACAAGATGTACTTGTGTGTGAAGGTACCTGCAAACACTCTACGATGGGAGTGAGAGGGACCCTTAGTAGACTTGCTCCACATTGGCTATACCGAACTCCTTGAGTTCCTAGACCATGTTGTATCCCATGTGAAAACATGTGCCAAATAAACCCTACAAGTGCGTCTATAACTACATAATGGAGAAACTTATTTTTGGACACTACAACCCAAATTTTTTAGCTCTTACATGACCTTGTCATGTCTCTTAAGAGCAAAAATGGATGAAAACATAGAATGGTATGCATCAGACTTGAAAAGTTAAAAACATATTAAAAAAAGAAACAAAACCAAATCAGATGCGTACCTGGAGGTTGAACATAGAGTTCACTAACCTGTAGGCAAATGCACCTACCCAAATTTTTCGCATGCAAAGGCATACGAAAACTAATTGAAAATCTTCGAAATTCAAGGAGTAATACACATGTAACCGGGGTCTTGCCTTTGCAATCCAAACCCCTTGGGTAATATAAATATAAAAAAACCCCTTTGGTTTCACTTTTGCAAGGAAACTGTTCAGCTAGCAGTGGACCCTTCACCTGTGTTCATGACCCCCCCTTGGGTTTTCCGGTAAGACTACGGAACCTTAAAGTTCTCCACTACCCCTTGGCAGTTGGTGAACTTCTTTCCTTAAAAACGTAAGTGTGATGTAGTCATCATGAACTGGATCTTATCCCAAAATGGTACTCGTACAGACACTCTTAATGCTGTAGATAAAATAGAAGATCCACTAAAGTTGGAATCATATTCACAATGCGATCTTTTATAGACTCAAAAATCCATAATCTAAGAGTTTTTCTAACAATCGTGTTGTCTGAATTGCTTGCTTCATCTATACACCTTGGTAGAGAGACGCATTTTCTGAGTTTGAGACTTTCAAAAACTCAACTTGATCTTGACACTGAAAGTGTGTGGTGCTAGAATAAAATCCAAAAAATTAGGAAAGACAAGACGCTTGTTTGTTCATTAAAATCAATGGGTACTCAACTAAATAGATTTTTTACATCTTGAAAGCACTCACTGATGGATTACAAATATATGGCTCTTAGCCATTCCAAGATATGTGGATCTTAGCCCTTCAAAAGTGGCTCATAGCACTTCCTGTTACCATATTCACATAGAATAATTTTAGAAAAATCATGCCTAGTTTCACCTTTCCCGCAAAGAATTAGGAAGGAGAGAGAGAGAGAGAGAGAGAGAGAGAGAGAGAGAGAGAGAGAGAGAGAGAGAGAGAGAATGTTGGGCTGAGTAAAATCCCTTATTCAAATGTGTTGTATGCCTCTTACATATGATCTAGTGTAGACCATGTTTGTATCTTAGCTTATCATATAAGCGTACAACAGTATACTTGTACCACACTCTCGGAGAGAGAGGTACCATAAATCACACCTTGAATTACTTACCATGTATGTGATTGTGATTGTAACGAGAAGGTGCATATGTATGGGACTTTGCCTATGAATAAACACAAACACAAAATGTTTTAAAACATCAATAACTGAGCTCGTCCTTGACATAGTAGCTAGTTTTATAGCGAAAGAGTATGGAATGATGGGTGTTGTACCTTCATCGTATTAGTATGCCATGCATACCAAGGAAAAAAATAGAATAATAAGCCATTGGCTTCAATGAGAATTTCAACCATGTATGCCTTCGGTTCAGGTGCCTTGCACGAGTACATTAGCATGGATACATCACAATGCACCAGTGCGTAAACTCTGAGATTATATCCACATAGTGCCAAAGATGTGTGCCATTATCATTGATCTGAAGTACTCATTGATAATATATTAGCACATAAGAGAATCCGCGCTTCACATGAAGTCCAACAAAGCACTTTTCTTTGCACAATAGAGAGATCTTTTCCAAAATGAAAAGTAAAACATAGACAAGAACAAACATAACTTGAAATGTACTAACCTTGTTACACACTTGTGGCAAGGTTTCTAGTAGTTTGCTCGAATCGGGCTCATAGTCATACACAGTCCTTGAGTGAGGTAGCATATGTATTATGTACACCCTCGTGGGATGTAAAAATGTGCAAACATATGGGAAAGTTTTTCCCAAATTTCTGTGCTAATATCATATTCCAAATTGTGGAAACCACGATGCAAATGACAAAAGGGAAGCCTTGATTTGCATAAGTACTTATGGACTTCTGGTTCTCATAGCGAACAGATACTCTTGCCAATGTACAATGTCAGGGCAAAAGAATCCCGACCATGTCGAGCATTCACAGATAATTGATGTTGTGAAAGTGTGCAAAGTATTGGAAAAGCAAGAAAAAACTTGCAAGAGATGTACCTTGTATTTGTAGACGGAGCCTTGCTCTAGTGAGGTCGTCGAAAACTCATCGATCATCCTTTGCCAACACTGGTTGGATCCTGTTGTTGTCTGATTGCATTAATGACAGATGACCCGTCTAGGAGCCATGTCCTAACAAACTTACTTTACAACTTCTTGAAATTGTGACCAATGGTTGCATGTCTTGCATGTACCAGCATGCTATAGGCCTTGCTTGCACCCAAGGAGAAAACATTTCCTAGGACCAAAAGATTCCAAGCCAAAACTAGGAATTTGGCATCCATAACGGGAGACCCTTGATAGCATAATTTATTTGGCCTACGACTATGCTCATAGTCGTTAAAGATCTCACATGCCATGCATGAAAATTTTTCAAGACTTACCGAACATGCTCAAATTGCCCCATGCTGAGGACTAATATCTCCAAAGACCAAGTTGTCATTCTTGCCATTGCTTGCATTTTCTTATAATGTAGAGATATCTTCAAGATTCAATGAAGGCATAATTGAAAAAATTAAAGCTGGCTTGCTTACTGACTCTTAGAAGTCCACGTAGCGTGGTTGGGTGTCTGTTTTGCAATACATTTTCCAATTACTTTGACCATCAATTATTTTTACAAGCTTGCATGACATATCCATGATTATTTTCCTTCAGCATGCCTTGCATGACTTTGACATGGGATTTATGGTTATATGATAGTTGTTCATCTCCTTGAGAAGCTATCATTTGAGTTCAATTCCCCTTTGCATGCCAAATTTTTTGAGCCTTAGGTGCTAGTCAACTACGTTTTTGTTGGCGATCGAATCGTGCAACCTTTGCATGATGCCTTCTTATCCTTTGCATGTCATGCATGCACTATATCCCCACCCATGGACTTCCTTAGCCCTAGTGTTAGTCTCACTTAGTGGGTGACTCCTACGGATTTTATGGGCACGGCCCCTTAGGGTGGGTTATGGCAAAAAACATTGCATGGTGATGGTGGGCCTGCAGCGGAGAGTGGGAGAAGACAATGGAAAACCACAAGAGCATAAGCCCCTGTGTTGAAAAACCTCCCCCATTGCAGCGCAAACCCATTGATCCTAACTACAAGCAATTTTGTGGAGTTCGACCGCGAGCCTCTGTTCCTTGCAAGCAGGCATTCTTGCATCCATCTCTGTTTGGACGTGTAGGGGAAGTTGATATCGGTCATGGCCCATCCCTGCTGCTGAACATGCCAAGGCATGCAAGCACATGTATTGAGAGAGAAGAATCCCCCTGTGGTGGAAAACCTCCCCCATTGCAGCAAAAACCCATTGATCCTAACTACGAGCAATTCTATGGAGTTCGACCGCGAGCCTCTGTTCCTTGCAAGCGCGCATTCTCACATCCATCTCTGTTTGGAGGTGTAGGGGAAGTTGATATCGGTCATGGCCCACCCCTGCTCCTGAACATGCCAAGGCATGCAAGCACATATATTGAGAGAGAAGAATCCCCCTTCTTGATATCACCATAGTATTCTTGGGTGTGACAAAGAGAAGAGAGAGAGAGAGAGAGAGAGAGAGAGAGAGAGAGCGAGAGAGAGAGAGAGAGAGAGAGGGAGAGAGAACAAGAGGCCATGCCCCTGTTCCCCTCCTCCATATCTGCCTCCCTCCCCGAGCTCTAATACCAGTGTGAGATTGAGGGAACCGCCGTACTTGATCCTTCGCCCAACCTCCCTTTATAGACCTTGCCCATAGGATCCCGCCTGCATTGGCAGTGGGCCCCTTGCCCGGTCCATGACCTCCCTTGGGTCTTCCCTTGGCATTACAGCATGCATGCATGCCACATATCCTTATTTTGTGGGTCTATAATTGAAGATATTGTTGAGCTTATGATATAAGTAAATAATACACCTAAGAAAATCAAATATTGAGGGTCTAAAAAATGTGTACAAGTCAAAATATGAATAATATAGGCATAAAAATATAAAGGGGTTAGCTTTAAAATACGTTTCTCTCATTAAGAGGTTACCATAAAACGATGAATATTTTTGGGGTTTTAATTTATGAGAGTGAAAGAGAATAATTGTAGGAAGGGAAAAATCACAATAGTGAAACTATATACACACAAATAAAACTAGTTGTTTATGGATTTGTGTTGGGGTGGAGTTACACCAATGGTAAGTTATAGCCATTTTGGTATAATTATTTGAAATATCTCTATACAAGTATACACAAGTATACAAGTATCTCTATTATTATGTAGAGTAAGTGGTAAAAATTAACGTACGTAGGCTTGATAAAAATCCACACTTCAATATAGGTATATATACATATTTTCAAAATATTTACATAAAAAACACACTACAATTATACCAAAACTAAAGTTGAAATATTATATACAAACTTGAGTTATTTATATATTTTTTTGTCTCTCCTAACTAGACATAACTAGCTAGTTGAGGTTTCTTCCATGGAATAATAAGTGGCATAACACATATGTACATATGAGTAGGTGAGGATAGCCATATTGTTAAAGTGATTTTTCTTACTATGATAAATACGGAGAGCCGAAAAATGACTATCAATAGTTAAATTTTACTTCATGCATAAAATCATAAATTTCACACACAAGTGTCATACAAAAGTATGGTAGAAGGTCAGCGCTATGTCTCCCTAGGAACTCTAAGAAACAAAATTTTTGCCCCATAGTCTAATTGTGTTGTCCAAGTAAACACATTGTTGTGGACGTTTGGATAATAATTACGAACCTTGCAGTACTATTATTGATGTGGAGTGGTGCTTGTCTGATCTTCAGAACGTCCATTCCTATGATTATACAAGCGTATTGTGGCACACACTATAAGAGTTAAATTAGATTCAATAGATTTTGAATAGAAACATAAATAAAATTTTGAAAATATAATATCACAGCCATCACAAAACTTGATATTGCTTACATGTGTATAATAAGAAAAATAAATATCTACCTCATTCTTAGTGCTTTTGTTATGCGGGACCAAATTCTACAATGTACATAATGTCATATGTGTGAGAGGTTTCCATGGTTCCAATTGTGTTCATACCTTAATGGGGAGATGAGGCCCTAAACGTAGCACTCTTGCACATTTTCTTAGATAATAAATGCTTAACTTGATTTAGGAATGTACAAATGTCAAGTTTTTTGAAGTGGCACGATCATCTTGCTTGGAAAGTCTAACCGGTTGATCTCCTCTTAAAATAGTAAGTTTCATGTATATCCATAACGAATGTATCCACAGTGCTTGACATGTGGGTTTCAACATGTAATTTGAGGGCAAGGGAAGTTTCTCACAAATTCAGGATCTTTTCTAGCTTGCTTGGACTAAAAATGGCAATATATTGATAAAGAAAATAAAAAAATAGCCAAAGAAGTATATAGCACAATGCCACATATACAATGGTGGCCACGGTTTCTTGAGGAAGTCCAAACCCCGAGAAAACTTTTTTGAGCTTTTTAAAAATCGAGTGACATTTGGATAAATTGGTCTCAACGTAAATTAAGCTTAACGATGGCGCACAATTTGAGAGAGCAATTCATCCTATGAGAACCATCAAACATTCTCTATGCATTGAGAAAAATTTTAATCCTTTTTTGTAGCAACATCATTCCCACAGACATGATACAAAGCACGTTTATGAACACCATCCTAGTCACTTGGCCACATCCTCGTATGCTCTACTATCTTTTCACCTAGAAAACTCTACATAGTTAGGTACACGTTGAAGCATGAGACAAGGGTAAACTAGGCATAGTCATTAGTAATTCCTCATATTCTAGCTAAGAACCTAGAGGGTGCTAGCCAGGTTGAAATCATAATACTAACTTGCAAAAATCTTAAAGTCTTCTATTTGTTGTCAAATTTAAATTCTTCTCAGTACTAAAAAGAAATGGTCATCAAAGAGCCCAAAGAAATCCTCTAATGGACTATATGTTGAGATGTAGAGAGAAAGAGAGAGAGACAAGACAAGAGACACACCATATACGCTCCCAAAGACTGATTCATATTGAGGACAAGATACAAATATATAGGTGAGACCAAGTTCAGTAGAGTGAGCCATATATAGCTCCAACACCCCCACTCAAACAAAGGTCTCTAGCTTTGGATGAAAAAACCCTTGCGGAGTTCAAGGGAAAAACCTAAGCCCCTATACAATGTGAAATATGAACCAGCAGTGATGATGTGAAAGTGAATTGTGCATCTATGTAGAAATATTCAAGTGACTTAGATATCACAAGGTGCAAATGTGGAGTGTGCATAGTGCATGTACCTAAAAGATTACAATGTCATATGTACAAAGCTATTACAATAGCAAAGAAGCTAATCTAGAAAGAGTGAGCCGAAGCAACTCCAAGCTTTGAGTGCAAGAGGATGAAACGTGACTCATTGAGGCCTTTGGTCAAAATGTTTGCAATCATCTAGTCACTTGGACAGTGTTCAACCATAATGGTTCCTTTGCATACTTCATACCTGACATAATGATAATGGATAACAATGTGCTTTGACTTATTATGTTGAGCATAGTCTTTTGCAAGACTAATAGCACTTTGGTTGTCACACTGCAAGGGTGTGCTAGAAAGAGGAGAGTGACCAATATCAACGAGCATTTGTCGAAGCCAAATCAACTCACGAGCTGCAAGTGTTGCCGCAACATATTGTGACTCAATCGTAGAAACTGCAACACAACGTTGTTTCTTGCTAGTCCAAGAAACAAGACAACCATTTATAAAGAAGCAATTTCCACTAGTAGATCGCATAGATAAATGTGAGCTTGCCCAGTCTGCATCTATGTAACCCAAAAGAGAAAGAGATTTCATAGAATCTGATGTGAGTTGTCATCGATAGAATAAACCAAAATCTGTAGTGCCTTTCAAGTATTTCATTACACGCTTTGGAGCAGTCCAATGCTTAAGAGAAGAACATGCAAGATGTTGTCCAAGATAATTAGCAGCAAACAGAATATCAGGACGAGTGTTCATGCCAACAAACTGAAGACATCCAATCAAGTTAGCATAAGGTCGATTTGTGACAAGTTGACCGCCATTGTCAGAAGCATTCTTCGTAGAGCTCGCAAGACAAGGTGTGTTGACTGAATGTGCAAATTCCATACCAAATTTTTGAATAGTATCTGCAATAAACTTTGACTGTCGAAGGAATAAAATACCTTTTGTACGGTTCCGTTGGATTTGAATGCCAAGACAAGAGTGAATCTCTCCAAGATCCACCATATCGAATGCATAAGACAATAAATTTTTCACTTGCTGAAGAAATCCCAAATCATTGGAAACAAGGATGGTATCATCCACATAAAGAGCAAGAATCACAATACTGCTACCTTGGCGTTTTATGTATAAGTTGGGGTTGGGGTCTGACAAGCAAGAGATGAATCCTTTAGAGGTGAGAAAAAGATCAAATTTTGTATACCAGGCTCGCGAAGCTTGTTTGAGACCATATAGTGCCTTATGAAGTTGAGCAACAAGGTCTTCTTTACCTGGAATAACAAACCCTTCTGGTTGTTCCATACAAATTTCCTCTTCCAAGTCACCATTAAGAAAAGAAGTTTGCACAATCATTTGATGAGCTGGTGAAAAAGTCTCTTGATAATCAACACCAGCTACTTGTTGAGAGAGAAGGAGAGAGCACAGAAGTAGAACCCCAAAGTGTGTAGAATACACACATGAGATGATGTATATATAGAGGGGACCTGGGTGCCATATATAGAGAAGCCATATATTGAGTAGCTTCACATATAAGCTCAACACCCCCGCTCAAATAAGGGTCCCTAACTGTGGATGAAAAAACCCTTGGGGGATCAAGGGAAAAACCCACAGCTCTATATACACTCACCATTATATTATAAAAATCATTAAATATACAAATGTTTACGAGGAGCTACATCACTCCTTTTACAATGAATGTTTTATGAGGAGTTACATTACTCCTATCCTATCAAATACAATAATGAATACAAAGGTTCAATAAAGAGGTATAAAAGCTATCGATTAGCTTGTAATCAAAAGTGTCTCTGTGAATCTGCTGTGTAGCTTGTCATCAATATTGCATCACCAAACATGTCTTCATGTTGTCATCAATATGGCATCACCAAACATATCTTCATAAATCTTTTATTGTCACCAAGTTTGTCTTCATAAAATCAATTCTTTGATCAATCCTACATAGATCATAGACTCCAAAAAGAACATGTCATGAAAATTATTAGCATCCTTAATGAAATAATTACGTTCACAATGCCATAAGAGATGGTTCGCGACGCCACTCTTATGACGACATATATACGCACGACAACATATGGTACATAAAGTATAAACGTAAAAGTACAAAATGTGTGATTACGTGATACAAATGATATGTGTATATACTACATAAAACAAAATTTATCAATGTAGTGATCAATGAATACCATCAAAGTATTAACAAAATATCATCATTATATCAATAAAAATGAATAAATAACCATGGTATCAACGAAAAGCATCATGATATCACCGAGAATAATCATTGTATCAACGAAACAACATTATGGCATCACCGAGAATAACCATGGTATCAACGAAACATCATCATGGCATCACCGAGAATAACCATGGTATCAACGAAACAACATCATGGTATCACCGAGAATAACCATGGTATCAACAAAACATCATCATGGTATCAACAAAAATCACCATGGAATCAACGAAACAACATCATGGCATCACCGAGAATAACCATGGTATCAACGAAACATCATCATGGCATCACCGAGAATAACCATGGTATCAATTAAATATCATCATGGAACCACCAAGAATAACCATGGTATCAATGACATATCATCATGGTATCAACGAAAATCACCATGACCAAAGTATTAACAAAACATCATCATGGTACCATCAAAATCACTATGGTATCAATGAGAAATTATCAATAAAACGACGTAAACTATATCTCTAAAAGAATAATTATACGAGAATCAATGAACGAGTATATCATATAACAAAAGATCATGTACCAACAGTAGCTCGATAGAATTTGGACGATCATCAACGGCTCGACTGAATCGGAACGATGTGCAACTGGCTTCTGCAGCAAAGTTACGTCAGTAACAAATATATGATTGATGAAGAAAAATATAATTGAGAAGTTTTCAATTATGAGAAAAATCAAAAGCAAAAAGTAAAATTTTGATTTTCAAACATATTCGCAGTCCGAGACGATAACCCAAAATCGGTGCAGAATTTAGAGAAACTTCCTTCTGCAAAGTTATAGACCACATCGATTCCGGTTTTCTATAGCGGGTAGTTTCTTCTGCAAAGTTTTAGAACACATTGATTCCGGTCTCTCACGCGGGTAGTTTCTGCAAAATCGTTTTCAATAAGCAGAAAAATAAAAAACAAAAAACGGAAATTGCTTTTTATGTATGTACGCAGTTCGCGAACGATAACTCAAAATCGGTGCAGAATTTGAAAACACTTTCTTCTGCAAAGTTGTAGACCACATCCATTCCGGTCTCCTTCGCGAGTAGTTTCTGCAAAATCGTTTCCAATTAGCAGAAAAATCAAAAACAAAAAGCGAAAGTTGCTTTTCAAGTATGTACGCAGTCCGCGAACGATAACTCAAAATCGGTGCAGAATTTGAAAACACTTCCATCTGCAAAGTTGTAGACCACATCGATTTCGGTCTCTCGTGGGGTAGTTTCTGCAAAATCGTTTCCAATTAGCAGAAAAATCAAAAACAAAAAGCGGAAGTTTCTTTTCAGGTATGTACGCAGTCCGCGAACGATAACTCAAAATCGGTGCAGAATTTGAAAAAACTTCCTTCTGTAAAGTTGTAGACCACATCGATTCTGATCTCCTTCCCGGGTAGTTTCTGCAAAATCGTTTCCACTTAGCAGAAAAATTAAAAACAAAAAGCGAAAGTTGCTTTTTAGGTATGTACCCAGTCTGCGAACGATAACTCAAAATCGGTGCAGAATTTGAAAAAACTTCCTTCTGCAAAGTTGTAGACCACATCAATTCCGATCCCTTTTGGGGGGTAGTTTCTGCAAAATCGATTTTGATCAGGAGAAAAATCGAAAACAAAAACGTACTGCTCTGATACCATGTTGAGAGAGAAGGAGAGAGCACAGAAGTAGAACCCCAAAGTGTGTAGAATACACACATGAGATGATGTATATATAGAGGGGACCTGGGTGCCATATATAGAGAAGCCATATATTGAGTAGCTTCACATATAAGCTCAACACTACTTGGGAGTAACCTTTTGCAACTAAACGCGCCTTGAACTTGTCAAAAGATCCATCTGCTTTAACTTTTGTCTTATACACCCACTTACATTTAATAGTTGTACGACCAGGAGGTAACTCAGTTAGTATCCATGTACCTTTAGAGATAAGAGAATCGTACTCTGCTTCCATTGCCTCTTGTCATTGATTCTTTTGTGGTGAAGAGATAGCTTCATCATAAGTAACGGGATCTTCAAAAGTAGAAAAAGAATTATCAGCAATATCGTCATCATTGAAAACATTTGGAATGGATGGTTGTGAAGAGGAAAGTTGCTCTATAGGAAGAGTTTCATCTTCTGAAAGAAATGGAAAAGCTTGAAGCAATGATTTAGTATCATCAGAATCATCCATGGACCATCAGCCTCCCGTAAGCTGTTCGTTAAAACTAGCATCACGATTCACAATTACTTTCTTGGAGGAAGGGTCATAGAATTTGTATCCTTTGGAAGTGTCAGAATATGCAATAAAAATAACTTTAAGACCAGGAGCATCAAGCTTTGTTCGTGTTTCTTTGGGAACATGAATATAAGCAATACATCCAAAGGTTCGAAAATGAGATACACAAGGAATGTCACCTATCCATGATGTGATGGGTATCTTACCAGAGGGTGCGGTACTAGGAAGATGATTCTGAATAAATGCTGCTGTCAAAGTAGCTTCAGCCCAGAAAACACGAGATAAGCCAGAATGAATCAGCATACATCTTACAGCATTGAGAATAGTGTGATTCTTCGTTCAACAACACCATTCTGTTGAGGCGAATATGGAATAGTGTGTTCATGATGAATTCCACTGTCAGCACAGTAACTCACAAACTCTCGAGAAACATATTCGACTCCATTGTCACTACGAAGCTTCTTAAGGCGACGACCAGTTTGAAGTTCCGCAGCCTTGTGGAATTGTTTGAAAATAGATAAAGCTTCAGATTTTTGTCTAAGTAGAAATACAGTCGTATACATTGAGAAATCATCAATGAATGTGATGAAGTAGCGATATTGTGATCTTGAAGAAGGTAGAGGTCCACATATATCAGTATGAACAAGATCCAATATGTCGTGAGAATGAGTTGTATTTGAAAGAGGAAAGGGTTTACGATTGTGTTTCCCAAGAGCACAAAATTCACAAATTCCCATATGGAGATGGGCTTTAAGATCCATGCCATGAACGAGATCACAACGTTGAAGATCAAGGAGTTTTGAGAAATCAGCATGAACAAAACGGTGATGCCATACTTTGCAATCATGATCACCTGGAGAAGTGACAATATTTGCTACAACATTGTTGAGAGAGAGTTCAAACAAATTACCGTTTCGAGGAGTAGTGGCTATAGTCTGTCCATCTTTCTCAATTCGGCATTTGGTATGATCAAATCCAACAAGCAAACCAAGATCAACAAGTCTAGCAACTGAAAGAAGATTACGTTGAGAATCTGGTACATGTAATACTCATCGCAAAATTTGAGTGGAAGAAGATAAGGTACCAAGATATAAGTCTCCAATACTCTTTAATTGAAAAGTAGTATCATCAGCAAGATAAACAACACATTGAACTGGCAGTGGATGATAGTTATGGAGCCACTTAGACTGATATGTCATATTTCTTGTAGCACCAGAATCGACAATAAAAAGTGATCCATCACGTACATGAAGTATTCTGTCTGAAGCAACTGAACATAGGACGCAGCTTGTTTCTGGTACAATATTGTTTCGATGTTCAGTAGCATGTGCTCTATTCCGATCTGTGTTGAATCGACGCTTATAGCACATATGAGTGGGATGATCAGATCGTCCACAATATTCACAAGAAGAAGAAGAAGAGTCTCTAGATAAACGTGGTTGTTTTGTGGTAATATTGTGTTCTTCATCATATTGATGTGCCCAACAATCATCTTCAGTATGGCCATTTCTGTTGCAGTAAGAACATTGCTTATTAGGAAATTTGAGACGAGAGAAAATATTACCGCGACGGCCACCTCTACGGTTTCCTGGTTGAAATGGACACCTTCGAGCATAAAAAGCACGTTCCATCTGTTGTGACTCAGTCTCCTCTTGTGAAATCATAGCTGTATCGTAACCAGCATTTCGACGTTCTTGACGTTGAGAGTATTCAATTAAAGACATGCAAGCTTGGTCGAAATCAAGACCATCTTTATTAAAGAGAATAGTAACAATGTTATCATAAGAAGAGTCCTTCGCCGTATCAAGGAGAAGTGTAATCAGTTGCTTTTGTGGAACAGGATCACCGGCAGTAGCAAGTTGATTAATAATAGATTTGAAAGATTCAATATGTCCAGTCATGGCAGTACCAACTTCATATTGTAACTTGTTAAGCAACCCTCTCAAATAAAGTATTTCTGTAACAGATTTCTTCTGAAAGTTTGCAATAAGGTACTTCCATACGTCGTGGGAAGTAGGAAGTTCATACATATCAAGCAAAAGGGAATCAGTAAGAGCAGAAAGAATATACCAACGAGCTGCTTTATCACGTCGTTGCCAATCCATATAGGCAACATTCCAATCTTCAAATATAGGTCCTTCAGTGATAAGCACGTTATCATTATCCGTATCAACAGGATGAGGAGGACAAACATGATTTCCAAGAACAACATCGGAGAGTTCATTGCCTTCAAGAATTAACAACATCTTTGCTTTCCAGCCTGGAAATCCTTGACCTTGGAAAGGAGGAACAGAGCGCTAGCGAGAAGGAAATCTGTTGACAAGAATATTCATAGCCATATCTTGTTGCGTACTGCTTTCTGTCAACGATAAACGTAAGAAGGATGCTCAAGGAACGTCCAAAGATGTGAGAGACATCACCCAAAAAAGGCAGGATAAAGGAGACGTTAATAATAAACGAGTCCTCAAAATAGAGTGGTGTGAGACGCAAGATTGACGTCCACAATATGAATAGCAAAAAGCTAAATCTTCTTGAAAAAGTTAACGCCAAAATAAGAAAAACGATCGCGCACGCTTCACAAAGAAGTAGGACGAAGAAAGCTGCGTCAAGCTCAATTGCAATAAAAACAACATAACTTTCTGCTGCGAACTCCGATTGACGCAAACCTAGAACTCAAATCGAAGAGCTCAAGGAGACGAACAAGCTTCATATGAAAAGTGCCACACTGCGCTATGCTCCATTGCGCTTTTCGCGTTTCTCCAAATTTTGAGCAGAAAAGTAAGAAAAATTGAGATGAAGTTCAGGGTGTCATTAACAAGAAAACGTAATCAACGATTAGATTGATTAGAAATAAACGCCACATAAAACACTAATCATATTCTTCTTAACACAAAACAACCACAATTAACAAGAATCAACGCTCAAAAAATAAAATTTGTAACAATTTTGAATCTTACATGCGAATCGCATACACATACTGTTGTCACCATGAATTGAATCGGCGCGTGATCATTACCGCTCTAATACCATGTTGAGATGTAGAGAGAAAGAGAGAGAGAGACGTGACAAGAGACACACCATATATGCTCCCAAAGACTGATTCATATTGAGGACAAGATACAAATATGTAGGTGAGACCAAGTTCAGTAGAGTGAGCCATATATAGCTCCAACACTATACACGTGCACAAAGTTATTTTTTCCTTTCTTATACTATATCATCTTAAAGGAACTAATTTGTAGCCATATCCCAACCCCTTCATCAACCACTTGTTCATGTATCTCACCCCTACCCACTAGTGTTGTTGCCCGTAGAGAAAATTCTTACCTTTAACACTAGGTTGGTAATGGGACACTTTTATGTCCTAGGACACTTTTATGTCCTGTTAAGTGACCATTTTCCTTGAATTATGTCAAGAGTTTCAAAATGGATTTTGAGGTGCTATCTATCTAGAAAGTTGTCTCATGAGCTGAAAAAAACTTGACATTTTTTTGGAATATCAATTCCATCTTTAACCTTGTCCTTGCACAACATTTCACAACCAAAAGTGTGTGAAAAAACGAGTCCTGTTTTTGGCTTTTTTCAACTTTTTGCAACTCTACCACTCTAGAATTGATTTTTGTGAGGTCTATAATGCTAGATAACTATCTTTAATAGTCCTCAACATGTCCTGATGCTTCTAGGGAGAAATAAATGTTAAAGTTGTAAGTTATGACCAAATTACAAAAATTGTCAAATCCTGTTTTTTAGCCAGTTTTAGCTCTTCTATGATTTTTTTGGTGGCTTTCATGATATCCAAATGTAGTGAGAGGCTGAAGTGAAAAAATAGACCGGGTGGCCTCTACACCAAGACTATGCACAATGGCCTCATCATGGGGAATACGCAATAAGGGCACCACCTAGCAAGATATGCGGCTAGGACACATACATATACACAATGAAACATGCCATGGAAAACAATTTCAAGATCCACACCCAAATGTGGAATGGGGTGGTCAGAGAATAAGGTGAGAGGAGTGGTGAGTGAGTGAAAATGGGCTCGCTACTCGTGCATGTAGTAAGGAAGATAACGAGGTCACGGATACATGCAAGTATGCTCACTTCTCATACAAAAGGTGGCGAATCCGCACAGCTCAAGATGGAAGTAGCAAGATGATAGGAATATGAGAGGGAGAGAGAGTGTGTGTGTATGGTGGCAAATCCGCACACCTTAACATAAGCAGAAAAAAAATGGCAAGGAACAAGCATATACCATACTCACAATGAGATGTATCCAAAGCGACACAAAGTATGGCACCAAGATGGAGTGTGTTGATTGCTTGCAAAAGATGAATACAATAGGTAGCGTATGGCAGGAAAATGAGAAGGGAACAAGATCATAGGAGGCATAATGGAGAGATGGGAGTTGATGGCAAGAAATATCATGAGTGTGTCCACCCTTCTTCTTCTTGAAATTGTGCCTTCAACCCTTAATTACAAGTGGTGTGGAGGTGTGGTGCTCATCTTTTGTGCATGGTGATGGTGATGATGATGGTGTTGTGATTATGTGATGAGGGTTCATGCTACAAGCATGTAGCACAAGAGTGTGTATGGATAGGTGTGTGTGTGTGTGTGTGTGTGTGTGTGTGTCCCCAAGTGAGCTCTCATGGCCTCCTTATATAGGGAAGCAGGGAAGGTTTTAGCAATATTTCTAATTGAGGTGAGTGTCCCACTCTGGTGACTAGGAAAATGGGGTGCATGTGACTGTGGCTCCCATCTTGTCTCCTCGTTATTTAAAATACCAGAGTCAATAGAGAGAGAAGAAGAGAGAATGTGGGTAGGATGTAGAGGATAGGAGATATTTACAATAGTCTAGCTTTGGCTAGACATAAGCTTATTAGGGAGAGAAGAGAGAGGTAAGAAAATTATAAGAGAGGTTGTCGAAGGTGGATATATAATTGTTGATGACGATGGATCCTCCAAAAATGGTGATAGAATCACTCTAGACTTGCCAAGACCTCATTAAAAGAGCCTTGTCTCTTGTAATCATGCTTGAAGACTTGTAGAACCATAGCCATTCTAGAGGGAAGAAAACTAGGGATGGCCTGCGTCACCATTACATGAGAAAACTGGGGTCCACTACAAAAATCATAGCTCCGCGTTCATAACTCCAAAAATTTTGAAAAAAAATGAGCTGAAAGTTGAGATCAGAAGCTATGTTGAATGCTCCTTCAGATTCGGGGTTCTTATTTACTTAAAAAATTCATCCAAATAATGTATTATTTGTGGCTGCAAAAGTCTTTTGGTGGTGCTCTTTGAGTGGACTTCTCTCTTGCCTTCAAGTGTAAGCTCCTTCATGTGTATGAAAACATGACCTAGAGTTTTGAAAATATTGGAAATCATCTAGATGGAGGTATTATCGAAATTTGAAAGTGGGGTTGAGGTTTGAAAATGAAAACTAGTGAGTAAAATATTTGGTAGGGTGGAATAATATACATACATGAAAAATATATTAGAAAATACTAAAATATCTAATGTAATTTAAAAAATATATATTTAATATTTAAGGTCAAAAGAGAGATCAACAAAGAAAGCTTACTTATTTATGCTACATCGTGATTGATTAGCATAAGTATAAATTTATTTAATAAAGGCTGAAACGTTTGTGAAAAAGGAAGAAAAAAATCAAAAGTAACTTATATAATAGGAAATATTTTGGTAAAAGGGAAAAAATATATGGGGGGTTCCCATGCATGGAAAAGCTTGCCTCATTAGCCCTCCCCCTAAGGCTAGAGGTATTCATGCCTCTAGCGCTGTACTTGATTCTTCTTCAATTGATGTGCAGGAGTCTCCCTCCTCAGGGATTTCCATCATAGGTGCTTGATCAAACCTCAAAAAGTACTGCTTCAACCTCCATCCATTGACACGTGTTTTGTGGAGCCTACCATCTGCATCCATCAATCGGTAATTGCCATTGGCGTAGCGCTTTTTAATGACAAATGGCCCCTCCCATCTGGGTGGAAACTTTTTATCCTTCCTAGTGTCAAACCTGTTATCATACCGTAGGACCAACATACCTTTCTTGAGTCCTTTTTCCCTAAGTCCCTTGTGGAAGGTAAGTCGACGTTGCTCTGCCTGTGCTGCATAATAGTTGATAGCATCTTCTATGTCTAGCTGAAGCCTCTCTAGATCAAGAATGTGGTTTTGGAGATGAGCATTAGGACGTTCCACCTGGCCAGCTAGCACCCTGAAACTAGCCAATTGTACTTCAATGGGTAAAATGGCTTCCTTACCAAATAGCAAGTGATTTGGTGTGAACCCAAGGGATGTGCAAAATGAAGTGCGATAAGCCCAAAGTGCAGCCATAAGATGCTTGTCGCAATCACTTTTGTGATTGTTTACATGTTTAGTGATGATCATGCAGATCATACCATTTACCTTTTCCACCAAACCATTGCATTGTGGGTAGTAGGGAGTTGAGTGTCGTCGTGAGATACCTAACTTCTCCATTAGCTCTCCTACAAGGTCTCCTCTAAAACCTGGTCCCTTGTCAAAAATTATTTCAAGAGGAGTGCCAAAACGGCAAAAAATGTTTTCAAATACAAACTTAGCCACTTCCTTAGTTGTAATCCGGCTGGTGGAAACTACTTCAGCCCACCTGGTCATGTAGTCCACACCCATGATGATATAAAATTTACCTGATTGGCTCCTTGGCAAAGGCCCAATAGCATCAATTCCCCATTTCTCAAATGGTCCATATGAGATTATAGGAGTCTGTGGCTCATATGTGAGCCTCCTATCCCCTGCCTTTTGACATTCCTTGCATGTTTTACACCAATGATGCACATCCCTACGTAGACTAGGCCATACAAACCCGGCTTGTAGAATCTTTCTACTAGTGATGTCAAGTGCAAAGTGTCCTCCGCAAACACCATCATGGAAACTTGAAATGATTTCAGTGATCTCTCTAGAGCGAGGTACCCGCCTAAGAATTTGATCCTTACCCTTGCAGTAGAGGTCGTCATTGATAAGGCGGTATTTTGTTGCCTTGCGCACAAGCCACTGCTTTTGGCCCTTAGTAAGATCCTTAGGACACTCTCCTGTGTCCAAGAAACTCATGATCTCAGGCATAGCATCGCTACCTTGGAAGAGAGGCAGCTTCAACTTGATAACACCCACCACTAAAACATCTTGCAGCTTCTCTCTAGCTAGAGCATCTGCTTCTTGATTTTCTGCTCGAGGGACATGATGTAATTATACAACTTAAAATTTCCCTAAAAGTTCCTTGACTTTGCGCAAATGGACTAGCAAGCTATGATTTTTACAAGAACAAGTTACTTGTATTTGTTTTATTAAAAGCATGGCATTACCAAATACATTTAACCGTTGAATGCCCTGTGTCACACACCACTCTAACCCAAGAGTTAAGGCTGCATATTCTGCCTCATTGTTAGAGTGAGAATTCAAGAGATTCCCAATGGAGAAAACTTTATCCCCTTGCTCGTTGAAGATGACAATGCCTGCTGCAGCTTTGTCCACTTTCCTCTCGTAGGCTCCATCAAAGAAAAGAGAGTGAGCCTCCTCTACCTTAGGGACTTCCAGTACGGGTGTAATATCTTGATCATTTGGCTTTATCTTTAGCTTATTTTCATAGTGGCGATGAGTGAGAATACCTCCTAGACTGGCCCTTGTGGAGTTCTCCACTTGCATTGTGTAGTCAAACTCTTGCAGCCTTGTGAGCCATTTGGAAATCCTAGAAGAAACATCCATGTGCTGCATTACATAAGAAAATACTTCTTCCATTGTTAAGATTATGAATGGTCTAGACAATAAATAAGAGCGAAATTTGGTGGTAGAAAACATTAATGCAAGCACCATGTGTTCCACTACCGTGTATCCCTTTTCTGATGGAGTCATCATTCGACTAGAGAAGTAGATAGGACGCATGAAAGAAGTTTGAGGATCCTTTTGCATCAATACAGCCCCAAGTGTGTCATTGCCCACACTAGGGTTTACATAAAATGGCTCGTCCCACTTTGGAGGTGCTATGGTGGGAAGTGAAGCTAGAATTTGTTTTACCTCATTGACTTGTTGTTCATTTTCTTCACTCCAAGTGAAAATCTCTTGATGGGTAACTTGTTGTAAAGGAAGAACCACTTGGGAGAGCAAGTGAATGAACCTACTCAAATACCTCACCTTTTGAAGAAAAGAGACCAACTGCTTTGTTGTGGTGGGAGAGGTCAAAGCCACCAAGGCTTGAACCTTGCTTGGGTCAGCTTCAATGCCATTGGCCGAGATCACATGGCCAAGAAGAGTAACCTTGCTTTCACCAATGTGGCATTTCTCCAGATTGAGTTGGCCCCCCAAAGCTTGTAGCCTAGCTAGACCTTCATAAACTTTCTCCAAATGAAGAGAGCGAGAGCTATAGATACAAAAGTCATCAATAAAAACACGGATTGATTTTCCAAAGAATGGTTGAAAAACAAATGTCACATATCACTGAAAAGTGGCTGGAGAATTAGTGAGACCAAAAGGCATAACTCTGTAAGCAAAACATCCCCATGGTGTGATGAAGGTTGTCTTCTTTTGATCTTCTTCAGCGATGCTAATTTGGAAGTAGCCTGAGTATCCATCACATACCGTGTAGCGCTCATGTCCTACTACCTCATTGAGTATTTTGTCTTGAAAAGGAAGAGGAAAATGGTCCCTCTTTGTGGCTGCATTAAGAAGCTTGTAATCAACACAAACCCTCCACTTACCATTCTTCTTTGGTGTGACTACCACTGGAGAAACCCACTCTGAGTGTTCAACAGGATAGATAAAAACAGCTTCTAGAAATTTCCTCACCTCTTTGAGTAGGGCGTCTTGTTGAATTACTCCTAGCTGCCTGAGCTTCTGCACTACAGGTTTACTTCCCTCCTTGATCTTAATGTGATGTTGAACTACTGTGATGCCAGTGATTTTATCATATTCATCAATGAACAATGTGGTAAAATTACTTAGCATCAAAATATAATCTTCACGCTCCTTCCCACACAACTCACTAGAGAGCATTTGATGTAGCTTACTTGCTTCTACCAGAGGTTGTATACCTGGTGTCTCCCCTTGGTTTGATGATGAGGCATAAGGTTGATCCATCTTCTTAGGGTCCTTGAGAATGATCCCCATCACCTCAATTCTACTGTCACTTTCTTCACTCACTGTTGACTCCTCCTCTACAGTGGTTGAAGAGTCACCAGTAGAAAACTCATCCATAGAGTTTCTAGATCCATGTCACATTGCCGACCTATCTTCATGTCGTAAAGTATTGGCCTCCCTTTTGCATCCTTTATCTGGATTATGCCGGTCTCCCAGTCCTGCTTAGCTCTCATAGCCATAAGCCAAGGCGTCCCTAGAATGATATGGTAGCCCTCCCCTTTGTGTGGCATGACAAAGACGTCCACATCTACCTCGGTGTTGAATGCCTTTATCCTAACTGCATTTTGACACCAACACATTGAACTTTTAAATTATTTGCCATTTTGGCTCGGGATGGTGCCAGCCGACTCACCTCTAAACCCAAACGGTGCATCATTTTTTCACTCATGACGCATATTTGTGCGCCACCATCGATGTAGATATTGGAGATGTGTTGCCCTTTGATGTAAGCATCCATCACTGGTAGTATGTCATCTAGATTCCTCCCAGAGATAGCCCCAGCTATCTTTGGCTTTGGTCGTCTAGTGCTAACCATCTTTGTCCATTGTCTTCTCACCCTAGGTGCTAGGTGGAGTAACTGGGGCCAGGTGATTTTTGGGCCCTGCACAGAAACATCTTGAACCAAATCATATGGTTTAGACTATTCACCCAAAGAGAAATCTACAATGTCAATTTTACGTCGTGACTTGGACGGATTTTTGCTAGATTCCCCTTTAGTCTTCATCTTTTCTTCCTTTTGGGAAGATTCACCATGCCTAGTGTGTTTTACCCTTTATGGCATCTACTCCTTTAACTTTGGTCTTATCCTCCTCCACTTTCTCCTTTCCTTTACCTTCAAGACTGATGACGCTTACTGTTTGATTGCCAACTGGTGGTGGGGGTAAGGGTGGAATGAGAGGTTGTGGTTGAATGGGTGGTTGTAGGATTTGCACGGGTGGTGCTTGTTGCGGTGCCCTCGGTGGTGAAACCTGGTTTTGCCTGGCTCCTCTGTTGCAATTCTGCCTCCTTGGGTGTGGACAGTAGTACATGCCATGACCATCCTCCCCAAAATTGTAGCAGTGGTATTCTTGGTTTTTCCTTCGTTGTCCTCTCCCTTGCTCTTGGTTGCGATTGTGTGCATGCCCTTGTTGTATCAAATGGACTGAGAGATTCTCAAGTTGATTGGTGATTCGATTGAGCAGGTCTTGCTGATCTTCAATTGGTTCTTGTGGTTGAATCCTCTGGGCGGCTGTTGTAGGTGGTGCTAGAGGTGGTCGGGTCCTAACGGCTTCCTCTTCATCGATATTCCTGGCTTGTAGGCGCAACTTCTTGTCTTTAAGGGGGGCCACTTCAACTGCTATCTCGTACGTAGTAGGAAACCTTCCCTTCACCTTCTCTTTAAGATTTGGCCATAACCCAGCCACAAACCGATCCTTCTTTAGGAAATTAGGTGCCCCCTCATCCTCTCTTAGCGATGCAACCCATTGCCCCCATAAATCTACAAACTTTGACTCATATGATGCGTATTCGAGCATACTGCCCTGCTTCAACTCTGTCAACAATTGCCATAGCTTCTCTGATGTTGTGCCCCCTCCAAAAATCTTGACAAAGGCTGCTCTTAATAAGTCCCACCGTTACTTGGTTTCTTGTGCCAAGGCATCGCACCATGATCTTGCCTCCACCTTCATTAGAAGTGGGAAGATGCGCAAGCACGAAGCATCATCATCTCTCGCAGAGATGACACATGCTATTTCCAAGTTGTCTAGAAAGTCTGCAGCATCCTCACCCACCTTACCAGTAAAGGTTGGAAATGCTACACTTGCCATTGTGAGAGTGAGAAAATTAACTCGACTTAGAAATTTTTTTATTTTATTTTTAAAATAGAGATTCAATACATGGGTGCTCGATAGATGGAAAACATACTATACAAGGATGAAAATAACTACATCAAAAGACACTTCATGATTAATCATAGGGAGGATAAAGGGTAGAGAAGAGGTGTTTATCTCTTGCAGTCGTTCTCTACCAAACATGGTTGTAATGACCTTCTGATAAAACATTTTGCGGTCCAAGACTACTTTGATTGATTGAATTCGTTGTGGTGCATAAGTTTGGTTCCTTGCAAAAGGCTGATGCACTGGGTCCATCACATGATAATTCGGAAAGGCTCTCGCCTTTGTGGTGGAAGGTTATAGTCAGAGGTGTAGAGCTCTTGGTAGTCGAGGTCAAATTTATAGTACCACAGGACAAGGTTGTCTTCGTCTTCTAGCTCTAGGACTGCCCCTCTAGCAAGCTCTTGGAAAAGCTTGAACTCTCTCTCTTTGAGAAACTTCACTTTCCTGCAAGATAGAGTGCCATCTAGTGTATACACATGTGTCATGAGGTAGGTGGTGAGTCTTACCACTTGTATTAATCCAAGTTGGATGGATACATAGCAAGCTATAAAGTCGTCATGATAGCCTTGATTCACAAGCAACACCGCTTGAAGGTGGAGGGTCTTGTCTTTCCGCCAAGCAAAACCTGTGTCAAAGACCTTGTCGATGACAAGCTCCGCCACTTCACTCGGTAGACGACGTAGAATCCATGCTGCTGTTTCTAGTTCCTGGCTCATGAGATGAGAGTGAGGTATAGAAAGACTTTGGAGGATTTACCCTTTTGTTTTGGAGACGGGGTGATTGTCGGCGCTGGAAAACCCTTGAATCTTTTGGTGCAAGGGAGAGGGAGGGACCACGCGTTCGTAGTAGCTTCCTCAAGTTGTGAAGGCTTGTTGTGGGCGTAGATGTAGAGAAGCCTGGTGCTACTTGAAAGCCTACTGATGTGAGAACGCCTGTGCGGATGTCGAGGGAGAAAATGATGGCCTTTTCTTCACTTTGGGTTGCACTCATGTGGAAGGTGCGGTTTTTGGCTACAATGTGAGCATGATGCAGCTTGTGCCTTGCTTTTACGCTTGCAGGGATGATGAGAAATGTAAACAATTTGAGTAGGGAAAGAGGGTCTTACCACCTCTTCTATGCTAACAATACAACACCCTCGCAAGAGTGTCTTGATGACTTGAGTCAAACCTTCTTGAAGATCCTCCTCTTTAGTGGTCCAATTAGAGAATTCAAGAAGCCACTTCTCCATGAAGGGAAGTAAACATGTCAGTCTTGTAAACTGAAGGTCTTGAGTTCGGTCCTCAGTGGGGGCACCAAATGAGAGGCGGAAGTTGTTGAGCTTCACATATAAGCTCAACATTGTTGAGCTTATATGTGAAGCTACTCAATATGGCTTCTCTATATATGGCACCTAGGTCCCCTCTATATATATATCATCTCATGTGTGTATTCTGCACACTTTGGGGTTCTACTTCTGTGCTCTCTCCTTCTCTCTCAACATTGCAAAAACTACCCGCGAACGATAACTCAAAATCGGTGCAGAATTTGAAAAAACTTCCTTCTGCAAAGTTGTAGACCACATCGACTCCGGTCAGGCGTCTATAGCTCAGTGGATAGAGCGTTAGCGGGGGTGTTGAGCTTATATGTGAAGCTACTCAATATATGGCACACAGGTCCCCTCTATATATACATCATCTCATGTGTGTATTCTACACACTTTGGGGTTCTACTTCTGTGCTGTCCCCTTCTCTCTCAACATGGTATCAGAGCAGTACGTTTTTGTTTTCCATTTTTCTCCTGATCAAAATCGATTTTGCAGAAACTACTCGCGTAAGGGATCGGAATCTATGTGGTCTACAACTTTGCAGATGGAAGTTTCTTCAAATTCTGCACCGATTTTGAGTTATCGTTCACGGACTGCGTACATACCTGAAAAACAGCTTTCGCGTTTTGTTTTTGATTTTTCTGGTAATTGAAAAAGATTTTGCAGAAACTACTCTCGTAAGAGACTGGAATCGATGTGGTTTACAACTTTGCAGAAGGAAGTTTTTTCAACTTCTGCACTGATTTTGAGTTATCGCTCGCGGACTGCGTACATACCTGAAAAGCAACTTCCGCTTTTTGTTTTTGATTTTTCTGCTAATTGAAAACGATTTTGCAGAAACTACCCGCGATTCGAGACCGGAATCGATGTGGTCTACAACTTTGCAGAAGAAAGTGTTTTCAAATTCTGCACCGATTTTGAGTTATCGTTCACAGATTGCGTACATACCTGAAAAACAGCTTCCGCGTTTTGTTTTTGATTTTTCTGCTAATTGGAAACGATTTTGCAGAAACTACCCACTAACAAGATCGGAATCGATGTGGTCTACAACTTTGCAGAAGAAAGTGTTTTCAAATTCTGCACCAATTTTGAGTTATCGTTCGCGGACTGCGTACATACATAAAAAGCAATTTCCGTTTTTTTTTTTTTTCTTTTTTGCCTGCTTATTGAAAACGATTTTGCAGAAAATACCCGCGTGAGAGACCGGAATCGATGTGTTCTACAACTTTGCAGAAGAAACTACCCGCGATGAGGATTGGAATCGATGTGGTCTATAACTTTGCAAAAGAAAGTTTCTCTAAATTCTGCACCGATTTTGGGTTATCGTCTCGGACTGCGAATATGTTTGAAAATCAAAATTTTACTTTTTGCTTTTGATTTTTCTCATAATTGAAAACTTCTCAATTATATTTTTCTTCATCAATCATATATTTGTTACTGACGTAACTTTGCTGCAGAAGCCAGTTACACATCGTTCCGATTCAGTCGAGCCGTTGATGATCGTCCAAATTCTATTGAGCTACTGTTGGTACATGATCTTTTGTTATATGATATACTCGTTCATTGATTCTCGTATAATTATTCTTTTAGAGATATAGTTTACGTCGTTTTATTGATAATTTCTCATTGATACCATAGTGATTTTGATGGTACCATGATGATGTTTTGTTAATACTTTGGTCATGGTGATTTTCGTTGATACCATGATGATATGTCATTGATACCATGGTTATTCTCGGTGGTGCCATGATGATATTTCGTTGATACCATGGTTATTCTCGGTGATTCCATGATGATATTTCATTGATTCCATGGTGATTTTTGTTGATACCATGATGATGTTTTATTGATACCATGGTTATTCTTGGTGATACCATGATGTTGTTTCGTTGATACCATGGTTATTCTCGGTGATGCCATGATGATGTTTCGTTGATACCATGGTTATTCTCGGTGATGCCATGATGTTGTTTCGTTGATACAATGATTATTCTCGGTGATATCATGATGCTTTTCGTTGATACCATGATCATTTATTCATTTTTATTGATATAATGATGATATTTTGTTAATACTTTGATGGTATTCATTGATCACTACATTGATAAATGTTGTTTTATGTAGTATATACACATATCATTTGTATCACGTAATCACACATTTTGTACTTTTACGTTTATACTTTATGTACCATATGTTGTCGTGCGTATATATGTCGTCAAAAGAGTGGCATCGCGAACCATCTCTTATGGCATTGTGAACGTAATTATTTCATTAACGATGCTAATAATTTTCATGACATGTTTTTTTTTTTGGAGTCTATGATCTATGTAGGATTGATCAAAGAATTGATTTTATGAAGACAAACTTGGTGACAATAAAAGATTTATGAAGATATGTTTGGTGATGCGATATTGATGACAACATGAAGACATGTTTGGTGATGCGATATTGATGACAAGCTACACAGCAGATTCACGGAGACACTTTTGATTACAAGCTAATCGATAGCTTTTACACCTCTTTATTGAACCTTTGTATTCATTATTGTATTGATAGGATAGGAGTAATGTAACTCCTCATAAAACATTCATTGTAAAAGGAGTGATGTAGCTCCTCGTAAACATTTGTATATTCAATGATTTTTATAATATAATGGTGGGTGTATATAGAGCTGTGGGTTTTTCCCTTGATCCCCCAAGGGTTTTTTCATCCACAGTTAGGGACCCTTATTTGAGCGGGGGTGTTGAGCTTATATGTGAAGCTACTCAATATATGGCTTCTCTATATATGGCACCCAGGTCCCCTCTATATATACATCATCTCATGTGTGTATTCTACACACTTTGGGGTTCTACTTGTGTGCTCTCTCCTTCTCTCTCAACAGAAGTGAAAAAATAGACCCGGTGGCCTCTACACCAAGACTATGCACAATGGCCTCATCATGGGGAATACGCAATAGGGGCACCTCAAGATGTAAGCAACAAGATTATAGATATATAAGAGGGAGAGAGAGTGTGTGTGTATGGTGGCAAATCCGCACACCTTAACATAAGCAGAAAAAAAAATGGCAAGGAACAAGCATATACCATACTCACAATGAGATGTATCCAAAGCGACATAAAGTATGGCACCAAGATGGAGTGTGTTCATTTCTTGCAAAAGATGAATACAATAGGTAGCGTATGGTAGGAAAATGAGAAGGGAACAAGATCGTAGGAGGCATAATGGAGAGATAAAAGTGGATGGCCAGAAATATCATGAGTGTGTCCACCCTTGTTCCTCTTGAAATTGTGCCTTCAACCCTTAATTACAAGTGGTGTGGAGGTGTGGTGCTCATCTTTTGTGCATGGTGATGGTGATGATGATGTTGTTGTGATTATGTGATTAGGGTTCATGCTACAAACATGTAGCACAAGAGTGTGTATGGATAGGTGTGTGTGTGTGTGTGTGTGTGTGTCCCTAAGTGAGCTCTCATGGCCTCCTTATATAGGGAAGCAGGGAAGGTTTTAGCAATATTTCTAATTGAGGTGAGTGTCCCACTCTAGTGACTAGGAAAATGGGGTGCATGTGAGTGTGGCTCCCATCTTGTCTCCTCGTTATTTAAAATACCAGAGTCAATAGAGAGATAAGAAGAGAGAATGTGGGTAGGATGTAGAGGATAGGAGATATTTACAATAGTCTAGCTTTGGCTAGACATAAGCTTATTAGGGAGAGAAGAGAGAGGTAAGAAAATTATAAGAGAGGTTGTCGAAGGTGGATAATTTTTGATGAGGATGGATCTTCCAAAAATGGTGATAGAATCACTCTAGACTTGCCAAGACCTCCTTAAAAGATCCTTGTCTCTTGTAATCATGCTTGAAGACTTGTAGAACCATAGCCATTCTAGAGGGAAGAAAACTAGGGATGGCCTGTGTCACCATTACATGAGAAAATTGGGGTCCACTACAAAAATCATAGTTCCGCGTTTATACCTCCAAAAGTTCTGAAAAAAAATGAGCTAAAAGTTGAGATCACGAGCTACATCTTTCATGTTAAACGCTACTTGAGATTCAGGGTTCTTCTTTACTTAAAAAATTCAGCCAAATAATGTATTATTTGTGGCTGCAAAAGTCTTTTGGTGGTCCTCTTTGAGTGGACTTCTCTCTTGCCTTCAAGTGTAAGCTCCTTCATGTGTATGAAAACATGACCTAGAGTTTTGAAAATATTGGCAATCATCTAGATGGAGGTATTATTGAAATTTGAAAGTGGGGTTGAGGTTTAAAAATGAAAACTAGTGAATAAAATATTTGGTAGGGTGGAATAATATACATACATGAAAAATATATTAGAAAATACTAAAGTATATAATGTAATTTAGAATATATATATTTAATAATTAAGGTCAAAAGAGAGATCAACAAAGAAAGCTTACTTATTTATGCTACATCGTGATTGATTAGCATAAGTCTAATTTATTTAATAAAGGCTGAAAAGTTTGTGAAAAAGGAAGAAAAAAATCAAAAGTAACTTATATCATAGGAAATATTTTGGTAAAAGGGAAAAAATATATGGGGGTTTCCCATGCATGGAAAAGCTTGCTTTAGTAGTTTTGATTTTCTATGTCCCATATTGTAACATAAAGCTAATATTCCTTGAGTTTTGGGGGACCTAATACCCTATTTTGCATACTACACAACGATGGTTGATTTTTTCTATTATAGAAGAAAACGAAACAATCTAGTATATCAAGTATAGCTTTTTCAATATTGCTAGTTTCTTGTGACAACTATATGCATTTTGTAGGTAGTAACCATATCTAGTCATAAGGATCAAATTTGGCTAGATATTCAATAGTTTCTATGGGATTCTACAACTCATAATGTTGAACCCAATTTTTTCATGTTTGCTGTATTTATCACTTCATCTTTGTTCCTAAGATTCCCCTTGGTAAGAGATGTATTATTATTTTGACATGCTCCATGGCTCCTTATGAACCTAAAGGACAATAGGGAACTAAGAAAACATACATATATTATTTGTATTCAACGTGGCTATAGAAACTTTGATGATAGGTTTGCAGAATGGTAAAAATTCAACTTTTTTGTACCTATTTCTTTTGGCAAAACAAAAGATAGTGAGTGAGAAGCAATCATATGTTCTGATCACCAACCCATTGAAGTTAACTAGGGAATTTATATCAAGTCCTACAAAAATCCCTAATCTTATTTTTAAACAAAAAAACGTAAGAAATGACTCTTTTGATGAAAATGTTTTGGTCCATCAACTTTGGAGTCTTAGTGTGACCAAAAGATGAGAAATTTTACAAGTCTCTTTTTTTTTCAATGTGTAGTAGGCCTTGATCTATAACCTCATGAAAGTATTTTACAAAATGAGTGGATCTACTATGGTTTTGGAGGTTTTTTTCAAAACCCTGAAAGGACACTTTTATGTCGTGTTAGGTTACCAACCTAGTGTTAAAGCATAATTATTCTTGCACCCCAAAATAAGCAATATGTACTACAATCTAATCAGTGTTTGATTCATCCTGTATGAGCCCTCTAAAATCATGTCTCTCATATCCTTACTCTAGTTGAGGCACTTTATTGAGTATTTTCCAAACTTCAAATCGAGCTTAATTTTTTTTTCTTTAACACTAGGTTGGTAACCTAACAGGACATAAAAGTGTCCTTTCAGGGTTTTGAAAAAAACCTCCAAAACCATAGTAGATCCACTCATTTTGTAAAATCCTTTCATGAGGTTATAGTTCAAGGCCTACTACACATGGAAAAAATAAGAAACTTGTAAACTTTCTCATCTTTTGGTCACACCAAACCTCCAAAGTTGATGGAATGGTACATTTTCATCAAAACAGTCATTTCTTACGTTTTGTTGCATAAAAATAAGATTAGGGATTTTTGTAGGACTTGAGATAAATTACCTAGTTAACTTCAATGGATTGGTGATCAGAACATATGATTGCTTTTCACTCACTATTTTTTGTTTTTCCAAAAGAAATAGATACAAAAAAGTTGAATTTTTACCATTCTCCAAACCTATCATCAAAGTTTCTATAGCCACGCTCAATACAAATAATGTATGCATGTTTTATTAGTTCCCTATTGTCCTTTAGGTTCATAAGGAGCTATGGACCATGTCAAAAGAATAATACATCTCTTACCAAGAGGAATCTTGGGGACAAAGAAGAAGTGCTAACATGAAAAAACTGGGTTCAACATTATGAGTTGTAGAATCCCATAGAAACTATTCAATATCTAGCCAAATTTGATCCTTATGACTGGATATGGTTACTACCTACAAAATGCATGTAGTTGTCACAAGAAACTAATAATATTGAAAAAGCTATACTTGATATACTAGAATGTTTCGTTTTCTTCTATAATTGAAAAAATAAACCATCGATGTCTACTATGAAAAATAGGGTATTAGGTGCCCCAAAACTCAAGGAATATTAGCTTTATGTTACAATATGCGAGATAGAAAATCAAAACTGCATTTGGATATCATGAAAGCCACCAAAAAAATCATAGAAGAGCTAAAATTGGCTAAGAAACGGGATTTGATAATTTTTATAATTTGTTCATAACTTACAACGTTAACATTTATTTCTCCCTAGAAGCATGAGGACATGTTGAGGACTACTAAAGATAGTTCTCTAGCATTATAGACCTCACAAACATGAATTCTAGAGTGGTATAGTTGCAAAAAGTTGAAAAAAGCCAAAAAGAGGACCCGGTTTTTCACACAGTTTAGGTTGTGAAATGTTGTGCAAGGACAAGGTTAAAGATGGAATTGATATTCCAAAAAAATGTCGAGTTTTTTTCAGCTCATGAGACAACTTTCTAGACAGATAGCACCTCAAAATCCATTTTGAAACTCTTGACATAATTCAAGGAAAATGGTTACTTAACAGGACATAAAAGTGTCCCATTACCAACCTAGTGTTAAGCAATACTCTCTCAATTGAGACAGTTAGATATTTTAGATAAAAACAAACCATCATACAATGATCCATGCTCTTAATGAGCCATGGAATCATGGAGTGACAAAAAATAATTACCAAGTGTTTGTCACAGAGTATATAAACTTTTAATAATGAACAGAATTAGATGTGGAAATGTATCCACATTTGGGCTTGATTTCCACCAAGTCACATTCTTTTCACTTAAATCCAATCTTGGTACCGTAAGTCTTGTAATTAAAAGAATTTGAACCTATGTAGCTATTCACCAACCTCATGTGGTTGCTCCTCATCTATCATTATCAAAGAACCGTGTTACTACGTATAAAAGGATATATATGCACCAACTTTTCTGATCCAATAAAACCTTCCAAACTTTTGTTGTGATAAACATCAACTGCCTAGAGTGCTTCCTTCAAATTTTTGATAGGTACGTTGTGAGCGGGATGAAAACACACACAACGCCTCTATAATGACCCGACACACACTCTTCGGAAGATACACACACACACTATGGGGCACCACTCCGCTTAGACAACACACCTGGCCGAGACAGGGAACACACCTCTGGAGTGAGAGGAGAGAGACTATCCACTTGCCCACTCCACCCAGACACACACACATACACACACACACACCCCCAAAAAACTCAGCTCAAAAGAGGATAATTTCTGATGTTTAGATACAAATGAGCTTGGGCCAACACCAATGGGGCAAACAACTCACACAATATGGGTAAAAGATACAAGATACAATCACAAACTAGAGCAGAAACTTCGCTCATAGGAGAAACTTACACAGAAAAACAGCAGGAAAAGAGTGAGGAATTTGGAAAAATGGACAGCACCATCGCGTTCGGAACGGCCCAAAGTGCTCAAATCCGACCTCGGATGAGCAGTTTACGGCCAAAATAGGCTCCAAAATAGGCAAAAACACACCTGCGGCTGTTCCTCCTCTCTTCTCCACGTTTTTTCTGGTCTTCTCTCTGTTTTTTTAGTTCCCACACTTAGCTTTATTACTTGGGCACCCTTGGCCTTTTAGATGACCTCAAACGGACCCCGAACAGGCCAAAAACTGACCTCGTAGTGCATAGTTGTTACCTTTTTGCATCATCCGCACACCTGGCATTCAACTTTTTTTCAATAATGCATTTCGCCACCATGTGAAGTGGTCCTAATGATGACCTTTCTGGGTAACTCTCAGAAGAAAACACCCACATTGTGTCTGTCCTCATCTGCGTGCAAATATTGACCTCGTTCACCCTCCTGACGCCACTAGATGCCATCTGACGCACCTGCTGACCTCATGTCGTCAGCCCGCGGATAGCTTCCTCGATAAGTTTTACACGCTATAAAATCCTCATTATTGTAGAAAAACACAGTGGTACTGGTAATAGTGAAAATCAATGCACTATGTACACCCTGTCCTACCTGTACACATGTGGGGCCCACATAACCACCTGGCTAAGGAAAATGGGCAATCCTTTATTTGATGCACCATGCATGTATATGTACATATGCGCAATCCCTTGCTCCAAAAAACTCCTGACATAATTTGCCCATCCCCTAGCCTGCTAGATCATTCATGATCAGCAGCAGCAAAGAGAGATACAAGACTCGCCGCATCACAGGTCTCCTCATCCCTCACCAACACTGCTTGATCCACAGACAGCTCATCTTGCTCCACCATCATCAATCTAGCATGATACAATTTAAGACGCAACCCATTTACCCTTGATTTATGTAGAACACCATCTAGGTTAGCCAGCTGATATGTGCCATTTGGAAAACACTCCACTATCTTGAAAGGGCCTTCCCACTTAATTTGAAACTTCTTTTGGAATGTGTTGTCCAGCTTACTATTGTAGCGTAAAACCAAGTCCTGTTTCTTGATACCCTTACTTTTAACCTTTTCATTTATCTTTGCCAAAGCCTTATCCTGTATCTGCCCATAATGCTCCAATGCGCTCATCCTATCCAACTGGACCTCTTGTAACTGCAAGAGCCTCTCTTTGAATGCATCACTAGGCGGCCCAAGCAACTTCTCTAACATCTTGACCGCAGGCAACTCTACTTCCACAGGAAATAGTGCTTCTTTTCCATACACCAAATGAAATGGAGTAAACCCTGTACCTGTCTTCACCGAAGTACGGTAAGCCCATAATGCACTAGGAAATTCCAAATCCCAATTCTTTCCTTGGTGCTCTGTCACCTTCGAAAGAATCTGTACCAACTCACCATTGAATCTTTCATTTAAGCCATTACACTGTGGGTAATAAGGAATGGTATGTTGGTGCCTAATCTTCATCTTTGTGCATAAGAAGTCTAGCAGTTTAGCTCTAAATCCTGGCCCCTTATCTGAAAGTAGCTCTAATGGCACCCCAAACTTGCAACATATTTCATCATACACAAATTTTGCCACATCCTTTGCAGTGATCTGTTTTACTGCTATAGCCTCTGCCCATCTAGAGAGATAGTCCACTGCCGCCAAGATATAGCTTTTGCCCCTACTTGTGATAGGTAACGGGCCTATTGCTTCAATCCCCCACTTTTCAAACACATCAAACGCCATAATGGTTTTTCGTAGCTCTGGCTTCAACACTCTCTTCCCAAATGCTTGACACCTATTGCAAGACCTACACCAATGGTGAACATCCTTGTGCAAACTAGGCCATGCATACCCCTCTTGCAAAATCTTATGCAAGGTGATCTTTAGAGCAAAATGGCCACCACATGCGCCTTCATGATTCTCTTCCAACACTCTGTAAAGCTCCTCCCGCCAAGGTACACGTCTCAACACGAGATCAGCCCCTTTCATGTATAAGACATCACCAATCAATATGTACCTGTATTCTCTATGCACAAAGCCATACTTCTTAGACTTCTGAATCTCCTTTGGAATGATTCGTGTTAGCAAAAACTCCTCTTCTTGAGCCAAACTTTCCCGGCCATGATAAAGAGGTAAAGTGGTCCTCAATACAAATAACTCCCCAATCATGCCTTGAGCTGCTTCATGTGCCTCTCCATTTAGAGCACGTTCAATGTGTCTGATACTCCACGCTTCAAACTTTTTTAACTGGCCTTTAATTCTACAGCACATTTCCTTCAATGAGGTGTTCTTGCTCTTCCACACACCGAGCACTTGCTTCACCACTAACAAGGCATCACCTTTTATGCTCAACCTTCGAACCCCATGCTTCAAACAAATGTGTAATCCGGCTTCCAATGTAGCATATTCAGCCTCATTGTTACTATGAGCATCCAATTTGAACCCTCTCTCGCATACTAGCTTCCCCTCTGGATCATAAAGTGCTATACCCCCTGAAGCTGCATCGTGGCTCTTCCTATATGAACCATCAAAGAAAAACACATGTGCATTGCTGATCTGTGGCACTTCTTCAACTACCTTTCTCACCACCTCTTCCTTAACAATAAGGGGATTCTCCTTGTAGGTCAACAAATCAGCTAGGGTAGCCCTTGTACTATCTTCCACTAGAAAAGAGAACTCAAACTCTTGCAGCTCAATTACCCATTTCTTCACCACATTTGACATGTTAGTACCATTAATTAATTGTGGCAAAAAGACATAAATCGTCAAGAAAACAAAAGGCCGTGGTAGCAAGTAATGACGAAATCGTCGACAAGCAAATATTACACTGGCCATCACTAGCTCTACTTTCGATAACTTTCTCTCAGCTACCAACTTCACTCGGCTTGCACAATACACTGGCCTCATATAATGGCTGCCCTTCCCCTTTTGCAATAGCATGGCTCCAATGACATCATCCCCTACTGATGGATTTACATAAAAAACTTTCTCCCAATCAGGAGCTTGCATGGCTGACAACCCCCCTAACACCTCTTTCACCTCTTGAAACACTTCTTCACAGTTGTCATCCCATTGCAATGGATCATGCTTTGCCACTTGCTGTAATGGATAAAGAATCTGAGAAGACAATGGAATAAACCTTGCCATGTACTTCACTTTGTGTATAAAGGTTGCCAATTGCTTCGTACTCGTAGGTGATGGAAGAAGAATAATAGACTTAACTTTGTCTGGATCAGCCTCAATGCCATTTTCTGACACCATATGGCCCAATAACTTCACCCTTGGCTGTGCTAGATGACATTTCTTTGGATTTAGGTGTCCTCCACATTCATCATATCCAGCCAATACCATCTGTAGCTTCTCATGGTGTTCAGCCCTACTACTATAAACACAGAAGTCATCCATAAAAGCTTTAACACAACTACCAATGAATGGTTCCAACACCCAATTCGCTCTCTCTTGATAGAAAGATGGTCCATTTGACAACCCAAACGGCAACAATGTGTAGCAATAGCAACCCCATGGCGTAATGAAAGTTGTCTTTGTGCGGTCTTTAAGAGCAATCTTCAATTGAAAATAGCCTGAAAAACCATCACACACTGTACCTCTCATAACCTGCCACTGAATCCAAGATCTGATCAATGAATGGAAGAGGATATGGGTTCTTCTTAGTGGCTGCATTTAAGGGTTTAAAATCTACACAAATCCTCCACTTCCCATCCTTCTTTGGACTGACTACTACTGGACTCACCCATTCTGTGGTCTCCACAGGGACTATGAACCCTGCCTTCAATAACTTGTCCACCTCTACCCTCAAGGCTTTCATTTTATCTTGACCCATCCTTCTTAGCCTTTGTCGCACTGGCTTAGCACCTTCTTTCATCTCTATATGCATCTCTTCGCCCTTGAACCCTCTGATCTCTTCATATGAAGTAATGAACAAATCAGGAAAACTAGCCAGCATGTGCAAATATATATCCTTCTCCATAGCTGAGAGGTCTCCACTAATCATTTGTGTCATTAATTCCTGCTTCTTTGACAACTCAATCTTGGTTTGCATCAGCCCTTCAATCACTTCATAAGGCCCTTCACTTTCATCTTCAACTTCATTCGCAAATGCGACTAAACCACACTCCTGGATTTCTTTATTCATCAAAAGAAATGCAACATCAGCATCCTCATCACTGCTGGTAGTGCTATCATTGTCCTCATCTATCACCATGGAAGAGTCTTCATCACTAGACTCATCCTCATCTTCATAAAGCTCCTCTAATCGTTTCCTTGTGTCCATATTATAAAGCTTCTTAGTACCTGTCTTTCCATAGAGGCTAATCGTACCATGTCGCCAATCTTGAACAGCTTCCACTGCATGTAACCATGGTTTGCCCAGTATAATAGGATATGCTCCCAACCCTGCTGGCATCACATGAAAATCAACCACTGCCTTTGCATCATATGCCTCCACTTCTAAGCTCTTTACAACACCCAAGCATTTTACTTTTTGATGGTTTGCCAATCTGATCTGAAAACCTGACACCCCAGCCACTGTGAGACCCATCTTCTCAACGCATGAGTGTGTTATGACGCATATTTGGGCTCCGCCATCCACATAACCTTGTCCCAAATTTTTCCTTTTATGCCACACATCTACTATTGGACAAATGTCTGGTAGTTCATCCATTGCCAACACCTTCACTGAACCTCTCTCTGGCTCTTTCTCCATTGGGTTAACCATCCTCTTCCACTGTCACTTTAGTTTAGGAACCATTTCTATGAGCTGCCCAAAAGTAACATCTGCCTTCCTGCTCGTCAGATCCTCCTTCAATTCATAGCTTAATTGCCCATCCCCTAGTGGAAAATCTGAAACATGAAACTTTCGACGAGCTCTCCTTTTCCTCTTGGCCTTGACATCCTCGCCTTCATGGCCCTTTCCTTTCTTCTTACTAGGATCTGGGACACTTCTTCCTTCCTTTTTCTCTGTGGTCCTCTTCCCAATAGGCATCACTAATGTATCCTCTAGCTTTGATGCCTTCTCCAAGGTGACTACACTTAGCACTTTTGTCTTTCCCTTTTCCTCCTGGGTCAGTCCGCTGGTTCCTTCATCTCCCTTAATTTCGATGCCATAATCATGCGACCTAGTTAGCACATGTTTTGGCAATGGATACATGTCTCCCCCCATCCTTGGTGGCTTATCACATTGCGGGCTGATGTGACCCAACTCTCCACAATTATAACATGTGGGCGTCTGCCTCCAAAACCTACTATTACTTTGTCCAGCACCATTCCTAGGTCTTTCTTCACCTCCTGGCTGATTTGCAAACCGCCCTCGACCTCGATTATTTACCACTTGACCTAGCATGTTTAGGCTGAGATTCTTCATCAAATCAACCACTTGCCTCATGTCTTGCCTTAGGCCATCATCTTGCACTGCTGTAGTGACCACAACTGGCATAACCTGAGTAGTAAAAGGAACCACTGGTTCATGATGAACCCCTGACATACGACCTTGTAAAGAGTCCATAGGCTGAAATTCAGACCTCATGGGCAAAGACTCCACCCCTAACTGGCTCATTTTTCTCAGCTTCCACTCTTTGTTCCTTGCTACCTCTAGTGCATCTTCATATGTCCTAGGCTTCTTTAGCTCTACTCTCCAACGTATATTCTCCCAAAGACCAGCCAAGAGCATGTCCTTCTTCATCATGTCAGGCGGGGGTACCTGTGATGCTAAAGCCTTGCACATTCGCTCCCATGCCAATGAAAACATTCGTATGTACACATCTACTGGCTCACCTTCCTTTTGTACCAAAGCCTGTACTTCTTGCCACACTTTGTCAGGATCTTCTATCTTCACAAAATCCACCTCCAATCCATGCCTTAGATTGTCCCAACTCAATCTTATAGGTGGATCAGCCATACGCAACTCCTCTTCAAATGCTTTGGACCAAGCTCGTGCATCACTCTTCAAACAAATGGGAGAAGGCGTAACATTTGTGTAGGGTCATGAATCTGGTTGCTAATGCAGGCAACCTCCATCTTTTCCAGAAAGTCCTCCACATCTTCATCACTTCTTCCATGAAACTCCGGATAAGAGAAAGCCATGGCTAGAGAACCCCTTCAAACACACGTGCAAGAACCCAAAACTTTTCACTACCCAATCCCCAGAAACTTCAATGGAGCTCAGCTTTAGATGAGAACAAACACATGCACATCAAATGAGTTTTCATAGTTGATCATCGAAATTACAACAGGCAAAGGACATTCCAGGATCTCTCTCAATCTTCTTGGCCCAAACATAAAGACTATGCGCTGCTGGAAAAAGATCTTCCTGGACACATGAACATTAATCTGAATTCTTTGAGTTAAATGAAAAGGAGTGAACTGAGAGCCATTTTGACCATCCATTAAAGCCAACCATGAAGCTCCCAAGAAGGCACACCTGACTCAACCTCTGATTTTGCCAGAATTTCAGCAGCATAACAGCATAAATTGCTCAAAATACCAAAAAACCAGCCATCATAACTTGGGAAAATTTTGACAGAGTTTCCCCAGAAGTAGAGCAATGAGAACCCAAAATATAGACTGTATCTGTATGCATAAACTGCCAACAATAGAACCCGAGCATCAAATAGGACTCACTAGTACATAGCCTATGGCGAGTTCACGAAAAGGGTGCTCCTGCTACCTGTATCACCGAAAGGATCTCCACATTTGAGAATCCCCCAGATCAATAAAAACCTCACGCTATCGACCCTCACACGAAGGATAATGAAAATCGCGTATAGTCAAGTCTCAGAAATGACTATCTTCCAGACCAAGTCTCAGAAATGGTTGGGACTGCCAAATACAACCAAGTATGGCTCCACAAATGCGTACAATGGGAGTTTCCACAAGTAACGTACAATCCAGCAGACAATGCGCTCAAATAGGCGCCAAGTGATGCATACCCACAACAACTGCAAGTGACATCACTGCTAGTATATCACTGTACTCCAGCTACCTGTACCTGTGTTCATCACCTGTACCTGTAACTGTACCTGTAACCTGTAACCCGTAACCTGTAGTCTGCAACTTGCAACCTATAATCCCGAATCTCGAAGCTTGAAGCTCGAAGCAGAAGGTACTCGAAGAAGATCCTCCGTGGGGGCGCCAAAAGAATGTGAGCGGGATGAAAACACACGCAACGCATCTATAATGACCCGACACACACTCTTGGGAAGATACACACACACACTATGGGGCACCACTCGGCTTAGACAACACACCTGGCCGAGACAGGGAACACACCTCTAGAGTGAGAGGAGAGAGACTATCCACTTGCCCACTCCACACACACACACCCACAACCAAAAAACTCAGCTCAAAAGAGGATAATTTCTGATGTTTAGATACAAATGAGCTTGGGCCAACACCAATGGGGCAAACAACTCACACAATATGGGTAAAAGATACCAGATACAATCACAAACTGGAGCAGAAACTTCGCTCATAAGAGAAACTTACACAAAAAAAAAGCAGGAAAAGATTGAGGAATTTGGAGAAATGGACAGTGCCATCGCGTCCGGAACGGCCCAAAACCCCAGTCTACAATGTCAAAGTGCTCAAATCGACCTCGGATGAGCAGTTTACGGCCAAAACAAACTTCAAAATGGGCAAAAACACACCTACGGCTGTTCCTCCTCTCTTCTCCACGTTTTTTCTGGACTTCTCTCTGTTTTTTCAGTTCCCACACTTAGATTTATTACTTGGGCACCCTTGGCCTTTTAGATGACCTCAAACGGACCCCGAACAGGCCAAAAACTGACCTCGCAGTGCATATTTGTCACCTTTTTGCATCATCCGCACACCTGGCATTCAGCTTTTTTCCAATAATGCATTTCGCCACCACGTGAAGTGGTCCTAATGATGACCTTTTTGCGTAACTCTTACAAGAAAACACCCATGTTGTGTCCGTCCTCATCTGCGTGCAAATATTAACCTCGTTCGCCCTCCTGACGCCACTAGATGCCATCTGACGCACCTGCTGACCTCATGTCGTCGGCCCGCGGATAGCTTCCTCGATAAGTTTTACACGCTATAAAATCCTCATTATTGTAGAAAAACACAGTGGTACTGGTAATAGTGAAAATCAATGCACTATGTACACCCTGTCCTACCTGTACACATGTGGGGCCCACATAACCACCTGGCTAAGGAAAATGGGCAATCCTTTATTTGATGCACCATGCATGTATATGTACATATGCGCAATCCCTTGCTCCAAAAAACTCCTGACAACGTTTTAGGGCAATTGATTAACTTGTAGCTTTGAAAATTTAAATGCTCTCGTTAATGAGACCTACCTCTAGCCATCCACGCCACCAGCGTGGATGGCTAGAGGTAGGTGTCACATACACGACTTGCGAGAAAAAAATTGCTAGGACAAGCAATGGGCATACGTGCATAACTCTCTCCTAGGATGATGATTGATGATGGCGCAAAAAATTGTGCCCCATACTGATTGCCTCCATGCTATCTGACAAGTGCCTATAGCCATCCACACAGACAGTTTTTGAAGGGAATGAATTGAGAGAGGTAACGACTCTCATCCTCAACTAGCTATGCTCAAGCATAGCCATGATAGGGCAATCATGGTGGCTACCGGTCCCTTCCGATCATCCTTGTCTTGTGTACGTCCCCAATACTCCAACGCTAGAGAGAGAGAGAGAGAGAGAGAGAGAGAGAGAGAGAGAGAGAGAGAGAGAGAGAGAGAGACGTTTCTATTGAGCTTATATGTGAAGCTACTCAATATATGGCTTCTCTATATATGGCACCCAGGTCCCCTCTATATATACATCATCTCATTTGTGTATTCTACACACTTTGGGGTTCTATTTCTGTGTTCTCTCTTTCTCTCTCAACATGGTATCAAAGCAGGACGGTTTTTTTTTAAAAAAAAATCTCTTGATTGAAAACGATTTTGTAGATATTAACCTGTAGAGGCACCAAAGTCGATGTAGTCTACAACTTTGCAGAAGAAAGCTAGTTCAAATTCTGCATTGATTTTGAGTTATTGTTCGCGGACTACGTACATGCTTGAAAAGAAACTTCTCTTTTTTTTTTTTTTCTGTTAATTGAAAACAATTTTGAAAAAATACTCGTGCTTTATCACCAGAATCGATGTGGTCTACAACTTTGCAGAAGAAAGTTTTTTCAAATTATGCACCGATTTTGAGTTATCGTTCGCGGACTCCGTGCATGCCTGAAAAGCAACTTCGCTTTTTGTTTTTAATTTGTATCTTGATTGAAATCGATTTTGCAGAAACTACCTGCGCGAGGCACCGGGATTGATTTGGTTTAATACTTTGCAGAAGAAAGGTTTTTCAAATTCTACACTAATTTTGAGTTATCGTTCGCGGACTATGTACATGCTTGAAAAGCAACTTCGCTTTTTGTTGTTGATTTTTCTCTTAATTGAAAACAATTTTGCAGAAACGAGGCACTAGAATGGATGTGGTCTACAACTTTGCAAAAAAAGTTTTTTCTAATTCTGCACCGATTTTGAGTTATCAATTGCGGACTACATACATGCCTGATAAGCAACTTCGCTTTTTGTTTTTGATTTTTCTGTTGATTGAAAATGATTTTGCAAAAACTATGCACTTGAGGCACTAAAATCAATCTGGTCTACAACTTTGCCGAAGAAAGTTTTTTCAAATTCTGCACCCATTATGAGTTATCGTTCGTGGACTGCGTACATGAGTGAAAAGCAACTTTGCTTTCTGTTTTTGATTTTTCTCCTAATTGAAAATGATTTTGTAGTAACTAGCCGCTAGAGGCTAGTTACTACAAAATGCCTCTAGAGGCTAGTAACTAGCCGCTAGAGGCATTGGAATCGATGTGGTCTACAACTTTGCAAAAGACAGTTTTTTCAAAATTTGCATTAATTTTGAGTTATCGTTTGCGGACTACGTACATGCCCGAAAAGCAACTTACGTTTTTTGTTTTTTGATTTTTCTCGTAATTGAAAATGAATTTGTAGAAACAGCTCTATAGAGGCACCAAAATTGATGTGGTCTATGACTTTGCAGAAAGAAATTTTTTCAAATTCAACACTGATTTTGAGTTATCGTTTACGGGGTGCGTATATGTTTGAAAATCAGATTTTACTTTTTGCTTTTGATTTTTCTCATAATTAAAAACTTCTCAATAATATTTTCTCTTCATCATCATATATTCGTTGTTGACGTAACTTTGCTGCAGAAGCCAGTTACATATCGTTCCGATTTAGTCGACCGTTGATGATCGTCAAAATTCTATCGAGCTACTGTTGATACATGATTGTTTGTTATATGATATACTCATTCGTTGATTCTCCTATAATTGTTTTTCTAGAGAAAGTTTTATTGATCATCGCTCGTTGATACCGTAGTGATTTTGATGGTACAATGATGATGTTTTGCTAGTACTTTGGTCGTCGTGATTTTCGTTGATACCATGATGATATTTCGTTAATACCATGGTTATTCAGAGTGATGCCATGATGATATTTTGTTGAGTCCATGGTTATTCTTGGTGATACCATGATGTTGTTTCGTTGATACCATGGTTATTCTCGGTGATACCGTGATGTTGTTTCGTTGATACCATGGTTATTCTCGGTGATACCATGATGCTGTTTTGTTGATACAATGATTATTCTCAGTGATATCATGATGTTGATTCGTTGATACAATGGTATTCTTGGTAATACCATGATGTTGTTTCGTTGATACCATGGTTATTCTCGCTGATACCATGATGTTGTTTCATTGATGCAATGATTATTCTCATGATACCATGGTTGTTCTCGTTGACCATGATGTTGTTTCGTTGATACAATGATTATTCTATGATGCTTTCCGTTGATACCATTATGATTTATTCATTTTTATTGATACAATGATGATATTTTGTTAATACTTTGATGATACTCATTGATATCACTACGTTGATAAATGTCATTTAATATAGTATATACACATGTCATTTGCATCACGTAATCACGCATCTTGTACTTTTACGTTCATACTTTATGTACCATATGTTGTCAAAAGAGTGACATCGTGAACCATCTCTTATGGCATTGTGAACATAATTATTTCACTAACAATGCTAATAATTTTCATGACTATGTTTTTTCAGTCTATGATCTATGTAGGATTGATCAAAGAATTGATTTTATGAAGACAAACTTGGTGACAATCAAAGATTTATGAAGACATGTTGGGACTCTTATTTGAGCGGGGGTGTTGAGCTTATATGTGAAGCTACTCAATATATGGCTTCTCTATATATGGCACTCACGTCCCCTTTATATATACATCATCTCATGTGTGTATTCTACACACTTTGGGGTTCTATTTCTGTGTTCTCTCTTTCTCTCTCAACAGTTTCCCTCTTTGGCTATCAGCCTGAGTCAAATAAACAGTCCCAACGACAAGAAGTCTCTCTCTCTCTCTCTCTCTCTCTCTCTCTCTCTCTCTCTCTCTCTATCACACACACACACACACACACACACACACACACACACACACACATACACACAGAGATAGAGAGAGATGACCAAAGGAAAGGAAACTTTGGGAAAAAAGCATCCATTCACAAGGTAGCAGGATCAATTCGACTCAGGATCATTGGGACTTGTGGAGGTAAAGGCCGGTAAGAGGTGATCGAGACCTCCAAAGGAGTAATGGGCCTACGTTGAGGTGAGCTAGCCAAGTGCAAAAGGCCGGGGAGAAACCAAAAGATAATGAAAGACTGGCAAGCAAATATCTAGCCTTTACTCTCACACAGCCTTGCCGGTCCCTATGCAGTTGCTACAGGCTGTCGCTTTGCTCCATTTACGTTATGGCTAGCTAAAGAGGAGCTCACTGCAGTATTAATTGGCTTTGTAAAACTAGAAGCCGTATTTCACATCGTAGGGACATAGTCACATGTCTGATATAGAAAAGCGCTAAGACATTCAGAGCAATTAACCTTAGTAAACAATGGGGATTGGGGATGAATGTTTTTTGGCCCCTTTTGCAATCAAATTTGAGGATGAGAAAAATCAATTTTACAAACGTATTAAATACAAAAATTCCTTCAAGGTACATTTAAAGAGGGAAATTTTAAAAAAATACGGGACTTTTTTGTAATTTAACTCTATTTTCTTAGATTTTTCAAGCATATTTTCTTCTTCTCACCTCCGTTCAACTGATTGTTTTGATTTCTCAACCGGCCCATGGCTAAGCTGAGGCACACTTTTCTCGAACACTTTTAAAAGGGAAACTCACTTTTAGCCCAAAAAAAATATCCAAAGCAGATATATTTCTGGTTAAAAATCAAGCCTGCAAGTCAAGTCATCTTAGCATGTCATTTGCATTCACACAAGATTGGTTGTTAGGGGAGTATTGACCAAAATGTCAACTCGAGTTTCCATCCAAATGTATTAATTATGTTATTGCTTTGCTGACCACCTAGGTGAGATAAGCAACAATTCTCTTCTTTAAACTCGCCACAATAGAGCAACTTATTTCTCAATAGACTGTTGCATTTTCTTCTAAAGTGATGCTTGAAAGCACACTCACAAGAGGACAAAACCATTGAGTTTTTTGATGGAGTGTTGATCGTCCTCAAAGGTGAATCCAAAGAAGATGGAACAAGAGAGGTTTTTGTGCCCATCCTAAAAGGTGGATCCAAAGAGCAACACAATTTTCCATTGAATGGATGCATGCGATGCCAATGATACCCTCTTCATTATTCCTTTGTGAAAAAATGGTTCTGGAATATGGAGGAGGAAGTGGGCATGAATACAGTTCTTACCCCATATTGTGATGCATTCAAATCTAGTTGGACATGTTTTACAATTATTCTAGAATACTATGGGATTGCATATTGGCAGCGTTGGTAGCATCCAATCTTTGAAATATTTTACATAGGGTTTTGGTTGGTTCTAGAATTTGCTTCTTGCTTCTCTAATCCAAGCAAGGTGGTGTGTTCCTATGACTTCATTGTGCATTTGGATGAAGTGACAACATGCCTCTATCAAATCAGTCACCATCTTCCTCCCGCAATGCCTCTCGGCATGGTGTGCCCTAAACCCCCTCTTTCTTGTTCATGCAAATGAATCAATACTCAAGTATGCATCAAGCCATCTTATCCAATTGGAGTCACATCTCTCTCTCTCTCTCTCTCTCTCTCTCTCTCTCTCACACACACACACACACACACAGACACACACACACACACACACACAAACACACATAGAGTTCTATATTTGGGAGCAAGTTGCTCGGTTTTTGACTCGCTCAGAAATATTTGCTCATTGTTTGGTAAGACTCGGTTGCTCAACCTAGTGGATTACTTCACAGAGTAGTCCCGAGGTGTTTCTACCTCATGTTTGATCTTGTAAGGCCATCAACTAGGGTTTTCTCTCTTCAAGTAAGCATTTGGGTTTGGTTAATGAAGCACCTTAGATTGTATAAAATGGTCTCATTTAGTAATTCAAGTAAAAGAGTAGGGTTTTTAATAGGAAAAATGAGAACTTCATATGTGAAATTTAGGCACGAGACTGCACCATATCATCACACATACAAGTGTTTTGAGGTAATCTTGGTTCTTTTTTAGATGGAACCTTTCATGAATAGCATTTTTTCTCCATTTTAGTGTGTCTGCTGCTTTGAATCCTCTATTTTTTACTCAAATTTTCGATGAACTCTCAAGGTCAATACCCCAGTCCTTTTCTAACCGCACCGCAAACTTTCTAGTACATTTTTGGTGAACCCAACGTGAAATGGGCTAGGGTGATGGAACGGAATCTTAATTGAAGGTCTCAACAAAAAACTTTAAAGTTATAGAGAAACAAAAGCAACAGGGGATGAAACTTGATCCAATTGAAATGCAGATGTTTTAAGCCTCTGTTATGTTTATGTAGCATAAACAAGCTCTTAAAATAAAGAACTTTCTTCGACAAATTTCCTTCAATGAAGGGTGAATAAGTTGGACCAATCTGATGGTAATTATGTAACAAAGTATTTTTGTGGCTATGTAAAGGATATGGAGGTACATTGAGTACCCGTAGTAGAGATAGTATAAAGTTTTTAGCTAGTTGTGATTCTTCAGATCAATGAGCCTATAAAATGGGAATTGGAAATGAGCATGGGGGCTAGATAAGCAAAAATGACAAAGAGACAAGATTATAGTAAAAAGTACTCAAGCCCCAAGCATTCATTAGAGTTTTAAAAAGGTTATTTTCGTGGTACCAAAGAGGGGAAAATCCATCTTAGATTATGTTTTCAATGCAATGCAAGATTTTAAGTTTAACAATTGCAACGTTAAAAGAGAACAATCAAGCCAATCTACAATGCAAACACCTAAAATAGAGAAGGATTTGTACACAGGTGCATACGGTGTGATGGTACTAACCATGAAAGGAAGGATTGTGAAAGGTTCAAAGATGCTTTGATGAAGGATATTTTTTTCTTTAAAGAGACAAGACTCACCTAAGTGAAATAGGTAAGCCTTTGGGAAGGAATTTGCAGAGGAGGGATGAATAAGCTATTTGAGGAGATGGCTCCTAGGTCTACATGTCATCTCAATGGTTGAAGCAACTGCCCATGGGTTGAAGGTGGAGCCTATTAAACAAAAAAGAGTGGATAATAATGTGGATAAGATGTATCATCTTACAAGATCCAATATAGAGACAACAACAAATCTCAAAAAAAAATGGAAGAGAGGATTTTGAATAATTTACTTTGGGTAAGGTGCTTGGCATAGAAAATCAAGAGTTCCATAAATAAATAATCGACATTATCAAGAGAAAGCAACAATCTCTTACTGAGTCTATTTGTGTACAGGAATTTGAAATGCATAATGTGTACATGTTTATGGTAAACAAAGCAATGAAAATGTTATTGGATGTTACAAGTCTACAAGAGAAGTAAGCCAAGTTCATTTCTTGGGTGACTAAGATGAATACAATACCACTCATTGGACTTATTACTCTAAGAGTCATTAGACAAAAGAAGCTACCGAGACCCTAGTGAAAGTGGGAGACTTAAAAGTGGGAAGGTGCAGGACCTCTGGCTATGAGAGTTCGTGATGAGAGTCATAAGCAATTTAAGAAAAATAGTTTATGTAAAATCACCAACCTCTTTTTTCTAAGGCTGACTGCAAATCTAAGAGCGTTTGTGATAGCAAAGTCACAAACCTTCTTTCCTATCGTGCTTGGAATTTTCTTGTTTTTATAGTTGAGATTATGATGGGAGAATCCCCAATTCACATTCAATCTCACTTGAAAAGACCATTTAAAAACACTAAAGTTTCATCCATGAAACCTCAATGCTCATACAAGCACAAATATCAATCAAAACCCAAACCTCTTTCATGGTATCATGTAGCCTTGCCCCCAATTACATAGTCGTAACATCAAACAACTAAAGGGAATGCACGAGCTTTCACCTTCGCAACGATGATTTTTTTATTTCTCAAATATTTGAGAGCTTCTAAGTTGAACCCCGCACACCATTTTGATAAGGAAAAACCGTAATTCACTCCCTCACAAGCTCAGATTCAAGGTTGCGAAGAGACGAGACTGCATCACACATAGATTGGGCAACCAGGGAAGCTATCGCACAGTAGTCAGAAATTGCAGGGTTTTTTTTTGTAGGAATCAACCCTCTCTCTCTCTTCCCCATGTAATTCCCAGCTAATGTGTAATTTCTTAGGCCATTTTTCCACTTTGGACCGAAACTAGGCTATTTGCAGCTCGTTTTTGACCCAAAAAATATCATTTTTTATGCGAAAAACTACAAACAAAGTAAAAAACATCCCTAAATTTATGGGATCAGTCACATAAGCATAAAAGGAATAGATATGCATCATTTTTTATCAATATACCATTTTGGGTCACTATCCATGCAATTATGCACTGCAGTTGTTAGCTTCTATTTTTGGTAGTTTTGACCCTCATTAGTCTTTATAGGCGAGATGAGTGTGCCACCATGAAACACTTGGAATATGTACATTGTCAAACCAGATTAGCAATCTTATCAAGTGGCAAAGCATGCAAAGGCGCCACCTTTAGGTCCAGGATCTCCAGATAGGTATGCACATTATAGCCTAAGTTGCATTTATACGCCCGTATATTATAAAGTGTACGTACATGTCACAGGAACAGAATAATAGAGAATGACAACAAAACAGAGGAAGAAATATTTGTATTGATAGTGTTTGATACAACAAAGGAGAAAAATATATGGGCGCACTCCGTTGTACGGAGCTCGAACCTCCCGACCACCCCCGAGCTTCAATTCGCTTGCATGCAGCGTCTCACTCGCACTCGCACTCGCACTCGCAGAAGAGAGATCGGTGAATGATCCCCAAAACGCACCACCCGTCCTTCTATTCTGATTTTTTTCCTCCAAAAGCATGCGACCTCTCAAAATAACCTCTTTTCTATTTTTGGCGTTCAGTCGACTCGACTTGCGCGCCAAGTATACCTGCGAGAACAAGGTAAAAACGTGATTGCAAAGCGATCCGTAAAGGTTAGATTTTTGAAACTGAACATAACTCCCAAATGGAGCCAAAACAGCCCAAGTCCGTCTCACATAATCTTGTTGCCCTCGCTGTGCTCATCGACGGCTATGTGATGGAAAATTTCCATAGCCTACTCTGATTTGCTGAAAATCAACCTGCAAAACAGCATTTTCTACAAAAACGATGCAAAAACAGCAAATCCCACTTTTTTCTTAATCTTTGGCCCTCAACGAGCATCAAAACATCAAAATCTCTAAAGACTCAAAGAACTAAAGTTTTTCCTTATAATGGAGGCTTCAATCGCTTCATACATCACTTTTTCAAAATCCCACGTTAACACCTTCAAAAATGCCCCAGAAAGTTCCTTCCGGATCAAAAATTTTATTGGACGAAAACAATCCACATATTTCTACACAGTGGACTAACTTTAAAACGACCAAAACTTCCTAGAAAAACAAAATTTATTACTAAAACACCTCAAAATCAAGTCCTGTTACAATATATTACAGATTTATACGCTATATATTCATTTTATACGTGCATATCCAAATAAAGAAGATTTTGATCAAAGTATATTTCAATCCAGCTATATCTCGATTGAATTATAGTTCGATCGAAATATAATTACACTTATAAAAAAAAGGGCGGCGTGGCAATTCCAACGAATTGCTGCGACTGTGATTGCTAGAGAGATAGAGACAGAGTTGCTCGAGCTTTAGAGAGAGCAGTAGACAGTGAGCACAACACATCCACAACGAGCCACAGAGAAAGTGATTTTTCTTATAGTGTTTTTTTCTTTTGTTTTGTAGTTAATTTGCTAACACTGTTGTTGTGAAGCTTTGCTTGCACCTCAATGTTAGTTTGTATTTTGTTTTTTACTAGCAATGTTGTTGTGGAGCTTTGCTTACACCTCAGTGTTAGTCTACAGGTTTAGACATCCGTCCTTGGCTGTGTTGATCCTCATGACTCATTGCAAGGGGGTAGACTTTAGATGCTTTGTCCTTGACTGTTATTGACCTCCGTGTTGCACTTCAGGGAGTAGCTTAGGTTGTACAATTAGACTTTTTGTCCCTGGTTGTTGCTGACCACCAAGTCACACTACAGAGAGGAGTTAGCTATCATGCATCTTTTCTTTCTAGTTATTGCTGACGATTGCGGTGCACTATTAGAAGATTGGATTTGCAAAAATAGATTCCTCGTCTTTGGTTGTTGCTGACCACCGTGTCGCACTGCAAAGAGGGGTTTAACGTTGTCAAATCCATCGTCCTCGGTTGTTGCTGACCATCACGTCGCACTACAAGGAGATTGTATTTAATAGATTCTTCATCTCTGATTGTTACTGACCATCGTGTCGCACTACAGAGAGGGGTTTAGGATTTTAAATCCATCATCCTTGGTTGTTGCTGATCATTGCGTCAAAGTGCAAGGAGATTGGGTTTAGTAGATTTCTCGTCTCTGGTTGTTGCTGACCATCATGTCGCACTACAGAGAGGGGTTTAGGGTTTCGAAATCGATTGTCCTTAGTTGCTACTGACCATCATGTCGCACTACAAGGAGATTGGATTCAATAGATTCCTCGTCTCTGGTTATTGATGACCATTGTGTCGCACTTCAGGGAGAGGTTTAGGATTTTTAAATCCATCGTTCTTGGTTGTTGTTGACCGTCACGTCACACTGCAAGGATATTGGATTCAATAGCTTCCTCGTCTTTGGTTGTTGCAGACCACCGTGTCGCACTACAAGGAGAGGTTTTGAGTTTTTAAATCCATCGTTCTTCGTTGTTGCTAACCATCACATCGCATTGCAAAGAGATTGGATTTAATGAATTCTTAATCTCTGGTTGCTGTTGACCCCTATTGCACTGCAGGGAGAAGATATATGTATTACATTCTTCAATCCTGAATGCTTTGACCATCGTGTCTTTCATTACTGTTGTTATTATGATGCATGAAATGTTTAGATCTTTCATTACTGGAGGTTATTATTGTGCATGAAATGTTTTTGTTTAGATTTATTGACAATCATATATGTCAAAAATTTATCTATTTTGGATTTACCTTACTTATATTTCCTTCATGTATTTTCAGGCTTCAGTCATGGTAGAGACAAAGTTAACGCGTCAACATCGCAAAATTGTTAGTGATGCTCTTATTTTGTCTCTCTATGGATATGATCATTTGTGACGAGCATTTGATTTGCTGCAGGCAAAGTTCTATGATTTTGTGATTGAACTTGTGGAACATTGTTGGTTGAAGCTGTGTAGTGGATTCCCAATTTCGTTTGACCCAGCTCTGCATACTAATGGAGTGATGCATAACACAGTAAAGCAATTATTAGGCCAGCTCACTAGAAGTTTTGAAAGTATGTTTTATCCAAAAATCAAAACCAAATCTAGAATCAAAGAGCGAATGCAGCTTGTAGCACAGCTACATTCAGAATTGAAGAGCAAAGATAAGATCGAAGACTCTTTAAAACGTCCTAGGATAGAAGAGGATGTACCTCCTCCATCAGGTGCTCAGTCCTCCGCTAGAAACCTGGATGATACGACGTGTCCTCCTGTCCTACACTTACTTGGGGAGCATTCCATCTTGCACCCGAATTAAGTGAGGGACGTTTTGCAAATGTGAAACAAGTATCATGAGTGGCTCATCCTCTCTTCAAAGATCATGTCTTTGCGGCGAAGATATACAAAGACCAAATAGGAAGCAAGCCAACATTGCAAATTGTTCTAGAGGAGGCAACTACTACAATTGTTTTAGCATTATGGCATGATATTGCCCCGTGCTCTTGTTAGGTATACGAAAAGACCTATGTTGATCTTCAAGCTTTGGAATGGAGGTCACCTTGAGTAGTGGATTCAGGCATGTCATCATGATGGAAGCAAGCCTACAACAATCAGAGAGTTTCTCACACGTTTGGAGCTATACAATAGTTCACAGAAAACATTTTTCCAATCTGCAATACTCTTTTGCAGACGATTAAATTCGTGCATAGTCACGCATTTATTCATAATAATCTACACACTAGAAATATTATACTCCATTTTGACGAGTGAGGAGTGTATGTTGGCATTGCCGACTAGGGACAAAGTTCACCATCAAACACTTTCGCAACATTTCCCAACCTGCCAAATGTCACCCCTCAATGTAGAGCTCAATTTGAGCAATATTATCCATGGAATACCCCTAAAAGTATCAGCACCAATCCTCCTCCATTCACCAAGGCATCTGATATATATATTCTCTTGTATATTCTTACGCACTTTCTTGCATGTATTCCAAAACCCACCGAGGGTCTCAAGTGAAAAATTTTGTGCAATGTAAACAAACATCTTGCTAAGGGAAAATCTCCCAAACCCTTAGATAGACCTAAGATATGGGATTCAAGCCTTTGTTTGAATGGAAGCCATAATGCTGGCTATCATATTGTAACCAAATCTAGCTTGAGACCTATTGATGACTAAACCAATAATCAACTTTTTTGTCATTAATGGTGTCACATGTGCAATGTGTGGTGTCATGTGTGCAATGTTTTTAAAGTTCTTCAAGTTGAAGTTTTAAAGTATTTCAAGTTAGATCGCTCAATTCTCTAAACCATCTCTCTTTTTCAAGTGCTAAGACTTGTCTTGATAAAGTTTATTATTTTTGCATTTCAGTTATGGAAGATATTGCACCCAACCAGAATGCACAACAGCCTAATGATCCTTTTTTTAATCATGCATTGGTTCAAAAAATTACAAACAGGAAGAGGTTTGGGTGGCTCAAGGAGATCTCAGCGCTTTGGCTACAACCCAACAAGACAAATCAGAACTTCAAAGGGAGCCACTGAATTACAGGCAATACAGACAGCTATGCCCGAATCACTTCGTACACTACACATTATTTCGAGTCAATGGAATGCTAAGGCTTTGCTCCCTTGAAGGTTTCAAATCTACCACACACCGCCCTCACACAAAATATCCTTGCAAGATTTATCCAAGTGTATAGGTCGGCACCAAATAATAATCAAGTGGCAATTTACTTTGTGCAACAATGTTATTGCTACTATGTATTGCGGCTCAAAGTTGATTGGCACAATCATCCCACTACATGAGGTGTTGGGAAAGGGCGCCCAGCCGAGAAGATTCATGCACGGGAAGCTAATCAAGAAGACCCTCCTTGCAAGAGAGATTACACATATTTGCACGAAGAAATCGTAGTTATTGAGCTGCTTGCAACCCAAGGTGTAGATTTGGCAAGTCAAGGAGAGACCCCATCCATGCTGCTCACTCGTATAGCAGAGCTAGAAAGAAATTTGGTGTTGGAGCTATATATGGCTCACTCTACTGAACTTGGTCTCACCTATATATTTGTATCTTGTCCTCAATATGAATCAGTCTTTGGGAGCGTATATGGTGTGTCTCTTGTCTCGTCTCTCTCTCTTTCTCTCTACATCTCAACATGGTATCAGAGCGGTAACGATCACGCGTTGATTCAATTTATGGTAACACCACAGTATGTGTATGCGATTCGCATGTAAGATTCAAAATTGCTACAAATTTCATTTTTGAGCGTTGATTCTTGTTAACTATGGTTGTTTTGTGTTAAGAAGAATATGATTAGTGTTTTATGTGGCGTTTATTTCTAATCAATCTAATCGTTTTTTAGCGTTTGGAGAAACGGAAAAAGCGCAATGGAGTGTAGGGCAATGGCACTTTTCATCCAAAACTTGTTTGTCTCCTCGAGCTCTTCGATTTGAGTTCTAGGTTTGCGTCGATCGGAGTTCGTAGCAGAAAGTTATGCTGTTTTTACTGCAATAGAGCTTGACGCAGCTTTCTTTGTCCTACTTCTTCGTGAAGCGTCCGCGATCGTTTTTCTTATTTTGGCGTTAACTTTTTCGAGAAGATTTAGCTTTTTGCTATTCGTATTGTGGCCGTCAATCTTGCGTCTCACACCACTCTATTTTGAGGACTCGTTTATTATTAACGTCTCCTTTACCCTGCCTTTTTTGGGTGACGTCTCTCACATCTTTGGACGTTCCTTGAGCATTCTTCTTACGTTTATCGTTGAAAGAACTCAGTACTCATATCTCTCTCATTCTCAATTGCGGCCTTCACCATATATGGTGTGCAGATTCTGCGATCTTATCTTGTACGTCTTCTCGCAACAAGATATGGCTATGAATATTCTCGTCAACGGCTTTCCTTCTGGCCAGCGTTCTGTTCCTCCTTTCCAAGGTCAAGGATTTCCAGGCTGGAAAGAAAAGATGTTGTTAATTCTTGAAGGCGATGAACTCTCCGATGTTGTTCTTGGAAATCATGTTTGTCCGCCTTGGCCTGTTGATACGAATAATGATAACGTGCTTATCACTGAAGGACCTATATTTGAAGATTGGAATGTTGCCTATACGGATTGACAACGACGTGATAAAGCAGCTCGTCGGTATATTCTTTCTGCTGTTATTGATTCCCTTTTGCTTGATATGTATGAACTGCCTACTTCCCACGACGTATGGAAGTACCTTATTGCAAACTTTCAGAAGAAATCTGTTACAGAAATACTTTATTTGAGAGGGTTGCTTAACAAGTTACAATATGAAGTTGGTACTGCCATGACGGGACATATTGAATCTTTCAAATCTATTATTAATAAACTTGCTGCTGTAGGTGATCCTATTCCACAAAAGCATATGATAACACTTCTCCTTGATACGGTCAAGGACTCTTCTTATGATAACATTGTTTCTATTCTCTCTAATAAAGATGGTCTTGATTTTGACCAAGCTTGCATGTCTTTAATTGAATACTCTCAACCTCAAGAACGTTGGAATGCTGGTCACAATACAGCTATGATTTCACAAGAGGAGACTGAGTCACAAAAGATGGAACGTTCTTTTTATGCTCGAAGGAGTCCATTTCAACGAGGAAACCGCAGAGGTGGCCATCGCGGTAATATTTTCTCTCGTCTCAAATTACCTAATAAGCAATGTTCTTACTGCAACAGAAATGGCCATACTGAAGATGATTGTTGGGCACGTCAATATGATGAAGAACACAATATTACCACAAAACAAACACGTTTATCTAGAGACTCTTCTTTTTCTTCTTGTGAATATTATGGACGATCTGATCATCCCACTCATATGTGCTATAAGCGTCGATTCGACACAGATCAGAATAGAGCATATGCTACTCAACATCGAAACAACATTATACCAGAAACAAGCTACGTCCTATGTCCAGTTGCTCCAGACAGATTACTTCATGTACATGATGGATCACTTTTTATTGTCGATTCTGGTGCTATAGGAAATATGACATATCAGTCTAAGTGGCTCCATAACTATCATCCTCTGCCAGTTCAACGTGTTGTTTATCTTGCTGATGATACTACTTGTTAAGTAGAGGGTATTGGAGACTTATATCTTGGTACCTTATCTTCTTCCACTCGAATTTTGCGAGGAGTATTATATGTACCAGATCTTCAACGTAATCTTCTTTCAGTTGCTAGACTTGTTGATCTTGGTTTGTTTGTTGGATTTGATCATACCAAATGCCGAATTGAGAAAGATGGACAGACTATAGCCACTGCTCCTCGAAACGGTAATTTGTTTGAACTCTTTCTCAATGATGCTGTAGAAAATATTCTCACTGCTCGAGGTGATCATGATTGTAAAGTATGGCATCACCGTTTTGTTCATGCTGATTTCTCAAAACTCCTTGATCTTCAACGTCGTGATCTTGTTCATGGCATGGATCTTAAAGCCCATCCCCATATGGGAATTTGTGAATTTTGTGCTCTTGGGAAACACAACCGTAAACCCTTTCCTCTTTCAAATACAACTCATTCTCATGACATATTGGATCTTATTCATACTGATATATGTGGACCTCTACCTTCTTCGAGATCACAATATCGCTACTTCATTACTTTCATTGATGATTTCTCAAGGTATACGATTGTATTTCTACTTAGACAAAAATATGAAGCCTTATCTGTTTTCAAAAAATTCCACAAGGCTGCAAAACTTCAAACTGGTCGTTTCCTTAAGAAGCTTCGTAGTGACAATGGAGGCGAATATGTTTCTGGAGAATTTGTCAGTTACTGTGCTGACAGTGGAATTCATCATGAACACACTATTCCATATTCGCCTCAACAAAACGGTGTTGCTGAACGAAAGAATCGCACTATTCTCAATGCTGTAAGATGTATGCTGATTCATTCTGGCTTATCTCGTGTTTTCTGGGCTGAAGCTACTTTGACAGCAGCATTTATTCAGAATCATCTTCCTACTACTGCACCCTCTGGTAAGATACCCATCACAGCATGGATAGGTGACATTCCTTATGTATCTCATTTTCGAACCTTTGGATGTATTGCTTATGTTCATGTTCCCAAAGAAACATGAACAAAGCTTGATGGTCCTGGTCTTAAAGTTATTTTTATTGGATATTCTGACACTTCCAAAGGCTACAAATTGTATGACCCTTCCTCCAAGAAAGTAATTGTGAATCGTGATGCTACTTTTAACGAACAGCTTATGGGAGGCTCATGGTCCATGGATGATTCTGATGATACTAAATCATTGCTTCAGGCTTTTCCATTTCTTTCAGAAGATGAAACTCTTCCTATAGAGCAACTTTCCTCTTCACAACCATCCATTCCAAATTTTGTGAATGATGATATTGATATTTTTGTTGATCTGCCTATTGATTTTGAACATGGCTCATGTCATGTTTATGATGACGATATTGCTGATAATGCTTTTTCTACTTCTGAAGATCCCATTACTTATGATGAAGCTATCTCTTCACCACAAAAGGATCAATGGCAAGAGGCTATGGAAGCAGAGTACGATTCTCTTATCTCTAAAGGTACATGGATACTAATTGAATTACCTCCTGGTGGTATAGCTATTAAATGTAAGTGGGTGTATAAGACAAAAGTAAAAGCAGATGGATCTTTTGACAAGTTCAAGGTGCGTTTAGTTGCAAAAGGTTACTCCCAAGTAGCTGGTGTTGATTATCAAGAGACTTTTTCACCAGTTGTTCGCATTACAAGTGTTCGAGTTTTATTGACATTTACTGTTCAATTTGATTTAGAAGCTCATCAAATGGATGTGCGAACTGCTTTTCTTAATGGTGACTTGGAAGAGGAAATTTATATGGAACAATTACCAGAAGGATTTGTTATTCCAGGTAAAGGAGACCTTGTTGCTCAACTCCATAAGGCACTATATGGTCTCAAACAAGCTTCGCGAGCCTGGTATACAAAATTTGATCTTTTTCTCACCTCTAAAGGATTCATCTCTTGCTCTTTATTTGGATGAAACCATCCTTGTTTCCAATGATTTGGGATTTCTTTAGCAAGTGAAAAAGTTATTGTCTTCTGCATTCGATATGGTGGATCTTGGAGAGATTCACTCTTGTCTTGGCGTTCAAATCCAACGGAACCGTACAAAAGCAAGAAACAACGTTGTGTTGCAGTTTCTATGACTGAGTCCGAATATGTTGCAGCATCACTTGCAGCTCGTGAGTTGATTTGGCTTCGACAAATGCTGGTTGATATTGGTCACTCTCCTCTTTCTAGCACACCCTTGCGGTGTGACAACCAAAGTGCTATTAGTCTTGAAAAAGACTATGTCCAACATAATAAGTCAAAGCACATTGCTGTCCATTATCATTATGTCAGGTATGAAGTACGCAAAGGAACCATTATGGTTGAACACTGTCCAAGTGACCAGATGATTGCAGACATTTTGACCAAAGGCCTCAATGAGTCACATTTCATCCTCTTGCGCTCGGAGCTTGGAGTTGCTTCGGCTTCACTCTTTCTAGATTAGCTTCTTTGCTATTGTAATAGCTTTGTACATATGACATTGTAATCTTTTAGGTACCATGCACTATGCACACTCCACATTTTATCCTTGTGATATCTAAGTCACTTGAATATTTGTACATAGATGCACAATTCACTTTCACATCATCACCGCTGGTTCATATTTCACATTGTATAGGGGCTTGGGTTTTTCCCTTGAACTCCCCAAGGGTTTTTTCATCCAAAGCTAGAGACCTTTGTTTGAGTGGGAGTGTTGGAGCTATATATGGCTCACTCTACTGAACTTGGTCTCACCTATATATTTGTATCTTTTCCTCAATATGAATCAGTCTTTGAGAGCGTATATGGTGTGTCTCTTTTCTCGTCTCTCTCTCTTTCTCTCTACATCTCAACATTTGGCATGGTACGTGGCAAGGTATAGGCCTGTTAATGAAGAAGAGATGGGAATCCCAGTCCAAGTGATTCAGTTGGCAATTCAAAATTTTGTGTATCTAATCCCTTTGGAGAACAAGCCCATGATTTAAATTAAATCTCCGAAACAATACATAGCTCTTTTTGTATCTTAAATCTCAAGATTTGTAATTAAAACCTCTTTTTGGTATATAAATCCATATTTGTTGGAACAAATGGATGTGACAGATGTTGTTGCAATTGTGTAAGTTATGTTCTCTCTTCTACCCTCTTTTTAACAATGACAGAGAGAAGATGGAAGAGAAAGAGAGATAGTGAGAGAGGAGAGAGAGAGAGAGAGAGAGAGAGAGAGAGAGAGAGAGAGAGAGAGAGAAGGTATGGATTGTAAAGCTAAAATACACATAACTTTCACATTGCAAAATTAATTGAGAATATATTACAAACTTTACAGCTCATCCGTCTCCTCAATCAGAGGGACCATGTCACCAATTTCTTCAACATCTAAACATTCCGGATCAATATCTTCCGGGTTCCATTCCATTTCATCATCAGATTGGAGCTCATTTGCAACTGCTTCGTGTGTTTGGAAGCACCCAAAGGTTTCTTCTGTGGCACGTGTGCCTAACTTCACAGGCATATGCATATGTTGCATGTTACAAAATACATACACCAAGTCCGCAGCTCGTTTAGGACTTAATCGATTTTATTTTTTAGTATGCACGAAAGTGAATGAATGCATGAAAGTGAATGAAGACCAGTTTCTTTCACAGATACCACTTGAGGTGGCAATAGACAATACTCTCATAGCCACGTGTTGAAGTTCCACTTTTTCTCCACCACTGTACTCTTTCCACCAAATTGGTGTGCTCATCGTCTTGAAAACATCTATATGCCAAGGATCCCCAAACGTCCCCTCTCTACTAGTATATTCCGTCTTCTGTGTGTATGCCACCTGTCCATCCACATTGCCTAATAGTTGAGCACACACTTTCTTGAAATCAGTGATCACTTCATTGTTTGAAGATTGCTCCTGCATCTAGAACTTGGGATCCAAGACAAAACCTGCTCCATGTAAAGGAGTATGCAACTGCTCCCATCGTCTTTTGACAAATGTCATCATCATGGCTTTCTCTTTTCCTGCATAATATGTACTTTCTTTTAACTTGAGAGTGGCTTCATGCATGTACTAGTAAACCTGTCCAAAGATAGAGGCTTCTTTGTCCACTAATCGTATCAGATCAGTGAAAGGTTCTGTGACAATAACTTTTTTGTCTACATTTCTCCAAAAAATAGGAGAGTTTACAAGCTGATATCATTTGGAAGCAGCACGTTCATACTTGGGATATTTATCAAGCCAAATGTCCCATCTTCTATCTGCCATTGTTTCAATAAGGGTTGCTTTTACCTATTGCAGTGTGGAGAGAACGTAATATGTTGTCGCAAAACAAGTCACACAAAAAATCTGTAATTTTTTTGTTGGGGACTTTGTTCTAAACAAAGTGTAAGAAAATGAATGCTCTCTTATAAACTTCACCAAGTGGTTTGCATCTATAGGAGTTTTCTTAATAGAAGGAACTTTTCCAAAGTCCTTTAAGAGCAAATTCAAAGTGTGAGCAGCACATGGAACCCATGTAATCTCTGGATACTTTGCTTCAATTGCTTTTCCAGTTGCTTTGTAGCTAGATGCATTATCTGTGACAATGGCTGTCACATATTTAGGTCCCCCTGCTCTTCTAATCGAACGCTCATAAACACTAGCAAAATATCCATTAGTTTTTTCTTTCAGGGATGTATCAATCGCTTCAACCAAGATGGCACCTCTTGGACAAATCAACATCACATGTCACAGGAACAGAATAATAGAGATAGACAACAAAAACAGAGGAAGAAATCTTTGTATTGATAGTGTTTGTTACAACAGAGGAGAAAAATATATGGGCGCACTCTGTTGTACGGAGCTCGAACCTCCCGACCACCCCCGAGCTTCAATTCGCTTGCATGCAGCGTCTCACTCGCACTCGCACTCACACTCTCACTCACACTTGCACTCGCACTCGCAGAAGAGAGATTGGTGAATGATCCCCAAAATGCACCACCCGTCCTTCTATTCTGATTTTTCCTCCAAAAGAATGCGACCTCTCAAAATAGCCGCTTTTCTATTTTTGGCGTTCGGTCCACTCGACTTGAGCGCCAAGTATACCTGCGAGAACAAGGTAAAGACGTGATCGCGAAGCGATCCGTAAAGGTTAGATTTTTTTATTTTTATTTTGATTACGGTTGTTTACAGCATTCTGATTTGTACTCTGATTTCGATTCAAATTCTGATTCTGATTTGAAAAGTTATTGGGTGGTCTTCTTTGATTATTTGTAAAATTCCTTCGGGGAAAATCAGTGTTTGTCTGATTATTTGTAAAATTCCTTCGGGGAAACTCAGTGCTTGTCTGAAAAGGCCGATTCTGCGTTCTATGCCCGGTAGGTATAATTCTGCTTGGAGTAGGGTTGCAGTTCTCATACTTCACCTTCTTCTCATAATTTTCGGCCTTCGCAATAGCATCCAGAAAATCGGTAGCTCCTGCACCCTTTACTTGATAATACATATCTTTACGTAGTCCTTCGATAAATTTGTTTGTCAACGCCTCTCCTTCTACTTCAGGTGCATACTTGTGAAGTCGCAAAAACTTCTCCTTGTACTCATGTACAATAAGGCTTGGCTCGTCCTCAGGTTGCTGCTCAAACTTGTAAAAATCCATCATTTTATCCATTTCATAGTGTGGAGAACAGTACCTTTTATACGCTTGCGTTTTAAATTCCTCCCAAGTGATTGGAGTAACCTTTGTTCTCTGTTTAAGGTATGCTTTCCACCAAAGCTTTGCAGTTTGTCGAAGATGAACAACTGCAACCTTTGATTTTTCTTCTTTAGATAACTTCTTCAATGCAAAATAATCTTCTAACTCTTCAATCCGTGCTTCGAGATCTTCGCCAGTTTTCTTGATGCCATTAAACTCGTTAATCTTTGCCTTCTTGAAGACTTGCTGCAAAGCTTCCATTTCAGAATCTTCATCTGCATCTTCTTCATCACGTCTCCTTCTTCGTCCTCTCCTTTCATTAGTTTTCGCTTCGCCGTCATCCCCCTCTCTTCCATGTGGACGACCTCGACGTCCATCACCACCGTTCCCACCATCACCATCTCCATCATCACCACCATCACCACCGCCAGGTGCCCCAGCGCCGACACATTGATTATTGTTTCCTGGTGGAATAGCCTGGTTCCCGTCTTCCTGTTCGCCATTAAGTTCCACATAGATATAAAGCTCTTGTGCTGCTTTTCCCCGCAGAGCCTCAGCACGCTCCAGATTTGAAATTTCCAGATCTTCTCGTAGTTGTTGAATCGGGTCTTCTTGCTCCTTGATCTTCTTCTTGTATCCGTCCATGTCCAGAATCAACCGCTTGCTCTGATACCAATTGTCACAGGAAGGGAATAATAGAGATAGGCAACAGAAGGTAGAGAAAGAGATCTTTGTATTGATGAATCTTTTTTGAAACGGAGAGAGTGAATCGTATTTTAGAAGATATGTTACAAATGTATGTCAATGAAAACCAATCTAATTGGAATGTTGGTTGAATTTGCATACAATAGTTCATATCATTCATCTATTAGGATGACTCCATTTGAGGCAATGTATGGCTATAACTGTCCCACACCTAAAAATTTTCTTAGCTCAAGAAATAAGGTAGAACTATCATGTGAGATGCTTGAGAAAATGGATAACGAGTTGTCCAAAATCAGGGGGAATATTAGAGAAGCTCACAAGAGACATAAATTGTATTATGACAAGAAACATCGGGTTGTGGAGTATGAAACTAGGGATATGGTTTTCTTAAACGTTATTCTCGAGAAGTCTCATTTGATTCTTGGAAAGGATAAGCGATTGTCTCCACGATTTGCTGGGCCATTTAAAATTTTGAAGCCCATTGGTTCATTAGCTTACAAATTGGATTTGCCTTCTCATGTCAAAGTGCATCCTGTATTTCATGTGAGTTTATTGAGAAAGTATGTTCCTAACGTGCATCATGTTTTACAGGACAACTCTAAGTTGAAAGATGACGGAACATTGACAGTAGAACCATACTTAGTGCTAGATAGGCGTGTCAAACATTTAATAAATAGAGACATTGTGGAAGTTTTGGTTAAGTGGCAGAACTATCCAGTAGAGGATGCATCATGGGTTGATCTTAGTGTTTTGCAAAGCAAATTTCCCTCCTTCCAACTCTGAGGACAGAGTTAATTTTGGAAAGGGGAGATTGTAACAGGACTTGATTTTGAGGTGTTTTAGCAATAAATTTTGTTTTTTTTGGAAGTTTTGGTCGTTTTAAAGTTAGTCCACTGTGTAGAAGGATGTGGATTGTTTCTGTCCAATAAAATTTTTTGATCTGAAAGGCACTTTCTGGGGCATTTTTGAAGGTGTTAACGTGGGATTTTGAAAAAGTGATGTATGAAGCGATTGAAGCCTACATTATAAGGAACAACTTTGGTTCTTTGAGTCTTTAGAGATTTTGATGTTTTGATGCCCGTTGAGGGCCAAAGATTAAGGAAAAAGTGGGATTTGCTGTTTTTGCATCGTTTTTGTACAAAATGATGTTTTGCAGGTTGATTTTCAGCAAATCAGAGCAGGTTATGGAAATTTTCCATCACATAGCCGTCGAAGAGCGCAGCTAGGGCAACAAGATTGTGTGAGACCGACTTGGGGTGTTTTGGCTCCGTTTAGGAGTTATGTTCAGTTGAAGACAGCTTTAAAAAAAATCTAACCTTTACGGATCGCTTCGCGATCACGTTTTTACCTTGTTCTCGCAGGTATACTTGGCGAGTGCGAGTGAGACACTGCATGCAAGCAAATTGAAGCTCGGGGGTGGTAGGGAGGTTCGAGCTCCGTACAACGGAGTGCGCCCATATATTTTGCTCCTCTGTTGTATCAAACACTATCAATACAAATATTTCTTCCTCTGTTTTTGCTGTCTATCTCTATTATTCTGTTCCTATGACATCACTCTTGGTCTGCCTTTGACAGTATCCACGGTGCTTTTGGGAGAATCATCTTTCCCCACTCCCCCATGCGGGGCGTGGATGAAGGCGGGAGACATCTCATGGCTCTTAAATCTTCCCTAGCACCCAATGAATCCTTCTTGCCAATTATGTGATCCCATATAGCTTGCCCAACATTTTTGAACACATGCATAGGGTCCAATAAGTGCTAAATTTTCAACAAATCCCAATAAGGGAGTGACAAGAAGATTGTGTACCTCGACATACCCCTTGGCAGCCCATTGGGAGGTGATGAGGTACCATGATGCTCCTCCCAATGCTTCGCCCAATCAGCCATGTTCCAATGGAACGGTTTCACTCCATTGATAGAGGGAGCATATCTACGATGTGAAGGAGGCAGGAAGCTATTGTTGTTGGAATAGATCACCTTCCCAAGAAGAGGAGGTCTCTCTGTCACAAGGGAAGGGCCACAAGTGGGACACGCAATATGTCTAGATGTTGCCAATCCTGCCAAGAGGTAAACAAACGTTACACATGAGATGATAAACCTAAAGCAAAGAGTACAATTAACATGTGCATACTTACTAGATACCTCTCCAAATCCTGGGTAATCATGCATGGTCCACATGAGGATGCACTTGATGACGGCTTTGCGGTCTCGTGGTGGCAGTGAAATGTCAATGACATCTATGCCTCTCCATAGTTCTTGAAGCTCTTCAACAAGAGGCTGCAGATATACATCCATGTTTTTTACCTTGTGCTTTTCTGGAATGAGAAGTGATAGTAAAATGCTTCCCTTTTTTGTTGCCTCCCAAGGAGGAATATTGTAGTTTACAACCACCACCGGCCAAGTGCTCCATGAAGTAGAGCGGTGCCCAAATGGATTCACTCCATCACTAGCTAACCCAATCCTCAAGTGACGACGCTCATCCCTAAACTTTGGCCATGTGTCCTCTATGTGCTTCCACGTTGGTGAGTCAGTTGGCACTGTCATAATACCATCTGTGGAGCGATTTTTTGCATGCCAACTCAAAAGCTCGCTCGTAGCCTTCGATCTAAACATGTGTTGGATGCAAAGGGTGAGTAGAAAATGCCTCAAAACAAAACGTGGAATTCTCTTGCTCTGCATTCCTTCCTTGAACCTAGGCTCCCCACACGATGTACATGTGTCACAATCTGTATCAAGACTTGATTTTGAGGTGTTTTAGCAATAAATTTTGTTTTTCTAGGAAGTTTTGGTTGTTTTAAAGTTCGTCCACTGTGTAGAAGGATGTGTGGGTTGTTTTTGTCCAATAAATTTTTTTGATCCAGAAGGCACTTTCCGGGGCATTTTTGAAGGTGTTAACGTGGGATTTTGGAAAAGCGTTCTATGAAGCAATTGAAGCTTGTGTTATAAAGAATAACTTTGGTTCTCTGAGTCTTAAGAGATTTTGATGTTTTGATGCTCGTTGAGGGCCAAAGATTAAGAAAAAGGTGGGATTTTCTGTTTTTGCATCGTTTTTGTAGAAAATGCTGTTTTGCAGGTTGATTTTCAGAAAATCAGAGCAGGCTATGGAAATTTTCCATCACATAGTCATCGAAGAGCGCAATAAGGGCAACAAGATTGTGTGAGACGGACTTGGGCTATCACGTTCTTACCTTTACGGATCGCTTCGCTATCACGTTCTTACCTTATTCTCGCAGGTATACTTGGCGCGCAAGTCGAGTCGACTGAACGCCAAAAATAGAAAAGCGGCTATTTTGAGAGGTCATTTTAAAATCAGAATAGAAGGACGGGTGGTGCGTTTTGGGGGATCATTCACCGATATCTCTTCTGCGAGTGCGAGTGAGATGCTGCGTGCAAGCGGACTGAAGCTCGGGGGTGATCGGGAGGTTCGAGCTCCGTACAACGGAGTGAGCCCCTATAGTTTATTGCAACAAAGATCTCTTTCTCTCAATACAAAGATCTCTTTCTCTGTCTTTGCTGTCTATCTCTATTATTCTGTTCCTATGACACAATCGGCATGCTTAGTACGAAAGAGCACACAATCGTTCACGCAAGCATGAATGCGATCATAATCCATCCCTAATCCAGTCACCACTTCGCGTGCTTTTCGTCTATTCTCTAGCATGTGATTGCCAGCTGGCAGCATCTTTCCTAGCAACCTATCACAAGAAGAAAGTACATTAAAAGCTAATTTATGCACTCCACAAGCATCCTTCACAATCTGTATACATACCTGAAAAGTGCGTCGACACTAGCATTGCTCCATCCAAACATCGCTTGAAGGTTAAGGACTTCGAGAGACGCCCTTAAAATGGAGTAAGAGCATCTATCATGTAATGAAGTGTGTGTCGAGTCGAGTAGCTCACTCCTCGTTCTTTCGGAAGCTTCTTTGCATGCACACTCTGGTTAATGCTCCTCCTCTCGCGCAAGGAGATCCTCAACCATTATATGCAAATGGTCGTTTTCTGCATCCACGTAAGGAGATGGGATGTGGTCACTCGTAGAGGGAGCAACAGTTGGCTGATTTGATGTGCTTCCTCCCTCTCTAATGGATTCTGGCGCATGCGCTCTTCCACCCTCTTTTCCCCTCCTCCACCAACCACACGCCAATGAGGGGTGACGTCAATAGCCGCTACAATTCTCGGATCATTTGTTTCCATCCATGCATGCTTGTGAGGATCGTCCCATAGTCCATAATCTTCTACATGACTCAAGCATATCCGTAGAAGTCGAGCAATGGCGCATTTGCACCGCACGCACAGACATGGTAATCGCTTGACCAACCACCATGATCTATTCAGTTCAGAGGACGGGCCAAAATCATCCCAAGCAACCTACATTATAAATTACATACACTAATTGAAATCAAATTACAAAAAAAGGTTAATAAAATATTAGTAAAAAGAAAAAATAAATAAATTTAACATGCATGGTAATCAAAACTTTTAGGTAGAAATGTCATTTTCAAAGTACTGGGAATACTTTCATTTTATATACATTCTATAAAAAACATAGTACCAATAGATTTTGAATATCAATAGTAATAATGTCAGAATGTGGCCATCTGTGTGGATGGGCCGAAATTGCGCCGCGGTAATATTTGCGATAATGAGCACGGTAAAGATGGCAGTAATGCTCCCGGTAATAGGAGCGGAAAATCAAATTTCAATTTTTTTAATAAATAGGGGCACCCTTGTGCCCCGCGAAGTTCAAAATCCTAAATTTCGAATTTCATCGTCTTCTCCACAGAAGCCAAAAGCGCGAACCTCACAACCTTGAGCTCTTCCATCTCTACTCTTCTACTCTCCACCATCTCTACTCTTCCACTCTCCTACCCTCTCCCAACAAGCTCTTCAATTCCATGTAAGTTTTGTTGTTATGTTTTTTCATTTTTTCACACGCATACACACACGTACATACATACACATACACACATGCATACACTCATACACACACATGCATACACACGCACAAGTTAACACGCATGCAAATACACATACGCACACACATGCATATGTTATTATAAGTTATGCATTAGTATGTGCATACACTAATTAGTGTGTGATTACACACACTAATTAGTGTGTCCATTGTTCTAATGCACACACTAATTAGTGTAAGTAAAGACACACCAAAACCTAAATTTGTTAATTATTAGTTACTTACAAAATCTAAACTTGTTAAATTTATTACTTGCAAAACATAAACTTAACACACACTAATTAGTGTGTGCATTGATCAATGGGATTGGCCAATGCACACACTAATTACTGTGTGCATTGGCCAATGTGATTAGTGTATGTCAATGCACACACTAATTAATGTGTGCATTGGTCAATGGGATTGGCCAATTAGTGTGTAATTAGTGTGTGCATTGCTCAATGGGATTGGCCAATGCGCACACTAATTAGTGTGTACATTGGTCAATGGGATTGCCCAATGCACACACTAATTAGTGTGTGATTAGTGTGTGCATTGGCCAATGTGATTGGTCAATGCACACACTAATTAGTCTGTGATTAGTGTGTGCATTGGCCAATGTGATTGGTCAATGTATACACTAATTAGTGTGTGCATTGGTCAATGGTATTGACCAATGCACACACTAATTAGTGTGTCATTAGTGTGTGCATTGGTCAATGTGATTGGCCAATGCGCACACTAATTAATGTGTGATTAGTGTGTGAATTGGTCAATCCCATTAACCAATGCACACACTAATTAGTGTGTGATTAGTGTGTGCATTGGTCAATGGGATTGGCCAATGCACACACTAATTAGTGTGTTTTAACACACACTATTTATTGTGTGATTAGTGTGTGTATTGACCAATGTCATTGGCCACTGCGCACACTAATTAGTGTGTGCATTGGTCAATTGGATTGGCCAATGCACACACTAATTAGTTTGTGATTAGTGTGTGCATTGGCCAATGTGATTGGCCAATGCGCACACTAATTAGTGTGTGAATTGGTCAATCCCATTAACCAATGCACACACTAATTAGTGTATGCATTGGTCAATGGGATTGGCCAATGCACACACTAACTAGTGTGTGCACAAGTCAATGGGATTGGCCAATGCACACACTAACTAGTGTGTGCACAAGTCAATTACACAAGCCAATGCACACATCAATTAGTGTGTTAACGCACACACTAATTAGTGTGTGCACAAGCCAATTACACAAGCCAATGCACACACTAATTAGTGTATGTTAACACACACTAATTGGTGTGTGCACAAGTCATTTACACAAGCTAATGCACACATTAATTAGTGTGTGTTAACACACACTAATTAGTGTGTGCACAAGCCAATTACACAAGCCAATGCACACACTAATTAGTGTGTGCACAAGCCAAATACACAAGCCAATGCACTCAATAATCATTGTACCCTAAACACACACTAATTAGTGTGTGCACAAGCCAATTACACAAGCCAATGCACTCAATAATCAGTGTACCCTAAACACACACTAATTAGTGTGTGCACAAGTCAAGCACACAAGCTAATGCACATATTTCTCAAGAACAAAAAATCTAGTGTGAGGAGAGTTGCAAAGAAGACAATGGAGTCTCCAGAGCACAGCTATCGGCCTGGAAATGTCCATGATGTGGAGTGAGAGACAGCTATGGAAGAGAAAGAGGACGAAAGGGCAACGAGTGCGAGGATGTATACGCATCATGTTGAGGCCAGATCCCATCAGACTCCTACGCATTATGGTTTGGGATGAAAAACGGCTTGGAAAGACAAATATGTAAGTACAAATATTAGTTTTATTGTAAAAAATCTAATGTTTTTCATTTAATTAGTTGGTTGCTATTTTTTGTCAGTATAACATTACCATGAGTCGCCCGACCAGAGATGTGCAGAGATATAGAGAGAACCATACCGAGTATCAAACTTGGTGTTGGTTGTTTGAAAATCAAATGGTCTCTCGAGAGGAGTTCGAAAATGCGTGCAGAAGTCTGCAACATGTATGTTTACTCTTATTTAAATTATCAAATCGTTGATTTTATATCAAATATTAAATAACAAAGTGTTAATTGTTTCTTTTCCGGTTTTGCAGAGTCAAGGAGTTCCACGTGAAATGCCAACCATCTCCCCCATGAGCATCCTCTATTTTGTATACGCGGGTCCCGCTTGTCCTATCCCACATGACCATCCTCTATTTTGTACACGCGGGCTTTTTTTGCCCTTTATGTAAATGCAATACTTATCATTTTTTGGCTCAATACCTCCTCCAATTGTAATTCCACTTATGTAAATGAAATTATCAATCTTTTTTTGGCTCAATGTATTGTCCAATTGTGATATTTTGTTGTAATTAATAATAATTACAACAAAATAATAATCAAGGAGTTCACCCGAAATGCCAACCATCTCCCCCATGAGCATCCTCTATTTTGTATACGCGGGTCCCGCTTGCCCTATCCCACATGACCATCCTCTATTTTGTACACGCGGGCTTTTGCCCTTTATGTAAATGCAATACCTATCATTTTTTGGCTCAATACCTCCTCCAATTGTAATTCCACTTATGTAAATGAAATTATCAATCTTTTTTTGGCTCAATGTATTGTCCAATTGTGATATTTTGTTGTAATTAATAATAATTTTTAAAAATATGTTAAATACATTAAAAAATAGATGACCTTTTGGATGGTCCTGCAAAGGATAATCCAAACGGTCATCTGTTTTTCTATAATAAACCCATCTACGGTAATGATCGCGATAACATGTACGCGGTAAAGGTTGCGGGTATTCTTGGAGTAAAGCCCGCGGTAATACTCGCGGAAATATAGCCGCACGCATTACCGCGTATTTTACCGCTAGACAATTACCTCAATATTTGCCGCAGTCTTTTCCGCATACGGGAAATTTCATATTACAATTTTTTTTGTTTTTTTGTGGTAATGTGGGCGATAATACCGCGTATATGTTATAGTGAAAGCACATTGTATGTAAAGTGGTAGGGTGATGTACTTCTCATTGTCATTCTCTATGTGGATGATTTATTGATCACTAGACCAAGTGAGAGACATATTGCTAATTTCAATATGAAAGATTTGGGGTTGTTGCATCATTACTTGGGCATACAATTTAAGCAGTGTGATGGTGGTATTGCCTTGTGTCAAACAAGTTACATACAGACAAGTTTGAAATTGAGTGTTGATGATGCTAGTGATCCTACCAATGTCACTCTTTACCAAACTTCTATTGCCTGCCTTATTTATATATGCAACACAAGGCCGGATATTCAATTTGCAGTCTCACAGGTCAGCAAATTCAAAGCCCAAGGTCTAAGCATTGGCAGGCTATCGAAAGGAATTTTGGCTACTTAAGTGGCACTTTAAATCTTGGTCTACATTATCCCAAGGGAGGATCACTGTCGCAAGATTTACCTTCTTTTTTGGACTCAAATTGTGTTGGTTCTTTTGACACACGAGTGTGCACGAGTGGTTTCTGTTTCATGCACGACGCTTCATGTATCTAATGGTTGAGTAAGAAGCAGCCTAGTGTGGCCAATTGTACTTGTGAGGCTAAGTACCAAGCAATCTTCAAATCTATAAATTAGTGTGTATGGCTCAGACGCCTTATGGTTGATTTGGGTGTTGGACATGAAACTACCAACACTATCTACACTGAAAGTCAGACTCCATTGGTGATTGCAAGGAACCCATCTTTTCACGCTTGCACAAAGCACATTGAGGTGCATTACCACTAGGTCAGGGAGAGGCTCTTAGCAAGAGAGATCAGCTTGTCTTATGTGTCGACAAAAAACAACATTGCGTATCTTTTCATAGAGGAATTTTCTCGTGATAAATTTGAAGCTTTCCAAAAAGGTTTGGGCTTTCCCCTTTGGGGAATGATCATTTCCTGAGGGCATGGAACTTCCCTATACATTATGTGCCACCTATTGTTCACCGCATCGCTCCTAGGGGGAACTTGTGGTAGAGATGTGTGTGAGAACACTTAGTACTACCAAGGCACTCTTTGTCAATGCATCTGTACATTGCCAAATGTCAAGCCAATGAGGCCGTTGTCAAAGAGAAACACAGGCGTGAGAATGGGGATGAATGGCCTTCAAAATGGGCCACAAGGAGTGGAGATAGAAATGACACTGCACCTCCTAGATCAGTTTCCCCACACCGGATGCCTGTCCCTAGAGTGCCTATGCAAGAAGACTCTAAAGAAAATAAGAAGGATGCAACAAAACTTAAAGCAAAGGGTTCGGCCTACAAACTTCAATTTGATATAGAGACAGAAACTGATCTCAAAAAGGTTTTGGAAAAGAGGATTTTGATCAGGAATGTGGAATTTGCCTTGGGTGAGGTCCTTGGCATAGCAAAGAGGGAGAGCCAAGAAATAAATTGATATCATCAAGAGAAAGAAATAGTCTCTTATTGAATATATCCATGTACAGGGTGAAGGAGAGACTTTAAATGCACAAAGAGTATAGGTCTATGGAGAGCAAGGTGATGAAACTATTGTTGGATGCTACAAGTCTAGGGGAGGAGTAAAACAAGTTTGATTCTTTGATGATGAAGATGAAGTTGAGACCACTTAAAGATAAAGTCGAGACCACTCATAAGAGTTATTACTCAAGGAGTCACTGGGCAAGAACATCTACTGAGACCCTAGTAAAAGTGGGAGACTTAGAAAGCCATACATTGCAATGGTAGATCATGGCTTAGAAATTAACCTCATGTCAAAGAGTCTATATCAAAAAGGCAAATGGACAATCAAAAATCATGGATAGATGATCCGTGCAACAAAAAAATCATCAAGGGAGCCACATGGAGCTTGTGTGAATGTAAGGGTGTCTATAGGGGACGTGAAAGATAATCAAAATTTCTTTGTTGAGGAGATGTCTACGTACCCGCTTGTGCTTGGGTAGCCATACATCACTGCTACTCATATAGAAACAAAGGTAATGGAGGATGGTTCAAATTATGCTAGGATAGTGAGCAGGGATTGGAATTGTGCGGTCTATATCCTTAGTGTTTGTGTGGACAATGAAAGGAGCCGTGAAATTTTTAGAGAGAAACCCTTGCGAAAGAGAAACAAAGATTTCAAGGACTATAGGGATATGAAGGGCTTTGACCATGTACCATTGTAGAGTAGGATTGTAGTGGCACAAGAAAGGGAAAAGTTCTCGCATGATGTATATGAAAAGGAGATGTTTTCTACAGGTTTTATAGGATTGTTAGACTATGTATCTATTGCTTTTACAAAGTGTGATGATTTGAAGCGGGGTGAAAGACAACATGTAAATATTGTATCGAAAGGTTTGAGAAGCAATGGTTTGATAGAAGATGAGGAATGCATTGCAGGTGTATTTCATGAGTGTTTTGTGGATACCATGCAAGACTTGGAGTCTTTAGTGGATTGCAATTTGTGTGTTGTAAATGAGGTTGTGAAAGTATGCTTCATAGAAATGTACAAAGTTATTTAGGATTTAGAAAAAGCTCAAGGTATTGATGTGCGATTGGATACTAAGTATAAGTCTATGGCAAAGAGAGTGAAACCAGTGGCATTACATCTACCAAAAGACTGCATAAATAATACGGAACAACCTCGTTTGCAACCTAGTCTTCATGACCCAAGCAAGATTGGGCACAAGTTTATGCACGCTTCTTTGAAGGAGCTAAAGGTTGGTTGCAAGGATAGTTTGAAATAAGCTAAAAAGATATGCTTTGAATACATGCAAGTATAACATGGAAAGGATTTTTCATTTGAGCCACATGAGATAGGGTGTGTTGATCCTTCAATTTTTTCTCCTATGGTAATTTTCACTATCCCTCACGTACCTTCGAACTTGGGATCTGTTCCAATTCCAAAGGTTCATTTGCCAAAACTCATTGAGTTGCTTAATGAAAACTTCAAGATGGGTATTTTGGAGCATTTTGGTGCTCTATATTCAAACACGTGGTTCACAGTTTTGAAGAACAATGGCTCTTTACAATTTATTTTGGATATGCAACTTTTCAACAAGGCTACAATTAGAAATGTGGGTACATGGCTGATTGTAGATGAGTTTGCAGATGCATTTTCAAGAAGGATGATATATTCTATGGGGAATTTGTACTCAAGGTATCATCAATTCCAACTCGCAATGGAAAGGAAGGACTTGACCACCATGAGGAAACCTTTGGGTTCAGTAAGGATGTACACCTTACCTTAGGGAGAAACTAATTCAGTTGAATATATGATTAATGGTATGAACAAAGTCCTACGTGACTTCATACCTCAAACTACAATGCCCTTTCTTGATGATGTGCCGATCAAAGGATGCAATGTAAGTAATATATATGTGGCTCTAGACTTGAGGGGGTGTCACAAGTATGTGGAAAATCATATCAAACAATGACTATGATAAGATCTTGTCAAGGTTGGAAGAGATGAACCTTACCTTGTCTGGGAAAAAATTAGTGTTTAGTGTGAACTAAGTTCTTCTTGTAGGACATATGTGCGGTCCATATGGCAGAAGGCCTTGTCTTGCAAAAATTGATGTAATTCAAAGAATGAAAGAGAAATGTATAAATGTGACTGAGGATTGAATGTTTTTGGGTGCATATGTGTTTTATATTTTTTGGATTCCACATTATGCGCATGTAATAACCTTTGTATCAACTATTGAGAAAGAACCAAAAATTCCAATGGAAGAAATGCATACCCATGCCATGAGAAAATTAAAGAAGTTATTGCACTTTGAGGAAAGTAAACTATGAATGTGGAAGACATGCTATGGTGACAGTGGATACTAGCCCCACAGGAATTGGATCCGATATTGTCCAAGATGATGAAGATGGTAAGCGATATGTAGTGAGATTTGCAGCAAAGGTCCTAAGTGCTTGTCAACGCAATTATCCACAGGTGAAAAGGCAACTATGGAGAGACGTTATACCCTAAAATGTGATAAAGAGTATTCGATAGGTGCAAATGTAATAGTGAAGACGGAAATGTGATAAAGAGTATTTGATAGGTACAAATGTAATTGAAGACTGATTGGCTACCCCTTCTTGCATGATCACGAGTTGCTCAACTCCTGACAATACTATATTGAGATGAATTGCCTACATAAAGTCATTGAATCCTAAATTTAAGCACATTGCAAGGAAATTTAATTTAGTTGAGGATATGCTTTCCGGAGAAAGATATGAAAATGAAGAAGAAATTGTCATTGAGGGTGATGGTGTAGGCACAAGGTTTTATCATAACTATCATGCAATGGGTGATCACATTTGCCTATCAAATGCACTTGAGTCATTTACAAAGGACCTATATCAAGGAGATTGGTTTCTCATTGGACGTTATCTGAGCACTTTGACAAGGCAAGAAGGGTGGATAGATCAAGAGATCAAAAGAATACAAAGAAAAGCCTATGGATACTTTTTAAAAGATGGATACTTGTGGAAGCATCCAAAACAAAGAAATGGGATTCCATTGATCATTGAGGTGACTAAAAGAAACATTTCCCTTGGAATAGTGAAAATGCTACATTAAAAAAGGTACGCAAAAAAAATGTCAGCATTGAGGTGACTGAAAGACATAAATCTTTTTGTCATCTTACTAGGTTCTTCAAGCACCCTACATACCCACTGGATATGCACTATTAGTGGGTAGTAGGTTTGGTTACAATGCCATTGGGTTTATGGAAAATGAGTGCTTGCATAAGAAGATTTAACTAACCAGATTGAAGCTCGTGCTTTAAGAACAAAAAGCAAAAAAGGGATATGTAAATTCCTCTTAGACAATGTGATTAGCCATTATAGTTGTGTTGGGAAAGTAACAACTGACAGGGGTGAGTTGGATGCCGACAAAGCTAGGGAGTTTCTCTCTAGGTTGGGCATTAAGCTCTCTCTCACTACTAAATACAATCCTGAAGGGAATGGTAAATCGGAACATGGGCATCCTCCTATCATTAAATCATTGGCTAAGGCTTGCAAAGGAAAATTGGGAGAGGGGCCTGGGTCATTGCCTCATGTTTTATGGGCTAATTGTACAATTCATAGATCAATTACTAGTTATATGCCTTGTGAGTGATGTATGGTAAAAAACTATAATGCCAATTGAGGATGTAATTCCTACATGAGATGTATTGCTTTGGGACAGTGGAATGAGTAGGGAAGACCTTCTTTCTTTGTGCATACAACAATTAGAAAGAAGAACATAATTCCAATTGAGGATGTAATTCCTACATGGAATGTATTGCCTTGGGACAATGGAATGAGTAGGGAGGACCTTCTTGCTTTGTGCATACAACAATTAGAAAGAAGAACACAAATTATTGAGATTGCAATAGCACGATTGGGAGATGTAAGGTTGATAAATAAGGATGGAGTTGATAAAAGGCACATGCTCAGACCTAGAGCTATTGAGGAAGGTGATTGAGTGTTGGTGTATGAAAATAGTATTGATAAGCAACACTCAACAATAAGAAAGATTTCAAAGAGATGGCTTGGTCCTTATGTGGTTAAACATGGACATGTTAATGCAACTTATACCTTGTATGAGTTGAATGGGATAGAAATGAAGATTTCCGTTGCAAGGAAAAGAATCAAACTATTCAAAAGAAGAGGAGATACATATCAATATGTATGTTGAGTTAAATAAAGAATGAACCTGCATATGGTATGTGTGGTACATGTCGGAAGATGTTCAGGTTTAGAGGGGGTGTATATCATGCCATGGCACATGCATAATGTAGCTATAATATCTACCTCACTCTCAATCATTTCATTACTTGGGACCAAATTCTATGATGTACATAGTGTGATATGTGTGAAAACAGATGTATTGTTGCATTTGTGTACATACCTTGTCGGACAACACAAACAATGTGACTAAAATGCATCAATGAAGATGTTTCAGCAATAAGCAAAACACAGAGTTAATCTCTCATCCACAGATGTCATACATCAAGTCAAAAATGACTAAATTCTCTGCAACCACTATGGTGAGAAGCAAGACAAAACCTGAGATTCATAATTAAAAAAATGCATAAACCTATTTGAGACCAATCTGTCTCAATCACAGATTCACATATGGCATACTAAACAAGTGTTACATAAAGACAGTGATTGCATAAAACTCACAATAGGTTGGGATGATCTTGGACTCTTTTTTGGTGCATGATTATCTCACAAAATGATATACCAACAAAGCAATTGTGAAAGAGAAATGGAGGCATGAGAATGGGATTGAAGGACTCTCTATTTTAAAGAGAACAACTTGAGAACAACAAGAGCTAGAGGAAGGAAGAATCCACGACCTTCTAAGGAGGTTTCATTGTAGGTTCCTCCCCCTCCCAAGGTTCCAATGGAGGAGGTCTCTATAGAAAAGACAAAAGATCACGGGAAGCAAAAAGAGAAAAATCCTACTTATACGTTAAAATGAAACATTGAAGTTGCTAAAAATTTAAAGCATATTTGGAGAAAAGGATTTTGAATAGTAAAGTTGATTTTACTATGGGTGAAGCTCTTGGCATGGCTAAGCGTGATTCCCATGAGGATATTATAGATATCATGAGAAGAAAGATGAAGACTCTTGTTGAGTCTATCCCTCCATAATCATAGGGTAAAGGAGAGCCATTGAAGTCACCAGTAATACATGTATAAGACATGGAATGTGATGATAATGTGGTAGGATGCTACTAGTATTGTGTGTTGGATTTTTTTATGACGATGATGAAGATGATGCCTCACATAAAATCCACTACTCTAAATGTCACTGGGAAAGAACTACAATAAAAACTTTGTTCAATGTGGGTAATCTTGAGGAGCTATATGTTCCATTGATAGATCATGGATCCAAAATTAATATTACGTTTAAGAGTCTCTACATGAAGGGCAAGTTCCCAATAGAAACTATCCATGGTTGGATGATTAGAGCTACCAAAAACTTTAAAAGGCATCTCTGTGGGGCATAGGTGAGCATTGATGGAAGGCATATTATGAAAGTGTTCACTCTCAAAATGTATGAAATGATACTAAGTCTTTTGAAAAGGAGAAAGGATTCAATGTCAATGAAGGACTAGAAGTGTAAGTAGGGACCAAGTAGAAAATTGTAGCAAAGAAAGTAAGACTAGTGGCCTTGTCTTTACCATCAAATTCTAGGGAAAATCTAGAAGAAACCTCTTTGCAACACAAAATCTTATGGATTCAAAAAGAATTGGACACAATTTCATAATGGAATATCCAAAATAACTAAAGGTTCATTGTGGGGAGTTTTTAACACAAGAAGAGAAGAGGCGTTTTACAAATTTTTTATCAAGACATCATAAGGCTTTTTCTTTACAACCACATGAGATAGGATGTGTTGATTCTAGTATTGTTGCACCTATGGTGATTTTCATTATCCCTCATGTACCTTGGATTTACGTCCAATTTTGGTCCCAAAAGCACTTTAAAAAAACATGCTCATAGCACAATGAGGGCATCCTTGAAGAAACACCCATTCTTGTCACTGTAGACCTCATTGAAGGTTGGTTCTATATCATAAAACACTGAGCATGATCTGGTATGCACTTCTGGTACCACATATAGCCAAACAAATCTAGTTCACCAATGCATTTTCTATGTGACAAGAATAGTTTCATGCCATAGTTTTTCCCAACAAAGTAAAGCATTAGTCTTAGAATTGGCCTCAAGGGCCATTATCACACGCGTATGAGCTCTGATACCATTGAAAGGATAGGGGAGCTACTTGTGTTCCTTCTTGCACCCAACCCCCTTCTCTTATAGGATCCCCAACCTATCTTTAGGGTTACCTACAACATAGTACACTAGTCGGCCTTCCGTCAAACCCTTTCCCACCATGGACACACTACCCTTTTCCTTTTAAGAATTCTCCCCTCAAACAATGAATCACCTTGGACCAAGATTTTGAGCTATCCCAAAAAAGACTCAATCATGAAGCCAAGGATCACTCACATCTCATATTCACGCAATACGTCAATTCTTCATTTTTCTACTACACCTTTCCTTGCAACTTGTCTTCTTCTTCATCTATGCATCCAGATTTGAATTTTTTTAGTAATTCATCCTTGATATTCTTTTCTTGTAGAGGCCTTTGTCCTACAAAATATATTCTACATGTGAATGTAGCTTATAGGCACTAATAGAGGATGACATCAAGGGGTAGAACATCACCATATACATCATCATCCTAAGGTGCGAATCTACACTTGATATCACATGGGTTATGACACATATGCTATGAATGGAAAAGAGATGGTGAACATGCCATAAGAGTTGGTGCACAAGACAAAGGCCATCCTCAATTGAGGGAAGGGGTGATCGGACTCATCTACATTGAGTCTCTCTCTCTCTCTCTCTCTCTCTCTCTCTCTCTCTCTCTCTCTCTCTCTCTCTCTCTCTCTCTCTCTCTCTCTCTGTGGACCCTCAGTCCTTCACTGAGATGTATCTCACGATCCCCCTGTTTAGAAGAACTCCTTTGTAATGCTTTTCTTTCGGTCCCATGGGTCATATCTGACCTCCACAGACGATAATTCAATCTATCTATCTATCTCTTTGCCACACACACACACACAGTCAATCATAGGTATAATATCATACCATCGAATTTATGCATGCTCTAATTTAAAGTCCGAGTTGATCTTTACAACTACATTGAAATCATAACATCTATAGTGATTCTTGTTGACCGAGATCAAGGCCTCAAAGATCAAGATTATAAGAGAAATGAGCAGTGAAAGAAATCTGAATGAATGGCAAGAATGTAAGTTCTAACAACACCAGAATAATGTCAATATGGATAATCTGCTTCTTGGAATATATTTCTTGATAATAAAATGATGACCATACTTTTGTAATTTTAGAATGTAAACAATATTAAATTTTTGCAGCAATAAAGTCTTGCTATCTTTGTTATAGTTGTTGCTATCTTTGGCATCATGTAGCATCACACATCTTGGCACCCATGGTGGATGAAAAAATCAAACATGGTAACGATGACAAACTGAAGATGTGTTCAACCACTAATAAAACTAGAACATTTAGCCGTCGTCCACCAGAACGACATGCATTAAGTTCATTTCAAGAAAGTGAGTGCACGTATGGAGATATAGTCTTTGTGAATCCATGAAGACAATTCAACTTCCTTGGACAACCCTCATTTGACAAGGGAATTTTAAGGATAACGACTCTAGAGAGAAGCCTTCCATTTCTACTACAAAGAAAAGTGCATAGAGCTTACCAAATCTAGCCCTGTTGGGTTATATAGTACAAGAGGAATACTTTTCATCCATGTTTACGAGTCAATACCCTAAAGTTTTTTATCCACATTAGCATAATGTTATACACCTTTTTCTAAATCGAAGTATGAGACCATGTCTGAGGTGACATGCATCACCTTGGATGCACACAAACATAACCACATCACCTTTAGGTTCCCCCCTCTCTCTCTCTCTCTCTCTCTCTCTCTCTCTCTCTCTCTCTCTCTCTCTCTCTCTCTCTCTCTCTCTCTCTCTCTCTCTCTCTCTCTCCAAAGTGTGTCTTCATTTGTAATTGGACTTATTTTGCAAATTTTTGATAAATATTTTTGTTTGGAGTAAATTTTGTTCATTCCAGCATTTTTCCATAGTGTAGGACTTTATTCTAATCGTTCTCGTGAAGTTTCAAATTTTGACCCAAGACACCCCTCGGGAGCCAGTTTCAAGGGTACTAATTTGGAAACGTTTTGTATGAAGCTCTTGTAGTCCTCAACACAAGGAAAAATATTGCTTCTTTGTGTTTTCACTGGTTCCTGCATTTTGATGCCTGTTTCAGCCCGTAGATTAGAGAAAAAGTGAGAAAATGCTGTTTTATACTATTTTTGTGAAAATTGCTAACTTGCAGGTAATTTTTCGGGCAAACTGAGTAGGATATGGATTTTGCGCTTAACATGACTTTCGGAGAGCTCAATGAGACGAACAAGTTGATGTGGGACAGACCCGATCAAATTTTGAACCGTTTGGGTTTTACTGCTCGCTGAAAATGGCCAGAAATTGTGGACTAAAAAAACTTTCTAAATTTGCTAACTCGTGGGTGTGGGTTGCATTTTGTGGTTTTTATGTGTTTGAATGCAGGACGTCTCTTTCCGAACCTATTTCTGGGCCGCTTTGCTAAAGACTGGAGAAAGGACGAAAATAGCCACTTTCTCACGTGAAGAAGACAGCCCGTATGCAGAAGGAGGCTATTCTATTATGATGGTGCCTTTTGATTGAGATTGAGATTGAGAGTGAGAGTGAGTGCGATTGAGAACTGTGCACAGATTGAGAGTGAGATTGAGACTGAGATAGCTCGGGGGTGGTCAGGAGGTTGATACGAGCTACGCTCTTCTTGTACCCGGGAATTGATTTCAATATACATCTCTAATTTCCTACGTGTACTCTGTGTACTTGCAAATTTTTGTTATTCAGCTATTGTATTTCCGTGTCTTGTCACATCTTTAGCCACTCAAATTCAAGCAAATGTTGCTACAATCCCCTTCAAAGTGGAGGAGTTCTTACAAGAACGTCGTTGTAGGGAAGGCCTTTAATTGACTGTATGCATTGGTGACTTACCCTCCTCTTGGTGGGAGGAGAATGCCGACTTTCATACTGACTTAACTAAGCACAACAATGCTTTCCAACCAGTCAAGTTTGATAGTTCCACCATCGAATTCATCCATCGTGATCCCCACACCAACCAAGGGAGCCTTGTTTTCAAGACCAAGAGGACCGCATGGCACTCTTGAAACAAATGCATCTTCCCAAGGGCACAACCATATGTATTAGCGAGGCTCTAACCCCCACCCAACCCAAGATAAAGAAGCAAGTGTTGCACAAGGTACGAGTTGCACGGGCCGCAGGTAAGTACGTCGTCTTATCATGGTGGTAGAGCCATCATCGAGGAGTTTTGCACACGGAAACCCACCCAACATCCACCTCCTCCCCCTTAGCCACCCCTCTCCCCCTAAGCAACATTTGTTGCAAATTTGGTGTATCACCCCCCTAGCCCCCCCCTGCCCCCCCACCCCGCCGTCCCCCCCTTCCCAACATCTACATGTGTTATTGGACACATTGTACCTCTTAGATAGAGGAGCCTCTATTGTACATGTTTTATTGGTTGTCCCATAGGTCATATTTGACCTCTAAGGATGATAATGGAATCTATCTATCTAACCCGCCCCCCAAAAACATCTACATGTGTTATTGCACACATTGTACCCTCTTAGATAGAGGAGCCTCTATTGTACATGTTTTATTGGTTGTCCTATAGGTCATATTTGACCTCCAAGAGTGATAATGGAATCTATCTGTCTAAAGCCCCCCCCTCCCCTTTCCCACACCACAACACCTACACACATCCAATCATATGTATAATATCATACTATTGAATGTATGCATGCTCTAAGTTGAAGTCCAAGAGATTTTAAACTACATTGAAATGCATAACATCTACAGTAATTCTTGTTGACCCAGATCAAGGCCTCAATGATCAAGATTATAAGAGAAATGAGCAGTGAAAGAAATTAGAATGAATGGCAAGAATGTAAGTTTTAGGAACACTAGACTAATGTCAACATGGATAATCTCCTGCTTGGAATATCTTTATTGACAATAAAATGCTTCCCATAATTTTGTAATCTTAGAATGTAATAAAGTCTTGTCCATTGCTGAAGGAAAAATGTCACAAATCAACATACTCTCCATCCAAGGATTTTTGCAAAATATTAATCATCCTAAGATCTCTTCCTCTCCATGCAACATGTGGATATGCTTTTCTTGCATTTGGAAACAAGGTGTCAAAAATGGACCTTTGAATAATGAAAATGCATTTCAATAAAAAAAAAGCATAGTAAGGCCAAATTTGTAAAGCTTTGGCTAGCTAAACAAGGTGAAGAATCACATGGGTGTTCTAAGACAAGAGAAACTCACATGCCCATTGAATCAATCTTAGAGAATAAAGATAAGGACCTTGCAAGCTAAAAATACTTATACAAAAGCTATCATGTCCATTTCATACTAAAAAGAGTACTAGGTGCAATGGAGACAATCAAAACTGGTAGAAGGGTTGCTCAAAGGTGGGCATGTGGTGGGAGGCAAGGGCAAGGTAAATGGAGAGGCCACCACCACCGGAGGGGCTAGGAAGCATGAAAGGGAGGCCTTCAAATGAGATGCCAACAGGGCCCATGAAGATGGGGCAGCCCCAACCAAAAGTTACAATCGTGGATGGAAAGGTGGGTCCAAGAGGTGATACGGACATTAGGAGTACAAAAGGTGTGGGCACCTTGAACAAGAAACTCTAGGCCAGATTGTAGCTCCAAATAATCAAGTTCTAATAGTAAATATTCATCGTCCATACGTGCGATGGCCTCCCTAATCCTTTGGGCACCCACACTTAGTGGGCCTTTGTCTAGCTCACCGACTTGTGATATGGGTGTGGCAGTGAAGATGGCATTGCCAAAGTAGCCTCTTGGCAAGGCTGGTTGCAATCGGCTTCTCCCTTTTATTGCTATGTACAATTTTGTCTCTTGTTTCTCACTCAACCCTCGTGCCCTGACACACACCTCCACACATGTGTTGCCACTGCCACGTATGTGTTGTATGTCACCCCTCTTGTTCCATCCATTGTCGTCGCTTGCAGCTCCACAACTTGCCAACATTAAAATGCTCAATATCAACAATTTTCCCCAGAAAACACCTTAAATTAGCACCACACAGTGAATATGTTCAAATTACACAAAATATGAACATAATATTACAATAAATTATGAACAACTGTAACGAAAATCGTCACTTGTTATTGGACTAACAGGCTACAAAAGAAAATGCTTGAGACTTATTCTAAGAGCTAGCCATCAAAGTTGAAGTTCTGCATGGGTGTGACTGGCAGTGCTAAAAAAAAAGCATTTTCATAATCTCAATTTTTAAGATTAAGGCGATGAGGCAGCCAATATTTATGCCAAAATGCTAGATTTTTGGGAAAATTACACTATAAAACGGGACATTGGAACAATACCTTATGTTATGCAATTGAGCAACCAACCATAATTTTTACCTGTGCTCGAGTGAGAAGGAAAAAATCTCAAGCCACATTGTCGTTCGTATTTGTAGGCCCACTGTCATTATGATGTGAAGAGAGCTTGTTCTTGCATTTTGCCACTACATTTGGTTGTAATGCAATGCCGCGATCATATTTGCTAGAGGGCAATAGTGAAGGGGGATGTTGATACTCGATGTGCGAAAATGTTGGTGTAGATGGGTCACGCGTCCGCAAAAGGGTACGGTTGATAAAAAGATGACGTCGAATGCCTTCCCCCCTTTGCTATGTCTGCCCATGTGTTGACGAAGTGGGTACTGGAGATCCCATCAGCAACATGGTGCTCCATCCCCACACCAAGCGAGGACCCTCCTCATTGAAAGAATGTTACCACTATAGATTATTTGTGTCGACTACTGTTACGAAATAAACCAATATGGTGCATAATAATTACATAGGATGGGGTCACTCTTCCGTGTAGGTCACATGAGGCACATGTTGTTTAAGGGCAAGAGTGTGTGCAAAATCACCAAAGTCATTGATAATGGCATCGATCTCTGCCTCGACAAGAAGCACACCCTCGGCAATACAATTAAGGTAGATACGTCCATAGGACCTCAAGAGCCTTGTTGCCACTGGGGTAGAAGGGCACTAGTGCCTTCTCCAAAACATCATAAGAGAAGAAGTCGTCCTATTATGTTTTTGAAGTAGTTGGAAAAGAATAGACAAACGTATTGTAAACATGATTCAAAGTACAATATCACAGCCATCACAAAACTTGATGTTGTTGACATGTGTATAATGTGAAAATAAAATATCTACCTGGGACCAAATGCAACAATGTACATAATGTCATATGTGTGAGAGGTTGCAATGGTTCCAGTTGTGTACATACATTAGTAGGGAGACGAGGTCCTAGATGTATCACTCTTGCACATTTTCTCAAATGAATAAATGCTTAACTTGATTTAGCAATGTACAACTGTCAAGTGTTTTGAAGTGGCACGCTCATCTTGCTTGGAAAGTCTAATGCGGTTGATCTCCTCTTAAATTAGCAAGTTTTATGTATATCTATAAAGAATGTATCCAACATGCTTGACACGTGGGTTTCAACGTGTAATTGGAGGCCAAAGGAAGTTTCTCACAAATTTGGGGATCTTTCCTAGCTTGCTTGGGCTAAAAATGGCAACATGTTGATAAAGCAAATCCAAAAATAGCCAAAGAAGCATATATCACAATGACACATTTACAACGGTGGTCATGGTTGCTCAAGCTAAGGGGCTACTTTATAGAGTAGTCCCGTGCGTGCTGTATCTACCTCATGTTCGAGCTTGTGAGGCCATCAAATAGGGTTTTCTCTCTTCAAGTAAGCATTTGGGACTGTCTAACGAAGCGCCTAAGATTGTATAAAATGGTCTTATTTAGTAATTGAAGCGAAAGATTAAGGTTTATAATAGGACAAATGAAAACTTCATATGTGCAATTAGGCACGAGTCTACACCATATCATCATACATACAAGAGTTTTGAGTTGATTTTGGTACTTTTTTAGATGGATGAATAGCATTTTTCTCAATTTTAGTGTGTCTTTTGCTTTGAATCCTCTATGATTTACTAGTTTTTGTGATGAACTCTCAAAGTCAAAACCCTGGTCCTTTTCAAACACCACCTCAAACTTTCTAATACATTTTTGGTGAACCCAATGTGAAATGGGCTAGGGTGATGGAACGGAAGCTTAATTGAAGGTCTCAATAGAAAGATTTTAAGTTATAGAGAAACAAGAGCAACAAGGGATGCAGTTTTGATTCTATTGTAATGCAAATGTTTCAAGCCTTTGTTGTGTTTATGTAGCATAAACCAGCTATTAAAAGAAAGAACTTTCTTCAAGAAAATTCCTTCAATCAGTGGTGCATAAACTTGACCAATCTGATGGTAGATATGTACCAAAGAGTCTTTGTGGTTATGTAAAGGATATGGAGCTACATTGACTACCTGAAGCGGAGATGGTATAAAGTTCTTAGCTACTTGTGATTCTTCATATGAATGAGCATGTAAGGGGAATTGGAAATGAGCATGGGGGCTAGCTAAGCAAAAATGACAAAGAGACAAGATCATATTCAAACCTACTCAAGCCCCAAGAGTTTGTGAGAGTTTTTTAGATGTTATTATTGTGGTTCCAAAGAGGAAGAAATCTATCTTAGATGGTTTTTTCAAGGCAATGCAAGAGCTCGCCTTAAAGATTGCAAGGCTAGAAGGGAATCATCAAGCCAATCTACAAGGCAAAGACCTAAAAAAAGAGAACGATTTGTACACACATGCATACGATGTGATGGTATCAACAATGAAAGGAGATATTGTGAAAGGTTCGATGAATGCTTTGATGAAGGATCTTTTTTTCTTCAAAGATCAAGATTCACTCAAGTGAAATAGGTAAGCCTTTGGGAAGCCATTTGGCAGAGGAGGGAGTAATAAGCTATTCGAGGACATGGCCACTAGACATGTCATCTTAATGGTTGAGGCAACCGCCCATGGGTTGAACGTGGAGCCTATTGACCAAAAAAGAGTCGAGGTTGATTTGGATAAGATGTGTCAGCTTACTACCTCTAATATAGAAGCAACAACACGTCTCAAATTTTTTCTGGAAGAGGATTTTGAATAATAAGGTTGAATTTAGTACAGATTCTTCCATTGTTGTTTCTATAGTAATCTTCACTCTCGAGTCTCTACTATCTCTCATGTACCTTGGAACTTGCTACCTATTCCAGATTCAAAGGATCATTTTTTAAAACTCATTGAGTTTCTTAATAAAAAGATCAAGAAGGGTATTAAGGACCCTTCCTGTGCTCTGTATTCAAATAGGTGGCTCTTCACAGTTCCAATGATAAATGGTTCTTTACGTTTTATCCATGACATGCAACCCATCAATAAGGTAGAAATGAGGAATCTGGACACAAGGCCAATTGTAGATGAGTTTGCCTAGGCATTTGCAGAAAGGGAGATATATATTCTATGGGAGATTTGTACTTAGGGTACATATTCAAATAGTTGGTTGATAGATCCAAAGAAAAATGGTTCTTTACACTTTACCCATGATGTGCAACCCTTCTATAAGGTAGCAATCAAATTTTTTGGGTATAGGGACAATTTTAGATAAGTTTTGCTCGGTGATTGTAGAAAGAAGATATATTCTATGTAATGGAAATGGCCTATGAACATTGAGAATAGACGAATTATGAGAATTAAAGAGAGCATTTTTGTGAGACTACTTTGAGAGGATAGAGAGTGACTTAATTGATGGTAGCAGCATAATCATAATACTTAATTAACTTGGCATAAACAATACTTTTGCAACAGAGGACCGGATTTACATGGATCCGATCCCCCCTCCAACCGGAATTTGTGTTATAGATTCTGACACCAAGAGAGACTTGGTAGAATACAATCTTTGTGTTCCTTGTGCCCTAGGTTATGCAATGAATATGGAAAGCTTCATGCATCAAACGCATAACATAGACTTTGTAAAAAGCATTAAATATCCCAAGCCTCAGTCATAAGGCCTCAAACAACTTCGAAGGTGGAGAGAGCTAGTAGGGAATGAGGGTACGGAAGAGCAAGAAGAAAAAATCATAGAAGCAAAAAAATTAGTTCCTCACTTATCATCACTCTTCTTGCTAGCATACATATTATCATAGTAATGAAGATGGAGGAGATGGAAATCTTAAGCATTGAATCATGGCTCTTGGTTGGATTTGCATTCCATAGCCAACAGTGTTGGTGTAGGCTCTCAACTTCTCTACTAGCTTGGAGAAGGAGATGGAGCTCTTGCACTTTGCAAACTTCACACAATGAGAGTGTGTGTGAGTGTGTGAGGGAGAGTATACCCCCAAGAAAACCCCCTTTTTTCTTTGGTTGACCCCCTCTTCTAGCTCAACTTGGAAGCTCATTGGACCCAAACAAGCCTGGCCAATCAGATGTAGAATGCATATCAAGAAACAAGGGTAGTCTTGGGATAAGTGTCCCCCTTTCCCTTTGAGAGAGACTTGATAAATGCAAAAAACAATCAATTAAATTATCATTGGACCGCTTGAGAGGCTAAAAAATAGGCTTTCAGCACTTCATGAGGGTAGCATGGGTAGGGGCTTGACATATGTCCTTGGTGTCGTTTGAGGCTTGGCTTGCCTTGTGTCTGTGTGTTTTCTCTCTCATCTCCCTAGCTTTGAGGCTCATACCCTCCTTTGTAGGGATGCCTTTGACTTATGAGACACAAGCACCACAAAGCAACTCAAGCTTGGTTGATGTTCCCACAAGCACTTCACGCTCACTAGTCGGCAAGCATGACAAGTACCTCCAGCATCTTAGTCAGCAAGCATGACACACACCTTAACCATCAAGCACGACAAGCACCTCAAGCTTGGGTAGTGTTCGCACCTCAAGCTCGGCCCTAGATTTCCTAAGGTGAAAGTAATTTTAACACTAACCTTTGGACGTCTTCAATGAAGCTAACCCTAAGGTCTTTAAGGTCCCTTGGCTAGCCTTGCTCTTTGACAAACCATCTCTCATTTGGGCCCCTTCACCATTGACCCTATGATGGTATATATTTGTAAGCACATTTCTATATTATAACCCTTGTTTTGATTTATTTTCCCATATTAAATGATCAGTTTAATATGAGAAAATCATTTGGGTTGGTTAGATACTAAATTTTAGGAAATTACCTCTCTCTCTCTTGAAACGATAATCGTTCTCGACTATGAGGTAGAAGAGATAAAGCCTCAGTCATTAGTCAACCTTCCTTAGTGAGTAGAGGATCCCTTTTTACCCTACGATATCATTCCAAGATGGATGACTAGTCCATTTGGTGCTTGAGAAACGTTGTTGCCGCAAGCATGTCTGCTCTTTAGTCCATTTCATTCTCCCAAGTAGAATGACAAGTTTTACTTGGTGTTTGAGAGACGTTGTCATCACAAACATGATTCTAAGTATGCATACTACTTAAATTTGTGCACAATAAAAAGAGAACTAGTCTTATAAGACAAAAACATTGGTAATTTAAAAGAAATTTGTACATTTTCTTACTCTAATGTAGCATTGTAAGCATTGACAAGGTTCATACTATCCTTAAGTTGTATTGCTTGCATGCATCTAGCATCTTCAAAAGGATAATTGTTGAGCTTAATAAGATACCGTCAGAGAACCTTACCATGTTGTAGTACCTTGTCTTCATGCCGAAGGATAGCTTTGGGTTGTAGCACCTCTTCTTGGTTGTCGATGTTGGGAGGGTATTCAGTAATTGGTTCACTTGGTGTCTCTCCTTTATAGGGATTTAGGAGGCTCACATGAAAAGCATTGTGTATGAGCCAATGGTTGGGCAACTTGAGTTAATAGTCCATCTCATTAATTGGCTTCAAGATTTGAAAAGGACCATAATATCTTTTTGCTAGTTTAGCACAATACTTTTGATGGCCCATAGGATTTTTTCCCTTTAGTTTTCCTCAATCAAGCGTTGAGAAACTTAAGTAAGACCCAATAATTTTCTTTGAGTGTTAAGGCCCTTCTGTGCTTGTTAGTAGCAGGTTTTTTCCTTCGATGACAGATGGATATAGCCTCCTTAATCTTTTGAAAAGATTCTTGTAGGTCATGACTATACTCATCGGCAGTGAAAATCTTCCCATGTACTTTAAGTAGTAAGGGACTTTCAGGTCTTCCCTCAATGATTTCAAAAGGTGATTTTCCCATAGAAGTATGGACAATATTATTGTAAGCATACTCTACAAGAGGTAAGTACTTTTTCCATTGTGAGCGTTGGTCTACTTTTGTAGCATATGTCTTTAGTAGATCGAGTATCCTAAGATTGGCTATCTCACTTTGACCATCCATTTGTGGGTGATAGGCGGAAGACAAATTCAATCTTGTACCTAGATTTTCAAAGAGACCTTTCCAAAAATTACTGGTCATTCTAGGATCTCTATTTGACATGATGGATGTTGGAAATCCATGGTGTTTGAAAATCTAAGATATGAAGAGAGTTGCCATTTGGTCTGCCTTAATAGTACTTTTGAGTGACATAAAGTGTGCTTGCTTGCTAAACCTGTTGACTATTGTCCATATTCCCATGGATATACTTGGGTAACCCAAAGATAAAATCCATGGATATACTCTCCCATGGTGAATTAGGAGTAATCCAGGTTTCTTCCCTGTATCATACTTAGTCTTTTGGAATACTACACATTTTGAAACATACTCTTGTATGTCCACTTTCATGGTAGGCCAATAGAAGTATGTCTCTACTCCTCAGAGAGTAGGCTAAATGCCTCTATGCCCCGCATAGGGAGGACCATGGGATACATACATGAATTTCTCACAAAGAGAGTGGCTAATACATATCCTATTTCCATGGAGAAGATAACCATCCTGCAAGGTGATTGGTTCCTCTTTCTTCCCCAACTCAAGGGTTGACATTATGTCTTGAAAGTTTGGGTCAATAGCATACTCATCTATCATAGAAGATATATCATTGTGAGTAGCTATAGACACCACATTAACTTTGGGTCATTGTGAAAGTGCATCAACCAGTTTATTGTGCTTACCATCAATGTGGGAAATATGTAAATAAAATTGCCAAAAAAAAAAAATCCCCCTCATTTTTTTGTCAAAGAGCTTGGTTTGTGTCATGAAGTACTTGAGACTTTGGTGGTCTGTTTTTAAAATAAATGGAGTCCCCAGCAGGTAGTGCTTCCATGTGTCTAGGGCATGTAGAGCAGCTAAAAGATCTTTCTCATAAATGCCTAAGATCCATTCATCTGTATTGAGCCTTCGGCTCTCGTATGCTGTGACATGCCCTTCTTGAAGCTGTGACTGCTCCAAGGAAATCACTACAAGCATCACACCGGACCTCAAATGGATTTGAGAGATCCAGAAGCATGAGGATTGGTTGGGAGGTAAGATTCTCTTTGAGCTTGTCAAAAGCATTTTTCTCCTTAGCAATCCATGAATACTTAACGTTCTTCTTTGTTAAGTCATGTAATGGTCCTGCTATTTGAGAGAATTTTGCTATGAAGCGTCTATAGTATGGACAGAAACTAATAAATCTTCTTAGCTCATGCAATTCCTTGGATTAGGCCATGATTTTATTACCTCTAACTTTCATGGACCCATATGGATACCATCTTGAGAGATAATATGACCTTAGTATCGAATCTCTTGAAGGAAAATTTTGCCTTTCTTTCGGTTGAAAAAAGCTTGTTCTCCCTCAAATCTTGAAAAATCTCTTGGAGATGTTGCTTGTGTTTCTCCATGGACTTAGAGTAGATGATGATATCATCAAATAACACTCCATTGAATTTATGGTAGGGTCTAAAGATTTTCTCCATTAGACAATTGAACATGGCTAGTGCATTGGTCAAGCCAAAAGGTATAACTAGATATTCATAAAGACCAAATGCTGTACAAAACAGGGTCTTTAGGACATCTTCATCCACTATCCTTATTTGATGATAGACACTTTTAAGATCAATCCTACTGAAGTAGGTAAACACTTGTAGCTTATCAAACAAATCTTCTACTCGAGGCACAGAAAATATGTTTTTGATAGTGATATGGTTTAGTGCTCGATAGTCCACACACATACGGTATGTACCATCTTTCTTTTATACTAAAAGGATCGGATAACAAAAGGGAGAGGAGCTAGGCCTCACCATCCCTTTGTGAAATAAATTTTGTACTTGAGCTTGGGAAACTCGATAAGGAGGCTTGTTAGGTGGTGAGCTTCCTGATAGGAGCTCAATTTGATGATCATCATCCCCTCATTTTGGAGGTAAGTCCGTAGGGATATCATCGATGAACACATATTGGAATCCTTTTAGAAAATTAGTCAAGTCTAACTCTTCTTTATTCCTACCATTTAAATTTGATGAAACATGAGGACCTTCTAGGGACTCTGACAAAAATCATGTACGTAATATCAACAGCAAGATTATTTAAAAGTGATACAGTACAACCAGACTCACTAGTATCTATATATATGTTATTTTTCTTGTAGTAAAGTAGATTCTCCTTTTTGGGAACTTCATGTTGGCTGCCATGTGGTTGAACCATGGTGCCCTTAGAATAGCATCCTCATGTTGGAGAGGAGAGATGAAAAAGTATTCATTGCTGACGTAGATTTGGACATGAAGCCTCAACTTCCCAATCAAGGGAGTAATAGAGGCTTGCTGTCCCTTGAAATCTTTATCGAAAGTAATATTATCTTCCATGTTGAAAGCTTGAATGCCCAACTTGGTGGCCAACTCCATTGAGATGAAGTTGTGAGTAGAGCCAAGGTCAAACAAGATGAGGGAATCATGCTCCATTACCTTTCCCCAAGCATAGGAGAGAGGTTGTTATGAGCGCGTATAGAACTAGAAGAGAGCGAGAGGAGGTGCTCAAAATATACAAGAACTTGGGACTTGATGATAAGCTTAATCTTTATTACAAGACTTAATACTTTATTAAGAGAGCTACATACAAGACTTGGATTACATGACTTGAGTACAAGACAAGACTTGATTGCAAGGACAAGACTTGAACATAAGACAAGAACAAGAAGAGGGTTTTCCTCATAGGAGCCTCACAACTGGTGTTGGAAAGACTGAGGGTCTTGTGGCCCAAGATCCCTATTTATACTAGTGCTTGAGGAGGTTACTTGAGGAGGTTAGGATTTTCTACGTTCTTCTTAAGGAGGTTAGAATCTTCTAGAACATTCTTCATCCTTCTAGTTCTTCTAGAACCTTCTGGATCCTTCTTTATCTTTCTAGAGCTTTCCAAAAAATTCTAGATTCTTCACCATGCTTCTAGAAACTTCTAGAATCTCTTTGATACTTTTAGAACTTCTAGAATCTTCTAGATCCTTCTAGATTCTTCTATAGCCTTCTAGCGATGATGTAGGCGATGACATAGGTGATGATGCAGGTAGCAACTGACTCTCAAGCATCCATGGCATTACCCCCTCGTCTAGCGACGAGTTCCACGAGGAGCAGTGGTGTTCCTTGAGTTGGGCTTCCATGGATGTTGTTGATGGAACTCTTCTACTTTGAGAGATGTATGTTGTAGAGTGCGTGCTAGTTCCTAGGTTCATTCACTAACATCATAGCCTTTCCAATGCACCAAGTACTGTAACTTGCCACGCAAATTTCAAGAATCTAGGACTTTCTCAACCTCATATTCGTCGTGTCCTTGAATTTGAACCAGAGGAGGTGGTTGTAGGGCTCTTCCTGGGATCTTAGATGTGTGACAAGGTTCTAGGACTGATACATGAAAGACCAGATGGATTTTCATGGATGAGGGCAATCGGAGTCGATAGGTGACTAGATTAACTTGAAGATAATTTGACACGGGCCAAGCCTTCGATAATCAATCTTTTGATAGGGTCGAGATGAACGAAGATCACGTCGGAGGAGCCACACTTTATCCCCTTCTTTGTATTTTCGGTTTTGCATACGATGGAGATCTGCACTTTCCTCATACTTGGATTGAGCTTCTTTGATATAAATTGTAAGTTCTTTGCGAACTGTAGATAATTGTTGTGTAAATTTAATAGCAGCTGGATTCTTGACTTGATAGTGTCTGTGGATATCCTGTTTGGGATGCTAATCATAATTAGCAAAGAATGGAGTGTGACAGAGGGAGGCATGAAAATTGTTATTATAGGAGAATTCTACTAGCAGTAGGAGCTCGACCCAATTATCCTGCTGATAATTGATAGTGTTGAGACGAGGGAGGAAGACTATGGCGAGAGAAGAGGAGAGGTAGAAAGAACTCTAGAATTGAAAACCCCAAAGTGTGTATAGAGCACACACTGTGTACACATATATAGTGGGGACTCCTACCTATGTATAGCATAAGTGTGGGCTCTCTATATAGCTCCAACACCCCCACTCAAAATGTTGACGAGGGAGGAAGACTGTGATGAGAGAAGAGGAGAGGCAGAAAGAACTCTAGAATTGCAAACCCCAAAGTGTGTATAGAGCACACACTGAGTACACATATATAGTGGGGACTCCTACCTATGTATAGCATAAGTGTGGGCTCTCTATATAGCTCCAACAGATAGTACAATGGAGATACTGCTCCAAAACTTGATTTACTCTATCCGTTTGTCCATCACTTTGTGGGTGAATGGCTGAGGAGACGTTGATTTTTACTCCGAGTAGCTTGAATAAGCTTTTCCAAAAGCTAGAGATGAATTGTGGGCCTCAATCAGAAACTATGTCATCCGGTAATCCGTGATAACGATGGATATGCTGTAGAAAGAGTTTGGTCATACCTTCGTTGGTGATGATTTTAGTGAATGGAATGAAGTGTGTCATTTTTGTAAACCGATCCATGACTACTAAAATGGACTCAAATCCTTGTGACAAGGGTAGCTCTACAATGAAATCCATGGAGATGGATGACCATGCACCATGAACCTTCATCCTTCTCTTCCTTGGACACTGTTGAACTATGTGCCCCTGCTCTCCACAATACATACATAAGCCATTAATGCGTCGCCTTTGCTTCTCCTAGGATGAAAGAGGTTGAAACCATACAGAATCAATTTGCATGGGCTCAATGCTTGATTCATGGCCCTGTTGAGGTATGTAGCCATTATGTGTCACTTCTATTTGGGGTCGAATGTGCACCATAACGCCTCTCTTATCTCCTGTCAAATAGTTGATTATCACATTCTATTGCTTGAGAGATGAACTTGCTTAGTGTGTGAACCTTTGGCATAGTGTGTGTGTGTGTGTGTGTGTGTGTGTGTGTGTGTGTGTGTGAGAGAGAGAGAGAGAGAGAGAGAGAGAGAGAGAGCCAAAAAAAGAGAGAGAGAGAGAGAAGAAGAAGAAGAAGAAGAAAAAGAAGAAGAAGAAGAAGAGAGTCTTAGAAACTACCCCAAGAGACCTTGAGGCTCCTATGACGAAAACCCTCTTCTAGTTCTTGTCTTATGTTCAAGTCTTTTCCTTGCAATCAAGTCTTGTCTTGTACGCAAGTCATGTAATCCAAGTCTTGTATCTGGATCTCTAAATAAAGTATTAAGTCTTCTAATCAACATTAAGCTTATCGTCAAGTCCCAAGTTCTTGTAAATTGTGAGCACCTCCTCTCGCTCTCTTCTAGTTCTATACGCGCTCATAATAGTTTCGCAAGACTGAGGAGCTTGTGGCCAAGATCCCTATTTATACTAGTGCTTGAGGAGGTTACCTGAGGAGGTTATTACTTTCTAGGTTCTTCTTGAGGAGGTTAGAATCTTCTAGAACATTCTTGATCCTTCTAGTTCTTCTAGAATCTTATGGATCCTTCTTCAACTTTATAAAGCTTTCCATAAACTTCTAGATTCTTTCGGAATATTCTCCAAGCTTCTAGAAACTTCTTGATCCTTCTAGCTCTTCTAGAACCTTCTAAATCCTTCTTCAAATTCCTAGAGCTTTCCAGAAACTTCTAGATTCTTTCGGAATCTTCTCCATGCTTCTAGAAACTTCTAGAATCTCCTTGATACTTTTAGAACTTCTAGAATCTTCTAGATCCTTCTAGATTCTTCTAGAGCCTTGTAGCGATGATGTAGTCAATGATGAAGGCAGCGAGTGACTCTCAAGCATTCATGACAGAGGTGATCCTTTGCAAAGTGAGCATTCTCTTTTGGAGCTTCGATAGCAGAAGCTCTAGGAGTATCATTGCGGGCATTTGTTTTGGGGCAAGAGCGATAGCCATGTCCTTGCTCCCCACACTTAAAACATTTATGGTCCTTGTGAAAAGCTTCAAGCTCTTCAGGAGAGATTTTGTTTTTACCTCTATAAGCTCCCTTCTCCTTGGACCGATTGTTGTTGTTGTTATTATTGAAATTTCCTTGGGAAGAGTTTTGGGCATTGGTTCTCCTTTTGCATCACTTTTGTCTCTCCTTTCCATGGGCTTGACATTGCATCTAGCCCATTGTTGTAAATTGATGCATGAAGCAACCATAGTGTGGTGGATTTCTTTGGTGATAGAACCAGTATAATGGGAGTTCACATACTTGGCCATCTCTTTAAGTAATCCTACAGTTTTTTTTTGCTTTTGCTCTTGCTCGACGAAGTCTATCTTTTGAAAGACAGTAGCCTTGAGATGTAAGTCCCAAAAATTTTCCACATATTTGTGAGTAGACTCATGGGAGAGAAGTTTCAAATTTCACCATTCCGTAAGCAGTTTGTCCTTTTCATCGCTTGCAAGGAATTGCTTAATAATGGAAACTCGTAGAGTTTTCCATGTCTTTGAGACTTCACCGTTGCCACGAAGGCTAGCCCACCATTGACGATCCTTTTTGGAAGTACATAGCTACATGGCGTAGCTTGGAGAACTCCGTAAAGCCCTTGTCTCCAAAGGCCGCACCAAATTGCTGAATGAAGGCAAATACTTTGTTAGTGGCACCAAAGGTACCATCATAGGTGAGAAAAGAGATACTCTCTCCTCCCTCTTTGAACTTCTTCAGGTTTTGTGACCTTCATCATGCAGTGTAATATTTTTGATGTCCTCCCCTCTTGTATTCTCTAGGAGAATAGTCATAACTTTCATCGAAAGAGGATGAAGGTGAAGATGAAGGAGAAGAGGGTGACCTCTTTCTTGCCCCTTTATTTCTTTGTTTCCTCTCTTCCCTTTTGAAGTGATGACGAGAAGGACAGTGGGTTGACCGTTTCCTCTTGGGAGGAGTTGGCGATCATCTAGACCACCGTCTTCAGAGAAAATTAGGGATTCATTACTTTCCCGTTCTTTGGATTCCTTCTCCTGTATGGGAGAGAGTCTTCTTTTGGGGGTCTCATCAATTGACCTCCTAAGCTCTCTCTCCTCTTGGAGAGGAAGGGAAATCCCATAAGCACAAAGTTGTTGAGTAATTTTGTCTTGCAAGGGACGGTTTCCCATAGCTTGCTGCAACCTAGTAATCAGATAATTGACAAACATGGGGGCATCATCATTAGAGCCTTCATGTGAAAAATAAAAGTTATTAATGTTCATTCAGATCTTTTGGTTATTGTCAACCGTGCTATTTATACTTATGTATAGAATACTTTCTGTGTTTACTTAGTTTACTTTTTGGCAATTCAAAACCTTAGTTGCTACTCCTCTTAGCCTTTGAAAATCAACACTTAAGCATCTACACCCACGGCTCAATTTGGCTAATTATAGAGAGTAGTGAAGTGGGTCAAATATTGTATAATTTTTGAGGGATAGCTCCTTTCAAACTTCTTATGGATCAATAATGATAAATCCGTAGGAAACTCTAAAAAGACCCCATTATTAAGAACAAATCTCGCGAGGTGTGCACCATATCCCACACACTGGGCTCAACAAAATCGATAATATATCCCAGTCCCACTTACCCTAATATAACTAAACAAATCAACCATTGATAATTTGATAGGCTACTGAAGGACCTCTCTTCTTAAGCAAGAAAGAGAAACCAAATGCTCTGATACCAATGTAATGGAAATGGCCTATGAACTTTGAGAATAGCGGAACTAGGAGAAGTAAAGAGAGAATTTTTGTGAGACTAGTTTCAGATCATAGAGGGTGACGTAATTGATGGTAGAAACATAATAATATTACTTAATAAACTTGGAATGAACAATACTTTTGCAAGAGAGAGAGTCTAGAGAACTTGACAACAATTGAGGATTGGATTTATGTGTAGCTGGTCCCCTCTCCAATAGGCATTTGTATTATAGATTTTCCCGCCAAAAGAAATTTTGTATAATACAATCTTTTTGTTCCTTGTAAACTAGGTGATGCAAGGAAAATGTAAAGATTCATGCATTACAAGCATAACATAGACTTTGTAAAAATAATTAACTATCTCAAGGCCTCAAACACGTCGAAGGTGGAGAGAGCTAGCGGGGAATGAGGGTAGGGAAGAGGAAAAAGAAACATTCATAGGAAAAAAAAATAGTTCCTTACTTATCATCACTCTTCTTTATAGCATACATAATAGCATAGTAATGAAGATGGAGAAGATGGAAAGCTTAAGCATCGAAGCATGGATCTTGGCTGGATTTGCATTCCATAGCCAAGAGTGTTGGGGTAGGTTCTTAACTTCTCTACTAGCTTGGAGAAGGAGATGGAGATCTTACACTTTTCACTTTACACAATGAGAGTGTGTTTGAGTGTGTGTGTGAGTGTATACCCCCAAGAAACCCCCCTTCTTCCTTTGGTCGACCCCCTCTTCTAGATCAACTTGGAAGCTCATTGGACCCTACAAGCTGGCCAATCACATGCAAAATGCATATCAAGCAACAAGGGTAGTCTTGGGATAAGTGTCCCCATTTCCCCTTTCAGAAAGAGGGACTTGACATATGTCCTTGTTGACTCTTGAGGCTTGGCATACCTTGTGTGTGTGTGTGTGTGTGTGTGTGTGTGTTATCTCTTATCCCCCTAGCTTCGGGGATCGTCCCCTCCTTTTTAGGGATGCCTTTGACTTATGAGACACAAGAACCTTAGTCATCAAGCACGACAAAGCACCTCAAGCTTGGATAGTATTCCCACAAGCACTTCAAGCTTCCTAGTCAACAAGCACAACAAGCACGTCAAGCATCTTAGTGAGCAAGAACGGCAAGCACCTTAGTCATCAAGTATGACAAGCACCTTATTCATGAAGCATGATAAGCACCTCAAGAACCTTATTCATCCAGAACGATAAGCACCTCAAGCTTGGGTAGGGTTCCCACCTCCTAACATCAAAGGACTTTTAACACTAACCTTAGGAGGTCTTCAATGAAGCTAACCCTAAGGTATTTGAGCTCCATTGGCTAGCCTTGCTCTTTGATAAACCATGTCTCATTTGGACCCCTTTACGATTGGCCCCGTTATTGGGGGAAAATTGTGCGAAAGGTGAGCCGGGAAGCCACCGGGCCCCTAGCTATGAGAGGTGTGGGGAAAAGAGATGCAGAAGGCACAATTAACAATACAGAGCTCAAAACAAATGGTACTTTTAATTCCAATTAATCCACAATAGTCATCATTAATCAATCGTTAATGGAGGCTTAATGCTCCTTACAAGATGAAACCTGGCTTAATCCATGTGCTAACAAGAAAATTATCAATGACCTGCTTTGTATCACCTTCTACTTCTTCCCGATAAGGCTCAAGAGTTTTTCCTTCCAATGGCAGTCCGATTTGGCTTCTGATTCCCGATTCCAATGGCTAATGATGGCTTAGAATCTCGGCTTAGGTTAGGCTCCGCTAATGGTTTGAGATTAGGCTCGATTTAGAGAGTTTGGCTTATGGATCCGAGAGATGAGGATTAACTCCGCTCTTGATAGCTTAAGAGCTTTCACTTATGAAGGTTAACTGAGGTTAAGGATGGCTTATGGCCTTAAGCTTGAGGGATTCGAGAGATTTAAGATTGCTTAAGGCTTTTAATGAGGCCTACGAGATTTGGCTTTGCGGGTTAAAGAAAACTTGGCTTCGAGGGCGACATGATTTTCTTCTCGCTTGCTAATCCTTTCCGGAGAGAAGAGGATGATTTCCCCCCAAATAAGAGAACTTGGGCTAGCCTTTGCTTCCGAGTTCGAGAGATTTTGTAGTCTTTGCTTAAGGAGACAGAGCCTATGAGCCTTCGCTTCCTCTTTCGGAGAGAGAACTCATGGCAAGAGAAGATGTAGAATGAGTCCCAAGAGCCGTCCCTTTTGTTTGCATGGGCTTTCTATTTTTAGCCATCCTAGTAGCAATATCGCTAATGGGAATGGCTACTTGATGATGTGGCAGACCATGTTGGACCGGCTCAGAAACCAGCACCGCGGGTGCCGGATCAAAGCGCCAGGAGCTCCCATGCAACTTCTTCTTCTTCGCCCAAGCCGTCTGAGGCCCGCGAGCCGGCCTGCGCGAGCAAAAACCTCCCTGCACGCCGTTCTTGCGCGCTGCTTCAGTCCTTGCCATTTATTTTTTTTCTCCTTCTCTTAGGTTTACACATTTGGCATACACATCGGGCATCGCACTTCATTAAGCAAGATGAATGTGAATGATCAGGGCGACCAGGGCGGTTCGAAACCGGCCCCTGACGATACTTAAACTGGCCATATCTTGCCAACCAAAATCTCGATCACCGATCTGAAAAGACCGACTCGCTCTAAAAATTGAGCACTTCAGTCTGATGCATTCATTCCAGTTTTTCCCCCTCAGCTGCACTTGCCCAATCCGGTATGGATCTCCTACTGACTCAACTTAAAACTGTCATAACTTCTTATCCGTAGCTCTGATTGACGAGCCGTAAAGACACGCATGTAGAGCTTTTTGAGTACTTCAACTTGGATTAATAAAATCCCATCTATAACCACTTCAAGAATACTCACTGTTTAGCATTACCAAGACATCTTCTGACACATAGAGCCGCATCTGGCACACTTTCAACTTAAAATTTGTCTTGTTAGCAAGCCCTTCTACTTGCTGATTAACCATGCAGGATTCAAATACTCTTAATCATCATTCCTTTGCTCATTTTCTTATCATGTGAGCGGAGCGGCACGGCATTGACCCCCTTTAAACCTGCACAGCCTCCGATCTCTGCCAACCGGTCTTCAAGCTGTATCTTCTATAAATACCTTAAGCTACTTGTTATCCAGCTCACGTAGTTGATAAAGCTATGTAAAAACAAAAAGAAAGTGTAAATCATAACATCAATAGTCTAGCTCAATTATCTTGTATCTGTCCCATCACAAATCTTTGAACCGTAGTGATCGTATCTCCAAAGCATTGAATTATGAAAATCTGTTTAGTGAACCCCACCAAACTCAAGTGCTCCAATTACTTATGCACACGGCTTGACCATCAGATCTCTTAAAGGAACCCTTTCAAGCTCAAGTATGCCTTACTTTGTCTACACACGGAATGTTCATCAAGTTCTGGTAGCAAAACCATCTCAAAATATGTGAAGATACTATAACAATTGTCCAAGATGTCAACTGGAAGCTAGCCATGTAAGCTTATTGATCATATAACCATAAACACTTCTGTCTTAGCATACATCCAAAAATAAATCTACTGCCAAGTAACCTGAACGAAGTCTTTGAATCTACCAGTTGCTCTTCAATAGCTCCCAGGATCAAATGGGATAATAAGGAATTGCCCCAATAGTGGAGCAACATAATATCCACATGAGCATACATATTCTAAAACAAACAACTTCAAGCACTTGTGCTCCAAATATGCTATCCCTAGATCTAGCAGAAAGAAACCACTATGTAGACCCAAAAATACCCATCCATAGTGAACCTGCTTTTGAAGATCTATAGAATCACCTGGATCAAATACCATTAAGATCACATAGCATTGATGGCCTCCGCAATATACTAGAGCTTCACTTGAAGCATAGTGCAAAAGCCACATCTTAAACTTTTGGTAACTTAAGGTCGTTACCAGCAAGAATTAAAGAATTCTGACTCCCTTTTACTGGTAGCCAGAACATCCTTGACATAAGAATTACTAAGAATAGTATCCAAATCCAGCCACAGTTGGCACATTTTCCAAGAAAATGAAAAATCATGTGCACTTTATGTAGTATCAGGGATGATTTAGCATCATCACCCCCTCTAGCTTCATAGACATTATGAAAAAACTTAGGACTTTCTAGACCTGTATCATCAGAGAGATTTTTACCTTACTCTTGAGGTTTATAATGAATAATTTGTCTTTAAAATATTCATCCATAACATCCGTGGGAAAATCACCTTTGGAAGTCTCAACATTCTTCAAAGCTATAGGAGTTGCCTCTTCTTGCAGCCCGTATATATGCATATATAGATGTACAATCTATGTCAATATCCTGTTCACAATCAACATGATGTAGGCAATCTTCAATATCTTCCTCTACATCCATGCTACTTAGCAAGACATTATTACTTTGAAAAGGTTCATCAGGCACCCCTTTTAAAGGGGTACATGCATCACAAAGCTCTTCCAAACTGCTATAACCTTCTCCTTCAGATTGGGCCAAAAACCCATCAATTATGGAATCTGCTTCTATGATAATAGAATCGACAAACATATTGCCAAAAGAAACCATAGGTTCATTAGCATTATCAGGTACATCCTGTGTTAGGTTCACAATCTCGATCACTTCATCAGCTATCGTATATATAATAGATTTGTTTATGCAATCATCTGCAATAAATCTGCTGCCTTGTTCAGCTATAGTGCCGATAGAACTATTAGAAGCCTGTAGTGGCTCATATTCTTGATAAACTTGTTGAGAGCATCCCATGCCAATATCAGTAGCTTGAAAAATTTTGTTGTACAGTCTAGTTCTTCACTAGAACCATTATTCGAAGTAGCTTGCATGCGATAAATCTTCAAAAAAAATCATACATTTATGTTTCAGTTGTAAATTTATTATGTACCTTTGCTCGGTTGCTCAAAATATGGTCCTTTTGTCGCTGAATCTACTACTTCCAAAGATGTATTTGCTTTGGCTTGACTTCTTGCATAAATATGGTCCCAAAATTGATCATAATTAACGAACTTCATATGATCCCCTTCTTCTTTATAGAAAACAATCTGGCTTCGTTCATTAATCTCCTTCATTGTTAACTCGATAATTTTTTAGCTTTCATGAACAAAACCATCTACAAAATAGTCCCACTGTGTGGGGTATGTCTCGGCCAGTTCTCATACCTTATCTTTAAACTCGGAGGGTACAACTTCTTCAAAGGTCAAAATCATCCGATCTTCTGGAATTCCTCGTCTCTTCATCTCCGCTTGATAGCATGCAAGGAGTCCATCTGGATCATGCCCTTGAAAAATCCCATACTCTTCGTGTACGGCATCAAGTGCCATCTCCACTGTGTCATCAATATGCTTTTTCAGGTTCATAGCTTTTACTTCTTGAAAGCACCCTTAACTAAGCCCAACATTTTTGACAAATCTACCGCTGCTAGATTTCTATCAAATCTATGCAGGTTGTAATCTTCAATAAACTGATTCAATTCTGTTGGAATCTCCATCCTGACCTCCCACCCCGCCTTGTTACGCATCAGGTTCACCAAGAATGTGGGGGGATGATTGTGTGAAAGGTGAGCCGGGAAGGCACCGGGCCCCTGGCTGTGAGAGGTAAAGAGATGCAGCAGGCACAATTAACAATACAAAGCTCAAAACAAACCGTACTCTTAATTCGAGTTAATCCACAGTACTCATCATTAATCAATCGTTAATGGAGGATTAATGCTCCTTACAAGATGAAACTTGGCTTAATCCAGGTGCTAACAAGAAAATTATCAATGACCTGCTTTGTATCGTCTTTTGCTTCTTCCCGGTAAGGCTCAAGAGTTTTTCCTTCCAATGGCCGTTAGATTTGGCTTCTGCCTCCCGATTCAAATGGCTAATGATGGATTAGAAGCTCGGCTTACGTTAGTCTCTGTTAATGGTTTGAGATTAGGCTCGATTTAGAGAGCTTGGCTTATGGCTCCGATAGATGAGGATTAATTCCACTCTTGATAGCTTAAGAGCTTTCGGTTATGAAGGTTAACAGAGGTTAAGGATGGCTTATGGTCTTAAGCTTGAGGGATTTGAGAGATTTAAGATTGCTTAAGGCTTTTAATGAGGCTTAGGAGATTTTTCTTTGCACGTTAAAGAAAAGTTGGCTTCGAGGGTGACACGCTTTTGTTCTCGCTTGCTAATCCATGATATGAAACCCGTCAATAAGGTAATATACATAAATTTTGGGTATAGGGACAATTTTAGATAGGGTTTCATAGGCATTTGTAGGAAGACAATATATTCTATGGGAGATTTGTACCCACCAACTAGCTATGAAAAGCACAAACCTGACTACCATGATGGCACCTTTGGGTTTGGTAAGGATGTGCACCTTACCTCACGGACCAACTGGTTCAGTTGCACATTTGATAAATGGTTTTAACATTGTCTTACATGAATTCATACCTCAGATTAAAATTCTCTTTCTTGCTGATGCATTCATCAAATGATGTGATGTAAGTGATATAGATGGGGCTCTAGAATAATTCTTCATTTTGTGCAAAAATTTTGTTAGTGTCGTTTTTTTCATAACAAGTCCCTTACATTCTTCCACGGCTCGTGCTATATAGCATATAGCACGTGTTGCTCCTACTTTGTTTCTCCTCTTTTCAAGTAATTTTTACATCAAGTGCAGGCATTCACCATAGCTGACAAAAACATAGATGTGTTCAAGATGTTTGTTGTTTTATAGGAAATATTGGATGGGGACAATTATCCTATGTGGGCTTACATGACACAACATGTCCTTGTGTCAAAGGATTTTGGAACATTGTATAGGGCATTGATGTAAATATTGGTTTTCTAGATAGAGGCAATGTTGAGAATGCCGCAGGCTGATTTGCTAATAGTATTGCTGATGTTAGAACTGTTTTGCCTATGTCTGAGCAGGCTTGTTGGGATGTAAGAGATGTGCATGCTCATGCATTGTTTGCAGTGTCTGTTAAAACTGAATTATGCAGGAAAAGTAATTTATGACATTTTTCTTGTGCAAACTATTCTTGATGCTTTTCCAGATTTGTACTAGAATTTTGTTACTACTTGGAGACTTATGACCCAAAGAAATCTAGAAGTTGTCAAGTTGGATACATTATGCACATTGGTGTTGCAAGAGTCACTTTCCAAAAAATCAAAGGGCTAAAAAACATGCAGTGGAACATGCCTTTATTGTTGCTCAAAGAAAAAGTGCTAACAACAATGTAGCCACTTCTCTTGGTTCTTCTACAGGTTGTAAATCTCTTGTTCCTAATGATTTTGTTGGTAGCAATTTGTACAGGAGCAAAGATCACTTGATCAAGCAATGTCCTAAGCTAAGGGAAATAGATGTATTTCCATTATTTTAAAGCTAATGATCACTTGATCAAGCAATCTCCTAAGCTAAAGGAAATAGAGGCTAAGAAGAAAAAGATTGGTTCCACTACAAATGCAGCTCATGTTGATTCTTATGTGAAAGGAGATTGTGATGTTGATGTAGATGCAAAATGGGATTTTAATGTATAGTGCATATGAGGCATGTATGTTAGTTTTGTATATGCTCATGTGTGGTAATTTGACAGTGGTGCTACAAAGCACATTACCCTCATTGTGCTTATTTACCTATCTCAAGGATGTCCCTCATGGGAATTGTGTCACTTGTTTCAATAATGGCTCTTATCCAGTCAAGGGAGTTGGAAAGATTGTGCTTATTTTCTACGAATGCTAGTTGATGCATTATATGTACCTCGGATCAAGCAAAAACTTTTGTCTATATCTGCACTTGCTAGACTTGGCATTGTTGTGAAATTTGTGGATGACAAATGTAGAGTTCATGATCTCAGTTTTGGTGATGAGATTGTTGCATGAAGCATTTTAGTCGTGGGATGTATAAGCTCACTTTGTATGAAAAGTATGTGTAGAATTTTACAAATGCAGTGGTAGATTCTAACGCTATTTTGGATGCAAAACTGTGGCATGCACACTTTGGGCATCTGAATTTTACCAGTTTTCTACGTTTGCAAAAATATAATATGATTTCTTCTTTTTCACCTCTTGAAGCACTTGTCAAACATGGTTGTGAAGGTTGTGTTTTGGTTAAATTACAACATTCAAATTTTCTAAAGGATGGTTTGGTTAGGGCTTCATGCAAGTTGCATCTTGTGCATAGTGATGTTTGTGGGTCCATGCAAACTCCTTCCTTGGGCTATTGCCTTTACTTTGTGACTTTCATTGATGATTACTCCATGGATGCACGAGTGTATCCACTTATGGTGAAGTCCAAAGTGTTTTTGTCCTTTAAGAAATTTTTAGCTATGGCCAAAAATGTCTCAAAATATTAGGAGAAATATGAACCTTGCATGGGCCTTGTAAGAATCCTAATTTTTAGGGATTAAGGCTAATGTTTTGTGGGGTTTAGGGGGCAAGGGCATTGAAGAAGGTAGTTTTGAGTAGGCTTTTCTAGCCTTTTTTTTAGACAAATGTAGGATGTGAACATAAAGGGTTACTTTCTCTCTGTAGATTTTTTTAAAGTGAAGGAAGCATAGGAGTGTGTCCACATCAGCAAAAACGTGGGTCACAAAGAGACAAAATTTGACTTAAAAAAATAATAATCATTTTTACTTGTTTCTAACTTCAAACTCCCTCCCAACATATATACATATCCAAAAATCATTTTTTGACCCATTTTTTAAACCACAAGCTTAGAAAGTCCATTTTTTCAAAACTCTTTTCCCCCAAAAAAGTAATAAACATTTTGTTCTCTCCTCCTCCTCTCTCCTCCCTCCTCTCTCCTCCCTCCTCCCTCCTCTCTCTCTCTCCCTCTCCTCTCCCTCGCTGCCCCTACCTTCCTCCTCCTCCCCAATCTCTCCCTCCCCCCTCTCCATCCTTCTCTCCTCCCATCTTCCTCAACCTCTCTACCCTTCCCCCTCTATCTTTTCATCATTTGCTTCCTCCCGCAACAGCTTCCATGGTGCTCACGGACATCACAAATGGTTTTCTTCCACCACCACGTACTCTGCACACCAAAAGAATACATATTCGCTTACCCACGGCATTTGCACCGAAGACCACTAGTGAAGGTGATCAAAAGTCATCACACGAACGTCGCACCGCTTGTGAGACCAATGTTGACATTTGGGTGGATGGCCATTTGTATCCTTACGATCCTATAAGCCACTTCCATCCACCATTTAATAGCCTTTCCACATTTCCTCAATTTCTTGGGAGGGGAGAAGCAGGTTTGTTAGGCTATTGCAAGCGGTTGTGTATGGGTGCAGGTGCTTCTTTTCATATGTGGATGCACGAATGTCAAGCTCTTCACCTCAAGACGACGGCATTACAAGAGAGTGTTGGCTCTTTGGAGAGGTTAGTTAAAACTCTTGAACAACAAATGTAAGAAAAGGAGTCTCACATCCAGAATCTTACCAACACCATCACATACTTGAAAGAAACACCCCTTGGTGCAAGGGAACATAAACGCATGTATTCATCCATTGAAACTCTTGCATATCCACGTGGAGCACGCAAACGACGAGTTACAACCACAAGGTGATTTGGTCTTTACTTGCATGATGCATTCTTACTTCACACTATTTTCTAACATTTATGTTTATTTGCTGCTAGAAACTTCATCCAGGAGGCATGCGGTGGAACAAGCCAAGATGATCGAGTCAACCTTCTCACTAGTTGTCTCAATACCCAGGACGTGATTTCTATCGTACAATCACCTGGAGGTAAGCACATTAAGGATGCAGTCACCAAGGACCTTATGTGTAAATTAAGAAATGTAGTTAGTGATGATGACGTTCAACATGCTTGTGATGAGGCTGGAATCAGCACCAAAGCCTATCAGGCTATTTTTCAAATCCTAAAGGATGCCCTCAAAGAACATGGAATTTTTGAAAACCTATTTCCCGTTCCTCACACTGTCAAGCTCGCAAAGAAGGCCACAAACGAAGATGTGTTCTCCCGCATTGAGACATACCTACACATTGAGGACACAATGCCAACTTCCCTTTATGCTTCGTGTGCAACAAAGACAAGGGGAAAAGGTAAGAAACAATCCATAAGACCTTCGGAGAAGGGCTTTCTTTACACAATGTGGAACAATATTTTCGTGGATCTTAGAAGGGTTCAAGAAGCCATGCTTAGATTTTACGAGTTACTTGAAGAAGGTGACACACTTTACTTTTTTCTTTGGTATTATTCATATTATAACTCTGAAGTTTAAGGTCTTAGCACTATTTATTTTGTAGTGCTTGGTACAAAAGTTGCTTTTGTGCTGAAACTCGATGATTGTCAAATAGTGAAAGGCCGAAGGTTAGAGAGGCTAAGTGTCACTCTAATGAACGAGGCCCTTCTGCAAACCAAGCGAAGGGATTCAATCAAGCCATCTCCCACCCCATCTTTTAGCGTGCAATCAGAGAAAGACATTTGGTGGTTGGGTGCTATTGAGGTGCCCAAAGAGACCAATGGAGTACTTTCATGGATTTTTGAGAGAACTCCATGGATCATAGAAGTAATACACTCCCAAATTGCAGGTCAAAAGTTGGAGATTGAGGGTTTTGGTAGTTATGATGTAGAGTGGCACTTAGGTGGGGATTTGAAGACCATAAAGTGTTTGGTTGGATGCAAACAAGGGGCTTCTTCTCTCATGCCTCGTCCATTTTGCACTCGAGGGTACAAAACTAATGGAAACAAATCACATAAGACCACTGCAAAGGTCGGTTCCATGCTTCCATGGCAAGGGCATGGAGAACAAGGGTTAGATTGTCGTGATGTCGGAGATGAAGGTAGAGAATGGGAAGCGTATATTCTGAAATGTCCCATGCTCAATGCCCCAGACCGTGATCAAAAGGACCACGCTTGGAATCCAATATTTTGATTTCCTCTATCGAATGTACATTTTTGTACATTACATGCATTCATGCACATTTTTGATAGGCTATTGAAGCTCCACATTGACTATGCTTTCACAATGAAACCGTTGGAAAAGTCTCAGGAAGCGATCGAAAGAGTGGAGGTACTCTTGAATTCCATTGGCTGTCACGGTGGAAATGTGTCTATCGTTGCTACAAAAAACACAGGGGAGGCCCATGAAATTGCTCAACAAGTGTCAATGAGTGGACAAAAAGCTAGACACTTTTTGAAGAAAGTTTCCCAAGGAAAGCCAAGTCGATATGATGCTCAAAACAGCTCCAACCAGCAGGCAGGTAACCTTTGGGAGCTTTGGAAGGATTTATGCAAAGCTACTACCGACAAAGATTCAACTGGAGACCTTGCAAACAAGCGCAAGCAAGTTTGGGCACATTTTGATAAAATGGTCAAGCTTATGGACCTTAAAAGCACAACAGAAGAACAATGCCAATCATTTCAAGAAGCCTTGGCGGATTTTACCAAGGTCTTCACCCTTTCTTGGGGTAAAAATAACATCACACATTACATGGTGTATTCATTACAAGGGATTGTTTTTATTTAATAATGTGGATCGTCTACTCATGTAAACAGCATATCTTGTTTGCGCATGGTGCATTTTTTATGCACAAGTATGGATCGCTTGAAATTTTTAGCACTCAAGGCATGGAGAAGTCCCATTATCGAGCAAGGGGAGTGTACTTAAAAAATACTCGATATCGTGGTGGAATGGTGCAATCCAATTATTTGGAGGAGATGTTCAATTGGTTTTTTCGCACAACATTTGCTCGTAAGCTCACAATGGAGCGTGCCGACAATCCAAGATTGCTATTGAAGTGCGGAAATGGAGTCGTCAAGGGCATAGCAACAAGTGGCAAATGTCGCAAGGTCCCACCAAGCATGCTGCATGGCGGCGATACAGACTGCGACAAGGATCAAAGTGGATACTGCACGAGTCACTAAATGTGAATGCAAGGTCCAACTCTTAGCGACATGTTTGTTTAAAAAATAATACTTTTTATAAGAAAAATTAGTGTGAACAGGGCCCTTTTTAAATGGGCCCTTATAAATATTGCATGCTCTCATTAACCACTCATTTCTTAAGAACAGGTGAGCTCTTACCAACTAAATGGCGCGCACCAAACAAACCACGAAAGAGCATCCACCTGCCAACACAAACACCCTCCAAGGATGTGAGAAGCCGTCATGGCTTAAAGGCACAAGAGAACGGCCACGAATGCCTGGCCGTTCCAGGAACTCATCTGGTAGTGGGCATGGTGGTAGGGCACGAGAGTCATCGAGGACTGTTGAATCTCCACCTCCTCAAGATATAACACCTAGAAGGAGAATGAAGAAACATGCCCAGCGCTGGAGAGAAGAAGAGGGCCAGCAAACAACAGAGTCTGATAGGGAGCAGCCGTCGCGCCACCAATCACAAGCAGGACCATCCAGGACTCGGGTGGTCCATACAGACTCCGAATCAGAGAGTGAGCCACCATGGTTGCGAGAAAAAATACCGCGCACACACCGGGTGGCCGTTGGGAGGAAGACATTGCCTGGAGGCCAGGGAGCTCTCCCCACACGACAAGATCGGCAGCCAAGGGAAGAGGAAGAATCAGAAGAGGCTGCAGAACCAACCCCTAAGCATGTAAACAGACGCAAGTCTAAGTTTTTCAAGAAGCCTAAACGCCGCCCGCCAGCAAATGTGCAAGTGTCCCCAGACAACCGCAGCGGCGCCGAAAAATAGCAAGGGCATTTGCAGAAATCCGCCACTACCAGAAGACGACAAAGCTTTTGATTCGACGCGCCCCCTTTGCTCGCACTGTGAAGTAGGTGCTTCAAAGCGATGGAAATCACTATAGAATGCAAGCAATAGCACTAGAGGCTATTCAAGAAGCTGCAGAGGCCCACATCATTTCGGTGTTGGAAGATACCAACCTATGCTCCATACATGCAAAGCGAGTGACAATACAGCCAAAAGATATGCAGCTTGCACGTCGATTGCGACGAGACTTCGAGCATTAGCCGAAGTTACCCCTCTTTTTGTATTGCACACCCTTATCTTTGTAATGATTTGACTTTCCAATGACAATATGATCAACAGTTGTGTCTACTGTGTCTATTATCTTTGTAATGAAATGACTTTGTAATTTCAAGTTCTGTATGTAATTTCAGTAAATTTGTGCTTTTTAAGTACGCTTGAGGGTAGATAAACCTATAAGGTGCATCTAAATGAATGATACAAAACCAATCCATTGCAATAAATTTGTGCTTTGTAGGTATCCTAGGGGGTAGATTAGCCTACTAGGGGAAAAAAAAAGCCTAGCCACAAGGGCGTTCAAATGGCCCATTCAAAAGTGATGGATGGGCCATTTGCGCGCCCTTGTGGCCAGGCTTTTTTTTGCCCCTTGTAGGCTTATCTACCCCCTAGGATACCTACAAAGCACAAATTTACTAAAACCTATTGGTTTTGCATCATTATTTTACATGGATCCTTGCGGACACCCTTTTTTGGCCATTTCAAGCTTTGAATTCCCTATAGGATATAAAAATAAAATAACATATTGTGAAACCAAGTGTCTATGCAACAGTAATTTGGATTTTTCAAATGTCCAATGTAATTGGACTTTTTGGTACAGGGGTGTACTAGGTATAGCTGAAGCAGGTGATAGTGTGCTGGAAACTTCATCTCATAATTGATTTCACCTTTTCTAGTGTCCTTGAGTGTGAACATATGTTGGAATTGCCATAAAAAGGGTGCATCTAAATGAGTGATGCAAAACCAATCCATTCCAATCAATTTGTGCTTTGTAGGTATCCTAGGGGGTGGATTAGCCTAATAGGGGCAAAAAAAAGCCTCGCCACAAGGGCACGCACATGGCCCATCCAAAACTGATGGATGGGCCATTTGCGCGCCCTTGTGGCCAGGATTTTTTTTGCCCCCTGTAGGCTTATCTACATCCTAGGATACCTACAAAGCACAAATTTACTAAAACCTATTGGTTTTGCTTCATTATTTTACATGGATCCTTGTGGACACCCTTTTTTGGACATCAAGCCTTGAATTCCCTATAGGATATAAAAATAAATAACATATTGTGAAACCAAGTGTCTATGCAACAATAATTTGGATTTTTCAAATGTCCAATTTAATTGGACTTTTTGGTGCAGGGGTGTACTATGTATAGCTGAAGCAGGTGATAGTGTGCTGGAAACTTCATCTCATAATTGATTTCACCTTTTCTAGTGTCCTTGAGTGTGAACATATGCTGGAATTTCCATAAAAAGGGTGCATCTAAATGAGTGATGCAAAACCAATCCATTGCAATCAATTTGTGCTTTGTAGGTATCCTAGGGGGTAGATTAGCCTAATAGGGGCGAAAAAAAGCCTGGCCACAAGGGCGCGCAAATGGCCCTTCCAAAATTGATGGATGGGCCATTTGTGCGCCCTTGTGGCTAGGCTTTTTTTTGGCCCTTATAGGCTTATCTACCCCCAAGGGTACTTAAAAAGCACAAATTTATTGAAATTGACTGCAACTACATACAGAACTTGAAATTACAAAGTCACCAATCAAAAAAACATCTGTATCACTAATCGAAACAATTTTGAAGATTGACAAATCACATTCAAAAGAATTTGCAATATAGAGAGACAATTTCAAATATTTTTTATTCCTTCCAAAACGGTGATTTTACATCATGTATCTGAGGAGTTCATAATTTTTTTGATCATTTCCTGGCGCCTATTTTGCGCGTAAGGCAACTCCCTAGTCAAGAGGGACTGCACTATGGTCTTTGGGTCAGTTGAGCCAATGGAAGTATGTATCCCTATCCGGGCAAGCACTTTACCACGAAAGCTAGTGCCAAACGCTGTGCATACAAGGGATCTACGCACTAGGAACACTTGATGCGTAGTTTGAGCAATGGTGCTCAAACACAAAAACTTTCTCAAATCTTTTAACGACCAAGTCATAAAATGGGCTTGGGGAGTAAATTCATTATGGATAATGGACACATCGCCAGGGGGGAGTTGTCCTAGGTAATGCGGAAGGGAAGCTTGAGGTCCAAAGCCCGTCCGCTTGCCACCCGTTCTTGCAGCAAAATCATCAACCTCCACAGCATCTTGTCATAAACCGATGAAGGTTGAGAAAAAAGACAATGAAGGATAAAATAGTAACATAAAAATTAGGATACAGTTTACCTCCTTCTCCTTGTCGTCCTCCTCCCTGTTGCCCTTTGCATCCAAGTCAATGCTCCCATGCACCACAGATACGAGCTTTGGATCATCAGATGGGAGGTTGCATAATGGCATAGGCATCCTAGCAGCCTCAACCTTGGCTTGCGTGGCTTGGAAATCTTCATCGGCCACGTGCAACTGCTCTGCTGCCAGGACCTCTGCACATACAACTGGAATAGTGTCAGCAATAGAGTCCCCATCTGGCAAGAGCTTGCTTTTTAGGGCATCTGGCGTATTGTCTAAGGGACATTTGCTGCTAATGCATAGCACGCTCAAGCATTCATCCATGCGCAGGGCAAATGCTTTCTCCAAATCATGCAGGAACACATACTCCTCCACATCCACTAACACTGATGTAATAGGACTAGTCTTTGAAGTTCTTAAAGTCGAAAAGAATGTAGCAGGGCATATCTTTCGTTAGCACGATTTGAAAGATTATTGAATAGTCTATTAAATAGAGCTTTTACGAACGAGTTAAGATATTAAGAGAGAACATATATTATTTTTTTTATAAAAATAATACACTAAAGACAGATTTGATAAAGATTAATGAATAACAGATAGTATGTCTATGAATAGTAAAATTGAGATTTTTATTAATATCAATGTTTTATATTTATGTATTTTAGCTTAAAATGCATGGGTAGGCTTAAAATAAGTTATAAAAGTAGTGGAGACCCAGAAATAGAGGTTTTATGAGTCGCGACCTAAAAGTTGCGTTTTTAGCCAAATAGAGACGTTTTTCGCAATTCTGTCCGCGTAGCCTTGTAGACCAGACCTATTCCCGTTGTTTTGAGTACCTGGATCGCTCTGTTCTGAGCTTGTTTGTAAAAGTTATGATGAAAACAAACAGAAAGCAGCAGCAGTGTAATGTACACAGGGACAGACAGACCTACAACATCATACAGTTCTCTCTGCTATCAACCAAGAAGTGGATTGTTTCTTCATGGTAGAGTATGGCAATTGAAATTATGAAGGTATATAATTATGTTTTTTTACTTTGATTATCATGTTGAATTGGTTGCATGAGTATGTTCTTTTGGCTATTTTGTAGGTGATGCAGAAATCAATGTGTGAAACACGATGTGTGCAAAGTGTCATGATAGAAATCTAACCTTTACGGATCGCTTAGCGATCACGTTCTTATATTATTCTCGCAGGTATACTTGGTACGAAAATCGTGCAGGCTTTTCGAAGAAAAGAAGGATAAAAGCACGACGGGTGGTGCGTTTGGGGATCATTCACCGATCTCTTCTTCTGCGAGTGCGAGTGCGAGTGCGAGTGAGACGCTGCATGCAAGCGAACTGAAGCTCGGGGGTGGTCGGGAGGTTCGAGCTCCGTACAACGGAGTGCGCCCATATATTTTGCTCCTCTGTTGTATCAAATCTCTACAAAGATTCATCAATACAAAGATCTCTTTCTCTATCTTTTGCTATCGATCTCTATTATTCGGTTCCCATGACAATTGGTATCAGAGCAAGCGGTTGATTCTGGACATGGAAGGATACAAGAGGAGGATGAAGGAGCAAGAAGACCTGATTCGGCGACTATGAGAAGATCTGAAAATTGCAAATCGGGAGCGTGCTGAGGCTCTGCGGGGCAAAGCAGCACGAGAGCTTGATATCTATGTAGACCTTGATGGCCAACATGAAGGTGAAAACCATGCTAATCCACATGGAAACAATAATCATCGTGGCGGCGCTAGGGTACCGCCAAAAGAAACGATGACGATATGGGAGAAGCGACAACCAACTCATTCTTAACGAAGGCTAAGCTTAAAGAGTTTGATGGCATAAGAAAGATATGCGAAGATTTAGAAGCGTGGATTGAAGAACTCAAAGATTTGGATTATACTTTCAATATCGAGAACACGACCACGAGACTTTCGAATGCTCGAGCAAGGTGACCGATAAGACAATACGTACCAAGATGGCTCAATTGGAGACTTTTGGCGATGCGTACGATAAAGGTAAGTCATCTACCCCTTCTTTGTGATGTTTTATGTCTTTGATACGTCCTTTGAAAGCTTCTGTGAGATCGAATTTATGCATAGAAGTTGAGATTAAAATTTGAATTTCTTAATTGATTTGGATAGTATTCATTGCTTCTTATCGTCTAAATTGATTGAGAAATTAAACTTGAAATTAAATCGAGAAGTTAAAAGACTTGTGGACTTAACTAGTGGTAATAATAGTTTCACGAAAGAGTTAGTAGAAAATTTGTTTTTTTTTTTCTTTGAAGAGTCGAAATCATAAAGATGATTTCTATAACATAAACATTGATATGCATGATGTTATCATTGGTATCAATTAGATCATTGAAAATCATATTTTGATTGATTGTTAAGAAAGAAAAATATATCTTTAATCATTTGATGATGATAAGTCACACTCTTTGTGGAAAGAAAGAGATTCTAAATCTAGTTTTGGCAATGGAATTGATAAGGTGACTTAGATAAGAGTGTGAGATGTTGCTTGTGTTTGCTTGTGTGAGACGTTGCTTGTGTTTGCTAATGAGATTAAAGAGAATCTGGGGATAAACATAAAGAGACAAATCGAGAATTTATAGAGGATCTCTTACATGAAGTTAAGGATGTGTTCCGGACGATCTTCCTAGTATACCTCCGCCTAGAGCGGTAGACCATGCCATAGATCTATATCCAGGAGCGACACCTTATTCCAGATCTCCATACAGGTTCAATATTGATGAGCTTAAAGAGCTCAAGATACAACTTGATGATCTTTTGAAAAAGGGTTTCATTAAACCTAGTGTATCTCCTTGGGGTAGTTCTGTGTTATTCCAAAAGAAAAAGGATGGTACATATAGGTTATGCATCGACTATAGGGGATTAAACAAAAAGACCATTAAGAACAAATATCCTCTTCCTCACATAGATGAATTGATTAGTCATTTGAGTGGTGCTACAATATTTTCAAAGGTTGATCTTCGTTCTAGCTACCATTAAATCCGCATTAAGGTCGAGGACATTCCAAAGATTTCTTTTCGTACACGTTATGGACATTATGAATTTAGAGTTCTTGCTTTTGGTTTGACTAATGCACCAACAACTTTCATGGGCTTAATGAATAATATTTTTCACCCGTATCTTGAGGACTTCATTCTGGTATTATTGGATAATATTTTGTGTATTCTACGAATAAAGAAGATCATGCATTGCACTTAAAGAAAATATTTGAGGTTTTGCGTGAACATAAATTGTATGCCAAAGCAAGTAAGTATTCTTTTGCAAAGAATCAGATTGTGTAATTGGGAAGAGTGATTTCTAAAGAGGGGATTCACATTGATCTTGATAAAGTTAAGACTATGTTAGTAAGAGATGTAAGAAGCTTTATGGGTCTAGCACAATATGAGAGAGCACACATTAAAGATTTCTCTAAGATAGCGAGTCCTTTGACCGAATTGACCAAGAAAGACAAGGGTTTTGTGTGGACTTCTACCTGTGAGACTGCTTTTGAGACCTTGAAGGCTAAAATAGCAGAAAATTGTGTTTTGAAAGTTCCTGAGATGGGCAAACCGTTTGTTGTGTCATGTGATGCTAGTGGTGAACAACTAGGGTGTGTTTTGACACAAGAAGGAAGAGTGCTTGCATATGAGTCTAGGAAATTAAGACGACATGAATTGAACTATGCAACACATGATCTAGAATTGCTTGCTGTTGTTCATGCATTGAAACATTGGCGTCATCTTTTGCTTGGTGTCAAATTTTAATTGCGTACTGATCATCAAAGTTTGAAGTATATTTTCACGCAGCCATTGTTAAACAACAGACAAAGAAGATGGATTGAATTGCTGGCTGAGTATGACTTTGATTTGAAGTATTTGTGTGAAAAAGAAAATAATTAAAGTTGCACATGCATTGAGTCGTAGGGCCATGTGTAATTTGTTGACTGTTGTGCGATCCAATTTGATTGATGAGATACATACTGAAGTTGAAAATGATTCCTTTTATATGCCTATATTGAAATTCTTGCGTGAGATGTATGAAAATAGATATCACTTGTATAAGGGAAATCTGTATTGTTATGACCGCTTGTGTATTCCTGCAAATTCTTCTTTTAAGAGTCAAATTCTGCATGAGTGTCATAATTCACCTTTTTTCTGGTAATCCTGGATTAAATAAGACATATGAAAATATTAAAACCTCATTCTTTTGGCCGCGTATGAAATTGGATGTTAAGAATTATGTGTGTGAGTGCTTTCAATGTCAACAAGTTAAGATTGAGCATAAGAGGATGCCTGGTGACCTTCAACCCTTAGACATTCCTTTACAGAAGTGGGAGTGTATATCCATGGACTTTATCATTAGACTTCCTACTACTCGTGGAGGGGATGATTCGATCTTTCTGGTGGTAGATAGACTCACAAAACAGGCTCACTTCTTTCCCGTGAAAATAACTGATACTGCTTTGACCATTGCACGCTTGTTTGTGAAAGAGATATTTCCTTTGCATGGCATGCCCAAGAGCATAGTGTCTGACAGAGATTCTAAGTTCACTTCACATTTCTGGAGAGCGACTTTTGACTCTATAGGTACCCAGTTACGCATGTCTACTGCTTTTCATCCTCAAACCGATGGGAAAACGCAGAGAGTGAATCGTATTTTAGAAGATATGTTACGAATGTATGTCAATGAAAACCAATGTAATTGGAATGAATATTTGCCTTTGGTTGAATTTGCATACAACAGTTCATATCATTCATCTATTAGGATGACTTTGTTTGAGGCAATGTATGGCTATAACTATCCTACACCTATTCATTTTCTTAATTCGAAGAATAAGGTAGAACTCTCACGTGAGATGCTTGAGAAAATGGATAGCGAGTCGGCCAAAATCAGGGGGAATATTAGAGAATCTCAAAAGAGACATAAACCGTATTATGACAAGAAACATCGTGTTGTGGAGTATGAAACTGGTGATATGGTTTTTTAAAGGTTATTCCTGAGAAGTCTCATTTGATTCTTGGAAATGATAGAAGATTGTCTCCACAATTTGTTGGTCCATTTAAAATTTTGAAGCGCATTGGTTCATTAGCTTACAAATTGGAATTGCCTTCTCATGTTAAAGTGCATCATGTATTCTATGTGAGTTTATTGAAAAAAGTATGTTCCTAATGTGCATCATGTTTTAGAGGACAACTCTAAGTTGAAAGATGACGGACCATTGACTGTAGAATCAGACTTAGTACTAGATAGGCGTTTTAAACATATGAGAAATAGAGACATTGTGGAAGTTTTGGTTAAGTGGCAGAACTATCCAGTAGAGGATGCATCATGGGTTGATCTTAGTGTTTTGCAAAGAGAATTTTTCTCTCTTTAGACCAACTCTGAGGACAGAGTTAATTTTGATAAGGGGAGAATGTAATAGGACTAGTCTTTGAAGTTCTTAAAGTCGAAAAGAATGTAGCATGGCATATCTTTCGTTAGCACGATTTGAAAGATTGTTGAATAGTCTATTAAATAGAGCTTTTACAAACGAGTTGAGATATTAAGAGAGAACATATATTCTTTTTTTAAAAAAAATAATTCACTAAAGACGGATTTGATAAAGATTAATGAATAACAGATAGTCTCTCTATGAATAGTAAAATTGAGATTTTTATTAATATCAATGTTTTATATTTATGTATTTTAGCTTAAAATGCATGGGTAGGCTTAAAATAAGTTATAAAAGTAGTGGAGACCCAGAAATAGAGGTTTTATGAGTCGCGACCTAAAAGTTGCGTTTTTAGCCAAATAGAGACGTTTTTTGCAATTCTATCCGCGTAACCTTGTAGACCAGACCTATTCCCGTCGTTTTGAGTACTTGGATCGCTCTGTTTTGAGTTTGTTTGTAAAAGTTATGATGAAAACAAAGAGAAAGCAACAGCAGTGTAATGTACACAGGGACAGACAGACCTACAACATCATACAGTTCTCCCTGCTATCAACCAAGAAGTGGATTGTTTCTTCATGGTAGAGTATGGCAATTGAGATTATGAAGGTATATAATTATGTTTTTTACTTTGATTATCATGTTGAATTGGTTGCACGAGTATGTTCTTTTGGCTATTTTGTAGGTGATGCAGAAATCAATGTGTGAAACACGATCTGTGCAAAGTGTCATGATAGAAATCTAACCTTTACGGATCGCTTAGCGATCACGTTCTTATATTATTCTCGCAGGTATACTTGGTACGAAAATCGTGCAGGCTTTTCGAGGAAAAGAAGGATAAAAGCACGACGGGTGGTGCGTTTGGGGATCATTCACCGATCTCTTCTTCTGCGAGTGCGAGTGAGAGTGAGAGTGAGAGTGAGAGTGCGAGTGCGAGTGCGAGTGCGAGTGAGACGCTGCATGCAAGCGAACTGAAGCTCGGGGGTGGTCGGGAGGTTCGAGCTCCGTACAACGGAGTGCGCCCATATATTTTGCTCCTCTGTTGTATCAAATCTCTACAAAGATTCATCAATACAAAGATCTCTTTCTCTATCTTTTGCTATCAATCTCTATTATTCGGTTCCCGTGACAACTGAGGAGAAGTGGCTTTTTTCTACCTCTGGGATAGCCACATCCGTCAGTGGTAGTGGCACTAGAGTGTCACTAGGGCCAGCCGCAACTATGGATTTCTCAACCACTTCCTCAAGACCCCTAGGGTACTCGAGCCGGTGTGCTTTTCCTTCCACTGCATGGTTCATGGGTATAACCTGATGCTCATTGGTTTCCTTGATAAAGGAATCAACTTGAAGGTGTGGTAAGCGGAGCTCCTCCAGATCAGGTTCCTCGCTCACCAAGAAGATAAATGTTTCGAGCCGAGAAAGGTAATCCACCCCCAACTTGCGCTTCTTGAGCGCTGACACCCCAGGGGCTTGCTCGTCCAAGTAATGGCCTGCATCAGTTGCAATTTCTTGGAATCGTTGCAATCGCTTGCAGAATGGGCGATCACCTTTGTGTATATAGCGCAAAAGATCGCAAGGCACCCAGATCCCTGCATGTGTGGGGATAGATACAAAATATTTTATGATGTGCTCCTCCATGAACGCAAAAATCTCCTCAAATGCATCCATGTGAAGGGGAACTGTGGCGTCAAGGTCAGGGAGACAAGTAGAAAAGGTGTGGAGGTCCAACTTCCCTTTGTATTTGGTGTCCTCGAGGAAGAGTATGAAGCGTGACAAAGGGGTGGATGTGGGTGCAGATGCAGAGGCTGTGGTAGCATCCATGTCTAGCCTGGGGTGTAGATAGAGAGCGGAGGAGCTCAAGAGTTGCAAAAGTGAAAATAGTAAATGAGTTAGGTGGCCCCCCTTTTATAATGGACCCTTTTTCTAAGACATTAAAAAAAAAAGGCACTTTCACCAAAAAATGATTTCTCATCCCAATGCAAAAAATTATATTAAAAGGCATGATTTGCCGAAGCAAATCATGTTGATTACAGCGGGGATCAATATGAAAATTGCAAGAGTTACAAAGTTATAAGATCGATAGCATAGTTCCATCTATCCCCCAGTTCTCCTTGACCTTCAATTTGTCTTCCATTCTCTTCCCAATCTGCGGACATTCATTACAATAAGCATCCAATGATCGACAAACCATGATGTATTGAAAATGTGGTGGAAGGATTCTCACCTTGTGACCTTGTAAACGAAATTGTTGTTGTTGAAGGGCCTCAAAACCCATAATAACCAAATGTTTTTGAGCATTATTGAGAGTCCAATGCTTGTTCACTTGGACTGCCTCCAAAGCATCGTTGGGCATCTTCATTGCAATGTCAAAGCTTGCATGATAGCGCCGTCTACACTCTGTAAGAGAGTCCACACTCCAAGCTTGCACATCCAACGATCATAGTGAAATCGTATGTACAAGGAGGTGCGGGATTTCAAATAGCGCATTCCAATACCTGAAGCTCCAACCTTACAACGGTACCGGTCCCCGTTGTGCATGCCCTCCACAAAACCCCAGTCCTCTTCTAAAGCCTTCCTAGCTAATTCCTCGTAATGCGTATCTTTACATACAAGCATTGTGGTAGTCTCCACAAATCCAAACTCTTTAAAAATGTGCACAAAACAATGAATAGGCAAACACCAACTCAAGCCCACAGACCTAGAAGCTTTAGAGTATTTCAAAGAGTTTCGGACATCCATTATCATCTTTTTCTTGAAAGATGCTACCGACCACAAATCTGGGACCGGCCACTCCATACTTAATAAGGAAGTTACTTTGATGGGTTCAAGCGTTCCAAACGCTTGTGTAGAAGTAGGGACAATATAGGAGTGAGAATAGAAGAAAATCCTTCTTTGAACTTGTTTGGTTGGGCAAAGATGTGGGAACATTATTGCTCCAATATCCGCATGTATAGCATTGAATGTGCCGGAGAGACTATGTAGTGGCTGCTCCTCCACCAACGTGGATGGAAATATGACTATAAATGCATGACAAATGTTAAGTACGAATCCATAATAACATTACACTGTGATTTCACACCTAGCTTTGTATTCTCAAAACATGTACTTACAATGTGTTGGAAATCGAGGTGGTTGTTGAAAGTGCATGATTGACATTGCGAAAACATGTTGCACAATGGCTACGGTCCCCTTGTCTTTGCGGTTCTTGAAGCCAAGGATCTTTCCTTTCCAATGAAGATCCAAGTTTGCACGATTCCGCACACGATGAGGGCCAATAGCAGATCCTTTGATGAACTCTTGTGGCACCCACTCATCATCTACACCTCTAGTGTTGTGGCATGCAACTGCTGTGACCTCATCCTTTGGCCGCCTTTGCGAAGTAGAGTTGGCCATGGTTGGGCAAAGAAAACTAGGAGGAGGAGAAGGACCTTTCTTGTTGCTACAATGTAGGTGGGATAAAGTAATATGAGAAGGTGGTTAACCCTTGTGGCGATGGGAGGAGAACGTGGATAACCCTTGCTTGGTGTGGCAATGGAAGGTGGTAGGGGAGGAGAGAGGAGCTGATGGAGATGGTGTAGAGAGAGAGAGAGAGTGTTGGAGTAGAGGATGAGTGTGATGGAGTAGAAGATAGCAAAAAAATATTTTTCAAAAGTTTTTTTAAAAATTTGAATTTTAGGGTTTTTGGATGCACGTTTTGACTTTTTGAGATCAAAAAATGCTTTTTTGACCATAAAATAGTTTTAGGGGGATTTTCAGAAGATGAAATTTGAGTTTTGAAAATTTGAAATTTTGAAAAATTTTGGGATTTTTTCAAAACCGGATCAAAAAGGTGGGAAGTTGGAGGTTCCATATGCCCCCCCCCCCCCCCCCTCCCCCCCCCACACCCCACCCCACCTTCTCACTAGGTAAGAACCCATTTAAGAACTGTAAGACTACTTTGTCCCCTACATTTTTGAGGGCATAGAGTGTGTCCACCACCCTCTTCTCATTGGCTGGCCTCTAATTAACCTTAATCCCAAAGGGCCCCTAGAGGGTTCATATTTTTCCTAATACGGTACTACGGGCACCTTCCATTCCCATAGAGGGGGGGAGTATATGCCTCTTGAATTGAATGCATTTCTGGCTTAAAATGTGTCCTACAAAAGCTTTACAGTCTATGACTCCTTATGAATCATCACATGATAGAAAGTCTTTTATTGAGCACATATGCATTTCTGGTTATTTGGCTTATGCTTTGGTTCCACAAAAACAACACAAAATATTAGATGATAAGGTTGGCAAACGCTTTTTTTTGTAATACTGCTAAACAAAAAGGTTACAGATTGTATCATCTGTAAACAAAGTGTATATTGGTCTCATGAGATGTTCTGTTTGTGGAAGATTCTGTTCAGCCCTTGCGGTCATGACCTAGAGACAATGATGTAAGCTCACGGGACATTTATGAAACTTTGTTGCGTCTTTTCAGTGGTGGAAGTTCTAATGCAATTGCAATGAGGCAAATGTATAGCCTATGGGGGTTTGTGGAAATTTTACAGATCAGCCTACCACTAATGCAGATGTACATGATGTACTTGATGAGGAAAGGGTTGAGAATGAGCAGGCTAGAGGTATGCCAAATTGGCTGGTGCATACTTTGTGTGCCAGTAAATTGGATGCACCTTTGTCTAGCCGTACTTGTTCAAGTTCTAGCCATGCATCTTATGCATTAGATTGTTATGATTTGACTGAGTTTAGCTTATGTGATGTTGAGGAACCTTTGTCTTTTGATGAAGCACAAAATTCAAAAAATTGGATGGCTGCCATGCAATCAGAATATGATGCACTTAGAAAATGAGACATGGACTTTATGTGATTTTCCTCTTGGAAAAAAGGCCATGGGGACAAAGTGGGTTTATAACTTGAAATGCTAGCCTCATTGTGAGATTGATACAATAAGTCTGGACTTGTTGCAAAGGGTTATGCATAACAAAAAGGCACTATGAAAAGACTTTTCTCCCACTTTTTGTATGACTATTGTGTGTTTTCTACATGCATTCATAGCTCATTTTGGTTAGTATGTACATCAATCAAACATTGTTACTGCTTCCTTGAATGGTGACATATTGGAGGAATTTTATGTAGAGTAGTCTTGCGCTTTTGTCATTCAAGAGTAGGAAGATAGAGTGCGAAAATGTAACAAATATTTGTATGGGTTGAAGCAATCTCCTCGTGCTTGGTATTAGATGGTGGAAACTATTTTGGTTTAACAAGGCTTTTGTAACAATTCATCAAAAAGCACATTGTATGTCAAATGTTAGCGTGATTTACTTCTAATTTTTGTTCTTTATGTGGATGATTTTCTGATCACTGCACCAAATGAGAGACATATTGATAATTTCAAGATGAAAGATTTGGGGTTGTTGCATCATTACTTGGGCATACAATTTAAGCATTGTGATGGTGGTATTTCCTTGTGTCAGACAAGTTACATATAGGAATTTCTATGTAAGTTTTGGACTTGAGGATTGCAAAACTATTGCTACTCCCATGGAATTTGAAATTGAGTCTTCATGATGCTGATGATCCTCCCAATGTTACTCTGTACCAAACTTGTATTTGTTGCCTTAATTATATATGCAACATGAGGTTGGATATTTACTTTGTAGCCTCACAAGTCAGCAAATTCATGCATATCCCAAGGTCTAAGAATTGGTAGGGCTACTTGAGTGGCACTTTACATCTTGGCTTATTTTATCCCAAGGGAGGATCTCTGCCGCCATAGTTACATGATTTTTGAACTCAGATTGGGTTGGTTGTTTTGACACACAAGTGTCCACAAGCGGTTTCTATTTCATGCTTGGCAGTTCATGTATTCATGGTTGAGTAAGAAGTAGCCTATTGTGGCAAATTCTACTTGTGAGGCTAAGTACCAAGCAATCTTCACAGCTACGGTTGTGTGTGGATGACTCAACTGATTTTGGCATTGGACATGACAATACCAAAACCATCTACACTGTCAGTTATACTACATTGGTGATTGCAAGGAACCCAGTTTTTTCATGCTCGCACAAAGCACATTGAGGTGCATTACCACTAGGTCAAGGAGAGACTCTCAGTAGGAGAGATCAAATTGTCTTATGTGGCAATGTAGGATAACCTTGCAGATCTTTTCATAAAGGTATTGTATTGGGAAGAGTTAGAAGCCATCCGCAAAGGTTTGGGTGTGTCCAGCTGCTAACACCCAACGGAGAATGACTACTCGGCGGAACATTATTTTTTGTAATTATTCATTTATTGAGAAAAAATGACATTTCACCTTTGTAAATAGTGGGGCTTACAGAAGCTTCCAGATTGTATCCCATTTTTTACATTTATATTGAGTAGATTGTAGACCACTGGGTCAGCAACACAACATAACTCAAGTTTCGTACCAAAGTCTTATCTTTTCTGAGTTATGAAATGCTGTGGATTATGGCTATAAATGTCATTTGTAATAAGTAGTTATTCTAGTTTCAGAAGCCGGGGTGCAATGGCACTTCCAGATTGTAAATACAAAGCCATTTGACCCTTTCAACCCCATTTTTGGTTAAACCTAAGGTAGCCTTAGTATATAAGGTACCTAGGTCATTTTGTAAAGAAGACTTTTATCATAATCAAAACTTAGCGCTGCCGTCTACTGTGTGTGAGAGAGAAAGAGAGTGAGCGTGAGCTTTATCCTCTCGCTACGCCTGGCTCGCTCAACACATTGGAAATCCGACTGCACCATTGCTGTAGGCTCGAGGAGAGGTACGTGACGATGCCAAGCATTCCACGCGAGACGAAGCGCACACGCCCACGCATCTACGAGCTATTTGTGGCCGTGAGTGTATCAAATGATGTCTATTTTCTGTGTGCTAGTAGTCTATAGAATCGTGGAGACATAAGCTACGCATAGGTACTCATAAATTTCAGTTTCGGGCACTTTCAGAATTCGGCTCTGTCAGTTTTTCGCAGATGGGTTTAGAGTGAGGGTTTTGAGTGTAGAAGCTTAGGGACAGGTGTATCCTAGCGAGGGGATGGTGTTCCTTAAGTTTCATATGAATCTGGCATGATTAGGTGAGTTACATTCCGTATGTGTGTATGTGGCTAGGTGGTGTAGTTGAGAGCAGTGAGGTTCTTGATTGTGGTATAGTTGGCCTTCCAGAGTGTTGTATGTGTAGGATGGTCTCAGCCTGACAAGCTTAAGAGACTTCCTCCGTGTGCCTATCATGTCATTTGTGTCCTCGATTGACATTATGCTGATCTAGGTAGTGTTTGCATGCACTTCATGGGTGTGTGAGTCTCTGTGTGATTTTGGACTCTAAACAAAATTCTGAGCATACCACAGTGATCAGCACCTTAAGGAGAGTCTGTGGTTCAAATTTGGGGCAATTCTGAGCAGTTATACATCCTACGTGTAGGATGTCTACTGCATAATTTTGAAACCAAAATTCTACTGTGACCATACAATGCTATCATATAGCCTTAGGCAAGCCTCCTAGTCAATTTTGGTCCAATTTGGAGTGGATTTGACTTGGGAATTCATCAGAACAGACATCAGGCTTTTGGAGGAGATTCTGGATCATTTGACCAATCTATAGGTGTCATAATCAAAAAGTAAAAATAGTTGTGAGTTAAGCACATCAAGGGGAAGCTACGGTGCAAGTTTGAGCTGAAACAGAGCAAAAAGATATCCTACGTGTAGGATGTCTCCAGCTTGATTTAGGACTCCAAACCAACCTATGAGCACATCACTGTGATCAGCACATCAAGGAGAAGCTGGGGTGAAAATTTCAAGTCATTCTGAGCAAAAAGACATCCTACGCGTAGGATGTCTCAAGGCAAAATGAAATTCTGAGCATACCATTGTGTTGCTCGACTTAAGGGGAGTCTCTGGACCAAATTTTGTTAAATTCTAAGAATATAGACATCCTACACAGTGGACTAAGTCTACTTGAACCAAGCAAAAACTCTTAAGCCTAGAAATCATGTCTACCCTAGATTCAAATGCAGCTTACACAAGCTTGGAGATCCCGACAATAGAGGAATATCCTCCCACAATGGATCTTCCAAACTTGCAATTGATAAAGACCCATCTTGCTGAGAGAATTTGGATGATTGGTCATGAGAGTGAAGGACTATATAGATACATTGACGACAATGAGGTCAATCTTTATAGGTGCTCAGATCCATACCTAGAAAAGATAACGGATTACAAGCTCTTATATGTCTACACATATGGAGTCGACTGTCAATGGAGATCTATAGTTTTCGACAAGTATGGACGAGAATACAGAGTGTCACAGACTGTACTAGAAAGAGGTGGATATTTGGTCAATGAAGGACCACAAATGCCTCCACCAAACACGAGAATTCCTATAGGAATTCCAAGAAGAGAGCCACCAAGATTCCCTTCAAGAGCGATAACGAGAGAAGGATTGGGAGAGTCTCTGGTTAGACTTGTAGACAATCGACGAGTTAGACAATCCCAAGTCCAGAAATGGGTAAACAGAAAATACTCCGAAGATAAATATCCAAGAGATCACGTAACCGCTTTTAGAAGAGTGATTAGAGAAGAGGAAGTTTTAGATTTTGCGACACGGTTTGCGGGATTTGGATTGACTCTAGAAGATGATGTAGCTACATTGTTTGATTCGGTGGAAAAATGGGATTTTGAGACCCCTAGATGAGCTGTTTGAGGAGTTTATTGAAGAATTCTCACCAAAAGGCATTGCTCAGAACACGGTCTCGCAAATCCATAGATTCAAACAGAAAGAGAATGAATCGGTACGCAACGCATGATTACGGCTCAAGAGATATGTTAAGCTCTGTCCGAGAGCGGAATTACCTACGCAAGCACGACTGATGCTGATCTTTATCCAGGGAATGAGAGATGAGGGACTTCAAAAGGATCTGCATATGATAAGGAGGATGACGCTAAACGAGTTGATCAAAGAAGCTCTTTATCTAGTGGATAACTGTGATGCATATAAAGAAAAGGATTGAAAGATTCAAGGAGATAACACATCCTCTCAGCACAGCGTTTCATAGATAAGTGAGTCCATTGCCAAGCCAACGGCACCTATTGATCAAGAAAAGCTTATCGACGACTTGGTCAAGGGGTTGATTCCTCTTGTAAGATCTGATTCGGGAGAGCCAGAGTGGTGTGAAATTGAGAGAAAATGGACGAACCATACGGGGGAAGAGTGCTATTATAGCATGGAAAATGTTGGGGAGAGGTATGTACAATCCGTTCCAGAAGCACCTACTCCACCTAGATACATTACGGGGAATGTGCCAAGACCAGTAGGAGTTTTAAGGCCACAGCTTGTCTTAGGACAACAACCTCCGCTGCCAAGTGCTAGAATGCCGGTAGACATGAGATACATGCCAATGATGGAAGCATCAAATAAACCAACGCCAGTACCAGCTACAGTGTGGTATAGCAACCAAAGTGAGTACTACCCTTCGGAGCAACAAAATGTGAGAGAAACACATGGAGTGGTGAGGCGAGTACAACCTCCACTTCCTGGGTTTCAGTCGAGAGAAAGAAGGTATGAAATGGACGAAAGGACATTGCGATTCATTGCAAATAGTGGCTTATCTAGGTCAAAGCTTGCTTATAGCCAAGAGGAAATGCTAAAAGAATCTCCTCAACCAGAGACAGATTGTCACAAAAGTCGTGACAACCACTTGGTCAAACAATGTCCTCATACAGAGATCACTGAAGCAAATGACTATTGTCTTGATTTTGGCATCACTCACTTGATCCCCGATTGCCCGAAAAAACCAAACCAAAACAGGAAAATCACAACAAATGTATCAGGGATTGTTCAGCTACCTAATAGCTTAGAAAATGAAAATGTCGTACGAGTTCAAGTGGTTACCAGAGCACAAGCTCAAAAGAAAGATGATGAGAATCCAGAGACAAAGAACACGGAAAATGACACGAGTCCAAAGACAGATGATGGACCAAAGACAGACGCACCTAGTCAGAAAACCAAGAGCAAACGAAATAGTTGGAAAGCTAGAAAGACTAGGATGAAAGCACGCAGGGAACGAGAGAAAAAATCCCTAGCTGAGAATCTTACCGAAGCTGAAAAGAAGATAAAACAACATGAGGAAAAGGAGGCACCTTCTCTTACACAAATGGTTAAACCTCTAGAAGAACCATCCACGGATGAGAAACCGAGAAGTGCTAGTTCAGGAGGATCTGTGTTGGCAGAGAAGGTTAATGAGACATTAGATGCCCTCTTGAAAGCCTATGATGTGAAGCTCAAAAACAACCAAACCCAAGAACAAAGGTGGATGACATATCCCTATGCGGAACTAGAAAAGCACAGGTTTGAAATGTGCCTGAAAATGATTCAAATAGCCCAAGCTTTACTAGAACCACAAGTTGCAAAACTTGAGGATGTGATCCGTGTCATGCCTACACAAGTAATCCCACCAAACCAGGAACTAAAAGAGCCAGATTCTAGTCATGAGCATAGACCAAACCTCAAAGACCCAGCATTAGAACCAAGGATAGTACTGAATACCACGGATAACTCTTCCGAGGGATTTCACCAAGCTATACCTGAGGATTGTAAAGAGATAGATGGTCTTGACGAATTGTGGAAACAAGTCAGAGAGGCCAATGAAGCCGATGACCTAAGAAGACGAGTAGACAAGACTTGTGATGAATGAGGAGTGTTTCTACCACCAAGAGAGGAATTTGAGACTGGATCTCAAATGAATCTAGACGTGCAATCGTGTTGGGGCGACAAAGGATGTGTACAATCTATGGATAGTCAACCCCATTCGCTAAGAACACTACCGTCCTACATGGGAGAGTACGAGACCAAGTCAGATGTGGTTGCAGTCCCATCACAGAGACTGTCTCTCAACAAGGCCATCGATTCAAAAGGGCTAGTAGATATTCTATCTACCCTAGTCACTTGTACAATAATGTTAGCCGAGTTGCTCAGAATAAGACCAAACATGTGGTCTAATGTGGGTAAATGTCTAGAGACATTTGGTGTAAAAACCCCAATGACTCAAATCGAGGAAGGCATCAAAGAGCTTGAAATGCCTCAACTAAATACTAGGTCAGTGCCACTAAGCAAGGTAGGCGAGTATTACGAGGGAGAAGATGGAAACACCACCCTTCCTGTGGAATTCAATGGTGTAAAAACCATGGAAATCCTTGATAGTGCAGTTGGTGTGGCCATTGCAACCAAAGAGGTTTGGAAAAAATGGGGAAAACCTGCCTTGATATCCCCACGAATGACCCTGCAGCTTACAGACGGACACAAGTAGAAGCCCCTAGGACTGCTATAAAAAGTACTTGCTACTTCTTGTGGCATTGAATATGAACACACTTTTGTTGTTGTTGACTTTGGCAAGAAAAATAACTATGACATCATTCTAGGAAGACCATTCATGCGACAATTGAAAATGGTACAAGATTGGGGTTATGACCATATATACCTGAGACATATGGAAACCATAACAAAGGTAATCTTGAGAGATCATAGCTATAGGGATGTGACGAGAACACCGGTTGAGGAGTTTGATTCCACCACAGTAGCAGGATCAGAACTTCTATCTTGGTTGGGTAAGCTTTAAGAACTCTGGATGTGTGGAGCTTCACAATGTGGTAGCTTGAAACGTGAGGAATGTATCCTAGAGCGAGCTATGGAGGATAGGGACTATATCCCAGAACCATTTCCTGAAGAAGAGTTAGAGCCTTTTGAATGGGAACACATCTTGGCTACTCTAGACGTGTGCGCCATGGAGGATGCTCCCACAACAAAGTTTAGTGATCAAAATGGCTCTGATGTCGTTCCTTATTTTGCAATGAGTGTAATCCATGAAAACGAAGAGAACCAGAAATCAACAAGCTCTCGAAATAAGAAGCAAACAAATAAATGTGGAGAATCAAAAGATGAAGAAGACGACGAGTTCTATGACTCTGTAGAACACTTCGAGCTTCAAGAAGATCAACGACTCGCGAATCAATGTCATCGCTACACGAATAAAGTGATCAAAAGTGGATTCCAAAGTCCTCGGTGAAGACACAGCCACCACAAGCATCCTCATACATGGCTCCTAATCAGGATGCAAAGACTCAGCTAAGAGGAATACGACCAGAGAAACAAGCTAACAATGCTCTAATCAATGGGCTAGAAAAGTCCTCCAAGAAAATACCACCCACGAGAAAACAGACAGTAACTTTCCACTACCAGCCAAAAAATCAAGGGAAAGTACAAGAAGTCAACCTTGCTGAGGATAGTAGCGATAGTGATGAATCTTACGACATCCCCTATCATCAACTCGGGCCATCACTATCACCAACCCCTTCAGCAACAACCATGATAGGTCAAAAGAACAGGACAACAAGTCAAAGCCAAAAAGCTCGACAAATGTGGATAGCAAAAAGCCAGATCGGCCAAAAACAGATATGGATCAAGAAGACAAAGATTTCTAATGACAAATCACAAGATCCAACACCGAAACAAAAACAAGGAAAGCGTGCACGAACGGGTAAGAATATCACAAAGTCGCAAGCTTTCACAACTCAAGTTTGGGCTCCAAAGAAGTTGATTCAAGCACAAAAAAGTTAGGAATTCATTTGGATTCCAAAACAACCACAGTATCAACTTTCAAAGCCTGAATCCCGTCCCCAACCAAGCGTACAAGGGCTGAAGCAAAGACCACTGTCGACTCACACAACAAAAAGGTGGATCCCAAAGAAGTCTCGTCAAACACAAACGAAGCACGGGCAAGTATGGGTTCCCAAACGAGTGTCAGCAACAAAACAGCCAACAATCGCAAAGAAATGGGTCCCAAAGAAGAACAACAAAACTGCTGTCAGTGCATCGCCGCTTGAATTCTTACAATTCTTTCTACGATTACAGTACAGTTAGAAGAGAGCAAGTCGCTTCAATCAAGAAACGATACGTGAGCTTCAAAGACCATTACATTGCTTAGAATAAGAAGCCTTGCCAACAAATGTCAATAAGAAAATTGCTTATACCCACATCTTGCACAACATAAATCTTTTCCATGCATTCACTGTGTATGCAAAATAGGGCTACATTACAAGGCCTGCATAGGCACAAATTGTACTTGCCCAAGCACAACACATACCCTTTGCGATACCCTGTCGTAAAGGATGACTCCAAATAGGAATGCGGGAGGCATTCTGAATGCGGATCTAACATTATGACTATTAGAGGGCAATGTTTTGTGAGATGCATTGAATTTTTGTATTTTTTTGTGATAATTTTTTGAAGAGATTTAGAGTGTATGCCCTCATAGTAGTGTTACAGAGGAGTATGGGGACAAAATCCATATATGAGCCCCTAGGGACATGTGTATAGTGTACATAGCATTTAGATTTCTAATTGAATGATTTCTCTTTTGTTGAGTTTTTTTTAAGATTTTCTTTGTTTATTATTAAGAAAAAATTTAAAAAAATCCATAATCCACATGAAGAAAAGACTGACGAGAGGCCTGAGCACTACAAAGAGAAGAAGGTATAGGAAAACGATGAAACTTCACGAAGTATGTCTCAGCAGCCACTACAACAGCCGAAGAACTTGTCACAAAGCAGTGTCAAAAGGCAACCGACAAGTCATACAAGTCAGAGTCAAGTAGCTAAGCCACAAAATGAGTGAGGTGTTAGTCCCAAAGCTTCAAGTAATATTTTCTGTGGTTTAAGCATCTTAGCTATTCTAGGTACTGCTCAAGCTCGAAGAGTTGAGCATATTTACGTTGTGTCGCTCATGCTGGTATAGGTGAGCAAAAGCGTCGAAGTCTAAGTACTTAAGTCTGGTGAAGTGAAGGAGAAGGTCCAAAAGACACTCACGTACTGAGCACAGTGAGATACGAGTGGAGAAACTTCTACATTGAAAACCCTTTTTGGAAAGGTGGAAGCTATTGTGACATATTTTGATGTCACATGTGCTACATTTATTCCTCGAAACACCCATCATCTCCTTCTTTAACATTGCATGCTTTTGTTGACAAATTTCTCATATGCATATAGAGTGTCCCATAATTGGCACTTGCATCAGGCACTCTTTCCGTGTTTCCCCCAAGCACTCACCTTTCATGAACATGTACTTCACGTTCAACTGCTCAACTCCAATAAGAGCGTATACCAAAGGCATTTTTTTCCCACCAAGTTTTTTCCCTTTGGTCATCTAGGTTTTAGACCCTAATCTAAACACACCTATCACCATCCTCTTGTACATATTCCTTCTACATCAACAATAAGGAAATGCTACTCAAATCAATTGACAAATGAATTGGAGCACCAATTTCAGATCATAGCATACTTCTCCTCAATGGCGAGTTGAAATATGGCCTACAATGACAAAGCTGCAGACAACACTAACAACATGATTGCACAGGAACAAAGAAGTCCCCAATGAAGAAGAGCAGACATAAAAGTAATCAGAGGATCTCAAAAGATGAATGGTTATGATGATAGATGTCCGCTCTAATGGATCATAGTTCTTGTTGTGGTTTGACAAAGATACAAGCAGTGCAACAGATGAAGCCAAAACAACAGCAAAGTGTTAACCGCTAGGTCAACAACACAACATAACTCCTTACAATGTTGTCATTGGCTCACAAGATCAGAAAGCCAATCACTCAATTCTACATATTTTAGAAGTTGTTTTCGAGAATCACAAATACTCCAAATTCACAGATTTACTGAAGCAAATGATGGGTGGAGCTTTCTCTATCCATGATGATAACAATCAAGTTATATGACATTGGGTTCTTTTTTAATTTAGATCTGGCAGTAGACCTATAATGACAGAAAAAGATGCTGCAGCTCGGAGCGTGGATGTGAAAGACATAAAGTTCGTCATCAATTATGATTTTCCTGAATCATGTGAAGACTATGTACATCGGATTGGATGAACAAGACAAGATACTCCAAAGGCTATAGTCTATACTTTCTTTCCAACAACAAAACGGCAGCAAAGACCACATCGCCATCGACAATCAGGTCATGTTGGGGACGACATGAACGCGGAAGGGGGGAATGTTGACCGTTGGGTCAACAACACAAAATAACTCAAGTTTCATACCAAAGTCTTATCTTTTATGAGTTATGAAATGCTGCGGATTATGGCTATAAATGTCATTTGTAATGACTAGCTATTCTAGTTTCAGAAGTCGGGGTGCAATGGAACTTCCAGATTGTAAATACAAAGCCCTTTGACCCTTTCAAGCCCATTTTTGGTTAAACCTAAGGTAGCCTTAGTATATAAGGTACCTAGGTCATATTGTAAAGAAGACTTTTATCATAATCAAAACTTAGCGCTGCCGTCTACTGTGTGTGAGAGAGAAAGAGAGTGAGCGTGAGCTTCATCCTCTCGCTACGCCCGGCTCACTCAACACATTGGAGATCCGACTGCACCATTGTTGTAGGCTCGAGGAGAGCTACGCGACGACGCCAAGCATTCCACATGAGACGAAGCGCACACGCCAACGCATCTACGAGCTATTTGTGGCCGTAAGTGTATCAAACGATGTCTATTTTCTACGTGCTAGTAGTCTATAGAATTGTGGCGACATAACCTAGGCATAGGTACTCATAAATTTTAGTTTAAGGCACTTTCAAAATTCAGCTTTGTCATCCTACGCGTTTTCCACAGATGGGTTTAGAGTGAGGGTTTTGAGTGTAGAAGCTTAGGGACAGGTGTATCCTAGTGAGGGGATGGTGTTCCTTAAGTTTCGTATGAATCTGGCATGATTAGGTGAGTTACCTTCCGTATGTGTGTATTTGGCTAGGTGGTGTAGTTGAGAGCAGTGAGGTTCTTGATTGTGGTATAGTTGGCCTTCAAGAGTGTTGTATGTGTAGGATGGTCTCAACCTGACAAGCTTAAGATATTTCCTCCGTGTGCCTATCGTGTCATCTGTGTCCTCGATTGACATTATGTTGGTCTAGGTAGTGTTTGCATGCACTTCATGGGTGTGTGAGTCTCTTCCGTCCAACATAGATGGTCAAATTGGAACATTAGGGTTTGAGATTGTAAGGTATTTATTCCACTTTTTGACCTTAATGAAGAAAACCTTTGTCATTTTTTAAAAGTATTGTCTGTGAGTGAGCGTACTGTGTACGAGAGAGAGTAAGAGTTTCATCTTGACGCTAAGCACACATCGATGTTCGGAATTGAGTGCGGAGAAGTGCAGCGTGTTGCCCTTGACGAGATCTACGTGCCAATACCTACATTGCAAGCGTACGGTCTGGTTTTGCGAGCTTGACCTACGAGCTTCATCTGGTGATTCGGTGAGCATACGTTATTCATTTTTGCATTTCAGCATATCCACGCGTTTGCATTGAGTAGAGCTACTCATTTGGCACTTTAGATTTTGGAAACAACGACCTGCAAATTTTGATGGGTATTCGGCTCTTGAAAGCGTTGTAGGAAATCTCCTCCTATGCACTCTTACAGGCTATAGCTTAGACATTGGGTAGAGACCTTTGTAGGAATTAGTCGAGAATCGGTTGAGTGTAGATTGACACCCTATGCTTGCTTCCACGCATCTATGGGTCGAGATTTGTACTTAGCTGACAAATATTGTTAGGTGAGTTATCGCTGTGCTGACGTGTGTCGCGGCATATCTGCCAACATTGACGCCGCTGCTAGGGACGAAAACCCTAGGTAGGTGACCGAGACTAGTCCTTGAGGATAGGGATTCTCTAGTTTTCCTGGGTCTTGTTTTATATTTATATAGGATCAGAGGGTGGAGGACTCTCTAGGTCTTAGGAGGAGTCCAGGGAGCGATTATCTCGCTTCGATCCTTCGACTTAGGTAGACGTAGATAGTTCTAGGTATTAGTTGAGTTGTAGAGAGTAGGAGTTGGAGTGGTAGAAGCGGTGAAAGGAGAGCTTGAGAGTCCGGACAGGCCAGGAAGCAACCAAAACACCAATATCACCATTTCACATGATGAGTAGGAGAAGGGTAAGTAGGACATCATGATTCATGATCTAGAGCACTTCATGCATGTTATACTTGCTGTTAGGTTCATCACAAGGTTGTAAAAGATGAAAAAGAGTGTTTGAAAGATGAAGTGAAGTTCAAAAGTTGCTATGAGTGTTTTTGAGAGAGTTGCAGAGCATCAGGAGCATTTCTGTCAAGAAAAAAAAAAATGTAAGCCAGGAGACATCCTTCGCGTAGGATGTCTACAGGCTGATCTAGTGAGAATTTTGAAATTTTGAGTTGACCAGTGTGATTAGAAGGTAGGTTTTATCCTATTTTCACCTGGAAAGTGGAAATTTGACCATATCTTGATAGGATAAGGCCAGATAGATAGAAATTAAAAAGGTATTATTTCAAGACCAAAACCATAGGGTGGCTCCAAAGAGCATGATCTACATGATTTTTTGAGTGCCTGAGAAGGGTTTCATCTCAATTGGATAAGAAATTTGGGTTCTAAGCAGACTTTAGCATCTTTGACTGAAAAGGGCTAGAACAGCTAAAATTGGGGTCTTTTGAAATCCAAACCAAAATCTAAGCATAGCACTGGGTTGCTGACATCAAGGGGAAGTTGTGGCCCAAGTCTTGGGTCAAACAGGCCAAAAGACATCCTATGTGTAGGATGTGTTTTGTGTGATTTGGCACTCCAAATTAAGATTTGAGCATACCAAAGTGATCACCACCTCAAGAGGAGTCTGGGTTTTGTATTTGAAGCCATTTTGAGCAATTATACATGCTATGCGTAGAATGTCTAATGCATGAAATTGAAGCCAGAATTTGACTATAGGCATAGCAGGGTATTATATAGCCTGAGGCAGGCCTCCTAGTCAATTTTGGTCCAAATTGGAGTTGGTTTGACTGGTCAGACCAACATCAGGCTGTTGGAACAAATTTTTGATCCATTGACCAGCTTATAGGTGTCCAAATCAAAAAGTAAAAACAGATGTGGACTCAGCACATCAAGGGGAGTTCATAGTACAAAAACCAGGCAAAATAGAGCAGGAGACATCCTACGTGTAGGATGTTTACAGGGACATAGGGAAGTGAAAAACAGACTGAGGACATACAGTGATGTTCCAATTGACTTAAGAGTTCCAAAACTTCTTTCAGAAGTGAATTTGGACTATGTTTGACCTTTTTGACAAAGCAAAGATGGAATTAAGACTTTTTAGGTAAATTGACCAACATCCAAGGGAAGTACAATTCCAAATTAGCAGACCTAATCCAGAATATTAGAAGTGTATAAAATAAAGTAGTGGTTGAGGTTAACCCTCCAGTTATACCAATCATTACTAAAACCACCTCTAGCGGTTAAATGCTTTGATTCAATTGCTGAAATTAAACGCTCGTGTACAGGTATATTTAGCAGCAAAGCAAGAAGTTGTGCGAAAACTGTTCCTTTTCTAGGTGAGTGGTTGGAATTGTGTTAAGCTGCATTGCTAAGTTTGATGAGTTTAAGATCAAGAAGACACATTTTTAGAGACCAAAGGCAGGTGATCAAGGTAGCTTAGTGTCCACCTAGGAGAGTCTAACTCAGATAAGTCTAGATCCACTAGCACTGATTATTGAGGAGGGTAGTGATACTTACACTTCATCTGGCAAGTCCTTCTTCATGATGATAGTCAATAGCCAGGAGGTTTCTACGCTGAAGGACCAATGCTAGGAGGAAGTACCTCCCTAAATCCTCTGAACGATTCCAAGTACACTATGATCTTCTTAGAAGGAACAAACTCGAGGGGAGCCCTAGTTTATTCTTACTATCCAGGACACAAGTGTATTTGTATTGAAGAAAGACCTGCTCATAGACTAGAAATAATTCGAGTCTATGATGATGGAGATAGATTCTGAGACAAAAAGGGAAACCACCATCTGATAGTTAGTAACCCTGAGGATTACAATAGATATGGAGATAGCGTGTCAAAAGGAAAAATAGTTTCAGAAACTCAAGAACCGCCTCCAAACATTGATCAACCTAGAGAGCTTTTTATGTATGATAAGAAAACAACCAGGGTCTCAACCTATAATGAGAATGTGGGGATTTACAAGCATGAGAGCGAGGGAATAGTCTCTTACTTCCGATGCAAAGAACCCTACCCAAACAAATTAAGCAAAGACAAGGTTCTTTACCTATTCTCTTATGAAATTGCTATGGGGAAGGCTATCATTTTTGTTGATAGGTATGGGAGAGAATACAAACGTATTCTCCCAGAGGAGGTAGAAAAGGCAACAGTCCCAGAAGCATCAACATATGCCCCCGAAGACATGCCAAGATCCACCTACACCCCTAGAAAATTGACAAATCCATTTTCAGAAGAGTACGGCGTGACCTCACATTCTACCCACAACAGACGTTCAACTACCAAAACCAACCAGCAACTCAACCATCATTGTAGGCATGGCTTCGACAGAGTGCAACATTAGAACAGGACCTAAACCGAGATGGTTATCCAGCTGCACGAGGGCCAAGGGATTTACAAGAATCACCACTGGATTCACGGTATCAAGGTGAAAGTAAGCCAAAAACTCAAGAGTCCGTCAAAAATTATGGCTTAGGAGCACCACTGGGAGAGGAACCCACCCACTACCGAAGGCCAGAGGAGGTATATCAATTAGGACGGGGAGTTCCAATGATGAGATTTGTAGACCATCGCAGAATTAGACCTTCTCAAGTGCAAAAATGGGTAAACAATAAATACACGAGAAACAAAGATCCTAGAGATCATGTAGCAGCCTTTGTGCGCGTAATTAGAGTTGAAGAGGTGTTAAGATTCCCTACCCAATTTGCAAGTTTTGGACTAGCCCTAGAGGAGGATGTTACTACTTGGTTTGACTCTGTGGAGCATAGAGACTTTGAGTCTATGGAGGAGGTGTTTGACGAGTTTATTGAGGAATTCGCACAAAGGGGGATAGCTCATAATACAGTCTCACAAATCCATAAATTCAAACAGAAAGAAGGGGAGTCTGTGCGAAAGGCAGCCCTATGACTAAAAGGATATGTTCAGTTCTGTCCTGTGGAAGAACTGCCAACTCAGTCCAGACTTATGCTTATATTTATCCAAGGACTGAGGAATGCAGATCTTCAGAATGACTTACATATGAAGATGAGCACGATGTTAAATGAGTTAGCTAAGGAGGCTCTTTACCTTGTAGACAATTGTGCGGTCTACAAAGAGGGTGAATTCAAGGATCTTGACGATGATTCATCCTCATAACAAAGTGGAAGCAAGTCCACTAAGACAGCACCGAAAGGAGAAGTAGCTATAAGCTAGGAGCAGCTTGTAGAAGAAGTGCTAAAAAAGATTAACCTGTACGCAAAACCTCAGGCTAAACAGCCAAAGTGGTGTATTGAACAAAAATGGACAAACCATGGGACGCAGGAATGTTATTATAACAAGGGATATGTGAGAGAACGATCGTATGCTCCCCGGGCTCATGTAGCATCTCCTCAACTTCCACCAATGCTAGGTATCAAGCAGGCAACCTACCAGGACCTGTAGGTGTAGAAAGACCACAACAAGTGTTGGGGCAACAACCACCCCTACCAGGATTACGACCGGTCGGCATAAGATACATAGCAACCGTAACCGAACGAAAAGAGAAGGCTTTGGTACCTATGCATGTATATTATGAAGATCCCAATGGATATGCTGCAAATCCTACCTATTATCCACCGGAATAACCCTCAATGCCAGAACCATGGAGCATGATAGGAAGTGCAGGACCACCAACTACTGCACAGACAGCAGGAGAAGGAAGATATATCTTGGATGAACGAACATTGTTGTTCATAGCCAACGGAGGCATGGGAGGGCAGAGACATGCATACCAACAAAGAGGAGCTCAAGGAGAACCTCAACAACCTAAGGGACCCTGCTACAAGTGTGGTGGAGACCATTGGCTAAGAGACTCTCCTCATGATGAAATCATTAGAGTCAACGCATATTGCACCGAGTGTGGAATTACTCATTTAATTCCAGATTGCCCTAAGAACCCAAGCAAAGGAGAAATAACTACCTTGAAGATGCTGGAAGCAGTGCCTTCTAGTGGAGGGTCAAAAAACAAGACAATAATACCTATCCAGGCAGTGACACGAGCCCAAGCTCAAAGAATGATGAACGAACCCATAATTGAAGAGCCAAAAACCGATGCCCCAAGTTCAAAAGTGAAGAATCATAGAAGCACTTGGAAATCTAGAAAGACGCGTATGAAAGCCAGGAGTGAACGAGAGCAAACGGCTCTATCCGAGGAGTTAGAACACACAAAGGATATATTAGAGCGGTTAGAGGATCTACCTAGTCTAAGCTCACACACTGTGGCAACCATAGCACCCAAGGAAATAGCAGAACCCAAAAGTGCAGGATCAGGAGGATCAGTGTTGGTAGAAAAGGTAAATGAGTAGTTAGACGCACTTTTAAAAGCTTACGAAGCCAGACTCAAAAACAACCAAACCCAAGAGCAAATATGGATGACTTATCCATATACTAAAATAGAAAAATAGAGGTTGAAAATGTGTCGAAAGATGATTGAAACAACTCAATCCTTGATAGAAAACCCGCTTGGTAAACCTTCAAGTTGGCATGATGTACCAGCTCCAATCCCTATCAAACGAACTTTAGAGAAACAAGTACAAATGAAGGAAAGACTCACGAATGCCTTTGAGTCTTGGGGAGAGCCTATCATAGTGCCAAATACAACAGATAAGTGAGGGGTTCCAGCCTAAAACATTGGTAGAAATGGGTAGGGATTGTAACGGTCTAGATGACCTGTGGAAGAAAATCCGTTGCCAACGAAGCTAACAGGGTGAGTTACCACATGAATAGCATGAGAAAAGAGAAAATGAGATCTTACCTCCTATTGAAGAATTTGAGGCAAGATCACAAATGAACTTTGATATACATTCGCAAGGGGGAGATCAGGGATCAACTAGTTCGGGACACAGCCAACCAGACTCACTAAAAACTCTATCCTCTTACTTAGGAGAGTATGAAGCCAAGTCTGAGGTGAGAGAAATCCCATCGCAAAGACTTTCTTCTAACAGAGTGATGGATTCACAAGGGTTGATTGAGTTGCTGTCCACCCCTGTGGCATGTACAATCACATTAGCCGAACTCCTGAGGTTACGACCAAACATGCGGACCACTGTAGGCAAATGCTTAGAAACATTTGGAGTAAAAGACCCCACCTTGAAGCTTCAAGAAGGGATCAAAGAATTGGACAAGTCTCAACTAAACACTAGGCCAGTACCTTTCAACAAGGTTGAAGAATATTGCGAGGGGGAAGATGGAAACACCACGCTACCAGTAGAATTCAAGGGAGTAATTTCCAAAGCTATTCTAAACAATGGAGCAGGAGTCTATTGCCACTAAGGAAATCTAGAAAAAATGGGGAAAACCGGCTTTGAGAGCTACCAGAATGAAATTGCAAGTGGCAGATGGGTTCATGGGGAAGCCTTTAGGAATCTTAGAAAAAGTAATTGTCACCTCGTACGGAATCGAGTATGAGAACACATTTGCAATAGTTGATTTTGACAAAAAGAATAATTACGAGATCATCTTGGGAAGATCATTCATGAGACATTTTAATGAGGCCCGGGATTGGGGTTACGACAACATATACCTCAGACATGGCGAGACTACAACCAAAATACACCTAAAAGACCATAGTTACAAAGATGTAAACCAGACAATAGTGGAAGAGTTTGATTCGACTACATTGGCAGGGTCCGAACTCCCAGCATGGTTAGGGAAAAAAAAGAGCTAGGGATGTGCGGAGCTTCAAAATAGAGGAATGCGTCTTAGAAAGATCTATTGAGGACAAGGATTATATTCTGGAACCTTTTCCTGAAGATGCCTTAGAACCTCTGGAATGGGAACACATACTAGCAACATTGGATGTCTGTACCATTCCAGATAGCCCAACGACAAAATTTTGCGATAAGGATGGCTTTGATGTGCTACCCTATTACACGGTAAACCTTATACTAGGAGGAGATGAGATTGTAGAAACACCAGAACAAGAAGAGTTTTATAACTCCTCTGACCATCTGGAGGAAAATAACGATGCAGATAACGAGTGTTCAAACAGCTCAAGCGAGCGTGGGGAGAAAACAGAGAATATCATATTTTATGATTTTGCCAATTAGCACCCTAGACTCTAGGAACGCTAGGAGAAAACGAGCAAAAAACAAAATGAGAGAGAACCTGATGCCCATGATAAAAGATAAAACTCACTATCTAATGCTTGTCAAAGCAGAGGATTGTGTTAAAAAGCAAATATTAGAAAGATTCTCGAGAGTGTGAAGGGAAAGGATGCAAGAGGAAATAAAACAAGTACGGAAAGCTAAAACAGAAACAAAATCAACAAAAACTCAAAAATCAAAACAAGAAATAACAAAAGACCTAGAGTGGACCAAATTGGAGCGTAAAAAGAAATACCAAGAACTAAAACGGTCATTACGAGAGGTATGGACGACTGAGGGAGAAAGTGATGGTAAGGAGGATTCAGACAAAGGAAACATGAATGTACCATCACACTATCGGAAATTCACCATCTAGGACAAAAGAATCATAATGACACCACCAGTCAGGCAAAAGAATAAACCAGGAATCTTACGATGGGCTGGAAAATGCAAAACGGATAGACCTCGTTGAACCAGGTGAAAAGCCCTAGCCGGTCTATATCCCAACTAATTTAGATATTGAAGAATAAAGACAGCTAACACAACTTCTCAAGAAGTATAAAGATGTGTTTGCATGGTCCTACAAAGACCACAAAGGAGTTGATCCATCGATATGCCAATATACAATTCCTTTGAAATCAGATGCCAAACCCAGCAAACAGCGTCCTTATACATATAATGACACATTTGCTAAAAAATCAAAGAGGAGAGTGACAAGCTAATGGATGCTGAATTCATCTATGAAATCCAGCATACAGATTGGGTGTCACCCATTGTGGTTGTTCCCAAAAAGAACAGAAAGCTGCGAGTGTGTGTGAACCTCAAAAAAGTAAATACAGCCACCATAAGGGATAATAATCCCTTGCCGATCAGAGAACCTGTACTTGAAAGGGTGCCCGGGAAACGGGCTTATTCCTTTCTAGATGGATTTTCAAGGTATAACCAACCTGCAATTGCAATAGAGGATCAACACAAAACAACGTTTGCCACAAAATGGGGAATATATGCATATAGAGTTATGCCTTTTGTCTTAACACTAGAATGGTAAAAGTACACTTTTATGTCTTTGGACACTTTTGTGTCTTGTTAAGTGACCATTTTCCTTGAATTATTTGAAGAGTATGAAAATGAATTTCTAAGTGCTATATATCCACAAAGTTGCCTTATGAGCTGAAAAAAACTTAGCATTTTTTTTTTAGTATCGATCTCACCATTAACCTTACTCTTGCACAACATTTTTGAACTTAAACTGTGTGAAAAAACGGGTCCTGTTTTTGGCTTTTTTTCAATTTCTAACAACTATACCACTCTAAACTTCATGTTTGTGAGGTTTAGATGGCTATATGTTAGGCCTTCATAGTTCTCAACATGTTTTGATGCTTGTAGGGAGAGCGAAGTGTTAAAATTGAAAGTTATGACCAATTCACAAGAATTGCATAATCCTGTTTTTTGAAAGTATATGATGATGGTTGAGTTTTTTGATTGCTGAAGAATACGATACATTTTAGAGTAGCAAGTATAACTTTCTCAATATTTCTAGTTTCTTAGGCCAATTGTGTGTATTTTTTAGGTAGTAACCATATCTAATCATAGACTACAAACTTGGCTAGATATTGAGTAGTTTCTATGGGTTTCTAGAGGTCATAATGCTAAACCCAGTTTTCTCATGTTTGCTGTATTTAACACTTTATCATTGTCCCCAAGGTTCCAATTGTAAGAGATCCATTATCCTTTTGACATGCTCCATGGCTCCTTTTGAATCCTGAGGCCCAAAGGGAACTAAGAAAACATCTACATAGTATCTCCAAAACAAAATTAGTGAGGTAAAAGCAACCATATGGTTTGGTCGCCAACCCATTGAAGTTAACGGAGCATTTTATCTCATGTCCTACAAAAATCTCCACTCTTATTTATATGCAATGAGCCATAAGAAATTGCTGTTTTGGGAAAAATGCACTGGTCCATCAACTTTGGAGGCTTGTAGTGACCAAGGGATGAGAAAAATTACAAGTTTCTCATTTTATCCATATGTAGTAGTTATTGAACTATAAGCTCATGAAAGGATCTTTCAAAATGAGTGGATCTACTATGGTTTTGTAATTTTTTCCCAAAACCCTGAAAGGACACTTTTATGTCCTGTTAGGTTACCATTCTAGTGTTAACCAATGCACCAGCTACCTTTTAGAGGTTAATGACGCATGCGTTCAAATAATACTTAAGAATATTCTTAGAAATATATATGGATGATCTTTGTGTACACTCTCTTCTACGAGAAGAGCATATAGACCATTTACAAAAGGTATTTGAGAAGTGTAGAACATATCAAATCTGTCTTAACCCGGATGGTGCATTTTTATGGCTAGGCAAGGCCACATCTTAGGACACATTGTCTCAAGAAATGGCATAACCACTGACCTAGACAAAATCAAAGTCATAGTAGACCTGCCCAGGCCTACTAACGTGAAACAAGTGCAATCCTTCATGGGACACTGCGGATATTATCGAAGATTCATATGTATGTATACAGTCATTGCACAACCTTTATATCGCTTGTTAGTCAGTTTCGACTGGACTGAGAAGTGTGAAACTTCATTTCAAAAGCTTAAGGAAGACCTTGTATCAGCATCGATACTTAAGGCACCAGATTGTAAAAAGATATTCTATGTTCACATTGATGCATCTCCATATGAATCGGGAGTATTTTGGCTCAACCTAGAGACCAAACAATGGATTTCCCAGTTTGTTATGCAAGCCGATAGTTAAACACTGCAGAAAAGAACTACAAACCACTCAAAGAGTGGTTAGGAATGATTTATGTTGTAAAGAATTTTCAGCATTATTTGCTTGCAAACAAATTTGTGTTCTTCACAGATCATCAAGCTCTTTTGTATCTGGTAAACCATGCAATACTGGGAGAATTGTACGCTAATTTATTATATCGCTAGAGTTTTATTTCAAAGTGGTAGTCAAAAAAGGTAAAACTCATCTACGGGAGGATCATCTTTCAAGGCTGTAAAACGGGGAAGCTTCTGAAGGAGTAGATGATGACATTCCTGATGCGTATCTTTTCAATATTGAAATGATACCCAAATGGTCTCAGAAAATTGTTAGCATTCTTTCCTTTGGAGGTAGGTTTGATAACAAGGAAGACAAATCCAAACAGTAAACAATTCAACAAACAAAAAACTTCTAGTTGATTGCAGGACGACTGTATCATCTAGGATCGGACCAGATTCTATAATGATGTATAAATCCGGAGGAATTCAAGTGTTACCTTGAAGAAGCACACTTCCAGGATTGTGAATTTCATTGTTCATCATAACGAAAACACACAAGAGACAGAAACAATTAGGGATTTATTGGCAAACTATGTATGTTGACACACATGCTTATGTTAACAATTGTACTATATGTAGTGCCAAAGGACCAGTGGATCAAGCGACATTGTTTTAACTAAACATTGCAGCTGCATGGAGTCAATATATCATTGATTTCTTAACCACAAGGACGTTTCCTGAAAACATAACAAGAGCACGAAAAAGGGCTATAGAGCTGGAGGCTCGCGACTATAATCTAATTGGGAACCAACTCTATAAGCAAGGAAAGGACAATCAACTTAGAATCTGTGCAAGTGAAAGTGAATACCTACTGATTCTAGAACATGCACATGGAGGCATAAGTGGAGGCCATTTTTCAAGTGATAAGACGACAAAAATTGTCTTAAGTGCAGGAATATGGTGGCCTACATTGCATATGGATGCTGAGGAGTTTTTAAAGCGTTGTGACGCATGTCAGCGCACCAAGGTGCTGATAAAGAGAGATGAAATGCCACTACGGCCAATTATGGGAGCAAGGGCATTTGCAAAATGGGGCATTGATTTTGTGGGGCGTATTTCACCCCCTGCATATCGCACCCATACCCAGTATATCATTGTGGCTACGGACTATCTCACAAAATGGGCGGAAGCTAAGGCATCAAAAAGCAGACGCACGAACCACTGCAAAATTTTTGTATGAGAATGTCTTTGTAAGATACGGATTACCAATAGAAATTGTCAATGATCGATGAACACATTTTCTTAATGAAGTCATTGAATATCTTCTAGAGGAATTCATGGTCATACATAGAAAATCTGCTCCATATCATCCATAGGAAAATGGACAAGCTGAGGCCACAAATAAAACACTATGCACAGTTCTCACTAAAATTGTATCACAGTCAAGGACAGATTGGGATCAGCAGTTACACTCAACACTATGGGCATACAGGGTAGCATACAAAACATCAATAGGAACAACATCGTACAACATGGTGTTTGGCCTAAATGCTATATTACCCATAGAGTTTTTAATTCCAACTCTACGAGTAGCAAAACTCTTAGAATGGATAGGGCATGAGCTCTCTTCAAGAATAGATGGTCTTGAAAATCTAGATGAACTTCGCTTACGAGCTGTAGCTTCGATCTATGCTAAAAAGAGAAGACAAAAATAATTTTTTGACAAGCATGTGTGCACAAAAGATTTCAAAACAGGTGATTATGTACTTGTTTATACCTTGAAGCAGCATGCCAAGAAACTTAAAAAGCGATGGATGGGACTCTTTGTGATTAGTGACCTATCACAAAGTGGAGCTGTCAAGCTTGCTACATTAGGAGGTGAAGGAATGCAAAATTGGATTAGTGGGTGTCGATTAAAGAAATATCATTTACCACTAACACAGGATACTCTTGAACAAATCCATTAAGAAAAACAACGGATGAAGGAGAAACAGAGGGTACAAGAAGAAGCAAAAGAACGCATTGCAAAAAGACGGCTTCTATGACAACAACAACAGTGTGGCTCACCTTTTCGAATGAATGCTATTCAACTAACGAATTTTGATGAAGACATAGTGGAGCCAATAATTGCAGTCAAAGTGGGTAGCAATCAAGTTGAATCGATGGCATTGATTGATTTTGGAGCTCAAGCAAATATAATCTCTTACAGATTATACAAACAACTCAAGCCCACAAGTCAACTACATCCTACTCCACAAGTGCTGGAAAGTAGTACATCACATTCGCTAAAAACATTGGGCTGGATTATATTGCATGTACAACTACATCAATATATTTACCCACACAAGTTTTATGTGGTTGAGGATGAAAGCACACAACACCCCATGTTGTTGGGACAACCTTGGCAAAAAGAGTATAATGTGCAGATAGATTAGAATGCAGATGCGGTAAAAATTCAGCATACACAAGAACAACAGGTGGTAGCCTTTGCTCAGCAACCCTGCAAGAACCAGATGGCAGCAACACAATCACTGGATAAAGAACCAAAAGGATGGGTGCCACTATAGAACAACACGATACCCATGGCGACCAAACAGGGAACTGCCAACCATGTTCACTCCAACCATAAAACAACATCGACCGCAATCAAAAGATCAAGGTTAGAAACACGAGAAAAACAAGTATGGGTGCAGAATGATAGAGGTGACATGGCAAACAAACCACAACACAACAAAAGAAGTCAACAGAAGCAGACAGTTCAACCAAGAACCAAGGGAATAAAAAAGATATGGATCCCCAAAGAATGCTCAGTAACAACTTAAGTGCAACTCGCATTTGGATCCCGAAACCAAAGCAATAGGAACTCCCTTCAGTACAAGCAACATCGGCATGCAGACACATACAACATAAGAAACCAGCAAACCGATCTATGTGGGTGCCAATCAGCAGCAAAACAATGACAACCGCGAAAGTAGCAATAAGCCTACAAAAATATCCAAAGCAAAGCTACAAATGGAAAGCAAGGGAGACAAAGACTATGACCAATTCAGCCATGACAATTCTCTACAAGGAGACAACCATGGCCATATCGACTGTAGCGGCAAACCAAGCGACTTTTGCATGAAAGACGATCAAACAGAAAGTGGTGGAGTTACAACTTTTACTTGCAAAGAAAATCCGCCGACCAAATCAACAACAAACAAAAAACCTCAACAGCGAATGCCAATAAGCATCTTTCTTATACCCTCCTCTTGCATAGCATTAATTTTTCCATGCATTGACCGAGTATGCATCATGTAGGGCCACATTACACGGCCAAGCATTAGCACAATTTTTCACTCCATACACGTCATATACACTGAGCCGATACCTTGTCGTCCGGGAGGACTCCGGCTAGGAGGGAGGGAGGCATTCTCAAATGCGGACCCAATGGACCCAAATGCGGCCATGAAGAATGAGTTAGAAGCCATCAAGAGAAATCTCGAGCAGGCGGAAAAGATAAATGCAGATCTAAACGACCTCCTAGTAAACATGGGAGAGCAAGTAGAAGAGGAAAAGAAGACTCTTTAGAAGCAAATAGAAGAGCTGAGAGGCCAGTAGAAAACGGAAGAGCAGCTGTTTAGCACCGGGCCAGCAGCCATGGAGGGTATTGACATAGAAAATGTGTCAGATCCAGTGGACACCACCATGTAAGAGGAAATCCTAGTGGGCCCTCACAAGAGCCACAAGATCTGACACAAGAAGAAAAAGAGAAGCTGCAAAAGGCCATAGAAGAGGCAGTCAAAGACACATCCAGAGAAGCATTGGAGAGGGAGCATAGGGTGTTTTAGTCGATGAATATTCAGAAGATAGATGCTAGTAACCTTTGGCGTAAATGGCTACAACCCTCTCTCCCATATCCTCTGCTAAAATATGAAGCTGCCACAATCAACAAATGAATAAAAGAGGCAGGAATAGTGCCATTGTACAAAGCAGATATCTCCAAACCTTAAGGATTCAAGCTGATAGTGGACTCTCAGCCCAGGTGGAGAAAGGCATGGTTGACAAAGTATCCTCAATATCTAATTCATCTGGTAGAGGCCCCTAAAGTGATCAGAGATAACCTCAATTTTTTCCCTCTACCAAGGATGAGGACATGGAAAGCCCACGAGATGCTGCAGAGAAGCAAACCTACTTGGCTAAATTACCCGAAGCTACCAAGCTTGGAGGCAGGCGAGAGAATAAGTGAGCAATACATGGTGAAAATCCTAAGGGGCACCATCAAATTGTTCACTAGATCACGTGACCTATCTTGCATCATGATGAGAAAGATATGTAAAACACTTTCGGCAGTCTTCGAGACCTTCAAACCTGGCCAGGCGACAGACATTATCTTCTTCTTTCAAGATACATACAAATGTGCATACAATCTATTTGGTCAGCCTTCTCACGAGGTCATACATGCATTGTATCAAAGGATTATGTTTTTTCCATCTTATCACCTCCAGGCCTTTGAAGAAGCCTTCTACACCGGCTTATTCACAATTAGCACAAACATATTGGCCCAACGCTACTAGCTCAATATGCGAGATATGAGTCACTTCTCAAGATGAGAGAAAGCCTACGTTGAAGAAGCAGCTCAACCGCCATGTCGGGGACGACATGAACAAGGAGGGGGGGAGTGTTAGCAGCTGGACACACCCAACGAAGAATGATTGCTCGGTGGAACATTATTCTTTGTAATTATTCATTTATTGAGAAAAACCGACATTTCACCTTTGTAAATAGTGGGGCTTACAGAAGCTTCCAGATTGTATCCCATTTTTGACATTTAGATTGAGTAGATGGTCAAATTCGAACATTAGGGTTTGAGATTGTAAGGTATTTATACCACTTTTTGACCTTAATGAAGAAAACCTTTGTCATTTTAAAAAAGTATTGTTTGTGAGTGAGAGTATTGTGTACGAGAGAGAGAGAGAGAGAGAGTTTCATCTTGACGGAATTAAGTGCGGAGAAGTGCAATGTGTTGCCCTTGACGAGAGCTACGCGCCAATACCTACATTGCACGCGTATGATCTGGTTTTGCGAGCTCGACCTACGAGCTTCATCTGGTGATTCGGTGAGCATACGTTATTCATTTTCGCATTTCAACATATCCACGCGTTTGCATTGAGTAGAGCTACTCATTAGGCACTTTAGATTTTGAAACGACGACCTGAAAATTTTGACCAGACATCCTACATGATTTTGCAACAGGTGTTTAGGGTTGTGATTTTGGTTCATAGACCAGAGGGAGAGTGACCTATTGGTGTTAGTAGGGTCTCCTTCAAGTTTTGTGGCGTTCCCAGAATGTTTGATGGGTATTCGGCTCTTGAAATTGTTGTAGGAAATCTCCTCTTATGCACTCTTGAAGGCTGTAGCTTAGACATTGGATAGAGACCTCTGTAGGAATTAGTCGAGAGTCAGTCAAGTGTAGATTGACACCCTATGCTTGCTTCCACGCGCTTGCCGGTCGAGCGTTGTCCTTAGCTGACAAATCTTGTTAGGTGAGTTCTCGTTGTGCTGATGTCCGTCGCGGCATATCCGCCGACCCTCCCCTTTCTAGAATGATCACGTCCTCAAGGAACGACACTTCCCTATACATTATGTGCCAGCTCTCGTTCACCGCATCACTCTTAGGGGTGATTTGTTACATGTGGTAGTGATATGTGTCAACACCCATAGGATTTCCAAGGCACTCTTTGTCAGTGCATGTGTACATAGCCAAATGTCAAGCCAATGAGGCCGTTGTTGAAGAGAACCACAAGCGTGAGAATGGAGACGAAGGGCCTTTAAAATTGTTAGGAAATAAGACGTAGCTAAATAGATATTTGAGTAGATTATTTAATGGAGAGAGATAGATTTCAAACACAAAAGATTATAGAGTAGAGAGAGAGAGAGAGTACACATGATATACGTGGTTCACCCAATGTGGGTTACGTCCACGGGAAAGCAGCCACTCAATGGCTTTAGTACTTCAAAACAAGAAGTAGTTTACAAAGGGATTATACCCTTAATGGAGATCCCACCTTGCTTCACTCACACTCACCTTGTTGCATCAACTTCACGCTATAAAACGTGTGTAGAAATGGCCTCATTTTATAGTCCAAAGGGGTTGCCCTCTCTCATGAGAGGCAGCCATGTGTAGCCGCCCTTGTGCAGATAGGTCCAAATCAAACCCTCCAATCCGCCCATGTGTGGCTACCCTTGAGAAGACAAGTCTGCTTTTGAATTTGGCCAGCGGCCATTGACTTTTGATTAGCGGCCACCGGCCAACCGGCCAACCAACCGGTTATTTTCTGACCACTTTTTGGCTGTCGTCCGGTCATAATATTCCAACGAAAAGGAATATTCCAGTAAAGCTCTCACTTCGTCATCAAAATTGATTTTCACCGATCAAAGTTGACTTATGTTTGTGTTAAAGTCATTTAGGTGTTCTACAACAACTGAACCGTTCTCTGCCATCTTTAGATTGAACAAGTGCTTCATAAGAAATACATTATTGGATGCTGATGGTTTCTCGTAGAAGTCGTCAAGTGACTTCATCAAGTCCTCCGTGGTCTCATCTCCGAAACATTGAAGGCCACCGTTGACACCAAGCTTAACCCGATTGTTCCTAGTGCCTTTCGATCAAGGACAATACATGCTTCATCTGCCATTGTTGCGGGCTTCTTTGCAAGACCGGCTAGTGGCAAATAGAGGTCCTTCTGGTAGAGATAGTCTTCAATCTGCATCTTTCAATATTGGTAGTTTTTGCCGTTGAACTTCTCAATCTTGAGCTTCCCGTCCTTCCCCATAACTCCCACTCAATTCAAGGAATACTTTCCTTGAGTTGTTAGGAAATAATATGTAGCTAAATAGATATTTGAGTAGATTATTTAATGGAGAGAGATATATTTCACAAACAAGAGATTATAGAGTAGAGAGAGAGAGAGTACACACGATATACGTGGTTCACCCAATGTGGGCTACGTCCACTGGAAAGCAGCCACTCAATGTCTTTAGTACTTCAAAACAAGAAGTAGTTTACAAAGGGATTGTACCCTTAATGGAGCTCCCACCTTGCTTCACTCTCACCACCTCACACTCACCTTGTTGCATGAATTTCACACTATATAATGTGTGTAGATATGGCCTCCTTTTATAGGCAAAAAGGGATGCCCTCTCTGATGAGAGGTAGCCATGTGTAGCCGCCCTTGTGTAGATAGGTCCAAGTCGGACCCTCCAATCCGCCCATGTGTGGCCGCCCTCAAGAAGACAAGTCCTCTTCTGAATTTGGCCACCGGCCACCGGCCATTGACTTCCGACCACCGGCCACAGGCCAACCGAACAACTGACCGATTACTTTTTGACCACTTTCCGGTCGCCGTCCGGCCATAATATTCCGGCGAAAAGGAATATTTTGGTGAAGGAAAAAAAAGTCTCGAGAGATTCCGCCCCCGAGGCCCCTGAATTTGGGTCGTGCATATTTTGGTTTTCGACGAGTGATTTTTATTTCGAGCGAGTGATTTTCCTTCACGCACGATGGCTTCTCCTCATAATGGCGGCCTTACAAATGTGCGTTTTTATCACAAAAAATTACAAGGGGTAAATCATCCTCCATACTTAACAATCTCCCACTTGGAGACTGATCTCCAAACCAAACTTGTGACTGCTTTCCATCCTGGATTCTTATCCTTGAATGCCGATTGAAGATGAGCAAAAGCTCAACTTCTCCTTGTTGACCACCTTTGTAAACATGTCTGTAGGATTTTCACTTGTATGCACCTTTCCTAGATTTAGTTGTCCCTCTTCCAAAAGAGTGCATATGAAGTGAAATCTCACCTCAATGTGCTTTGTCCTTGAATAAAAGGCTGAGTTCTTTGCAAGATGGATAGCACTTTGGCTATCACTTTACAAGACACAGTTGTCTTGTTTGAATCCAAGCTCTTCTAAGAATGTGTGAAGCCACAAAGTTTCTTTGCTTGCCTCCATCATTGCTACATACTCTGCTTCCGTGGTAGAAAGTGAGACCACTTTCTGCAGCTTTGAATCCCAACTTACTGTTGTGCCTCCAACCATGAAGACATAGCCAGTAGTGCTCCTTCGAGTATCTTTGTCACCTGCCATATCTGCATCAACATACCCTTCTAGAAAAATATCAGCTCCCCCAAAATCCAAAGCATTTTTTGTTGTCCCTTTTAGATACCTAAGTATCCACTTCATAGTTTGCCAGTGTTCTTTACTTGGGTTGTCCATGAACCTACTCACAACTCCCACTGCATGTGCAATATCTGGCCTTGTCCATACCATAGCATACATTAGACAACCTACCACTGCAGTATATGGAACTTTAGACATATAGGCTATTTCCTCTTGTGTCTTTGGACACATATCCTTAGTTAGTTTAAAGTGACTAGCCAAAGGTGTGGAAACTAGTTTTGCATTTTGCATTGCAAACCTTTCTAGTACCTTCTTGATGTGATCCTCTTGAGATAGGTTTAGGATGATGAATCTCCCATCTCCCAAATTCTTCCTGTAGATGCAGCAATCTGAGTTTCATCTTGTGAATCCATGATCCAACATCCATCGATCAAACTTCAAGTACCATTGTCTTGATGCTTGTTTTAAACCATACAAGCTCTTCTTTAATCTTCAAACCATTTTCTCCTTACCTTTTACTTCATACCCCTAAAGTTTCCCTGAATTTTGGCCATGAATATTTTGGTTTCAGCGAGAGATTTTTATTTCCAGCGAGTGATTTTCCTTCACGCATGATGGATTATCCTCATACTGGGGGCCTTACAAATGTGCATTTTTACCACAAAAAATTACAAGGGGTAAATTAGACTCCATACTTAACAAAAAATGGGACACAAGGAGTGGAGTTAGAAATGACACAACGCCTCCTAGATTAGCTTCTCCGCACCAGATGCCTATCCCCAAAGTGCCTATGCAAGAAGACTCTAAAGAAAAGAAGAAGGATGCAACAAAAGCTAAAGGAAAGGGTCCATCCTATAAACTCCAATCTGATATAGAGGTAGAAATTGGATCTCAAAAATGTTTTGGAAGAGAGGACTTCCAGGAGTAAGGTTGAATTTACCTTTTGTGAGTTCCTTGACAAAGCAAAGAGTAAGTTTTATGAAGAAATACTTGATAGCATCAAGATAAAGCAACAATATCTTACTAAGTCTATCCATGTATAGGGTGAAGAAGATACTTCAAATGAAGAGGGAATATAGGTCTATGGTGGCAAGGTGATGAAACTATTGTTGAATGCTACAAGTCTAGGGGAGGAGTAAAAAAGGTTCGCTTGTTGGATGATGAAGATGAAGCTGAGACCACTGAGTTATTACTGTAAGATTCATTGGGCAAGAGCAACTACTGAGACCCTAGTTAAAGCGGGAGACTTAGAAGAGACATTCATTGCGATGATAGATCATGGCTGGAAAATTAACCTCATATCAAAGAGTCTATATCAAAAAGGAAAATGGCCAATCGATATAAATCGTGGATGGTTGGTCCGTGCAACAAACAACTCATCAGGGGAGCTATATGAAGCTTGTCCAAATGTAAGGGTGTAACAAGACTTGATTTCGAGGTGTTTTAGTAATAAATTTTGTTTTCTACGAAGTTTTTTTCATTTTAAAGTTAGTCCACTGTGTAGAAGGATGTGTGGATTGTTTTCGTCAGATAAAATTTTTTGATCCGGAAGGCACTTTCTGGGGCATTTTTGAAGGCGTTAACATGGAATTTTGAAAAAGTGATGTATGAAGCGATTGAAGCCTGCGTTATAAGGAACAACTTTGGTTCTTTGAGTCTTTAGAGATTTTGATGTTTTGATGCTCGTTGAAGGCCAAAGATTAAGAAAAAAGTTGGATTTGCTGTTTTTGCATCGTTTTTGTAGAAAATGCTGTTTTGCAGGTTGATTTTCAGCAAATCGGAGCAGGCTATGGAAATTTTCCATCACATAGCCGTCGAAGAGCGCAGCGAGGGCAACAAGATTGTATGAGACGGACTTGGGCTGTTTTGGCTCCGTTTGGGAGTTATGTTCAGTTGAAGACAGGTTTTTACCTTGTTCTCGCAGGTATATAGGCGCGCAAGTCGAGTCGACCGAGCGCCAAAAATAGAAAAGCGGCTATTTTAAGAGGTCGCAAGCTTTTGGAGGAGAATAGAAGGACGGGTGGTGCGTTTTGGGGGGATTCACCATTCTCTCTTCTGCGAGTGCGAGTGCGAGTGCGAGTGAGAGTGCGAGTGCGAGTGCGAGTGAGACGCTGCATGCAAGCGAATTGAAGCTCGGGGGTGGTCGGGAGGTTCGAGCTCCGTACAACGGACTGCGCCCATATATATATTCAATTGCTCCTCTGTTGTATCAAACACTATCAATACAAAGATTTCTTCCTCTATTTTGCTGTCTATCTCTATTATTTGGTTCCCGTGACAATTGGTATCAGAGCAAGCGGTTGATTCTGGACATGGACGGATACGAGAAGAAGATAAAGGAGAAAGAATACCTGATTCGATGACAACGAGAGGATCTGGAAATTTCAAATCGGGAGCGTGCTGAGGCTCTGCGAGGCAAAGCAACACGAGACCCTGATATCTATGTGGAAATTAGTGGTGAGCAGGAAGACGGAAACCATGCTATTCCACCAGGAAACAATAATCAACGAGTGGGCGCTGGGGCACCGGGCGGTGGAGATGGTGGTGATGATGGAGATGATGATGATGGGAACGGTGGTGATGGACGTCGCGGTCATCCACACGAAAGAGAGCGGAATGACGGCGAAGCGGAAACTAAGGAAAGGAGAGGATGAAGAAGGGAACGTGATGAAGAAGATGCAGATGAAGATTCCGAAAGGGCAGCTTTGCAGCAAGTCTTCAAGAAGGCAAAGATTAACGAGTTTAATGGCATCGAGAAAACTGGTGAAGATCTCGAAGCATGGATTGAAGAGTTAGAAGATTATTTTGCATTGAAGAAGTTCTCTGAAGAGGCAAAAGCAAAGGTTGCAGTTGTTCATCTTCGACAAACCGCAAAGCTGTGGTGGAAAGCATACCTTAAACAGCGAACAAAGGTTACTCCAATCACTTGGGAGGAATTTAAAATGCAAGCGTATAAAAGGTACTGTTCTCCACACTATGAGATGGATAAAAAGATGGAGTTTTACAAGTTTCAGCAGCAACCTGAGGATGAGCCAAGTCTTACTGTACATGAGTATAAGGAGAAGTTTTTGCGACTTCACAAGTATGCACCGGAAGTAGAAGGAGAGGCGTTGACAAACAAATTTATCGAAGGACTGCGTAAAGATCTGTATTATCAAGTAAAGGGTGCAGGGGCTACCGATTTTCTGGATGCTATTGCGAAGGCCGAAAATTATGAGAAGAAGGTGAAGTATGAGAGCCGCAACCCTACTCCAAGCAGAATTATACCTACCAGGCATAGAATGCAGAATAGGCCTTTTCAGACAAACATTGAGTTTCCCCGAAGGAATTTTACAAATAATCAGAGAAGACCACCCAATAATTTTTCAAATCAGAATCAGAATTTCAATCGAAATCAGAGTACAAATCAGAATGCTGTAACCAACCGCAATCAAAATTTGGGACAGAATACTGTAAACAACCGCAATCAAAATTTGGGTCAAAATGATGCAAATCAGAATCAAAGAAGACGACAACCGCTGCGGTGGCAACATGATCCTGCTTTTCTAGAACGAGCTAGGAGATTTGGTTATGTTTTCGTTGCGGTGAGCAAGGTCACAAGACGTTCGAATGACCAAATAAGGAGATCGATCAGGCTGTTCTTGCACGAATGGAAGCCAATATGAATGCGATGGACACCACGATTGAGGAAGCGAGCGAGGAAGGTAAGTGCTCTGAAATTCCTATGAAATGCATGACAACGTCTGTCCATCATTTAAGGGCATCCGTTATAAGAATTCGGGGTAAGATAGGAACTGAAATTGTGAATTTTCTCATTGATTCGGGTAGTACGCATTGTTTTATGTCTAACAAGCTTGCGCAGACTTTGAAATTGAATTCTGATTCCCAGATTAGGAGACCTGTAGAATTGGCCAATGGGAAGAAACATTATACACAGGGTCATATTCAGAACTTACCTTTTTTGCTGAACAAAGAGAAACATTCGGGAGAATTTTATGTTATTAGCATGGGTGAACGGGATGTAATTTTGGGAATGGATTGGTTGGCTGCGAACCATGCATTGATTGATTGTGAGAGGGGTGAGTTGGTTTTTAAAAACAGAGATGGTCATGCGATTAAATCTGAGGAGAGAAATACTAAATCACTTCTGATTTCTGCCATGAAACTTTTGAGGGGGGTGAGACAAGGGTGTGAGATGTTTCTTGTGTTTGCTAACGAGATTAAAGAGGATTCTGGGAATAAACAGAAAGGGGAAAATCCAGAATTTGTAGAGGATCTCTTAGATGAATTTAAGGATGTGTTCCCGGACGATCTTCCTGGTATGCCTCCGCCTAGAGCGGTAGACCACGCCATAGATCTATATCCAGGAGCAACACCTTATTCAAGGGCTCCATACAGGTTCAATATTGATGAGCTTAAAGAGCTCAAGATACAACTTGATGACCTTTTGAAAAAGGGTTTTATTAAACCTAGTGTATCTCCTTGGGGCAGTCCTGTGCTATTCCAAAAGAAAAAGGATGGTACATATAGGTTATGCATTGACTACAGGGGGTTAAACAAACAGACCATTAAGAACAAATATCCTCTTCCTCACATAGATGAATTGCTTAGCCATTTGAGTGGTGCCACAATATTTTCAAAGGTTGATCTTCGTTCTGGCTACCATCAAATCCGCATTAAGGTCGAGGACATTCCAAAGACTGCTTTTCGTACACGTTATGGGCATTATGAATTTACAGTTCTTGCTTTTGGTTTGACTAATGCACCAGCAACTTTCATGTGCTTAATGAATAATATTTTTCAGCCGTATCTTGATGACTTCATTCTGGTATTCTTGGATGATATTTTTTTGTATTCTAAGAATGAAGAAGATCATGCATTGCACTTAAAGAAAACATTTGAGGTTTTGCGTGAACATAAATTGTATGCCAAAGCAAGTAAGTGTACTTTTGCAAAGGATTAGATTGTGTACTTGGGAAGAGTGATTTCTAAAGAGGGGATTCACATTGACCTTGACAAAGTTAAGACTATTGTGGAGTGGCCAACACCAAAGTCATTAAGGGATGTGAGAAGCTTTATGGGTCTAGCACAATATGAGAGAGCACACATTAAAGATTTCTCTAAGATAGCAAGTCCTTTGACCGAATTGACCAAGAAAGACAAGGGTTTTGTGTGGACTTCTACCTGTGAGACTGCTTTTGAGACCTTGAAGGCTAAAATAGCAGAAAATTGTGTTTTGAAAGTTCCTGAGATGGGCAAACCATTTGTTGTGTCATGTGATGCTAGTGGTGAACAACTAGGGTGTGTTTTGACACAAGAAGGAAGAGTGGTTGCATATGAGTCTAGGAAATTAAGACGACATGAATTGAACTATGCAACACATGATCTAGAATTGCTTGCTGTTGTTCATGCATTGAAACATTGGCGTCATCTTTTGCTTGGTGTCAAATTTGAATTGCGTACTGATCATCAAAGTTTGAAGTATATTTTCACGCAGCCATTGTTAAACAACAGACAAAGAAGATGGATTGAATTGTTGGCTGAGTATGATTTTGACTTGAAGTATTTGTGTGGGAAAGAAAATAAAGTTGCAGATGCATTGAGTCGTAGGCCCATGTGTAATTTGTTGACTGTTGTGCGATCCAATTTGGTTGATGAGATACATGCCGAAGTTGAAAGCGATTCTTTTTACATGCCTATTTTGAAATTCTTGCGTGAGAATATTGGTGAGATGTATGAGAACAGATATCACTTGTATAAGGGAAATCTGTATTATTATGACCGCTTGTGTATTCCTGCAAATTCTGCTTTTAAGAGTCAAATTCTGCATGAATTTCATAACTCACCTTTTTCTGGTCATCCTGGATTGAGTAAGACATATGAAAAGATTAAAAGTTCATTCTTTTGGCCACGTATGAAATTGGATGTTAAGAAGTATGTGCGTGAATGCTTTCAATGTCAACAAGTTAAAATTGAACATAAGAGGATGCCTGGTGACCTTCAACCCTTAGACATTCCTTTACAGAAGTGGGAGTCTATATCCATGGACTTTATTATTAGACTTCCTACTACTCGTGGAGGGTATGACTCGATCTTTGTGGTAGTAGATAGACTCACAAAACAGGCTCACTTCTTTCCCGTGAAAATAACTGATACTGCTTTGACCATTGCACGCTTGTTTGTGAAAGAGATATTTCGTTTGCATGGCATGCCCAAGAGCATAGTGTCGGACAGAGATTCTAAGTTCACTTCACATTTCTGGAGAGCGACTTTTGACTCTATAGGTACCCAGTTACGCATGTCTACTGCTTTTCATCCTCAAACTGATGGGGAAACGGAGAGAGTGAATCGTATTTTAGAAGATATGTTACGAATGTATGTCAATGAAAACCAATCTAATTTGAATGAATATTTGCCTTTGGTTGAATTTGCATACAACAGTTCATATCATTCATCTATTAGGATGACCCCGTTTGAAGCAATGTATGGCTATAACTGTCCCACACCTATAAATTTTCTTAGCTCAAGGAATAAGGTAGAACTGTCACGTGAGATGCTTGAAAAGATGGATAACGAGTTGGCCAAAATCAGGGGGAATATTAGAGAAGCCCAAAAGAGACATAAATTGTATTATGACAAGAAACATCGGGTTGTGGAGTATGAAAATGGGGATATGGTTTTCTTAAAAGTTATTCCCTAGAAGTCTCATTTAATTCTTGGGAAGGATAAGCGATTGTCTCCACGATTTGCTGGGCCATTTAAAATTTTGAAGCGCATTGGTTCATTAGCTTACAAATTGGAATTGCCTTCTCATGTCAAAGTGCATCCTGTATTTCATGTGAGTTTATTGAAACAGTATGTTCCTAACGTGCGCCATGTTTTACAGGACAACTCTAAGTTGAAAGATGACAGAACATTGACAATAGAACCAGATTTAGTGCTAGATGGGCATGTCAAACATTTGAGAAATAGAGACATTGTGGAAGTTTTGGTTAAGTGGCAGAACTATCCAGTAGAGGATGCATCTTGGGTTGATCTTAGTGTTTTGCAAAGCGAATTTCCCTCCTTCCAACTCTGAGGACAGAGTTAATTTTGAAAAGGGGAGATTGTAACAAGACTTGATTTCGAGGTGTTTTAGTAATAAATTTTGTTTTCTAGGAAGTTTTTGTCATTTTAAAGTTAGTCCACTGTGTAGAAGGATGTGTGGATTGTTTTCGTCCGATAAAATTTTTTGATCCGGAAGGCACTTTCTGGGGCATTTTTGAAGGCGTTAACGTGGGATTTTGAAAAAGTGATGTATGAAGCGATTGAAGCCTGCGTTATATGGAACAACTTTGGTTCTTTGAGTCTTTAGAGATTTTGATGTTTTGATGCTCGTTGAAGGCCAAAGATTAAGAAAAAAGTTGGATTTGCTGTTTTTGCATCGTTTTTGTAGAAAATGCTGTTTTGCAGGTTGATTTTCAGCAAATCGGAGCAGGCTATGGAAATTTTCCATCACATAGCCGTCGAAGAGCGCAGCGAGGGCAACAAGATTGTATGAGACGGACTTGGGCTGTTTTGGCTCTGTTTGGGAGTTATGTTCAGTTGAAGAAAACTGAAAAACTAACCTCTACGGATCGCTTCACGATCACGTTTTTTTTTACCTTGTTCTCGCAGGTATATTGGCGCGCAAGTCGAGTCGACCGAGCGCCAAAATTAGAAAAGCGGCTATTTTAAGAGGTCGCAAGCTTTTGGAGGAGAATAGAAGGACGGGTGGTGTGTTTTGGGGGGGTTCACCATTCTCTCTTCTGCGAGTGCGAGTGCGAGTTCGAGTGCGAGTGAGACGCTGCATGCAAGCGAATTGAAGCTCGGGGGTGGTCGGGAAGTTCGAGCTCCGTACAACGGAGTGCGCCCATGTATATATTCAATTGCTCCTCTGTTGTATCAAACACTATCAATACAAAGATTTCTTCCTCTGTTTTGCTGTCTATCTCTATTATTCGATTCCCGTGACAAAGGGTGACTATAGGGGACGTGAAAGATGATCAAAGTTTCTTTTTTCATGATATTTCTATGTACCCTCTTATCCTTGGGCAGTCATACATCATTACTACTCGTATGGAAAAAAAGGTAATGGACAATGGTTCAACTTATGCTAGGATAAGAAGCAGGGATTGGAATCATGCAGTTCGATTCCTTACTATTTGTGTGGACCAAGAAAAGAGCCGTGAAATTCTTAGAGAGCAACGCTTGCCAAAGACAAACAAAGAATTCAAGGACAGTAGGGATTTGGGGGGTTCTGACCATGTACCATTGTAGAGCGGTATTGCAGTGGTACAAGAAGGGAAACGTTCTCCCATGATGTATATGAAAAGGAGATGTTTTCTATAGGCTCTATAGGATTATCAGATTAAGAGCTATTGATTTTACACAGTGTGAGTACTTGAAGAGGGGTGAAAGAAAACATGTAAATATTGTATAGAAAGGTTTGAGAACCAATGGTTTGGTAGAAGACGAGGAATGCATTGCAGGTGTGTGTGATGAGTGTTTTTGTAGATACCATGCAAGACTTGGAGTCTTTAGAGGATTGCAATTTGTGTGTTGGGAATGAGGTTGTGAAAATATGCTCCAAGAAATGTACAAAGTTATTGATGTGCGAGTGAATATTGAGTATAAGTCTGTGGCAAAGAAAGTGAAGCCAGTGGAATTACCTCTACCAACAGACTGCACAAATAAGATGGAACAAGATGCTTTGAAAACTAGTATTTGTGACCCAAGCAAGATTGGGCACAAGTTTATGCACGATTTCTTGAAGGAGCTAAAGGTTGGTTGCAAGGATAGTTTGAAATAAGCGGAAAAGATATGCTTTGAAGACATGCTTGCCAAACATGGAAAGCATTTTACATTTCAACCGCATGAGATAGGGTGTGTTGATCCTTCCATTGTTTCTACTACGGTAATCTTCATTATATCTCATGTACCTTGGAACTTGCAACCTATTCTAGTTCCAAAGAGTCATTTGCCAAAACTCGTTGAGTTGCTTAATAAAAAGTTCAAGATGGGTATTTTGTAGCCTTCGTGTGCTCCATATTGAAACAGATTGTTCACAATTCATAGAAAATTGGGTCTTTGCGGTTTATCTAGTATTTACAACTTGTCAACAAGGTTACAATTAGAATTTTGGGTATAGGATCAATTGTAGATGAGTTTGCTAAGGCATTTTCAAGAAGGGAGATATATTCTATGGGGGATCTCTACTCAGCGTTATCATCATTTCCAACTAGTAATGAAAAAACAAGGACTTGACTACCATGAGGACACCTTTGGGTCTAGTAAGGATGTGCACCTTAGCTCAAAGAGAAAATAATTCAGTTGTACATATGATGAATGGTATGGACAAAGTCCTATATGACTTCATACTTCACACTACAATGCCCTTTCTTGATGATGTGCCAATCAAAGGACAAAATGTAAGTGATATAGATGTGGCTTTGGACTCAAGGGGTGACGCAAGTATGTGGAAAATCATATCAATGGCTATGATAAGATTTTGTCAAGGTTGGAAGAGATGGACCTTACCTTGTCTGGACAAAAATTAGTGTTTGGAGTGAATGAAGTTCTTATTGTAGGACATTGTGTAGTCTATATGGTAGAAGGTCTTCTCCTGCAAAAACTAATGTAATTCAAAGAATGAAAGAGAAATGTATAAATGTGACTGAGCTTTGAAGGTTTTTGTGTGCATATGTCTTTTATGTTATTTGGATTCGCATGTAGCAAAAACCTTTGCATCGTTTTTTGAGAAAGAACAAGAAGTTCCAAATAGAAGAAATGCATACCCATGCCATGAGAAAACTAAAGAAGCTGTTTCACTTTGAGGAAAGTAAACTATGAATGTGAAAGAAATGTGATTGTGACAGTGGATACTAGCCCCACAGGAACTGGATGGGAGATTGGTCAAGATGATGAAGATGGTAAGCGATATCTAGTGAGATTTTAAGCAAAGGTCCTAAGTGCTTGTCAACGCAATTATCTACATGTGAAAATGGAACTATGGGGAGCAATTATAGCCTAGAAATGTGATAAATATTATTTGATAGGTAAAAATGTAATATTGGAGACGGATTGTCTGCCCCTTCTTGGAATGACCACAAACTGCTCAACTCCTGACATTGCTATGTTAAGATGGATTTCCTACATAAAATTATTGAATCTTGAATTTAACAGTATAGTAGGGAAAGATAATTTAGTTGCGGATATGCTTTTTAGAGAAAGATATGAAAATGAAGAAGAAATGGTCATCGAGGGTGATGGTGTAGGCACAAGGTATTCTCGTAGCTCTCATGTAAAGGGTGATCATGGTTTCCTCTCAAATCCACTTGAGTCATTTACAGAGAACCTATATCAAGGAGATTGAGCACTTTGACAAGGCAAGAATGGTGGACTGATCAAGAGCTCAAAAAATAGACAGAAAAGCCTATGGATACTTTTTGAAAGATGGATACTTGTGGAAGCATCCAAAACAAAGAAATGGGATGCCACTGAGGGTTGAATGATGAGGAAATTAAAAGGGACCTTATCCAAAATTTTCAAGAGATTCTTCATGCTGGACAGAGAGGTGTGTGGGCCACCTTTACTAAAATCAAAGAGAGGTATTGGTGGATCAAAGGCATGTATAATGATGCATCTCATTTTGTGTAGTCTTGTGAAATATTTCAAATGTATTCAAATGTATGTCATCGTAATGCTAGCACCCTATAAAACCATTGGCTATGCACTATAAGTGGGTAGTAGATTTGGTTACAATGCCATTGGGTTTATGAAAATGAGTTCTTGCATGAGAATATTTAATTAACCAGGTCAAATGTCATGCCTTCAGAACAAAAAGCACAAAAGGGATATGTAAATTCCTCTTAGACAATGTGATTAGCCATTATGGTTGTGTTGAGAAAGTAAAAATTGACAGGGGTGAGCTGGATGTTCACATAGACAAGGAGTTTTTCTCTACATTGGGCATTAAACTCGCTCTCACTACTACATACAATCCTGAAGGGAATGGTAAACCAAAACTTGCGCATCCTCTTATCATTCAAGCTTTGGATAAGGCTTGAAAGGAAAATTGGGAGAGTGGCCTAGGCTATTACCTCATGCTTTATGGGCTGATCGTACAACTCATAGCTTAATTACTGGTTATATGCCTTTTTGAGTTGATGTATGGTCAAAAACCTATAATGCCAATTGAGGATGTAATTCATACATGGAATGTATTCCCTTGGGAAGATGGAATGAGTAAGGAATACCTTTTTTCTTTGTGCATACAAACATTTAGAAAGAAGGCCTTAGGATACTGAGATTGCAATAGCACAATTGAAATATGTAAGGTTGAAGAATAAGGACAAATTTGATAAAAGGCACATGCTCACACCTAGAGCTATTGAGGAATTTGATTGGGTGTTGGTGTATGACAATAGTCTTGATAACCAAAATTCAATGATAAGAAAGCTTTCAAAGATATGGTTTGGTCCTTATGTGGTTAAACATGGACATGGTAATGCAACTTATACCTTGCATGAGCTGGATGGGACCATAATGAAGATTCCTATAGCAAGGAAAATAATCGAACTGTTCAAAAGAAGAGGCAATACGATCCCTTTATTTCACCAGAAAGTCAGAATCAAGGCTCTGATGAACATGTTATGGATGAAGATGAAGAAAGAGATGACGATGCAGCACTCGACTTCGTTGGAAGTGATGTTGAAATGAATATGTATGCTGACTTAAATGAATACTGAACTTGCAAATGATATGTGTGGCACATGCCAAAGGATGTGCACGTTTAGAAGGGGTGGAAGTCATGCCATGTTACATGCATAATGTAAAACTAAAAAATCTACCTCAGTCTCAATGATTTTGCTATGTGGGACGAAATGCTATATGATGCACATAGTGTGATAAATGCAAAAACAGATGCCACCCCGTTGCAATCGTGTACATACCTTGTCAAGAAGGCGAGGTCTAGCAATTAGTATTGTTGCATGTTTTATCGCATTAAAGCATGCCTACGTTAGTTTATAAATGTAAGAATGTTAAGTGTTTCGAAGTGGCATGCTCGTTTTGCCTAGAAATTTCAATGCGGACGATCTCTGCCAAAAATAAAAGGTTTCATACACGGGCATAAGAGATCATCCAGAGTTCTTGCCAAGCGGTAAAATCAGGTTCAAGATGAAATGTAATGCCAATGAATTTTTCCACAATTCTAGGAATTTTCACCCAACTCGTTTGGGTTTTTTACGGGCCAAAAAGGGCATTTTTGGGCTAAAAATGACAAGAACATGGTAAAAATGACCCAAAATTGGCTCAAAATGCCACTTCATGCATGGTGCCATAACTATGAGAGCTGAAGGAACATTTTAGAACATCAATATCAGCACTTTGAGCTCCTCTGAGAAGGGATACAAAGCCTACACCTATGGGTCTGCTAGTGGAGTCGAGTGCTGTTCGAACCCTATATTTGAGGCTATGAGGCCACCAATTAGGATTTCCCCACTTCAAATACTTGCTTGGGATTTTCTAATGAAGATCTGAATTTTCCACAAAATGGATACGATAAGGAATTGAAGCGTTTGTTTAGGGTTTTATCAGGGCAAAAAAACATTGTAACTCTGCAAGTGGGAGCGAGGCTACACTAAATCATCACACACACAAGAGTTTTGAGTTGATCTTGGAATGTTTTTTTAAGTAAGTCTTTCATGACTTGAGTTTTTTTCTTTTTGAGTGTGTTTTTAGCTTAAAATCTTATAGGAGTTTCTTGATTTTGTTGCAAACTCTCACAGTTAGAGACCCGACGCTTTCCTAGCCGCACTTCGCACTTCTTGACAATGTAACATCATCATCAATGGCATATGAAGCCACCAATCTAACATGTGTCAAAACCTCATCTACACCACACATAGATATCTATTGTTGCCTCATATATTTGAAACAATGGCGTCTAATGTGATATGTGTGACCACAATGCAAACCTCGCATATATCAGCAACTATGAGACCATTGTCTCTTACAAGTCATCATCCATCAACTTTGAAACTCACACATTTTTGCTACCATAAGTGAATGTCCAAGTGAGGGATCAACTTCACCACTACACAATCATAAAAAATACGATCAACACATCAAAATTGATGTCCATATATGCATAAAACAACTCCACAATATTCTATATGTATGCACACAATCTGGGATAAACAACTCAACCGAGCATAAAGTGCATAACCATGAACTCAATTAGTGAGCAGAAAATCTCAAAACACATCCCACAAGAAAACTTCCTGCAAAAATATGAAAATTACTTGTAAAGCCTGTGATTGCGAGAAGTGTGGTAGTTGATGAGAGATAGAATAATATATTGTGGAGATGCAAGAATTTCTCTTGTTCTTTTAGTCCCAAATACTTCGCTTTAAAATAAAATGAATACATGTACATCAAAAGAAGTGTGGTAGTTGATGAGAGATAGAATAATAGATTGTGGAGATGCAAGAATTTCTCTTGTTCTTTTAGTCCCAAACATAAACACCATACGTTGCTGAAAATGTATCTTTCTACTGAGTGCAATATTTATCCTCGTAGCTGGTGTGAAGTAAAAAGGAGAAATTTATGGGCCATTATTTATACTCTATACATAATCTAATTCCTAAAATAGAACAAAGATATATACATCCAAACTATGATCGTACCTAATGAGAGGCAAAATAAAGGGATTTACCGAAGTGTTTATTTTGGCTAACCTAAGAGAACCTAAAATTCTATAAATTACCCGTTGAAATTGAAACTTAGTATTCACAGTTATGTGTACCTTTTGCCTTGCAATGGGAATGAAAGGATCATACAAATTCTTGTGATTCATGCAAACTACTTGACTATTCTAAAGGTTGATCCTACACAAAAACATACACAAGTTGTTACTCAATGGGGGAACCAATTTGAGGCGGGCAATAAAAGAAGAGTGGCCACTAACTACCCTTCTAGGATCCCGTGCTATTCAATTGGGTTTGGGCTGAAAAAAAAACAAACACACACACACAAACCTGCAACCTAAACCTACACAAATCTGGGGCACCACCTAGTTCTGGATACAAACTAGGATGCGTAGAGAGAGAGAGAGAGAGAGAGAGAGAGAGAGAGAGAGAGAGAGAGAGAGAGAGAGAGAGAGAGAGAGAGAGAGAGAGAGAGAGAGAGAGAGAGAGAGCTCAGGCTTCTTTGAAATTTATTGACAATGATGAAGCAAACACATATATACATGTAAGAAAGAGAGAGAGAAGGGAGAAGAGTGTTCTTCTTGCACTAATATCTTCTTACAAATCAGTCATGACCAATCAATGTGAGATCAGCGTTTGTTCAACATATCTTGAGTAAAGTACACCACAACACATCACAAGGCAATCCACCTCAATCACTGTCTTAAGGACAACGGAGTCCTCTCCACCCTGTTGTCCTCTTAGAGCATGTGAGATTTATGGCCAAATCAATAACAACACCAGAAGACAAGCTATCAAGAACTTAAATAAAACACCAAGACACTTACACATCATTGTTTTCCATGACTTCATGCTATAAAAGAGACAAGGTAGCCATTCTTAATCCAATTCCACCTCCTTGACTCAGTAAAATGTTCGGCTTACACTTGTAGGAGAAATATGGGCTTTCTAATCTCAATTAGATGATCACTCTCTCTTAAAATGGCATGGAACTCCCTTGCTAATCACCCATAATACAACAGATGCATGTGCAGAAGCCAATGAGATTTCACTCAGAGCTCCTTCTCAATAGATTGATCTTGGCTTCTAAATCTATAGCATGGCGCTCTTCCTTATGGATTTTTTCCTTTTGTGCTAGCTACACCTTCATTTTATAATATTTTTGAGGGCTAGGGTTACTCCTCTAACCATGGATGGGTTAGATTTTTATCATTTTTTCTATTCTTTTCTTGGAATTATCAAGAAGTTGGCGGGGATAGATGAATAAAAGAGAGAGAAGAGAAATAGAGGTGATAGGACTTTTCATAGTGGGTTAGTGTTAGTAGATTTTAGTAGAGACTATTTTTATGAATTTACAAATGGATCTGGATATTTACAATGGGAGTATCCATGTAGGATACAAATAAGAAAGAAAATTTATTAAGAGGTAGGAAAAGATGGATTTCATACAATGATGATGCTCCAAGTGTCTTGAGTAGGGCCAATCTTGACGCTTGTTCACGGTCCACTAGCTTTGACGGCACGTTTTTAATCCATTATTGGCCTTCCTTGGGAGCCAAGGTAATTGAAGATGAGTACCCAATCACCATGGTGCTGCTCTTTAATAGAAGAAGCTAAATTTTTGTTGTTTTTTAATAGATATGGGTAATTTGGAGGAGAAAAAATGAGACTAGGTGGTTAATTTTGGAATGGAAGTGTGTGTAGGAGGCATGAGTTCACCATGGTTTCTCTTATTCTTCAAGGTTGAGGAGAAGGTGAGTAGGGTGCAGAGAGGAGAGGTGAGAGAGATGGTGATGATGAGTGGAGAAGTTTGTGTGAAAGAGGAAAATGATAAGTGGAAGAGGGAGTGTGGCTGCATGGCATGGGTAGAAGGGCTCCACCAATTAAATCATACCTCACAACCCATAGCTCAAAAAAATATGAAAACATTTGAGCAAAAGTTTAGCTCATGAGCTACAATTCTTGTATTTATCACCTTTTCAAATTTAGAGATCAAGTGGTCTTTAAAAAGTTTGCAAAACCAACTGTCTTTTTCCACTCCACAAAGTCCTTGTGGGGTCCCTCTTTGGATGATTCTTTTCATTGCCTCTAAGAGTGAGCCCTTCATAATGCACGTGTGAGATTGAGGAAACTATCGTACTTGATCCTCCGCCCAACCTCCGTTTATAGGCCTTGCCCCTAGGATCTCGTCCTCGTTGGCAATTGGCCCCTAGCCATGCCCGGTCCGTGACCTCCCTTGGATTTTCCCTTGGAATTACATTACTCCCCCCTTGGAGAAGCGTTTTCGTCCTCAAAAACAAAAGTGGTGATATCTTCATAAGTGACACTAATGTTTTCCATGGTGGAATCCTTCATGGATCCAACTGTTTGCATGATCAAAACATGTGTCAGTAGGAGGTTCAATGAAACCAAGAGTAACATGTTGATTTTCCACATTGTTGTCCCTTTGCAACTGCCTTATGTAACCGGTGCTTATACAACATAGCATGTAGACTCCATGTAGAAATAAATTGAGTATGCTAAACAAGTTATCACAACTAAGATGTACCTGAACGAATACCTCTTTGCACTTTCCATGAAAGTAACTAGGTGACATAACTTATCAGCAAAATATAAGTCCTTGAATTGTTATCATTTGTCGTCAGTAAACAACCCCACCATAACCAGTGTTTAAGGTTGAAAATTTGACTTAATCATGAGGCACAAACCAGCGCAATCAATGCTTACTAATTGCATTGGCTGGTGCTAATGTGCGTACATCGCATATCCTTTAGCACAAGATATACTTTGTAGTCTGCCTATCCCCTTGGATGACTGACATGATTGAGGTGTGTTTCTCCACGGTTTACATATAGCCATCGAGAATGAGCGGAAAATGGGAATCACAATGTTGTACAACATTGCTAAGGAATCAACAATGTATTGAATAACCATCGTGGTTAACTGGAAAAATCCACAAGCACCCAAACCACTCCATGACCTCTATTGGTGATTGGTAGATTCAAAAGTAATCTCATAGAGATACTATACATGGAGTGGAAAATGCTTCATAGCACTAATGCAATGAATATGCATGCCGCTCCAAAGCAGCCTTTGCTAAAACACTAGAGCCCATAACACCTAGTGTGCATGCATTTAACAAAAACGGATCTGCACCAGTATATCCAAGTTCATTATTTCCAATACTTAGGGCGAATGTGATGCTCCTAGAACACATTAAAGAGGATTGTTAATAGTTCTAAAAAGGAACTAAAGACTTTTTGTTGCAATCATTTGCTAGCCTCACTGAATGTTTGAACCATAATAGAAGGTGAAACATTAATCACTTCTAGGTACAAACAATGAAACATTTTCATTAACACCTTATAGCCTTGCTATATGCATAAACAACCACGGGTTAATGTTGTTTAGGAGCACTTGTATCCGACAACTTTTGGCCACGAAAATTGTTCCTTATACGAGGTGCTAAAAACGGTCTAGAAAACACAGTCGACCAGCACCTAGGGAGATTTTTGTGACACATACTAAAATAGTGGGCGCCAATTTCAATCCCAGAGACTCATATTCTCCACATATGGAATATGTCTCATGTAAGGGTGTTTGAAAAAATATCCTTTGAGTACAAGATGTACTTGTGTGTGAAGGTACCTGCAAACACTCTACAATGGGAGTGAGAGGGACCCTCAGTAAACTTGCTCCACATTGGCAATACCGAACTCCTTGAGTTCCTAGACCATGTTGTATCCCATGTGAAAACATGTGCCAAATAAACCCTACAAGTGCATCTATAACTGCATAATGGAGAAACTTATTTTTAGACACTACAACCCAAATTTGTGAGCTCTTACATGATCTTGTCATCTCTCTTAAGAGCAAAAATGGATGAAAACATAGAATGGTATGCATCAGACTTGAAAAGTTAAAAACATATTAAAAAAAGAAACAAAACCAAATCAAATGCGTACCTGGAGGTTAAACATAGAGTTCACTTACCTGTAGGCAAATGCACATACCCAAATTTTTTGCATGCAAAGGCCTACGAAAACTAATTGAGAATCTTAGAAATTCAAGGAGTATTACACATGTAACGGGGGTGTTGCCTTTGCAATCCAAACCCCTTGGGTAATATGAATATAAAAAAACGCCTTTGGTTTCACTTTGCAAGGAAACTGCTCAGCTAGCAGTGGACCCTTCACCTGTGTTCGTGACCCCCCCTTGGGTCCCCCTTGGGTTTTCCCTTAAGACTACGGAAGCTTAAAGTTCTCCACTACCCCGTGGCAGTTGGTGAACTTCTTTTCTTAAAAATGTAAGTGTTGGACGGATACGCCGCGACGGACGTCAGCACAGCGAGAACTCACCTAACATGTAAGGTCAGCTAAGGACGAAGCTCGACCCGCAAGCGTGTGGAAGCAAGCATAAGATGTCAACCTACACTCGACCGACTCCTAACTAATTCTTATAGAGGTCTCTACCAATTGCCTAAGTCACAGCCTTCGAGAGTGCATAAGAGGAAACTTCCTACAACGCTTTCTAGAGCGGAACACCCATCAAAAAATCTCAAAACACCATAGAACTTGAAGGAGACCCTACTTATACCAATACGGCGTTCTCCCTAAGGTCTATGAACCAAAATCCCAACCCAAAACACCTAGTGCAGAAACACGTAGGATGTCAGGCTGAAATCTGCAGGTCTTCGTTTCCAAAATCTAAAGTGCCTAATGTGTAGTTCTACTCAATGTGAACACGTGGATATGTTGCAATGCAAAATCAAACAACGTATACTCACCCAAACACCCGATAAAGCTCGTAGAAGGAGCTCGCCAAACTGGGCCGTACGCGCGCAATGTAGGTATCGGCGCGTAGCTCTCGTCGGGGGCAGCATGCTGCACTTCTCCGCACTCGATTCCAACCACCGGAGCACACGTAGCATCAAGATGAAGCTCACTCTCTCTCTCTCTCTCTCGTACACAATACGCTCACTCACAGACTTCAAAACTTGTTTTTTTAAATGACAAAAGGTTCTTTCATTAAGGTCAAAAAGTGGTATATATACCTTACAATTTCTCAAACCCTAAAGTTCCAAAATCAACCATCTACTCAATCTAACTATCAAAACTGGGATACAATCTGGAAACTTCTGTACGTCCCAATATTTACAAGGTGAAAAATCAGGTTTTCCTCAATGAATGAATAATTACAAAAAATAATAATCCTCCCAGTAGTTAGTGTTGTGGGGTGTGTCTAGCTTCTAACACTCCCTCCCTCCTTGCTTATGTCGTCCCCGACATGGCCATTGATCTGCTTCTTCATCGTATTGTTTCTCGCATCTTTAGCAGAGATTCATATCTTGCGTGCAGGTTCATCATTGTCGGCCCAAAAATGCCAGTGTTTACAGTGAAGAAGCCTCTGTAGAATGCTTCTTCAAAATCCTGATGGTGATAGGATGGTAGAAACATTATTCTTTGATACAACGCATGTATCACCTGCTTGGAAGTCTGACTAGACAGATCATAAGTGCTTTTGTATGTATCTTGGAAGGAAAAGATGTCGGTCATCTATCCTGGCTTGAAAGTCTCGAACACTGCTAAGAGGGTTCTCCATATTTTCCTCATCATAATGCATGTAAGGTCAGGTGAGCCAGTGAACAACTTTATGGCGCCCGTGAGGGTTTTCACCATGTATTGGACACTTATTCTCTCACATGCCTTCAAGCCCGACAGCTTAGGGTAGTTGAGCCAAGTGGGTTGGCTCCTTTGCAATATTTCCCGTGCTTTCCACGTCCTAATCCTTGGTAGAGGACAAAAGATGAGGTTGTCTCTGATATTTTTTGGTGCCTGTACCAAGTGGATTAGGTATTGTGGGTACTTTGTAAGCCAGGCCTTCCTCCACTTTGGGTGAGAATCCACAATGAGCTTGACCCCTTCTGGTGTTGAGGTATCTGCATTGTAAAGGGGTACAGCTGGCTCTTCTCTAATCCACTTGTTTATGGTAGTTGCCTCATATTTCAGCAATGGATATGGGAGAGAGGGTTGAAGCCACTCGCGCCTAAGGTTGCTGGCGTCGATCTTCTGAATAGTCATAGACTTGAAGACCCTCTGCTCCCACTCCAAGGCTTCCTTCGTGGTTACTCTGAGCTCCACCTCTATTGCTTTACGCAATTTCTCTTCCTCTTCTTGTGCTAGATCCTGTGGCTCTTGAGAGGATCCTTCTAGGATTTCCTCTTGCATAGGAGTGTCCACCAGATCAGCCACATTTTCTAGGTCAATGCCCTCATTGGCGGCTGGCCATGTGCTCTCTGGCTCTCCTGCTTGCTGTTCTTTCCAATCCACAATTTGCCTCAAGAGTTTTTGTTTTTCCGTTTCCGCTTCTTCGCCCATATTCACAATGAGGTCATTAAGTTCGGCGTTTATTCTTTCCGCCTCCTCAAGCTTTCTCTTCATGCTTTCTATTTTCTCTTGCAGGGATTTTTGGCCCTCTTCCATTCTCGTTTGCATGACTATAGATCCTTCTGCCATTATCAATCTCTGCTTTTTCTCTAGAGTTAGCTCTTTCTGAAGTTCTTGCATTTGCTCTTCATAGAGTTGACTCTCAGTCGTGATTTGAGTCGAGCTAGTAGCTGTGACTCTAGCAGGTGATGCTCGCAGCCTCTGGATGGTCTCGTCTTTTACTTTGAGTTGGTCCTTGAGCTCAAGGACCTCATCCTGGCTTGCTTCTTGATCTATCTCTGCTCTTTCCTTGGCGTTCCTCATGGCTTCTACTTCTTTAGATTCTTCTGCCAGCAGCTGTAGTGTCAGATTATCTCTTTCCTTCTTTGCATCTAGCAGTGACCTGCTAAGCTGCTGACACTCTTCTTCCACTACTCACATTCTTTTTGTGGCTTCTTGATTGGCTTCCTCCATTGCCTGGCAGCTTTGTAGTGCCCTTGCTAAGCTGGCGTGTAGCTCAGCTTCTCTCCTTTTGCCTTTGGCTTTGTGCTTGCAGAGAATCTACTTCCATTTTGATCTTTTCTTCAGTGGACTTGAGAGCTGTCATCTCTTTCTCTGAAGCCATTGATTGCACTCTCAATCCTGTTAGCTTTGTCATCACCACATCCCAGTAATAGGAGGGCGGGTGCAGGTCCACTGTATCTGTAGCAATTTCCTTCAGTTCTACTAGCTTGATGCCTTGCATCTATGCTTTAGGCCCTGTCCTCGCCAAGTCGAACGCAACTATGGCGGCTTCTTCCTTTGTATATCCTGCAGCTAGAAGGTTCAAAAATGCATAGTAAGAATCATCTAATTCTTTTTATCACTTTGAGGCTTAGCCTCTTCTTTCGGCTTCGGCTCTTGTCTCTGCTCTTGCTCATCTGCTTGTTGTTCTTCTTGTTTGTCCTCAGTCTCCTTATCTTCTGGTTGAGGGATGCTAGGAGGTGGTGAGGGCGGTGGTGATGGCTATGGGCTGGGTTTAGGGCTGGCCGGTAGAGGTGTTGGCTTGCCCTTTAAATCCCTGTATGCTTTAGTTTTTCTTTCTCTTTAGTGGCTCTCTTGCTCATCTAGCAGTTTCTGTCGTATTTGTTGTACTTCTTCCTCTGTGAAAGGGACATGTGGAATATTCTCTCATGCCGCATCAAGAATCTCAAAATTCTTGATATAGTCCTCAAATCTATCCCTTTGCACTATTCTGGACGATCCTGACATAGACTCTAGAGAAGGCTTCCATAGTTCACTTAAATCACCCTTGAGGGCTCTCTCTGCTTGAAAAATCTCCATCAGTCTCTCTAGTCTTGCCGCTTTCTGTGACCTTGTTTCTTTGGCCAGCACTTGAGCAAATTCCTTCTTCCCTTTCTTCTGCTCGGGCTACTCCTCTTGGACTGGCTCTAGCCGTCTTTTCAGTCGTGTAGCCACTTTTGGGTCTCTTTGCGGCTCGTCTTCCTTGTCTTCTTTTAACCTCATCCAATCATTCTGAGACGGGGGGTCAGGCCACCTTTCTTTTGCGTGTAGTGCTCCATAAATCACCTTAGTGATTATTTCTCCTGGCACTATATAGGTTGGATTCTTGTTGCCCATCTTTACTAGGTTGTCATGTATATATGTCACATAGTTGATTATCTTTGGGGTGCCTTTCGTCATTGCCCACGTGAATGTCATGGAAATTGCACCTGGCGGCATTCTGTACTCTTGTGGCCTCTTCATGCACATGTGGAACTACTAGTTGTATAACTGGCTCATGATTGCCACTCTTGGGTTGGCAATATCTTCAAAGGTTAACTTTCCCTTCTTCTCTTTGTACACCTTGACCTCATCCCTTCTTTTTGTTACACTATCCCCCTCGTTGGAGAGGTCTAGTGCATCTGCTACAACCCGATCAGTGACTATTATCTCTGTTTCTGGTCTGCCTTGTAAATCTGTTACTTTGGCCACTCCATCCTCTTTGATGCTTGTCACAAACTCCTAGACTCTTTTGATGTCCACCCCGGCCGGTATTGCTTCAAAGTAGTTGTGGAGATCAATCTTCTCCAAGTAGCCGGCCATCTTGCTTTGTACGAACTCATTGAGTTCTCACGGCAGCATTGGTAGCTCTATAACATTGCCTTCAGTGTCTTTGAACACTCCCTCGTAGATCTTTAGGGCGGTGGACTCTAACAGATCCTCTTTTATTGCTGGGGCTTTAGTCTTCCTTCTGGAATGACGAAGGGCTCCACTTCTTCCAGGTAATCCTTGATGGTCATTCTCTCCTTCTTTGCCGGTGACTTCAAGGCTGCCATAGATCCTGTTGCACTCAGTAGTCCGAAGTTAGCGTTTTTTCCATATTAGCTGCGAAACTGAGTTTTACTTATCCAAATGACTTGAAAATTGAAAATAAAGCTTAAAAGGAACTTGTGAAGCTGTGCATGTGCTCATAGTGCAAATCTGGCCAAAAATGTTCATCTAGACATCCTACGTGTAGGATGTCTTTTTCATCAGAATTGGTTTGGTGGATAGCTTGTAAATGTCATTCAGAAAATGTGCATGATGAAAAATGTTGGAGTCTGTGCCCAAAATTTCCCTTAAGACATACTATGCGTAGGATGTCTCCTGGTGATTTTTTCATGGATGGTGCTCCCAGTGCTTTCCCTTAGCCCCCCTAAGTCCCTTTTGAGCCTAATTTCAACAAAAAAGTCAAATGGATAGAGAATAACTCCCTGTGTGGACTTCAGAGCCTCCAAGCCGTTTTTTGACTTTTGGAGTGCTTTTTGGCGATGAATTTTCCTGATGTTGGTCTCCATAGCTTCCCGATCCCTTGGGGATCCTTGCCGTATGGTTTTTGTCGCCTTTGGCTTCGTCAGAGCTTCATTTGGCAATTTGTCGCTCTAGAAGCACCCGTGGTTGCATTTACATACCTTTGATGATTTGTGGTGGTCTACCACAATAGGACTTGGTTGTTGATGGTCTTGGAAAGCTGCTCGTGAAGTTTGGTGGCAAACGGGCTTGCGGTTTGGCCGCAAGAGCAATTTGACTCTTTGTGTGTCTAATGCCCTCTCTGAAGTTTAGTGCCGCTTCGGGTCACTTTTTGGTCATATAAACTTGTCGAGCATGTCGAGATGCTCCTACCCATGAATTTTGGTAGCATTTGGTCGACGTTTTGCCGATTTCCATTTGGTGGCCTCTTGCGGGTTTCTCGGAATTAGGGTTTTTTCCGATGGTTTCCTACTACCTTTAGACATCCAGGACTGGTCTCCTAGACTAGGGTAAGCTGCCAATGAAGTCTTGTTTCTTTCGGGTTAGCTGTTAGGCCGCTGTCTCTATTTGTAGGTCTCTACCGCCCGCTTTGTGTGTGATCCCTACGCTAGTTTTCGCGACATAATGACAAACATGCGCGAAAAGCTCAAGGTGGTGAGCCTACCTCTCATGTCTGGAGCTCGTCGGGTAGTCATGCGCGTCGTAGAAGCTGCTGGAAGGTCGGTCCGCTCTAGGTGGCAGAAGCTCTCTCCACAAAGTCAATAGTGAGAATGAGCTAAGAGCTAAAAATGGGGTGAAAATTTCTTATAATGAAGGTCCCCGAACCACTTTTTATGAAATTTGACATGTGCTCCTATCTTCTTACGAGATGCGGTTTAGGCTCAAAAATTTCTTGATTTGGACTCTATTTGCTCTGTTTACCAGAAATTTGGCATTTCGGTCAAAACCTGACCAAAACAAGCTTTCCGCTCTAGTCTCATAATTGCACCCCCACTATACCATATGTTTTCCTATAGTCACTGATCATCCCCATATTTTTTGTTTTAAATTATGACCGTTTTTTCCCCGCTTTTTGTATTTTTGAAGTTTTTTTGCTGAAAGTTAGCAAAATTAAAAGGAAAATAACAAATCGAACCCCAAAAATCCGCAAAAATCATAATAATTCACAAACATCACCGTAAAACATTATATATACTCGCATGCAATTTTTATGGCTGGATTTCTCCGTTTTACCAATATTTTGTCCAAAAAATGGCTATTTCTACTTATGTACACACACCTAGGGGCTTGATTTGGTGTTTGGCCCCATATCCCTGTAGATACATGCTGTATAAGGGCATATATACTTGGGTTACTCCATAAAATTTTGCAATCAAACAAAAACCCTTAAAATAGTCGAAAATCATACCCTTTTTTGTTGTTTTTGTTATTGATTCCTCATTTGAGAATGCCTCCCCCCCTCCTAGCCGGAGTCCTCCCGGACGACAAGGTATCACCTCGGAGTATGTACCGTGCATAGGTTGAAAATTTTTTGCTAATGCCTGGCCGATTAATGTGGCCCTACTTTATGCATACTCGGTCAATGCATGGAAAAATTAATGTTGTGCAAGAGAAGGTAATAAGCAAGATGCGTATTGGCATTCGCCGTCGAGGTTTCCTGTTTTCTTTGCAAGCAACAACTGTAACTCTACTGCTCTCTGTTTAATTGTCTTTTTTGCAAACGGCAATTGCTTTGCCGAAACTATTGAGAGAGCCGTAGCTGTTTCTAAGTAGAAAATTGGTTGGGCCGGAATGGCTATGGGCCGTATTGCCTTTGCTTTCCATTGGTATTTTTTTGCTGCCTATTTTTTGTAGATGGTTTGGCACTTTCTTATTTGCCACTGGTTTGTTGTTCATTGGCATCCACATAAGTCGGGTTTTCTTTGTGAAAAGTTGTCTGCCATTTGTTGTTGCTTGTACCGAAGGGAGTTCCTTTTGCTTTTACTTTGGTATCCAAATGGGAGTGACATTTGGGTTATGGCTAAGCATTTTCTTTGGGATCCATATCTGTTTTATTCCTTTGGTTTGTGGTTGAACCATCTTCTTTGTTGGAATTCTGTTGTCGCATTGTTGTTTGTCTGCCATGGCATTTCTATCCTTCCGCATCCATACTTGTTTCCCTTGTTTTGGTAACCTAGATCTATGCATTGTGGCCGCTGACTTCATATGTCTGTAATTAGCATGGTTGGCTTTTACCTGATTGTTGGTCTCGGGTATAATGTTTTTCTTTGATGGAATTTGTGCTTTTGGCTTTGTTTCTAGTGATTGCATGGCTTGCAGCTTAACATTCTGGTATTGCTGAGCAAAGGCTGTCACCTGTTGTTCATGTGCATGCTGAATTATGACTGCCTTTGCTTTCCAATCTATCTACACATTGTACTCTTTTTGGCAAGGCTGCCCCAACATCATTGGGTGTTGTGTGCTTTCATCCGTCACCACATAGAATTTGTCTGGGTAAATATATTGATGTATCTGTACATGCAATATAGTCCATCCCAATGTTTTCAATGGGTGTGATGTGCTACTTTCCAGCACTTGAGGAGTATGATGAAGTTGACCTCTGACTTTGAACTATTGGTATAATCCGTAAGAGATCAAATTTGCTTGAGCTCCCGAATCAAGAAATGCTGTCGATTCAACTTGATTGCTGCCCAATTTGACCGCAATTATTGTCTCCACTGTTTCTTCATCCAACTTCGTCAATCGAACGGCATTGATTCGCAATGGTGGTCCACTTTGTTGTTGTTGTTGCAGAAGTCTTCTTTTTGCAATGCGTTCTTGTGCTTCTGCTTGAGCTTCCTCTCGTACTCTCTGTTTTTCCCTCATTCTTTGTTTTCCTTTATGAATTTGTTGGAGCATCTCCTGTGTGAGTGGTAGATGATATCTCGTCAGTCGACATCCACTAATCCAGTTCGGCATTTCTTCACCTGCTAATGTAGCAAGCTTGACAGCTCCACTTTGTGATAGATCACTAATTACAAATGGTCCCATCCCTCGCTTTTTAAGTTTCTTGGCATGTTGCTTCAAGGTATAAACAAGTACGTAATCACCTGTTTTGAACTCTTTAGTGTGCACATGTTTGTCAAAAATTTCTTTTTGTCTTCTCTTTTTAGCATAGATTGAAGCCATAGCTCGTAAGCGGAGTTCATCTAGCTTTTCAAGATCATCTATTCTTGAAGAGAGCTCATGCCCTGTCCATTCTAAGCTTTTTGCTACTCGTAGAGTTGGAAGTAAAAACTCTATGGGTAGTATAGCATTTAGGACAAACACCATGTTGTATGGTGTTATTTCGATTGATGTTTTGTAAGCTACCCTGTATGCCCACAATGTTGAGTGTAGCTACTGATCCCAATCTGTTCTCGATTCTGACACTATTTTAGTGAGAACCGTGCATAGTGTTTTATTTGTGGCCTCAGCTTGCCCATTGTCCTGTGGATGGTATGGTGTATATTTCTTATGTATGACCATAAATTCCTCTAGCAGATATTCAATCACTTCATTGAGAAAATGTGTCCCACGATCACTGACAATTTCTATTGGTAACCCGTAACGTACAAAAACATTCTCATACAAAAATTGTGCAGTGGTGCGTGCATCAGCTTTTTGTGTTGCCTTGGCTTTGACCCATTTTGTGAGATATTCCGTAGCCACAATGATATATTGGGTATGGGTGCGATATGCAGGGGGTGAGATAGGTCCCACAAAATCAATGCCCCATTTTGCAAATGCTCTTGCTCCCATCATGAGCTGTAATGGCATCTCATCTCTTTTTATTGACACCTTGATGCGTTGACATGCGTCACAACGCTTTACAAACTCTTCAGTATCTATGTAATAGGACTAGTCTTTGAAGTTCTTAAAGTCGAAAAGAATGTAGTAGGGCATATCTTTCGCTAGCACGATTTGAAAGATTGTTGAATAGTCTATTAAATAGAGCTTATACGAATGAGTAATACAATAATACAATAAAGACGGATTTGATAAAGATTAATGAATAACAGATAGTCTGTCTATGAACAGTAAAATTGAGAATTTTATTAATATCAATGTTTTATATTTATGTGTTTTAGCTTAAAATACATGGGTTGGCTTAAAATAAGTTGTAAAAGTAGTGGAGACCCAAAAATAGAGGTTGTATGAGTCGCGACCTAAAAGTTGCGTTTTTAGCCAAACACAGACGTTTTTCGCAATTCTGTTCGCCTTGCCTTCTGGACCAGACCTATTCTCGTCGTTTTGAGTACCTAGATTGCTCTGTTCTGAGTTCGTTTGTAGAAGTTATGATGAAAACAAACAGAGGGCAGCAGCAGTGTAGTATACACAGGGACAGATAGACATACAACATCATACAGCTCTCCCTGCTATCAACCAAGAAGTGGATTGTTTCTTCATGGTAGAGTATTGCAATTGAGATTATGAAGGTACTAAATTATGTTTTTTTACTTTGATTATCATGTTGAATTGGTTGCACGAGTATGTTCTTTTGACTATTTTGTAGGCTATGCAGAAATCAGTTTGTGAAACCGGATCTGTGCAAAGTGTCATGATAAAAATCTAACCTTTACGGATTTCTTAGCGATCACGTTCTTATATTATTCTCGCAGGTATACTTGGTGCAAAAATCGTGTAGGCTCTTCGAGGAAAAGAAGGATAAAAGCACGACGGGTGGTGCGTTTGGGGATCATTCACCGATCTCTTCTTCTGCGAGTGCGAGTGCGAGTGAGAGTGAGAGTGCGAGTGCGAGTGCGAGTGAGACGCTGCATGCAAGCGAACTAAAGCTCGAGGGTGGTCGGGAGGTTCGAGCTCCGTACAACGGAGTGTGCCCATATTCAATTTCTCCTCTATTGTATCAAAAGTCTTCAAAGATTCATCAATACAAAGATCTCTTTCTCTATCTTTTTCTGTCGATCTCTATTATTCGGTTCCCGTGACAATTGGTATCAGAGCAAGCGGTTGATTCTGGACATGGAAGGATACGAGAGGAGGATGAAGGAGCAAGAAGACCTGATTCGGCGGCTATGAGAAGATCTGAAAATTGCAAATTGGGAGCGTGCTGAGGCTCTGCGGGGCAAAGCAGCACGAGAGCTTGATATCTATGTAGACCTTGATGGCCAACATGAAGGTGAAAACCATGCTAATCCACCTGGAAACAATAATCATCGTGGTGGCGCTCGGGTACCGCCAAAAGAAACGATGACGATATGGGAGAAGCGACAACCAAATCATTCTTAACGAAGGCTAAGCTTAAAGAGTTTGATGGCATAAGAAAGATATGCGAAGATTTAGAAGCGTTGATTGAAGAACTCAAAGATTTGGATTATACTTTCAATATCGAGAACACGACCACGAGACTTTCGAATGCTCGAGCAAGGTGACCGATAAGACAATACGTACCAAGATGGCTCAATTGGAGACTTTTGGCGATGCGTACGATAAAGGTAAGTCATCTACCCCTTCTTTGTGATGTTTTATGTCTTTGATATGTCCTTTGAAAGCTTCTGTGAGATCGAATTTATGCGTAGAAGTTGCGATTAAAATTTGAATTTCTTAATTGATTTGGATAGTATTCATTGCTTCTTATCGTCTAAATTGATTGAGAAATTAAACTTGAAATTAAATCGAGAAGTTAAAAGAATTGTGGACTTAACTAGTGGTAATAATAGTTTCACGAAAGAGTTAGTATAAAATTTGTTTTTTTTTCTTTGAAGAGTCGAAATCATAAAGATGATTTCTATAACATAAACATTGATATGCATGATGTTTTCATTGGTATCAATTAGATCATTGAAAATCATGTTTTGATTGATTGTTAAGAAAGAAAAATATATCTTTAATCATTTGATGATGATAAGTCACACTCTTTGTGGAAAGAAAGAGATTCTAAATCTAGTTTTGGCAATGGAATTGATAAGGTGACTTAGAGAGACAAATCCAGAATTTATAGAGGATCTCTTACATGAAGTTAAGGATGTGTTCCGGATGATCTTCCTGGTATACCTCCGCCTAGAGCGGTAGACCATGCCATAGATCTATATCCAGGAGCAACACCTTATTCCAGATCTCCATAATGGTTCAATATTGATGAGCTTAAAGAGCTCAAGATACAACTTGATGATCTTTTGAAAAAGGGTTTCATTAAACCTAGTGTATCTCCTTGGGGTAGTCCTGTGTTATTCCAAAAGAAAAAGGATGGTACATATAGGTTATGCATCGACTATAGGGGATTAAACAAAAAGACCATTAAGAACAAATATCCTCTTCCTCACATAGATGAACTGCTTAGTCATTTGAGTGGTGCCACAATATTTTCAAAGGTTGACCTTCATTCGGGCTACAATCAAATCCGTATCAAGGCCGAGGACATTCCAAAGATTTCTTTTCGTACACGTTATGGACATTATGAATTTAGAGTTCTTGCTTTTGGTTTGACTAATGCACCAACAACTTTGATGTGCTTAATGAATAATATTTTTCACCCGTATCTTGAGGACTTCATTCTGGTATTCTTGGATAATATTTTGTGTATTCTACGAATGAAGAAGATCATGCATTGCACTTAAAGAAAACATTTGAGGTTTTGCGTGAACATAAATTGTATGCCAAAGCAAGTAAGTATTCTTTTGCAAAGGATCAGATTGTGTATTTGGGAAGAGTGATTTCTAAAGAGGGGATTCAAATTGATCTTGATAAAGTTAAGACTATGTTAGTAAGAGATGTAAGAAGCTTTATGGGTCTAGCACAATATGAGAGAGCACACATTAAAGATTTCTCTAAGATAGCAAGTCCTTTGACCGAATTGACCAAGAAAGACAAGGGTTTTGTGTGGACTTCTAGCTGTGAGACTACTTTTGAGACCTTGAAGGCTAAAATAGCGGAATTTGTTTTTTTAAAGTTCCTGAGATGGGCAAACCATTTGTTGTGTCCTCTGACGCTAGTGGTGAACAATGAGGTTGTGTTTTGACACAAGAAGGAAGAGTGGTTGCATATGAGTTTAGGAAATTAAGACGACATGAATTGAACTATGCAACACATGATCTAGAATTGCTTGCTGTTGTTCATGCATTGAAGCATTGGCGTCATCTCTTGCTTGGTGTAAAATTTGAATTGCGTACTGATCATCAAAATTTGAAGTATATTTTCAATCAGCCATTGTTAAATAACAAACAAAGAAGATGGATTGAATTGCTGGCTGAGTATGACTTTGATTTGAAGTATTTGTGTGAAAAAGAAAATAAAGTTGCAAATGCATTGAGTCGTAGGCCCATGTGTAATTTGCTGATTGTTGTGCGATCCAATTTGATTGATGAGATACATACTGAAGTTGAAAATGATTCCTTTTATATGCCTATTTTGAAATTCTTGCGTGAGAATATTGGTGAGATGTATGAGAACAGACATCACTTGTATAAGGGAAATATGTACTATTATGACCGCTTGTGTATTCCTCCAAATTTTGCTTTTAAGAGTCAAATTCTGCATGAGTGTCATAATTCACCTTTTTTCTGGTCATCCTGGATTGAATAAGACATATGAAAATATTAAAACTTCATTCTTTTGGCTGCGTATGAAATTGGATGTTAAGAATTATGTGGGTGAATGCTTTCAATGTCATCAAGTTAAGATTGAACATAAGAGGATGCCTGGTGACCTTCAACCCTTAGACATTCCTTTACAGAAGTGGGCGTGTATAGCCATGGACTTTATCATTAGACTTCCTACTACTCGTGGAGGGTATGATTCGATCTTTCTGGTGGTAATCGCTCTTCGAGGAAAAGAAGGATAAAAGCACGACGGGTGGTGCGTTTGGGGATCAATCACCGATCTCTTCTTCTGCGAGTGCGAGTGCAAGTGAGACGCTACATGCAAGCGAACTAAAGCTCGGGGGTGGTCGGGAGGTTCAAGCTCCGTACAAGGGAGTGTGCCCATATTCAATTGCTCCTCTGTTGTATCAAAAGTCTTCAAAGATTCATCAATACAAAGATCTCTTTCTCTATCTTTTGATGTCGATCTCTATTATTGGGTTCTCGTGACAATCTATGTGCAATGTAGGCCACCAAATTCCTGCAATTAAGACAATTTTTGTTGTCTTATCGGCCGAAAAATGGCCTCCACTTATTCAGCTATGCGCATGTTATAAAATTAGCAGTTATTCGCCTTCACTTGCACAGATTCTAAGTTGATTGTCCTTTCCTCGTTTATAGAGTTGGTTTCCAATTAGCTGAAGTCACGAGCTTCTAGATCTATATCTTTTTTCCGTGCTCTTTTGATGTTCTCAGGTAACGTCCTGGTGGTTAAGAAGTCAATGATATATTGACTCCATGCAGGTGCTATGTTTACCTGAAACAAAGTTGCGTGATTCACTGGTCTTTTGGCACTACATATAGTACAATTGGTAACATACGAATGTGTGTCCGCATACATAGTTGGCCAATAAACCCCTAACTCTTTTAGTGTCCGATTGTGTTTTCACTGTTGAACAATGAAATGCACAATCCTGGACATGTGCCTCTTCAAGGTAGCACTCGCATTCTTCCGGATTTATACATAATCATAGGATTAGGTCCGATCCAAGATGATACAGCCGTCCTGCTATCAACTGGAATTTTTTTTTGTCGAATTGTTTGCTGTTTGGATCTGTATTCCGTATTATCAAACTTACTTCCAAAGGAAAGAATGCTAACAATTTCCTGAGACCATTTGGGTACCATTTCAATATTGAAAAGATACGCATCTGGTATGTCATCATCTACTCCTTCAGGAGCTTCCCCGTTGTGTATCCTTGAAAGATGATCCGCTCGTAGATGGGTTTTACCCTTTTTGACCACCACTGTGAAGTCAAATTCTAGCAATATAATAAACCAGCGTACGATTCTCTCTGTATTGCATGGTTTATTTACCGGATACAAAAGAGCTTGATGATCTGTGAAGAACACAAATTTGTTTGCAAGCAAATAATGCCGAAATTTCTTTACAGCATAAATCATTCTTAACCCTTCCCGCTCGGCGGTTGTGTGGTTCTTCTCTGCATTGTTTAACTGTCGGTTCACATTATAGCAAACCGGAAAATCCATTGTTTCGTCTCCAGGTTGAGCCAGAATACTTCCAATGGCATATGCAAAAGCATCAATGTGAACATGGAATATCTTTTCCCAATCTGGTGCCTTCAGTACAGGTGCTGATATAAGGTTTTCCTTCAGCTTTTGAAATGAGGTTTCACACTCCTCGGTCCACTCAAAATTGACTAGCAAACGATACAGAGGTCGTGCGATAACCGCATACATGTTTATGAATCATTAGGAGAAATATGAACCTTGCATGGACCTTGTAAGGAATCCTAATTTTAAGGGATTAAGGCTAATGGTGTGTAGGGTTAAGGGGAGAAGGGCATTCAAGAAGCTAGTTTTGAGTAGGCTTTTCTAGCCTTTTTTTTAGACACATGTAGGATGTGGACCTAAGAGGTCACCTTCTCTCTCTAGCTTTTTGAAAGTGAAGGGAATAAAGAGGTGTGGCCACATCATCAAAAACGTGGATCACTAAGAGCCAAAATTTGACTTTTTTAAAAAAAAGTTATTTTTACTTATTTTTGACTTAAAACTCCCCCCCAACATATATCCATATCAAAAAAGTATTTTTTGACATTTTTTTAAACTTACAAGCACTAAAAGTCCAATTTTTCAAAATAAAAACTCCCCCAAAAAAAAAAAACCTTTCTTCTCTCTTCCTCCTCCCTCCTTTCTCCCTCTCCTCTCCCTCCCTGCCCCTTCTCTCCTCCTCCTCCCCTCTCTCCCTCTCTCCCACTGTCCCCTTCTCTCCTCCCATGTTCCTCCCTCTCCCTCCCTGCCCCCTTCTCTCCTCCTTCTCCACTCTCTCTCTCTCTCTCCCCCACTACCCCCTTTTCTTCTCCCATGTTCCTCTCTCTCCCTCCCCCCTCGCTCTTTTCATCCTTTGCTTCCTCATGCAACAACTACCATGGTGCTCAAGAACATCACAAATCGTATACATACATATTTGCTTGTTCGCAATGTTTGCATCGAAGGCCGCACGTGAGGGTGAGCAGAGGTCATCCCAGTAACGTCGTAGCATTGGTGAGATGAATGTTGACGATTCTTCAATATCTTGCCAATACCATCACATATTTAAATAAAACACCCCTTTATGCAAGGTAACAATATACTTCTTACTTTTGATTGTGTTCTTCTTATCATAAACTTTGAAGTCTAAGGTGTTGCCTCTACTTGTTTTGTAGTGCTTGGCACAAAGGTTGCTTTTATGCACAAATAGTGAAAGGCTGTAGGTAAGAGAGGCCAAGTGTCACCACTTTTCCTCTAAAACAGTCTTCTTTGTTACATCTTGCGGGTAGGTGCTTCAAATCCATGCTTATTAGGGGTGGTAGTCTCATCCTAATGTATATTTTTATATTGTTTATTCCTAGCTAGATAGAAATACTTGCAAATTTGTAGAACATATACTTAACAAGTGTCTTCATTATATAGCTTGCAAATGTTGAATTCATACATGTTTTTGTTACAAGGTGACCTCTTGCTATGCTAGTTGAGTGGCATTGTTTGCAAGAACGGCTCAAGGAACTGGCATAACATGAAGCTTTTATGGTGGCACAAAGTTCTCCTCAGCGGCAATGTGGCTCCCACTACACCAAAAATCATTATGCTGACATGAAGAGATCCCTAGGAGGACAATGCAAAAACTTTTCATTAGCAGCCACACACTCTTTCCTAACATGAGGGAACTCCTACCAAAGATATTTTTATGTGATAGGTCACCCCAGGAGCATACCATGTCATGGAATGGACGTAAGAACTATGACCACACTACTCCTTGTAAAGTGTTCACAGATGTATGTTTATCAAAGTTAATGAGAAGAAATTTGGACTTTTTTGTTTGTTGATGTGTAAGAGCACTCTAGGTCTACCATATTTTAGATTGTTTGATAAGTTAAATAAAATTTGTAGTCATTTAAAGTGTGAGTTTGTTTTTGTTTGGTAAGATTGTACATGAGAAGACATAATAAAGTATAAGAGATCTTGACGGAATAAGCCTTGATTAGATTCCTACCATGCACTTGTGACACCAGACCTCTCCTTGAACCTTTTGATTTCTATCATTGTGGGAAGTCTAAGGGTGGTCTATTTTCCAATTTTTAGCAATAACTTTTTTTTAAAGGAATTTCTGGTTATTTTAAAGTTTGTACACAGTCTAGGAGTTCATTCTGATTGTTTTCCTTCGGTTTCAATTTTTGATCGAGGGCACTCCTTGGAAGCCACTTTTGAAGGTGTTAGGGTGAGATTTTGAGAAAGTTTTGTATGTAGGAAATGTAGTCCTTAACACAATAAAAAACAATGGTTCTCTGAGTATTTTCAGATTCCATGGTTTTAATGCCCGTTCGAGCCCGTAGATTAAGGAAAAAGTAAGAAATGTCTGTTTTACATCATTTTTTAAGAAATTGCCAACTTGCACGTTGATTTTTGGAAAATCGGAGTAGGATATGATTTTTTTGCATCACACAATAGTCGAAGGGCGCGACGAGATGAACAAATTTATGTGAGACAAGTCCAGACAGATTCAGAGCCAATTGAACACTAGAAGCTCTTGAAAATAGCCTAAAAGTCTTGAATTATGACCATGCATAAAAATAAAGCCTGTACTTGTCATTTTAGGGCCCCAGGGACCCTCAACATGAGGGGCCACAAGGGCGCGCAAATCAGCCATCCAAAAATTTTGGATGGCTGATTTGCGCGCCCTTGTGGCCCCTCATGTTGAGGGTCCCTGGGGCCCTAAAATGACAAGTAGAAGATTTATTTTTTTGCATAGCCATGCGATAGAATTGGGCAAATTGATGTATTCATAGCAAACCCCCCCCCCCCCCCCCCCCCCCCCCCCCCACAATGGCAAATAGCTAAACATTGTATCATGCCATGCATAAAAATAAATCTTGTACTTGTCATTTTAGGGCCCCAGGGACCCTCAACATGAGGGGCCACAAGGGCGCCCAAATCAGTCCCTGGGGCCCTAAAATGACAAGTACATGCTTTTTTTGATGCATAGCCATGAGATAGAATTGGGCAAATTGATGTATTCATAGAAAACTCCCCCCCCCCCACAATGGCAAATAGCTAAACATTGTATCATGCCATGCATAAAAATAAATCTTGTACTTGTCATTTTAGGGCCCCAGGGACCCTCAACATGAGGGGCCACAAGGGCGTGCAAATCAGCCATCCAAAATTTTTTGGATGGCTGATTTGCACGCCCTTGTGGCCCCTCATGTTGAGGGTCCCTGGTGCCCTAAAATGACAAGTACAGGTTTTTTAATGCATAGCCATGAGATAGAATTGGGCAAATTGATGTATTCATAGCAAACTCCCCCCCCCCCCCCCCCCCCCACAATGGAAAATAGCTAAACATTGTATCATGCCATATATAAAAATAAATCTTGTACTTGTCATTTTAGGGTCCCAGGGACCCTCAACATGAGGGGCCACAAGGGCGCACAAATCAGCCATCCAAAATTTGGCCACAAGGGCGCGCAAATCAGCCATCCAAAAATTTTGATGCATAGCCATGAGATAGAGTTGGGCAAATTGATGTATTCATAGCAAACTCCCCCCCCCCCCCACAATGGCAAATAGCTAAACATTGTATCATGCCATGCATTAAAAAAAGCTTGTACTTGTCATTTTAGGGGCCCAAGGACCCTCAACAAGAGGGGCCACAAGGGTGCACAAACTAGCCATCCAAAATGCTTGTACTTGTCATTTTAGGTGCCCAGGGACCCTCAACAAGAGGGGCCACAAGGGCGCGCAAACTGGCCATCCAAAATTTTTGGATGGCCAGTTTGCGCGCCCTTGTGGCCCCTCTTGTTGAGGGTCCCTGGGCCCCTTAAATGCTTGTACTTGTCAGTTTAGGGGCCCACGGACCCTCAACAAGAGGGGCCACAGGGCGCGCAAACTGGCCATCCAAATTTTTGGATGGCCAGTTTGCGCGCCCTTGTGGCCCCTCTTGTTGAGGGTCCCCGGGCCCCTAAAATGACAAGTAAAAGCTTTTTTTAATGCATGTCCGTGAGATAGAACTGGGCAGTTTAATGTGTTCATAGCAACCCCTCCCCCCCCCCAAATGGCAGATACCTAAACCTTGTATCATGCTTATCAACCATTTTTTACTTCCTTGTGTCCATCCCCTGTTCTTTGAAATATCTTGGTCCCTATTTGTGCCTGGATGGGCATTCTACGCGCCATTGTGGTCCCTCTTGTTGAGGGTCTCTGGGGCTTCAAAATGACAAATAGGAGCTTTGTTTTAATGTATTGCCATGAGATAGAGTTGTAGTGTTTGATGTCCGGAGTATTCACTATGTCAAATTTTCCTATATCATGTCCGTTCACCACAATGGATTGAAAGTAGCCCTTATAGGCCTTACCTACACATGTTTCTGTAACTTTACAAGAATATAAATTCCCTTCTGTTGAACACATGTGCTATGTTACATATACTTTAGTGAACTCGCAATGTCAAAGGCCTCACAAATTTTGTGCACTCAGAACATTTAGCACTAGAAATCAACCAAACAAGGAGCCAATTTTTACTTCCTTGTGTTCACCTCGTGTTCTTGGAAATGTTTTGGTTAAGCCATTTCTTTGGTATTTAAAACCACATGTGACCCCTATTGTTATAGTATCCGACCAAAGGTTTCTTGATTAGCAGTTATATAGGTTTGAGTGATACATATCTTCTATGTTAACAATGCATGTATCTATAATTTATGTTTACACTTTCTCTATCCAAATGAGCTACATAGTAAAAATCAAATCCGCAATTCAACAATTAAGTTCACAAGGTGATAGATATTGGTATGATCTTTAACAATACCAAATAAATAGCTACCAATAGCGAATGAATAGGGATATTTAAGAAGGTTTGATACCAAAAACTTATCAACATTACTCAAAAAGGTGAAAACTCAAAGGCTTTATAATATATATGATGAAACAAGAATCAATAATAATTCACCCCTATATATCTACACCTCCATCTCAAGTTGTCATTTCTCTAAGTCAAGCTTGGCATAGGAATAGTATGGAAACAATAACATTTTGGAAAGCAAGAATTTAGCTTTCTCAACTTTTGAAATATTTCTATTGATATATATTCAATATCCCCAAATGAGGACATCTTGAAAAAGGTTATGATCCACTTAATAAGAATAACCATTAGTGATTAAACTGAAATCAAAATATTGCATGAATTTTTTCATGGTGGAATGATTAAGACTTGAAACTTCAAACATCTTACAGACAAATCAGAATATCCAAAAAAATCAACAATATTTCTCAAATCTGTATGAAACTCCAGTAATCTAAATAAAATACTCTCACTCAGTGCGACACCATTTAACAAAAAGAAATATTTATATTGCATTTATAGAGGAATCCAGCCTCATAAAAATAATTACAAATGGAGACAATGTTGTTGCTGTTAGGCTTCTCTTACAAGTATTTGTCTTTCTCATCTAGAGATTCATATACACGAGTATTTGTGTGTCTATGACACTAGGGAAGATAGTAGTACTATAGGGATGGCTTTTCTAAGAGCTCCTAGAGAGTACCTATTGGTTCAAGATTCTACAAAAATCCTACTATTCTTATCAAAATCTTTTAACACGGTAGTGAAAGGTTCCTCACGGAACAAAAATAGGGTGATTTCCATCTCTGCACATGGTTGCTTGCTCATGTCCTCTCAAAATGTAACAAGACTTGATTTCGAGCTGTTTTAGTAATAAATTTTGTTTTCTAGGAAGTTTTTGTCATTTTAAAGTTAGTCCACTGTGTAGAAGGATGTGTGGATTGTTTTCGTCCGATAAAATTTTTTGATCCGGAAGGCACTTTCTGGGGCATTTTTGAAGGCGTTAACGTGGGATTTTGAAAAAGTGATGTATGAAGCGATTGAAGCCTGCGTTATAAGGAACAACTTTGGTTCTTTGATTCTTTAGAGATTTTGATATTTTGATGCTCGTTGAAGGCCAAAGATTAAGAAAAAAGTTGGATTTGCTGTTTTTGCATCGTTTTTGTAGAAAATGCTGTTTTGCAGGTTGATTTTCAGCAAATCGGAGCAGGCTATGGAAATTTTCCATCACATAGCCGTCGAAGAGCGCAGCGAGGGCAACAAGATTGTATGAGACGGACTTGGGCTGTTTTGGCTCCGTTTGGGAGTTATGTTCAGTTGAAGACAGCTGAAACACTAACCTCTACGGATCGCTTCGCGATCACGTTTTTTTTACCTTGTTCTCGCAGGTATATTGGCGCGCAAGTCGAGTCAACCGAGCGCCAAAAATAGAAAAGCGACTATTTTAAGAGGTCTTGCGCTTTTGGAGGAGAATAGAAGGACAAGTGGTGCGTTTTGGGGGGATTCACCATTCTCTCTTCTGCGAGTGCGAGTGCGAGTGAGACGCTGCATGCAAGCGAATTGAAGCTCGGGGGTGGTCGGGAGGTTCGAGCTCCGTACAACGGAGTGCGCCCATATATATATATATATTCAATTGCTCCTCTGTTGTATCAAACACTATCAATACAAAGATTTCTTCCTCTGTTTTGCTGTCTATCTCTGTTATTCGGTTCCTGTGACACAAAACAAGTTGACTCTGTGAGTAAACAACAGATTATGTGAGCACAAAGTTATAAAGTACAAAATGATATCATTCTAATAATCAAATGACAACTATACAAAGAATAAATTATAAGAAAAATCTTTGATGACTCTCCATAGATAACACAACTTACTTACATTGTGAGACTCAATCACATGCTCCAAAACTATAGATGGCGCACCAAAGCCATCAACAAAATAGCACCACCCAATGTTATGAGGTGTGAAGCCTAAACATTGAAAGCCATAAAGAGGTTAATTCCCTCCAGCATGATAAACTTAAAGATAGAGATGATCTTAAGCTCTGAATGTAAGCTACAAGGGTAGTTTTCTCACCATTCTATCTTTATGTTGGAGATGAATCCTTGCAATGCCCATGCACTATTCACACCTCCTGTTCTTGTGGTATGGAAGTCATGTGAGTTGATGCTTTTTCCACCTTCGGGAGTAGAGGTTTCCATGTAGTGTGAGTGAATGAAAGTAGAAGGAGGAGAATCTTGTTTCATGTTGTAATGGAGGTGAGAGAAGGGAGAGGAGCTAGCTTGGTGTGGAACTATGTGGTGGGCAAGGGGAAGAGATGGGAAAGAAGCTTTCTTGGTGCTACAGTGGAGATGGGAGAAAGATAGTAGAGAGATAATGTTGGACTATAGGGGGTGCATGTGGTTGTTGCAGCCATGGAGAGCTTGGAAAAGGGTTTGTAGAGAGAGAAAATCACTTTTAGCTATAGAATAGGTTTGGAAAGACTTTGGAGGGTGGAAAATGATGTTTTGAAATTTTTTGAAAAAATATAATTTTTTAGAATTTTTTAGTGCACGTTTTTGACTTTTGGAGGTCAAAAATACTTTTTTGACCATGAAATAGGTTAGGGGACCTTTTAACACTAGGTTGGTAACCTAACAGGACATAAAAGTGTCCTTTCAGGGTTTTGAAAAAAACCTCCAAAACTATAGTAGATCCACTCGTTTTGTAAAATCCTTTCATGAGGTTATAGTTCAAGGCCTACTACACATGGAAAAAATAAGAGACTTGTAAAATTTCTCATCTTTTGGTCACACCAAGCCTCCAAAGTTGATGGACCAATACATTTTCATCAAAACAGTCATTTCTTACGTTTTTTTGTATAAAAATAAGATTAGGGATTTTTGTAGGACTTGAGATAAATTCCCTAGTTAGCTTCAATGGGTTGGTGATCAGAACATATGATTGCTTCTCACTCACTATTTTTTGTTTTGCCAAAAGAAATAGGTACAAAAAAGTTGAATTTTTACCATTCTGCAAACCTATCATCAATGTTTCTATAGCCACACTGAATACAAATAATATATGCATGTTTTCTTAGTTGCCTATTTTCCTTTAGGTTCATAAGGAGCCATGGAGCATGTCAAAAGAATAATACATCTCTTACCAAGGGGAATCTTGGGGACAAAGATGAAGTGCTAAATACAGCAAACATGAAAAAAACTGGGTTCAACATTATGAGTTGTAGAATCCCATAGAAACTATTGAATATCTAGCCAAATTTGATCCTTATGACTAGATATGGTTACTACCTACAAAATGCATATAGTTGTCACAAGAAAGTAGCAATATTGAAAAAGCTATACTTGATATACTAGAATGTTTCGTTTTCTTCTATAATAGAAAAAATTAACCATCGTTGTGTACTATGCAAAATAGGGTATTAGGTGTCCCAAAACTCAAGGAATATTAGCTTTATGTTACAATATGGGACATAGAAAATCAAAACTACATTTGGATATCATGAAAGCCACCAAAAAAATCATAGAAGAGCTAAAATTGGCTAAAAAACAGGATTTGACAATTTTTGTAATTTGGTCATAACTTACATCTTTAACATTTATTTCTCCCTAGAAGCATAGGGACATGTTGAGGACTACTAAAGATAGTTCTCTAGCATTATAGACCTCACAAACATGAATTCTAGAGTGGTATAGTTGCAAAAAGTTGAAAAAAGCCAAAAACAGGACCCGTTTTTTCACACAGTTTAGGTTGTGAAATGTTGTGCAAGGACAAGGTTAAAGATGGAATTGATATTCCAAAAAAATGCCGAGTTTTTTTCAGCTCATGAGACAACTTTCTAGATAGATAGCACCTCAACATCAATTTTGAAACTCTTGACATAATTCAAGGAAAATGGTCACTTAACAGGACATAAAAGTGTCCCAGGACATAAAAGTGTCCCATTACCAACCTAGTGTTAAGGAGGGAAAACTTGAAATTTTAAATTTTTTTAAATTTTGAAATTTTTAGTGTATTTTTAAATCCGGGCCAAAAAGTGGGGGAAAAAAGGTCAAAGTGGTCCCCCCCCCCCCCCCCCCCTCCCTTACCTTCTCACTAGGTAAGAGGCCATTAAGAGGTGTAAGGCTACCTTGTCCCCCTACTTTTTTGAGGGTATAGAGTGTGTCCACCACCCTCTTCCTATTGGCTGGCCTCTAATTAACCTTAATCCCAAAGGGCCCCTAGAGGGTTCATATTTTTCCTAATGATCTTCGATAATATCGCCAGTGTCCCATGAAGGATTGCACTTGTTTCGCATTAGTAGGCCTGGGTAGGTCTACAATGACTTTGACTTTGTCTAGGTCTATGGTTATGCCATTTGTTGAGACAATGTGTCCTAAGATGCGGCCTTGCTTAACCATGAATACACACTTTTCAGGGTTAAGACATATTCGATATGTCCTGCATTTTTCTTTTGCAAATGGTCAATATGTTCCTCTCATAGAAGAGAGTGTACACAAAGACCATACATGTAAATTTCTAAGAATATTCTTAGGTATTCCTTGATTGCATGCGTCATTAACCTTTGGAAAGTGGCTGGGGCATTAGTTAAGCCAAACGGCATAACTCGATACACATAAATTCCCCATTTTGTGGAAAATGCTGTTTTGTGTTGATGCTCCCTTGCTATTGCTAGTTGGTTGTATCCTGAAAACCCATCCAAAAAGGAATAAGCCCGTTTCCCGGCCACTCGCTCAAGTACATGCTCTGTGATTGGTAAGGGATAATTATCCCTTATGGTGGCTGCATTTACCCTTTTAAGGTTTACACACACTCGCAATTTTCCATTCTTTTTGGGAACTACCATAATGGGTGACACCCAATCTGTATGTTCGATTTCATAGATGAATTCAGCTTCCATCAGTTTATCAATTTCCTCTTTGATTCGTTTAGCAAATGTGTCATTATATGTATAAGGACATTGTTTGCTAGGTTTTGCATCCGATTTCAAAGGAATTGTATATTGGCATATCGATGGATCAACTCCTTTGAGGTCTTTATAGGACCAAGCAAATACATCTTTATACTTCTTGAGAAGTTGGGTTAGTTGTTCTTCCTCTTTAGGATCTAAATCGTTAGCTATATAGACCGGTTGAGACTTTTCACCTGGTTCTGCGAGGTTTATTTTTTTTGCATTTTCAGGCCCATCGTAAGATTCTTGGTTGGTTCTTTCCGTGACTGGTGGTGTCATGATGATTTTTCTGTCCTGGATAGTAAATTTCTGATAGTGTTATGGTACATTCATGTTCCCCTTTTCTGACTCCCCTTTACCATCACTATCTTCTTCAGTAGTCCATATCTCACGCAAAGACCGTTTCAGTTCTTGGTATTTCTGTTTACGCTCCAATTTGGTCCACTCTTGGTTTTTTGTTGTTTGGTTTTTTGTTGTTTGGTTTTTTGATTTTTGAGATTTTTGTGATTTTGTTTCTGTTTTAGCTTTTTGTACCTGTTTTATTTCCTCTTGCGTTCTTTCTTTTCGATCTTTTGAGAATCCTCCTGATATTTGATCTTTTACACAATCCTCTGCTTTTACAAGCATCAAATAGTGAGTTTTACCTTTTATCTTGGGCATCAGGTTCTCTCTCGCTTTGTTTCCTGATCGTTTACTCCTATAGCGTTCCTGGCGTCTAGGGTGTTGATTAGCAAAATCATAAAACTTGATATTCTCGGTTTCATTTCCAGGCTCACTTGAGGAGTCTGAACACTCATTATCTGCATCATCATTTACTTCCAAATGTTCAGAGGAGTTGTAAAACTCTTCTTGTTCTGGTGGTTCTACTGTCTCTTTTTCTCCTAGTGTATTTTAGTTGTTGTCTCGGCATGTCTGAGGTATATGTGGTCATAACCCCAATCTTGGACCATCTTCAATTGTCGCATGAATGGTCGTCCCAAGATGATCTCATACTTGTTATTTTTGTCAAAATCGACTATTGCAAATATATGCTCATACTCGATTCCGCACGAAGCGACAATCACTTTTTCTAAGAGTCCTAGAGGCTTCTCCATGAACCCATCTGCCAATTGCAGTCTCATTCTGGTAGCCCTCAAAGTTGGTTTTTCCCATTTTTTCCAGATTTCCTTGGTGGCGATAGCAACTCCCGCTCCACTGTCAAGAATAGCTTTGGAAACTACTCCTTGGAATTCTACTGGTAGCGTGGTGTTTCCATCTTCTCCCTTGCAATATTCTCCAACCTTATTCAATGGTACTGGCCTAGTGTTTAGTTGAGGCCTGTCCAACTCTCTAATCCCTTCCTGAAGCCTCAGGGTGGGGTCTTTTACTCCAATTGTTTCTAGGCATTTACCTACTGTGGCCTGTTGGAGCTATATATTGCTCACTCTACTGAACTTGGTCTCACCTATATATTTGTATCTTGTCCTCAATATGAATCAGTCTTTGGGAGCGTATATGGTGTGTCTCTTGTCTCCTCTCTCTCTCTCTCTCTCTCTCTCTCTCTCTCTCTCTCTCTCTCTCTCTCTCTCTCTCTCTCTCTCTCTCTCTCTCTCTCTCTCTCTCTACATCTCAACATGGTATCAGAGCGGTAACGATCACGCGCTGATTCAATTCATGGTGACACAACAGTATGTGTATGCGATTCGCATGTAAGATTCAAAATTGCTACAAATTTTATTTTTGAGCGTTGATTTTTGTTAACTGTGGTTGTTTTGTGTTAAGAAGAATATGATTAGTGTTTTATGTGGCGTTTATTTCTAATCAATCTAATCGTTGATTACGTTTTCTTGTTGATAACACCCTGAACTTCATCTCAATTTTTCTTGCTGTTCTGCTCAAAATTTGGAGAAACGGGAAAAGCGCGATGGAGCGTAATGCAATGGCACTTTTCATCCAAAACTTGTTCGTCTCTTCGAGCTCTTCGATTTGAGTTCTAGGTTTGCGTCAATCGGAGTTCGCAGCAGAAAGTTTTGGCGTTAACTTTTTCGAGAAGATTTATATTTTTGCTATTCGTATTGTGGCCGTCAATCTTGCGTCTCACGCCACTCTATTTTGAGGACTCGTTTATTATTAACGTCTCCTTTACCCTGCCTTTTTTGGGTGACGTCTCTCACATCTTTGGACGTTCCTTGAGCATTCTTCTTACGTTTATCGTTGACAGAACGCAGTACTCATATCTCTCTCATTCTCAATTGCGGCCTTCACCATATATGGTGTGCAGATTCTACGATCTTATCTTATACGTCTTCTCGCAACAAGATATGGCTATGAATATTCTCGTCAACGGCTTTCCTTCTGGCCAGTGTTCTATTCCTCCTTTCCAAGGTCAAGGATTTCCAGGTTGGAAAGCAAAGATGTTGTTAATTCTTGAAGGCGATGAACTCTCCGTTGTTGTTCTTGGAAACCATGTTTGTCCGCCTCGGCCTGTTGATACGGATAATGATAATGTGCTTATCGCTGAAGGACCTGTATTTGAAGATTGGAATGTTGCCTATACGGATTGGCAACGACGTGATAAAGTAGCTCATCGGTATATTCTTTCTGCTCTTACTGATTCCCTTTTGCTTGACATGTATGAGCTGCCTACTTTCCACGACGTATGGAAGTACCTTATTGCAAACTTTCAGAAGAAATCTGTTACAGAAATACTTTATTTGAGAGGGTTGCTTAACAAGTTACAATATGAAGTTGGTACTGCCATGACGGGACATACTGAATCTTTCAAATATATTATTAATCAACTTGCTGCTGCCGGTGATCCTGTTCCACAAAAGCAACTGATTACACTTCTCCTTGATATGGTGAAGGACTCTTCTTATGATAACATTGTTACTATTCTCTCTAATAAAGATGGTCTTGATTTTGACCAAGCTTGTATGTCTTTAATTGAATACTCTCAACGTCAAGTACGTGAGAATGCTGGTCACGATACAGCTATGATTTCACAAGAGGAGACTGAGTCACAACAGGTGGAATGTGCTTTTTATGCTCGAAGGCGTCCATTTCAACGAGGAAACCGCAGAGGTGGCCGTCGCGGTAATATTTTCTCTCGTCTCAAATTTCCTAATAAGCAATGTTCTTACTGCAACAGAAATGGCCATACTGAAGATGATTGTTGGGCACGTCAATATGATGAAGAACACAATATTACCACAAAACAACCACGTTTATCTAGAGACTCTTCTTCTTCTTCTTGTGAATATTGTGGACGATCTGATCATCCCACTCATATTTAATATAAGCATCGATTCGACATAGATCGGAGTAGAGCATATGCTATTGAACATCGAAACAACATTGTACCATAAACAAGCTACGTCCTATGTTCAGCTGCTCCAGAAAGAATACTTCATGTACTTGATGGATCACTTTTTATTGTCGATTCTGGTGCTACAGGAAATATGACATATCAGTCTAAGTGGCTCCATAACTATCATCCATTGCCAGTTCAACGTGTTGTTTATCTTGCTAATGATACTACTTGTCAAGTAAAGGATATTGGAGACTTATATCTTGGTACCTTATCTTCTTCCACTCGAATTTTGCGAGGAGTATTACAAGTACCAGATCTTCAACGTAATCTTCTTTCACTTGCTAGACTTGTTGATCTTGGTCTGTTTGTTGGATTTGATCATACCAAATGCCGAATTGAGAAAGATAGACAGACTATAGCCACTGCTCCTCGAAACTGTAATTTGTTTGAACTCTCTCTCAATGATGCTGTAGCAAATATTGTCACTGCTCCAGGTGATCATGATTGCAAAGTATGGCATCACCGTTTTGTTTTATGCTGATTTCTCAAAACTCCTTGATCTTCAACGTCGTGATCTTGTTCATGGCATGGATCTTAAAGCCCATCCCCATATGGGAATTTGTGAATTTTGTGCTCTTGGGAAACACAATCGTAAACCCTTTCCTCTTTCAAATACAGCTCATTCTCATGACATATTGGATCTTGTTCATACTGATATATGTGGACCTCTACCTTCTTCGAGATCACAATATCGCTACTTCATTAATTTCATTGATGATTTCTCAAGGTATATGACCGTATTTCTACTTAGACAAAAATCTGAAGCCTTATCTGTTTACAAACAATTCCACAAGGCTGCGGAACTTCAAACTGGTCGTCGCCTTAAGAAGCTTCGTAGTGACAATGGAGGCGAATATGTTACTAGAGAGTTTGTGAGTTACTGTGCTGACTGTGGAATTCATCATGAACACACTATTCCATATTCGCCTCAACAGAACGGTGTTGCTGAACGAAAGAATCGCACTATTCTCAATGTTGTAAGATGTATGATGACTCATTCTGGCTTATCTCGTGTTTTCTGGGTTGAAGCTACTTTGACAGCAGCATTTATTTAGAATCATCTTCCTACATCTGCACCCTCTCGTAAGATACCCATCACAGCATGGACAAGTGACATTCATTCTGTATCTCATTTTCGAACCTTTGGATGTATTTCTTATATTCATGTTCCCAAAGAAACACGAACAAAGCTTGATGCTCCTGGTCTTAAAGTTATTTTTATTGGATATTCTGACACTTCCAAAGGCTAAAAATTCTATGACCCTTCCTCCAAGAAATTAATTGTGAATCGTGATGCTACTTTTAACGAACAGCTTATGGGAGGCTCATGGTCCATGGATGATTCTGATGATACTAAATCATTGCTTCAAGATTTTCCATTTCTTTCAGAAGATGAAACTCTTCCTATAGAGCAACTTTCCTCTTCACAACCATCCATTCCAAATGTTGTCAATGATGATATTGATATTTTTGTTGATCTGCCTATTGATTTTGAACATGGCTCATGTCATGTTTATGATGACGATATTGATGATAATGCTTTTTCTACTTCTGAAGATCCCATTACTTATGATGAATCTATCTCTTCACCACAAAAGGATCAATGGCAAGAGTGTAACAAGACTTGATTTCGAGGTGTTTTAGTAATAAATTTTGTTTTCTAGGAAGTTTTTGTCATTTTAAAGTTAGTCCACTGTGTAGAAGGATGTGTGGATTGGTTTCGTCCGATAAAATTTTTTGATCCGGGAAGGCACTTTCTGGGGCATTTTTGAAGGCGTTAACGTGGGATTTTGAAAAAGTGATGTATGAAGCGATTGAAGCCTGCGTTATAAGGAACAACTTTGGTTCTTTGAGTCTTTAGAGATTTTGATGTTTTGATGCTCGTTGAAGGCCAAAGATTAAGAAAAAAGTTGGATTTGCTGTTTTTGCATCGTTTTTGTAGAAAATGTTGTTTTGCAGGTTGATTTTCAGCAAATCGGAGCAGGCTATGGAAATTTTCCCTCACATAGTCGTCGAAGAGCACAGCGAGGGCAACAAGATTGTATGAGACGGACTTGGGTTGTTTTGGCTCCGTTTGGGAGTTATGTTCAGTTGAAGACAGCTGAAAAACTAACCTCTACGGATCGCTTCGCGATCACGTTTTTTTTACCTTGTTCTCGCAGGTATATTGGCGCGCAAGTCGAGTCGACCGAGCGCCAAAAATAGAAAAGCGGCTATTTTAAGAGGTCGCAAGCTTTTGGAGGAGAATAGAAGGACGGGTGGTGCGTTTTGGGGGGATTCACCATTCTCTCTTCTGCGAGTGCGAGTGCGAGTGCGAGTGCGAGTGAGACGCTGCATGCAAGCGAATTGAAGCTCGAGGGTGGTCGGGAGGTTCGAGCTCCGTACAACGGAGTGCGCCTATATATATTTTGCTCCTCTGTTGTATCAAACACTATCAATACAAAGATTTCTTCCTCTGTTTTGCTGTCTATCTCTGTTATTCGGTTCCCGTGACAATTGGTATCAGAGCAAGCGGTTGATTCTGGACATGGACGGATACGAGAAGAAGATAAAGGAGCAAGAATACCTGATTCGACGACTACGAGAGGATCTGGAAATTTCAAATCGGGAGCGTGCTGAGGCTCTGCGAGGCAAAGCAACATGAGACCCTGATATCTATGTGGAAATTAATGGTGAACAGGAAGACGGAAACCATGCTATTCCACCAGGAAACAATAATCAACGAGTGGGGGCTGGGGCACCGGGCGGTGGAGATGGTGGTGATGATGGAGATGATGATGATGGGAACGGTGGTGATGGACGTCGCGGTCGTCCACACGAAAGAGAGCGGAATGACGGCGAAGCGGAAACTAAGGAAAGGAGAGGACGAAGAAGGGAACGTGATGAAGAAGATGCAGATGAAGATTCTGAAAGGGCAGCTTTGCAGCAAGTCTTCAAGAAGGCAAAGATTAACGAGTTTAATGGCATCGAGAAAACTGGTGAAGATCTCGAAGCATGGATTGAAGAGTTAGAAGATTATTTTGCATTGAAGAAGTTCTCTGAAGAGGCAAAAGCAAAGGTTGCAGTTGTTCATCTTCGACAAACCGCAAAGCTTTGGTGGAAAGCATACCTTAAACAGCGAACAAAGGTTACTCCAATCACTTGGGAGGAATTTAAAATGCAAGCGTATAAAAGGTACTGTTCTCCACACTATGAGATGGATAAAAAGATGGAGTTTTACAAGTTTCATCAGCAACCTGAGGACGAGCCAAGTCTTATTGTACATGAGTATAAGGAGAAGTTTTTGTGACTTCACAAGTATGCACCGGAAGTAGAAGGAGAGGCGTTGACAAACAAATTTATCGAAGGACTGCGTAAAGATCTGTATTATCAAGTAAAGGGTGCAGGGGCTACCGATTTTCTGGATGCTATTGCGAAGGCCGAAAATTATGAGAAGAAGGTGAAGTATGAGAGCCGCAACCCTACTCCAAGCAGAATTATACCTACCGGGCATAGAATGCAGAATAGGCCTTTTCAGACAAACACTGAGTTTCCCCGAAGGAATTTTACAAATAATCAGAGAAGACCACCCAATAATTTTTCAAATCAGAATCAGAATTTCAATCAAAATCAGAGTACAAATCAGAATGATGTAACCAACCGCAATCAAAATTTGGGACAGAATACTGTAAACAACCGCAATCAAAATTTGGGTCAAAATGATGCAAATCAGAATCAAAGAAGACGACAACCGCTGCGGTGGCAACATGATCCTGCTTTTCTAGAACGAGCTAGGAGATTTGGGTTATGTTTTCGTTGCGGTGAGCAAGGTCACAAGACGTTCGAATGCCCAAATAAGGAGATCGATCAGGCTGTTCTTGCACGAATGGAAGCCAATATGAATGCGATGGACACCACGATTGAGGAAGCGAGCGAGGAAGGTAAGTGCTCTGAAATTCCTATGAAATGCATGACAACATCTGTCCATCATTTAAGGGCATCCATTATAAGAATTCGGGGTAAGATAGGAACTGAAATTGTAAATTTTCTCATTGATTCGGGTAGTACGCATTGTTTTATGTCTAACAAGCTTGCGCAGACTTTGGAATTGAATTCTGATTCCCAGATTAGGAGACCTGTAGAATTGGCCAATGGGAAGAAACATTATACACAGGGTCATATTCAGAACTTACCTTTTTTGCTGAACAAAGAGAAACATTCGGGAGAATTTTATGTTATTAGCATGGGTGAACGGGATGTAATTTTGGGAATGGATTGGTTGGCTGCGAACCATGCATTGATTGATTGTGAGAGGGGTGAGTTGGTTTTTAAAAACAGAGATGGTCATGCGATTAAAGCTGAGGAGAGAAATACTAAATCACTTCTGATTTCTGCCATGAAACTTTTGAGGGGGGTGAGACAAGGGTGTGAGACGTTTCTTGTGTTTGCTAACGAGATTAAAGAGGATTCTGGGAATAAAAAGAAAGGGAAAAATCCAGAATTTGTAGAGGATCTCTTACATGAATTTAAGGATGTGTTCCCGGACGATCTTCCTGGTATGCCTCCGCCTAGAGCGGTAGACCACGCCATAGATCTATATCCAGGAGCAACACCTTATTCAAGGGCTCCATACAGGTTCAACATTGATGAGCTTAAAGAGCTCAAGATACAACTTGATGACCTTTTGAAAAAGGGTTTTATTAAACCTAGTGTATCTCCTTGGGGCAGTCCTGTGTTATTCCAAAAGAAAAAGGATGGTACATATAGGTTATGCATTGACTACAGGGGGTTAAACAAACAGACCATTAAGAACAAATATCCTCTTCCTCACATAGATGAATTGCTTAGCCATTTGAGTGGTGCCACAATATTTTCAAAGGTTGATCTTCGTTCTGGCTACCATCAAATCCGCATTAAGGTCGAGGACATTCCAAAGACTGCTTTTCGTACACGTTATGGGCATTATGAATTTACAGTTCTTGCTTTTGGTTTGACTAATGCACCAGCAACTTTCATGTGCTTAATGAATAATATTTTTCACCCGTATCTTGATGACTTCATTCGAGTATTCTTGGATGATATTTTTGTGTATTCTAAGAATGAAGAAGATCATGCATTGCACTTAAAGAAAACATTTGAGGTTTTGCGTGAACATAAATTGTATGCCAAAGCAAGTAAGTGTACTTTTGCAAAGGATCAGATTGTGTACTTGGGAAGAGTGATTTCTAAAGAGGGGATTCACATTGACCTTGACAAAGTGAAGACTATTGTGGAGTGGCCAACACCAAAGTCATTAAGGGATGTGAGAAGCTTTATGGGTCTAGCACAATATGAGAGAGTACACATTAAAGATTTCTCTAAGATAGCAAGTCCTTTGACCGAATTGACCAAGAAAGACAAGGGTTTTGTGTGGACTTCTACCTGTGAGACTGCTTTTGAGATCTTGAAGGCTAAAATAGCAGAAAATTGTGTTTTGAAAGTTCCTGAGATGGGCAAACCATTTGTTGTGTCATGTGATGCTAGTGGTGAACAACTAGGGTGTGTTTTGACACAAGAAGGAAGAGTGGTTGCATATGAGTCTAGGAAATAAAGACGACATGAATTGAACTATGCAACACATGATCTAGAATTGCTTGCTGTTGTTCATGCATTGAAACATTGGCGTCATCTTTTGCTTGGTGTCAAATTTGAATTGCGTACTGATCATCAAAGTTTGAAGTATATTTTCACGCAGCCATTGTTAAACAACAGACAAAGGAGATGGATTGAATTGTTGGCTGAGTATGATTTTGACTTGAAGTATTTGTGTGGGAAAGAAAATAAAGTTGCAGATGCATTGAGTCGTAGGTCCATGTGTAATTTGTTGACTGTTGTGCGATCCAATTTGGTTGATGAGATACATGCCGAAGTTGAAAATGATTCTTTTTACATGCCTATTTTGAAATTCTTGCGTGAGAATATTGGTGAGATGTACGAGAACAGATATCACTTGTATAAGGGAAATCTGTATTATTATGACCGCTTGTGTATTCCTGCAAATTCTTCTTTTAAGAGTCAAATTCTGCATGAGTGTCATAATTCACCTTTTTGTGGTCATCCTGGATTAAATAAGACATATGAAAAGATTAAAACCTTATTCTTTTGGCTGCGTATGAAATTGGATGTTAAGAATTATGTGCGTGAATGCTTTCAATGTCAACAAGTTAAAATTGAACATAAGAGGATGCCTGGTGACCTTCAACCCTTAGACATTCCTTTACAGAAGTGGGAGTCTATATCCATGGACTTTATTATTAGACTTCCTACTACTCGTGGAGGGTATGACTCGATCTTTGTGGTAGTAGATAGACTCACAAAACAGGCTCACTTCTTTCCCGTGAAAATAACTGATACTGCTTTGACCATTGCACGCTTGTTTGTGAAAGAGATATTTCGTTTGCATGGCATGCCCAAGAGCATAGTGTCGGACAGAGATTCTAAGTTCACTTCACATTTCTGGAGAGCGACTTTTGACTCTATAGGTACCCAGTTACGCATGTCTAGTGCTTTTCATCCTCAAACAGATGGGGAAACGGAGAGAGTGAATCGTATTTTAGAAGATATGTTACAAATGTATGTCAATGAAAACCAATCTAATTGGAAGGAATATCTGCCTTTGGTGGTTGAATTTGCATATAACAGTTCCTATCATTCATCTATTAGGATGACTCCGTTTGAGGCAATGTATGGCTATAACTATCCTACACCTATGCATTTTCTTAATTCGAAGAATAAGGTAGAACTGTCACGTGAGATGCTTGAGAAAATGGATAGCGAGTTGGCCAAAATCAGGGGGAATATTAGAGAATCTCAAAAGAGACATAAACTATATTATGACAAGAAACATCGTGTTGTGGAGTATGAAACTGGTGATATGGTTTTTTAAAGGTTAATATTCCTGAGAAGTCTCGTTTGATTCTTGGAAATGATAGAAGATTGTCTCCACGATTTGTTGGTCCATTTAAAATTTTGAAGTGCATTGGTTCATTAGGTTACAAATTGGAATTGCCTTCTCATGTTAAAGTGCATCATCTATTCTATGTGAGTTTATTGAAAAAGTATGTTCCTAATGTGCATCATGTTTTAGAGGACAACTCTAAGTTGAAAGATGACGGACCATTGACTGTAGAACCAGACTTAGTACTAGATAGGCGTTTTAAACATCTGAGAAATAGAGACATTGTGGAAGTTTTCGTTAAGTGGCAGAACTATCCAGTAGAGGATGCATCATGGGTTGATCTTAGTGTTTTGCAAAGAGAATTTTCCTCTCTTTAGACCAACTCTGAGGACAGAGTTAATTTTGATAAGGGGAGAATGTAATAGGACTAGTTTTTGAAGTTCTTAAAGTCGAAAAGAATGTAGCAGGGCATATCTTTCGTTAGTACGATTTGAAAGATTGTTGAATAGTCTATTACATAGAGCTTATACGAATGAGTTGAGATATTAAGAGAGAACATATATATATATATTTTTAAATAATACACTAAAGACGGATTTGATAAAGATTAATGAATAACAGATAGTCTGTCTATGAACAGTAAAATTGAGATTTCTATTAATATCAATATTTTATATTTATGTGTTTTAGCTTAAAATGCTTGGGTAGACTTAAAATAAGTGGAAAAAGTAGTGGAGATCCAAAAATAGAGCTTCTATGAGTCGCGACCTAAAAGTTGCGTTTTTAGCCAAACAGAGATGTTTTTCGCAATTCTCTCCACGTTGCCTTGTAGACTAGACCTATTCCCGTCGTTTTGAGTACCTGGATTGCTCTGTTCTGAGTTTGTTTGTAGAAGTTATGATGAAAACAAACAGAAGGCAACAGCAGTGTAGTGTACACAGGGACAGACAGACATACAACATCATACAGTTCTCCCTGCTATCAACCAAGAAGTGGATTGTTTCTTCATGGTAGAGTATGGCAATTGAGATTATGAAGGTATATAATTATTTTTTTTTACTTTGATTATCATGTTGAATTGGTTGCACGAGTATGTTCTTTTGGCTATTTTGTAGGCGATGCAGAAATCAATGTGTGAAACAGGATCTGTGCAAAGTGTCATGATAGAAATCTAACCTTTACGGATCGCTTAGCGATCACGTTCTTATATTATTCTCGCAGGTATACTTGGTACGAAAATCGTGCAGGCTTTTCGAGGAAAAGAAGGATAAAAGCACGACGGGTGGTGTGTTTGGGGATCATTCACCATTCTCTCTTCTGCGAGTGCGAGTGAGAGTGAGAGTGAGAGTGCGAGTGCGAGTGCGAGTGAGACGCTGCATGCAAGCGAACTGAAGCTCGGGGGTGGTCGGGAGGTTCGAGCTCCGTACAACGGAGTGCGCCCATATATTTTTCTCCTCTGTTGTATCAAAACTCTACAAAGATTCATCAATACAAAGATCTCTTTCTCTATCTTTTTCTATCGATCTCTATTATTGGGTTCCCGTGACAATTGGTATCAGAGAAAGCGGTTGATTCTGGACATGGAAGGATACGAGAGGAGGATGAAGGAGCAAGAAGACCTGATTCGGCGACTATGAGAAGATCTGAAAATTGCAAATCGGGAGCGTGCTGAGGCTCTGCAGGGCAAAGCAGCATTAGAGCTTGATATCTATGTAGACCTTGATGGCCAACATGAAGGTGAAAACGATGCTAATCCACCTCGAAACAATAATCATCGTGGCGGCGCTGGGGTACCGCCAAAAGAAACGATGACGATATGGGAGAAGTGACAACCAAATCATTCTTAATGAAGGCTAAGCTTAAAGAGTTTGATGGAATAAGAAAGATATGTGAAGATTTAGAAGCGTGGATTGAAGAACTCATAGATTTGGATTATACTTTCAATATCGAGAATACGACCACGAGACTTTCGAATGCTCGAGCAAGGTGACCGATAAGACAATACGTACCAAGATGGCTCAATTGGAGACTTTTGGCGATGCGTACGATAAAGGTAAGTCATCTACCCCTTCTTTGTGATGTTTTATGTCTTTGATACGTTCTTTGAAAGCTTCTGTGAGATCGAATTTATGCGTAGAAGTTGAGATTAAAATTTGAATTTCTTAATTGATTTGGACAGTATTCATTGCTTCTTATCGTCTAAATTGATTGAGAAATTAAACTTGAAATTAAATCGAGAAGTTAAATGACTTGTGGACTTAACTAGTGGTAATAATAGTTCCACGAAAGAGTTAGTAGAAAATTTGTTTTTTTTTCTTTGAAGAGTCGAAATCATACAGATGATTTCTATAACATAAACATTGATATGCATGATGTTATCATTGGTATCAATTAGATCATTGAAAATCTTGTTTTGATTGATTGTTAAGAAAGAAAAATATATCTTTAATCATTTGATGATGATAAGTCACACTCTTTGTGGAAAGAAAGAGATTCTAAATCTAGTTTTGGCAATGGAATTGATAAGGTGACTTAGATAAGAGTGTGAGACGTTGCTTGTGTTTGCTTGTGTGAGACGTTACTTGTGTTTGCTAATGAGATTAAAGAGAATCTAGGGATAAACATAAAGAGACAAATCGAGAATTTATAGAGGATCTCTTACATGAAGTTAAGGATGTATTCCGGACGATCTTCCTGGTATACCTCCGCCTAGAGCGGTAGACCATGCCATAGATCTATATCCAAGAGCGACACCTTATTCCAGATCTTCATACAGGTTCAATATTGATGAGGTTAAAGAGCTCAAGATACAACTTGATGATCTTTTGAAAAAGGGTTTCATTAAACCTAGTGTATCTCCTTGGGGTAGTCCTATGTTATTCCAAAAGAAAAAGGATGGTACATATAGGTTATGCATCGACTATAGGGGATTAAACAAAAAGACCATTAAGAACAAATATCCTCTTCCTCACATAGATGAACTGCTTAGTAATTTGAGTGGTGCCACAATATTTTCAAAGGTTGACCTTCGTTCTGGCTACCATCAAATCCGTATCAAGGCCGAGGACATTCCAAAGATTTCTTTTTGTACACGTTATGGACATTATGAATTTAGAGTTCTTGCTTTTGGTTTGACTAATGCACCAACAACTTTGATGTGCTTAATGAATAATATTTTTCACCCGTATCTTGAGGACTTCATTCTGGTATTCTTGGATAATATTTTGTGTATTCTACGAATGAAGAAGATCATGCATTGCACTTAAAGAAAATATTTGAGGTTTTGCATGAACATAAATTGTATGCCAAAGCAAGTAAGTATTCTTTTGCAAAGGATCAGATTGTGTATTTGGGAAGAGTGATTTCTAAAGAGGGGATTCACATTGATCTTGTTAAAGTTAAGACTATGTTAGTAAGAGATGTAAGAAGCTTTATGGGTCTAGCACAATATGAGAGAGCACACATTAAAGATTTCTCTAAGATAGCAAGTCTTTTGACCAAATTGACCAAGAAAGACAAGGGTTTTGTGTGGACTTCTAGCTGTGAGACTGCTTTTGAGACCTTGAAGGCTAAAATAGCGGAAAATTATGTTTTAAAAGTTCCTGCGATGGGAAAACTATTTGTTGTGTCCTGTGACTCTAGTGGTTAACAATTAGGTTGTGTTTTAACACAAGAAGGAAGAGTGGTTGCATATGAGTTTAGGAAATTAAGACGACATGAATTGAACTATGCAACACATGATCTAGAATTACTTGCTGTTGTTCATGCATTGAAGCATTGGCGTCATCTCTTGCTTGGTGTAAAATTTGAATTGCGTACTGATCATCAAAACTTGAAGTATATTTTCACTCAGCCATTGTTAAATAACAGACAAAGAAGATGGATTGAATTGTTGGCTGAGTATGACTTTGATTTGAAGTATTTGTGTGAAAAAGAAAATAAAGTTGCAGATGCATTGAGTCGTACGTCCATGGGTAATTTGTTGACTGTTGTGCGATCCAATTTGATTGATGATATGCATGCTGAGGTTGAAAATGATTCTTTTTATATGCCTATTTTGAAATTCTTGCGTGAGAATATTGGTGAGAGGTATGAGAACAGATATCACTTGTATAAGGAAAATCTGTATTATTATGACCGCTTGTGTATTCCTACAAATTTTTCTTTCAAGAGTCAAATTTTGCATGAGTGTCATAATTCTACTTTTTCTGGTCATCCTGGATTGAATAAGACACATGAAAAGATTAAAAGTTCATTCTTTTTCCGCGTATGAAATTGGATGTTAAGAATTATGTGCGTGAATGCTTTCAATGTCAACAAGTTAAGATTGAACATAAGAGGATACTTGGTGACCTTCAACCCTTAGACATTCCTTTACAGAAGTGGGAGTGTATATCCATGGACTTTATCATTAGACTTCCTACTACTCGTGGAGGGTATGATTCGATCTTTCTGGTGGTAGATAGACTCACAACACAAGCTCACTTCTTTCCTGTAAAAATAACTTATACTGCATTGACCATTGCATACTTGTTTATGAAAGAGATATTTCCTTTGCATGGCATGCCCAAGAGCATAGTGTTTGACAGAGATTCTAAGTTCACTTCACATTTTTGGAGAGCGACTTTTGACTCTATAGGTATCCAGTTACGCATGTCTACTGCTTTTCATCCTCAAACAGATGGGGAAACGGAGAGAGTGAATCGTATTCTAGAAGATATGTTACAAATGTATGTCAATGAAAACAAATCTAATTGGAAGGAATATCTGCCTTTGGTGGTTGAATTTGCATATAACAGTTCCTATCATTCATCTATTAGGATGACTCCGTTTGAGGCAATGTATGGCTATAACTATCCTACACCTATTCATTTTCTTAATTCGAAGAATAAGGTAGAACTGTCACGTGAGATGCTTGAGAAAATGGATAGCGAGTTGGCCAAAATCAGGGGGAATATTAGAGAATCTCAAAAGAGACATAAACTGTATTATGACAAGAAACATCGTGTTGTGGAGTATGAAACTGGTGATATGGTTTTCTTAAGGTTATTCCTGAGAAGTTTCGTTTGATTCTTGGAAATGATAGAAGATTGTCTCCAGGATTTGTTGGTCCATTTAAAATTTTGAAGCGCATTGGTTCATTAGGTTACAAATTGGAATTGCCTTCTCATGTTAAAGTGCATCTTGTATTCTATGTGAGTTTATTGAAAAAGTATGTTCCTAATGTGCATCATGTTTTAGAGGACAACTCTAAGTTGAAAGATGACGGACCATTGACTGTAGAACCAGACTTAGTACTAGATAGGCGTTTTAAACATCTGAGAAATAGAGACATTGTGGAAGTTTTAGTTAAGTGGCAGAACTATCCAGTAGAGGATGCATCATGGGTTGATCTTAGTGTTTTGCAAAGAGAATTTTCCTCTCTTTAGACCAACTCTGAGGACAGAGTTAATTTTGATAAGGGGAGAATGTAATAGGACTAGTTTTTGAAGTTCTTAAAATCGAAAAGAATGTAGCAGGGCATATCTTTCGTTAGTACGATTTGAAAGATTGTTGAATAGTCTATTACATAGAGCTTATACGAATGAGTTGAGATATTAAGAGAGAATATATATATATATATTTTTAAATAATACACTAAAGACGGATTTGATAAAGATTAATGAATAACAGATAGTCTGTCTATGAACAGTAAAATTGAGATTTTTATTAATATCAATATTTTATATTTATGTGTTTTAGCTTAAAATGCATGGGTAGACTTAAAATAAGTGGAAAAAGTAGTGGAGATCCAAAAATAGAGCTTCTATGAGTCACGACCTAAAAGCTGCGTTTTTAGCCAAACAGAGATGTTTTTCGCAATTCTGTCCGCGCGGCCTTGTAGACTAGACCTATTCCCGTCGTTTTGAGTACCTGGATTTTTCTGGTCTGAGTTTGTTTGTAAAAGTTATGATGAAAACAAACAGAAGGCAGCAGCAGTGTAGTGTACACAGGGACAGACAGACATACAACATCATACAGTTCTCCCTGCTATCAACCAAGAAGTGGATTGTTTCTTCATGGTAGAGTATGACAATTGAGATTATGAAGGTATATAATTATGTTTTTTTACTTTGATTATCATGCTGAATTGGTTGCACGAGTATGTTCTTTTGGCTATTTTGTAGGCGATGCAGAAATCAATGTGTGAAACAGGATCTGTGCAAAGTGTCATGATAGAAATCTAACCTTTACGGATCGCTTAGCGATCATGTTCTTATATTATTCTCGCAGGTATACTTGGTACGAAAATCGTGCAGGTTTTTCGAGGAAAAGAAGGATAAAAGCACGACGGGTGGTGCGTTTGGGGATCATTCACCATTCTCTCTTCTGCGAGTGCGAGTGCGAGTGCGAGTGCGAGTGAGAGTGAGAGTGAGAGTGCGAGTGCGAGTGCGAGTGAGACGTTGCATGCAAGCGAACTGAAGCTCGGGGGTGGTCGGGAGGTTCGAGCTCCGTACAACGGAGTGCGCCCATATATTTTTCTCCTCTGTTGTATCAAAACTCTACAAAGATTCATCAATACAAAGATCTCTTTCTCTATCTTTTTCTATCGATCTCTATCCTCAGAGTTGGTCTAAAGAGAGGAAAATTCTCTTTGCAAAACACTAAGATCAACCCATGATGCATCCTCTAATGGATAGTTCTGCCACTTAACCAAAACTTCCACAATGTCTGTATTTCTCAGATGTTTAAAACGCCTATCTAGTACTAAGTCTGGTTCTACAGTCAATGATCCGTCATCTTTCAAGTTAGAGTTGTCCTCTAAAACATGATGCACATTAGGAACATACTTTTTCAATAAACTCACATAGAATACATGATGCACTTTAACATGAGAAGGCAATTCCAATTTGTAAGCTAATGAACCAATGCGCTTCAAAGTTTTAAATGGCCCAACAAATCGTGGAGACAATCGCTTATCCTTTCCAGGAATCAAATGAGACTTCTCGGGAACAACCTTTAAGAAAACCATACCCCAGTTTCATACTCCACAACCCGATGTTTCTTGTCATAATACAATTTATGTCTCTTTTGGGCTTCTCTAATATTCCCCCTGATTTTGGCCAACTCGTTATCCATTTTCTCGTGACAATTCTACCTTATTCCTTGAGGTAAGAAAATTTATAGGTGTGGGACAGTTATAGCCATACATTGCTTCAAACGGGGTCATCCTAATAGATGAATGATATGAACTGTTGTATGCAAATTCAACCAAAGGCAAATATTCATTCCAATTAGATGTTATGTTGTATGCAAATTCAACCAAAGGCAAATATTCATTGACATACATTCGTAACATATCTTCTAAAATACGATTCACTCTCTCCGTTTCAATGTAATAGGACTAGTCTTTGAAGTTCTTAAAGTCCAAAAGAATGTAGCAGGGCATATCTTTTGTTAACACGATTTGAAAGATTTTTGAATAGTCTATTAAATAGAGCTTATACGAATGAGTTGAGATATTAAGAGAGAACATATATTCTTTTTTTTAAATAATACACTAAAGACGGATTTGATAAAGATTAATGAATATCAGATAGTCTATCTATGAACAGTAAAATTGAGATTTGTATTAATATCAATGTTTTATATTTATGTGTTTTAGCTTAAAATGCATGGGTAGGCTTAAAATAAGTTGTAAAAGTAGTGGAGATCCAAAAATAGCGGTTTTATGAGTCGCGACCGAAAAGTTGCGTTTTTAGCCAAACAGAGATGTTTTTCGTAATTCTGTTCGCGCTACCTCGTAGACCAGACCTATTCCCGTCGTTTTGAGTACCTGGATTGCTCTGTTCTGAGTTCGTTTGTAAACGTTATGATGAAAACAAACAGAAGGCAGCAGCAGTGTAGTGTACACAAGGACTGACAGACATACAACATCATACAGTTCTCCCTGCTATCACCCAAGAAGTGGATTGTTTCTTCATGGTAGAGTATGGAAATTGAGATTATGAAGGTATATAATTATTTTTTTTACTTTGATTATCATGTTGAATTGGTTGCACGAGTATGTTCTTTTGGCTATTTTGTAGGCGATGCAGAAATCAATGTGTGAAACAGGATCTGTGCAAAGTGTCATGATAGAAATCTAACCTTTACGGATCGCTTAGCGATCACGTTCTTATATTATTCTCGCAGGTATACTTGGTACAAAAATCGTGCAGGCTTTTCGAGGAAAAGAAGGATAAAAGCACGACGGGTGGTGCGTTTGGCGATCATTCACCATTCTCTCTTCTGCGAGTGCGAGTGCGAGTGCGAGTGAGAGTGAGAGTGAGAGTGCGAGTGCGAGTGCGAGTGCGTGTGCGAGTGAGACGTTGAATGCAAGCGAACTGAAGCTCGGGGGTGGTCGGGAGGTTCGAGCTCCGTACAACAGAGTGCGCCCGTATTCAATTGCTTCTCTGTTGTATCAAAAGTCTGCAAAGATTCATCAATACAAAGATCTCTTTCTGTACCTTTTGCTGTCTATCTCTATTATTCGGTTCCCGTGACAATTGGTAATCAGAACAAGCGGTTGATTCTGGACATGGACGGATACGAGAAGAAGATAAAGGAGCAAGAATACCTGATTCGACGACTACGAGAGGATCTGGAAATTTCAAATCGGGAGCGTGCTGAGGCTCTGCGAGGCAAAGCAACACGAGACCCTGATATCTATGTGGAAATTAATGGTGAACAGGAAGACGGAAACCATGCTATTCCACCAGGAAACAATAATCAACGAGTGGGCGCTGGGGCACCGGGCGGTGGAGATGGTGGTGATGATGGAGATGATGATGATGGGAACGGTGGTGATGGACGTCGCGGTCGTCCACACGAAAGAGAGCGGAATGACGGCGAAGCGGAAACTAAGGAAAGGAGAGGACGAAGAAGGGAACGTGATGAAGAAGATGCAGATGAAGATTCTGAAAGGGCAGCTTTGCAGCAAGTCTTCAAGAAGGCAAAGATTAACGAGTTTAATGGCATCGAGAAAACTGGTGAAGATCTCGAAGCATGGATTGAAGAGTTAGAAGATTATTTTGCATTGAAGAAGTTCTCTGAAGAGGCAAAAGCAAAGGTTGCAGTTGTTCATCTTCGACAAACCGCAAAGCTTTGGTGGAAAGCATACCTTAAACAGCGAACAAAGGTTACTCCAATCACTTGGGAGGAATTTAAAATGCAAGCATATAAAAGGTACTGTTCTCCACACTATGAGATGGATAAAAAGATGGAGTTTTACAAGTTTCAGCAGCAACCTGAGGACGAGCCAAGTCTTACTGTACATGAGTATAAGGAGAAGTTTTTGCGACTTCACAAGTATGCACCGGAAGTAGAAGGAGAGGCGTTGACAAACAAATTTATCGAAGGACTGCGTAAAGATCTGTATTATCAAGTAAAGGGTGCAGGGGCTACCGATTTTCTGGATGCTATTGCGAAGGCCGAAAATTATGAGAAGAAGGTGAAGTATGAGAGCCGCAACCCTACTCCAAGCCGAATTATACCTACCGGGCATAGAATGCAGAATAGGCCTTTTCAGACAAACACTGAGTTTCCCCGAAGGAATTTTACAAATAATCAGAGAAGACCACCCAATAATTTTTCAAATCAGAATCAGAATTTCAATCGAAATCAGAGTACAAATCAGAATGCTGTAACCAACCGCAATCAAAATTTGGGACAGAATACTGTAAACAACCGCAATCAAAATTTGGGTCAAAATGATGCAAATCAGAATCAAAGAAGACGACAACCGCTGCGGTGGCAACATGATCCTGCTTTTCTAGAACGAGCAAGGAGATTTGGGTTATGTTTTCGTTGCGGTGAGCAAGGTCACAAGACGTTCGAATGCCCAAATAAGGAGATCGATCAGGCTGTTCTTGCACGAATGGAAGCCAATATGAATGCGATGGACACCACGATTGAGGAAGCGAGCGAGGAAGGACAACTCTAAGTTGAAAGATGACGGAACATTGACAGTAGAACCAGATTTAGTGCTAGATAGGCGTGTCAAACATTTGAGAAATAGAGACATTGTGGAAGTTTTGGTTAAGTGGCAGAACTATCCAGTAGAGGATGCATCTTGGGTTGATCGTAGTGTTTTGCAAAGCGAATTTCCCTCCTACCAGCTCTGAGGATAGAGTTAATTTTGAAAAGGGGAGATTGTAACAAGACTTGATTTCGAGGTGTTTTAGTAATAAATTTTGTTTTCTAGGAAGTTTTTGTCATTTTAAAGTTAGTCCACTGTGTAGAAGGATGTGTGGATTGGTTCGTCCGATAAAATTTTTTGATCCGGGAAGGCACTTTCTGGGGCATTTTTGAAGGCGTTAACGTGGGATTTTGAAAAAGTGATGTATGAACCGATTGAAGCCTGCGTTATAAGGAACAACTTTGGTTCTTTGAGTCTTTAGAGATTTTGATGTTTTGATGCTCGTTGAAGGCCAAAGATTAAGAAAAAAGTTGGATTTGCTGTTTTTGCATCGTTTTTGTAGAAAATGCTGTTTTGCAGGTTGATTTTCAGCAAATCGGAGCAGGCTATGGAAATTTTCCCTCACATAGCCGTCGAAGAGCGCAGCGAGGGCAACAAGATTGTATGAGACGGACTTGGGCTGTTTTGGCTCCGTTTGGGAGTTATGTTCAGTTGAAGACAGCTGAAAAACTAACCTCTACGGATCGCTTCGCGATCACGTTTTTTTTTACCTTGTTCTCGCAGGTATATTGGTGCGCAAGTCGAGTCGACCGAGCGCCAAAAATAGAAAAGCGGCTATTTTAAGAGGTCGCAAGCTTTTGGAGGAGAATAGAAGGACGAGTGGTGCGTTTTGGGGGGATTCACCATTCTCTCTTCTGCGAGTGCGAGTGAGAGTGCGAGTGCGAGTGCGAGTGAGACGCTGCATGCAAGCGAATTGAAGCTCGGGGGTGGTCGGGAGGTTCGAGCTCTCTACAACGGAGTGCGCCCATATATATTTTGCTCCTCTGTTGTATCAAAAGTCTGCAAAGATTCATCAATACAAAGATCTCTTTCTGTACCTTTTGCTGTCTATCTCTATTATTCGATTCCCGTGACAATCAGATAGTGGTTCCCTTTTTCGTCTCGGATCTATCTCCATCATCATAGACTAGGATTATCTCCAATCTTTGAGCTGGTCTCTGTTCGATACAAATGCACTTGCGTCCTCGATAGTCAGAATAGACTAGGACTCCTCTCGAGTTTGCTTGCTCTAAGAAGATCACAATGAGCTTGGAATCATTCAAAGGATTTTGGGAGGTGCTTCCTCCTCGCATAGGTCTATCATAGGTGAAACCTCTTGGCTGTTGACTACCCATCATGAAGAAAGTTTTGTCTGACGAAGTGTCAGTATCACTACCTTCCTCAATAATCGTTGCTAGAGGATCTAGCCTTGCCTGAGTTACACTCTCTTCGGTGGACACTAAGCTTCCTTGGTCACCTGCCACCTTCTGGTCTCTAACAATGTATCTTCCTAATCTTAAATTCATCAAAATTATCAATGCAATTTATCTCAAATCCAACCACTCACCTGAAAAAGGATCAATTTCTGTACGACTTCTTGCTTTGTTTTTGCCGAATATACCGGTACACAAGCGTTTTAATTTCGGCAATCATGTCAAAGCATTTATCTGCTAGAGGTTACCTTAGAATGATTGGTATAATTGGAGAGTTAATCTCAACCACTACTGTATTTTATACACTGCTGATGTTCCGGATTGGGTCTGCTAATCTGAAACTGTACTTCCCTTGGATGTTGGTCAATTTACGCGACTCCTCATGTAGTCTTTGGAGCGCCTTCACCCACGGTGCCTGCTCACTTAGGTGACTTGGCAACAGTTGCTCTATGCACATTCAAATTTTCCTTGCAGATTGCTCTAATAGACATCCTACGCGTAGGATGTCTCCTTTTGTGTTTTGCCTGGATTTTTGCACTGTGGTTTCCCCTTGTTGTGCTGAGCCTACAACTGCTTTTACTTTTGATTTGGACACCCATTAGCTGGTCAATGAGTCAGAAACCTTTTCCGACAGCCTGTTACTGATATTGATTAGTCTAATCAACTCCAATTTGGACCAAAATTGACTAGGAGACTTGCCTTGGGCTATACAACACCTTGCTATGCTCACTGTCAAAGTCTGGCTTCAATTTCATGCTTTAGACATCCTACACGTAGGATGTATTTTCATCAGAATGGCTTCAAACTCAAAGCCCAGGCTCCCCTTGAGCTGCTGATCACTTTGGTGTACTCAAAATTTGGTTTGGAGTCCAAAATCACTCAAAAGACATCGTACGCGTAGGATGTCGTTTTGGCCTGTTTGATCCCAGACTTGTCCCACAGCTTCCCCTTGATGTCAATAACCTAGTGGTATTCTTAGCTTTTGGTTTGGATTTCAAAAGTCCCAAACTTCAGCTGTTCTTGCCTTTTTCAGTTAAAAGTGCTAAAGTCCGCTTTGAACCCGGTTTTCTCACCCAAATGAGGTGAAACCCCTTTCAATCACTCAATTTATCATGCATGACATGCGTATGCAGCCATCTTATGGTTTTGGTCTCAAAATAATGTTTTGGCACTATTTGGGTAGGATGTTCGACAATTTCAGTCTATCTGGCCTTATCCTGTCAAGATATGGCCAAATTTTCACTTTCTAGTTGAAATTAGGGTAAACCCTACCTTTTGAACACACTGGTCAACTCAAAATCCCAAAATTCCTTCCAGATTAGCCTGTAGACATCCTACGCATAGGATGTCTCCTGGCTTGAAATTACTTTTTTTTCTGACAGAAATGCTTCTGATGCTCTGTAGATCTATCAAAAACATGCATAGTAACGTTTGGACTTCAATTAGGCTTTCAAACACACTTTTGCGTCTTCTTGCGTCTTTTACAAACTTGTGATGACTTTACCAAGCAAGTGTACATGCATGAAATGCTCTAGATCTTGAATCATGATGTCCTACTTACTCTACTCCTACTTATCATGTGAAATGGTGATAATGGTGTTTTTGGTTACTTTTTGGCCTCTCCCGACTCTCAAGCTCTCCTCTCACCGCTTCTACCACTCCAACTCCTACTCAAGAACTCGACTACTACCTAAAACTACCTAAGTCTACCTCATCTACCTAAGTCGAAGGATCTAGGCCAGACACACTCTTCCTAGACTCCCTCTAAGACCTAGAGAGTCCTCCACCCTCTGATCCTATGTAAATGTAAAACAAGACTCTGGGAAAGTCACAAATCCCAATCCTCAAGGATTAGTCTCAGTCACCTACCTAAGGTTTTCGTCCCCTGCAGCGGCGCCAATGTGGGACGGATACGTCGCGACAGACGTCAGCACAACGAGAACTCACCTAACATGTAATGGCAGATAAGGACGAAGCTCGACCCACAGGCGCGTGGAAGCAAGCATAAGATGTCAACCTACACTCGACCGAATCCTAACTAATTCTTACAGAGGTCTCTACCAATTGCCGAAGTCAGAGCCTTCAAGAGTGCATAAGAGGAAACTTCCTACAACGCTTTTTAGAGCCGAACACCCATCAAACAATCTCGAAACACCATAGAACTTGAAGGAGACCCTACTAATACCAATAGGTCTCTCTTCCTAAGGTCTATGAACCAAAATCCCAACCCAAAACACCTAGTGCAGAAACACGTAGGATGTCTGGCCAAAAAATGCAGGTCTTCGTTTCCAAAATCTAAAGTGCCTAATGTGTAGTTCTACTCAATGTGAACGCATGGATATGATGCAATGCAAAATAGGAGACCGTATGATCACCCAAACACCCGATGAAGCTCGTAGAAGGAGCTCGCAAAACCAAACCGTACGCTCACAATGAAGGTATCGGCGCGGAGCTCTTGTGAGGGGCAGCACGCTGCACTTCTCCGCACTCGATTCCAACCACCGGAGCACACGTAGCGTCAAGATGAAGCTTACACTCTCTCTCTCGTACACAATACACTCACTCACCGACTTCAAAACTTGTTTTTTAAAATGACAAAAGGCTCTTTCATTAAGGTCAAAAAGTGGTTTATATACCTTACAATTTCTCAAACCCTAAAGTTCCAAAATCAACCATCTACTCAATCTAACTATCAAAACTGGGATACAATTTTGAAACTTCAGTAAGTCCCAATATTTACAAGGTGAAAAATCAGGTTTTCCTCAATGAATGAATAATTACAAAAATAATAATCCTCCGACTAGTTAGTACCGTGGGGTGTGTCCAACTTCTAACAGTAAGTGTGATGGCTCCAAGAATTGACTATCAACACTTTAATAAGTGATGTAGTCATCACGAACTGGGTCTTATCCCAAAATGGTACTCGTACAGACACTCTTAATGCTGTAGATAAAATAGAAGATCCACTCAAGTTGGAATCGTATTCACAACGTGATCTTTTCTAGACTCAAAAATCCATAATCTAGGAGTTTTTCTAACAACCGTGCTGTCTAAATTGCTTGCTTCATCTATACACCATGGTAGAGAGACGCATTTTCTGAGTTTGAGACTTTCAAAAACTCAACTTGATCTTGACACTCAAAGCGTGTGGTGCTAGAATAAAACCCAAAAAATTAGTAAAGGCAAGACGCTTGTTTGCTCATTAAAATCAATGGGTACTCAACTAAATAGATTTTTTAATTCTTGAAAGCAATCATTGATGGATTACAAATATATGGCTCTTAGCCATTCCAAAATATGTGGCTCTTAGCCCTTCAAAAATGGCTCTTAGCACTTCTTGTTACCATATTCACATAGAATAATTTTAGAAAAATCATGCCTAGTTTCACCTTTCCCGCCAAGAATTAGGAAGGAGAGAGAGAGAGAGAGAGAGAGAGAGAGAGAGAGAGAGAGAGAGAGAGAGAGAGAGAGAGAGAGAATGTTGGGCTGAGTAAAATACCTTATTCAAATGTGTTGTATGCCTCTTACATATGATCTAGTGTAGACAATGTCTGTATCTTAGCTTATCATATAAGCGTACAAGAGTGTACTTTTACCACACTCTCGGAGAGAGAGGTACCATAAATCACACCTTGACTCACTTACCATGTAAGTGATTGTGATTGTAACGAGAAGGTGCATATGTATGGGACTTTGCCTATGAATAAACACAAACAGAAAATGTTTTAAAACATCAATAACTGAGCTCGTCCTTGATAGAGTAGCTAGTGCTATAGCGAAAGCGTATGCAATGATGGGTGTTGTACCTCCATCGTACTAGTATGCCATGCATACCAAGGAAAAAAATAGAATAATAAGCCCTTGGCTTCAATGACAATTTCAACCATGTATGCCTTTGGTACACGTGCCTTGCACGAGTACATTAGCATGGATACATCACAATGCACCATTGCATAAACTGTGAGCTTATATCCACATAGTGCCAAAGATGTGTGCCATTATCATTGATATGAAGTACTCTCTGATAATATATTAGCACATAAGAGAATCCGCGCTTCACATGAAGTCCAACAACGCACTTTTCTTTGCACAATAGAGAGATCTTTTCCATAATGAAAAGTAAAACATAGACAAGAACAAACATACCTTGAAATGTACTAACCTTGTCACACACTTGTGGCAAGGTTTCTAGTAGTTCGCTCGAATTCGGCTCATAGTCATACGCAGTCCTTGAGTGAGGTAGCATATGTATTATGTACACCCTCATGCAATGTAAAAATGTGTAAACATATGGGAAAGTTTTTTCCAAATTTCTGTGCTAATATCATATTCAAAACTGTGGAAACTGCGATGCAAATTACACAAGGGAAGCCTTGATTTGCATAAGTACTGATGGACTTCTGGTTCTCATAGAGAACAGATACTCTTGCCAATGTACAATGTCATAACAAAAGAAACTCGACTATGTCGAGCATTCATAGATAATTGACGTTGGGAAAGTGTGCAAAGTATTGAAAAAGCAAGAAAAAACTTGCAAGAGATGTACCTTGTATTTGTAGATGGAGCCTTGCTCCAATGATGTTGTAGAAAACTCATCGGATCATCCTTTGCCAACACTGGTTGGATCCAGCTGTTGTCTGATTGCATTAATGATAGATGACCCGTCTAGGAGCCCTGTCCTAGCAAACTTATTTTACAAATTCTTGAAATTGTAACCAATGGTTGGCCTTGCCAAATACCCGCACCTTACATGCCACATGCCTTGCATGTACTAGCATGCTACAGGCGTTGCTTGCACCCAAGGAGAAAACATTGCATAGGACCAAAAGATTCCAAGCCAAAACTAGGAATTTGGCATCCATAACGGAAGACCCTTGATAGTATATTTTATTTGGCCAGCGACTGTGCTCATAGCCGTTTAAGATCTCACATGCTATGCATGAAAAATTTTCAAGACCTGCCGAACATGATCAAATTGCCCCATGCTGAGGACAAATATCTCCAAAGAGCAAGTTGTCATTCTTGCCATTGCTTGTCTTTTCTTATAATGCAGAGATATCTTCAAGATTCAATGAAGGCATAATTGAAAACATTAAAGCTGGCTTGCTTACCGACTCTTAGAAGTCCACATAGCGTGGTTGGGTGTCTGTTTAGCAATGCGTTTGGCAATTACTTTGACCATCAATTATTTTTACAAGCTTGCATGGCATACCCATGATTATTTGCCTTTAGCATGCCTTGCATGAATTTGACATGGGATTTATGGTTATATGATAGTTGTTCATCTCCTTGAGAAGCTATCATTTGAGTTCAATTCCCCTTTGCATACCAATTTTTTTGAGCCTTAGGTGCTAGTCAACTACGTTTCTGTTGGCGATCGAATCGTGCGACCTTTGCAAGATGCCTTCTTAGCCTTTGCATGCCATGCATGCACTATATCCCCACCCATGGACTTCCTTAGCCCTAGTGTTAGTCTCACTTAGTGGGTGACTCCTGTGGATTTTGTGGGCACGGCCCCTTAAGGTGGGTTAGGGCAAAAAACATTGCATGGCGATGGCGGGCCTGCAGTGGAGAGTGGGAGAAGACAATGGAAAACCACAAGAGCATAAGCCCTTGTGTTAAAAAACCTCCCCCATTGCAGCGCAAACCCATTGAGACTAACTACGAGCAATTCTGTGGAGCTCGACCGCGAGCCTCTGTTCCTTGCAAGCGGGCATTCTCGCATCCATCTCTCTTTGGACCTGTAGGGGAAGTTGATATCGGTCATGGCCCATCCCTGCTCCCGAACATGCCAAGTCATGCAAGCACGTCTATTGAGAGAGAAGAATCCCTCTTCTTGATAGCACCATAGTCTTCTTGGGTGTGAGAAAGAGAAGAGAGAGAGAGAGAGAGAGAAAGAGAGAGAGAGAGAGAGAGAGAGAGAGAGAGAGAGAGAGAGAGAGAGAGAGAGAGAGAGAGAGAGAGAGAGAGAGAGAGAACAAGAGGCCATGCCCCTGTACTTCCCATCCTCCATATCTACCCCCCTCCCCGAGCTCTGATACCAGTGTGATATTGAGGGAACTGCCGTACTTGATCCTTCACCCAACCTCCCTTTATAGACCTTGCCCATAGGATCCCGCCTCCATTGGCAGTGGGCCCCCTGCCTAGTCCATGACCTCCCTTGGGTTTTCCCTTGGAATTACAGCATGCATGCATGCCACATATCCCTATTTTGTGGGTCTATAATTGAAGATATTTTTGAGCTTATGATATAAGTAAATAATACAACTAAGAAAATCAAATATTGAGGGTCTAAAAAAATGTGTACAAGTCAAAATATGAATAATATAGGCATAAAAATATAAAGGGGTCAACTTAAAAATAAGGCTCTCTCATTATGAGGTTACCATAAAAAGATGAATATTTTTGGGGTTTTAATTTATGAGAGTGAAAGAGAATAATTGTAGGAAGGGAAAAATCACAGTAGTGAAAATATATACACACAAATAAATAGTTGTTTATGGATTTGTGTTGGGGTGGAGTTACACCAATGGTGGTAAGTTATAGCCATTTTGGTATTATTATTTGAAATATCTCTATACAACTATTCACAAGTATACAAGTATCTCTATTATTATGTAGAGTAAATGGTAAAAATTAACATACGTAGGCTCGATAAAAATCCACACTTCAACATAGGTATATATACATATTTTCAAAATATTTACATAAAAAACACACTACAATTATACCAAAATTAAAGTTGAAATAATATATACAAACTTGAGTTATTTTTTCTTCATGCATAAAATCATAAATTTCACACACAAGTGCCATACAAAAGTATGGTGGAAGGTCAACGCTACGTCTCCTTAGGAACACTCTAAGAAATGAAATTTGTGCCCCATAGTCTAACTATGTTGTCCAAGTAAACGCATTGTTGTGGAGGTTTGGGTAATAATTACGAACCTTGCAGTATTATTATTGATGTGGAGTCGTGCTTGTCTCGTCTTCAGAACGTCCACTCCTATGATTATACAAGCTTATTGTGGCACACACTATAAGAGTTAAATTAGATTTTGAATAGAAACAGAAATAAATTTTTGAAAATATAATATCACACCCATCACAAAACTTGATATTGTTTACATGTGTATAATAAGAAATATAAATATCTACCTCATTCTTAGTGCTTTTGTTATGTGGGACCAAATGCTACAATGTACATAATGTCATATGTGTGAGAGGTTTCCATGGTTCCAGTTGTGTGCATACCTTAATGGGGAGACGAGGCCCTAAACGCAACACTCTTGCACATTTTCTCAGATAATAAATGCTTAACTTGATTTAGCAATGTACAAATGTCAAGTGTTTTGAAGTGGCACGGTCATCTTGCTTGGAAAGTCTAACCGGTTGATCTCCTCTTAAAATAGTATGTTTCATGTATATCCATAAAGAATGTATCCATAGTGCTTGACATGTGGGTTTCAACATGTAATTTGAGGCCAAGGGAAGTTTCTCACAAATTCAAGATCTTTTCTAGCTTGCTTGGACTAAAAATGGCAATATATTGATAAAGAAAATAAAAAAATAGCCAAAGAAGTATATAGCACAATGCCACATATACAATGGTGGCCATGGTTTCTTGAGGAACTCCAAACCCTGAGAAAACTTTTTCGAGCTTTTTAAAAATCGAGTGACATTTGGATAAATTGGTCTCAACGTAAATTAAGCTTAAAGATGGCGCACAATTTGAGAGAGCAATTCATCCTATGAGAACCATCAAACAATCTCTATGCATTGAGAAAAATTTTAATCCTTTTTTGTAGCAACATCATTCCCACAGACATGATACAAAGCACGTTTGTGAACACACTAATAGTCACTTGGCCACATCCTCATATGCTCTACTATCTTTTCACCTAGAAAACTCTACATAGTTAGGTACACGTTGAAGCATGAGACAAGGGTAAACTAGGCATAGTCATTAGTAATTCCTCATATTCTAGCTAAGAACCTAGAGGGTGGTAGCCATGTTGAAATCATAATCCTAATTTGCAAAAATCTTAAAGTCTTCTATTTGTTGTCAAATTTCAATTCTTCTCAGTACTAAAAATAAATGGTCATCAAAGAGCCCAAAGAAAACCTCTAATGGACTGTACACGTGCACAAAGTTATTTTTTCCTTTCTTATACTATATCATCTTAAAGGAACTCATTTGTAGCCATATCCCAACCCGTTCATCAACCACTTGTTCATGCATCTCACCCCTACCCACTAGTGTTCTTTCCCGTAGAGAAAATTCTTACCTTTTTAAAGCGTAATTATTGTTGCACCCCAAAATAAGCAATATGTACTACAATCTAATCAACGTTTGATTCATCCTGTATCAGCCCTCTAAAATCATGTCTCTCATACCCTTAGTCTAGTTGAGGCACTTTATTGAGTATTTTCCAAACTTCAAACCGAGCATAATTTTTTTTTTCTTTAAGAAATACTCTCTCAATTGAGAGAGTTAGGTATTTTAGATTAAAAAAAAACATCATACAATACTCCATGGCCTTAATGATCCATGGAAGCATGGAATGACAAAAAAGAATTACCACAGAGTATATAAACTTTTAATAATGAACAGAATTAGATGTGGAAATGTATCCACATTTGGGCTTGATTTCCACCAAGTCACATTCTTTTCACTTAAATCCAATCTTGGTTTGAGTAATTAAAAGAATTCGAACATATGTAGCTATTCACCAACCTTATGTGTTTGCCCCTCATCTATCATTATCAAAGGACCGTGTTACTATGTCTAAAAGGATATATATGCACCAACTTTTCTGATCCAATAAACCCTTCCAAACTTTTGTTGTGATAAACATCAACTTCCTAGTGTGCTTCCTTCAAATTTTTGATAGGTACGTTTTAGGGCAATTGATTAACTTGTAGCTTTGAAAATTTAAATGCTCTCGTTAATGAGACCTACCTCTAGCCATCCGCGCCGCCAGCGTGGATGGCTAGAGTCAGGTGTTATATACACGACTTGCGAGAAAAAATTTGCTAGGACAAGCAATGGGCATACATGAATAACTCTCTCCTAGGATGATGATTGATGGTGGCGCAAAAAATTGTGCCCCATACTGATTGCCTTCATGCTATCTGACAAGTGCCTATAGCCATCCACGTTGACGCGGATGGCTACAGACAGTTGTTGAAAGGGATGAATTGAGAGAGGTAACGACTCTCATCCTCAACTAGCTATGCTCAAGCATAGCCATGATAGGGCAATCATGGTGGCTACCCATCCCTTCCGATCATCCTTCCCTTGTGTACGTCCCCAATACTCCAGCGCTAGAGAGAGAGAGAGAGAGAGAGAGAGAGAGAGAGAGAGACATTTCTATCGAGCTTATGTGTAAAGCTACTCAATATATGGCTTCTCTATATAGGGCACACAGGTCCCCTCTATATATACATCATCTCATGTTTGTATTCTACACACTTTGGGGATGTATTTCTGTGTTCTCTCTTTCTCTCTCAACATGGTATCAGAGCAGGACGGGTTTTTTTTTATTTTTCTGTTGATTGAAAATGATTATTCAGAAATTAACATTTTAGAGGCACCAAAATCGATGTGGTCTACAACTTTGCAGAAGAAAGTTAGATCAAATTCTGCACCGATTTTGAGTTATTGTTCGCGGACTACGTACATGCTTGAAAAGAAACTTTTCTTTTTGTTTTTTATTTTCTCTTAATTGAATTTTTTTTTGCAAAAATAGCCCTTCTAGAGCACCATAATCGATGTGGTCTACAACTTTGCAGAAGAAAGTTTTTTGAAATTATGCACCGATTTTGAGTTATCGTTAGTTGACTCCGTGCATGCCTGAAAAGCAATTTCGCTTTTTGTTTTCAATTTTTATCTTGATTGAAATCGATTTTACAGAAACTACCCGCGGGAGGCACCGGAATTGATGTGGTTTAATACTTTGCAAAGGAAAGGTTTTTCAAATTCTACACTGATTTTGAGTTATCGTTCGCGGACTACGTACATGCTTGAAAAGCAACTTCTCTTTTTATTGTTGATTTTTCTCTTAATTGAAAACGATTTTGCAAAAACAGCCCGCATGAGGCACCAAAATCGATGTGGTCTACAAGTTTGCAGAAAAACTTTTTTCAAATTCTGCACCGATTTTGAGTTATCATTCGTGAACTACGTACATGCCTGAAAAGCAACTTCTCTTTTTGTTTTTGATTTTTCTATTGATGTTTTTGAGGCACCAAAATCGATGTGGTCTACAACTTTGCCGAAGAAAGTTTTTTCAAATTCTGCACCGATTATGAGTTATCGTTCGCGGACTGCGTACATGACTAAAAAGCAACTTTGCTTTTTGTTTTTTATTTTTCTCCTAATTGAAAATTATTTTGTAGTAACTAGCCACGAGAGGCATTGGAATCGATGTGGTCTACAACTTTGCAAAAGACATTTTTTTCAAATTCTGCATCAATTTTGAGTTATCGTTCGCAGACTGCGTACATGCCCGAAAAGCAACTTATGTTTTTTGTTTTTTATTTTTCTCCTAATTGAAAATGATTTTGTAGAAACAGCTCGATAGAGGCACCAAAATTAATGTGGTCTATGACTTTGCAGAAGAAATTTTTTCAAATTCAACACTGATTTTGAGTTATCGTTTGCGGGCTGCATACATGCCTCAAAAGCAACTTCTACTTTTTTTTTCTCCTGATTGAAAACAATTTTGTAGAAACTATTGGCTTGAGCCATCGTAATCAATGTGGTCTACAAGTTTGCAGAAGAAACTTTCTCTAAATTCTGCACCAATTTTGGGTTATCGTTCTCAGACTGCGAATATGTTTGACAAGCAAATTTTACTTTTTGCTTTTGATTTTCCTCATAATTAAAATCTTCTCAATAATATTTTCTCTTCATCAATCATATATTTGTTGCTGACATAACTTTGCTGCAGAAGCCAGTTACATATCGTTCCGATTCAGTTGAGCCGTTGATGATCGTCCAAATTCTATCGAGCTACTGTTGGTACATGATTTTTTGTTATATTATATACTCATTCCTTGATTCTCCTATAATTATTTTTCTAGAGATAGTTTTATTGATCATCGCTCGTTGATACCATAGTGATTTTGATGGTACAATGATGATGTTTTGCTAGTACTTTGGTCGTCGTGATTTTCGTTGATACCATGATGATATTTCGTTAATACGATGGTTATTCAGAGTGATGCCATGATGATATTTTGTTGATTCCATGGTTATTCTTGGTGATACCATGATGTTGTTTCGTTGATACCATGGTTATTCTCGATGATACCATGATGTTGTTTCGTTGATACCATGGTTATTCTCCGTGATACCATGATGTTGTTTTGTTGATACAATGATTATTCTCGGTGATATCATGATGTTGTTTCGTTGATACAATGGTATTCTTAGTAATACCAAGATGTTGTTTCGTTGATAGCATGTTTATTCTCGCTGATACCATGATGTTGTTTCATTGATACAATGATTATTCTCATGATATCATGGTTGTTCTCGGTGACCACGATGTTGTTTCGTTGATACAATTATTATTCTATGATGCTTTTTGTTGATACCATTATGATTTATTCATTTTTATTGATACAATGATGATATTTTGTTAATACTTCAATGATACTCATTGATATCGCTACGTTGATAAATGTCGTTTAATGTAGTATATACACATGTCATTTGCATCACGTAATCACGCATCTTGTACTTTTACGTTCATACTTTATGTACCATATGTTGTCGTGAGTATATATGTCGTCAAAAGAGTGGCATCGCGAACCATCTCTCATGGCATTGTGAACGTAATTATTTCACTAACAATGCTAATAATTTTCATGACTATGTTTTTTCAGTCTATGATCTATGTAGGATTGATCAAAGAATTGATTTCATGAAGAAAAACTTTGTGACAATAAAAGATTTATGAAGACATGTTGGGACTCTTATTTGAGCAGGGGTGTTGAGCTTATATGTGAAGCTACTCAATATATGGCTTCTCTATATATGGCACCCAGGTCCCCTCTATATAACATCATCTCATGTGTGTATTCTACATACTTTGGGGTTCTATTTATGTGTTCTCTCTTTCTCTCTCAACAGTTTCCCTCTTCCGATATCAGCCTGAGTCAAATACACAATCCCAACGACAAGAAGACTCTCTCTCTCTCTCTCTCTCTCTCTCTCTCTCTCTCTCTCTCTCTCACACACACACACACACACACACACACACACACACACACACACAGATAGAGAGAGATGACCAAAGGTAAGGAAACTTTGGGAAAAAAGCATCTATGCACAAGGTAGCAGGATCAGTTCGACTCAGGATCATTGGGACTTGTGGAGGCAAAGGCCGGTAAGAGGTGATCGAGACCTCCAAAGGAGTAATGGGCCTGCGTTGAGGTGAGGTAGCCAAGTGCAAAATGCCGGGGAGAAACCAAAAGACAATGAAAGACTGTCAAGCAAATCTCTAGCCTTTACTCTCACAGAGCCTTGCCGTTCCCTATGCAGCTGCTGTAGGCTGTTGATTTTCTCCATTTACGTTATGGCTAGCTAAAGAGGAGCTCGCTGCAGTATTAATTGGCTTTGTAAAAATAGAAGCCGTATTTCACATCATAGGGACATAGTCACATGTCTGATATAGAAAAGCGCGAAGACATTCAGAGCAATTGTTGGACGGGGAGACTCACACACCGATGATTGCATGCAAACACTACCTAGATCAACATAATGTCAATCGAGGACACAGATGACACGATAGGCACATAGAGGAAATCTCTTGAGCTTGTAAGGCTGAGACCATCCTACACATACAACACTCTGGAAGGCCAACTATACCACAATCAAGAACCTCACTACCCTCAACTACACCACCTAGCCACATACACACATACGGAAGGTAACTCACCTAATCATGCCAGATTCGTAGGAAACTTAAGGAACACCATCCCCTCACTAGGATACACCTGACCCTAAGCTTCTACACTCAAAACCCTCACTCTAAACCCATTTGCGGAAAACGCGTAGGATGACAGAACAAAATTTTGAAAGTGCCCGAAACTGAAGTTTATGTGTACCTATGCATAGCTTATGTCGCCACGATTCTATAGACTACTAGCACGCAGAAAACAGACATCGTTTGATACACTTACGGCCATAAATAGCTCGTAGATGCATCGGCGTGTGCGCTTCGACTCGCGTGGAATGCTTGGCATTGTCGCGTAGCTCTCTTTGAGCCTATAGCAATGATGCAGTCGGATCTCCAATGTGTTGAGCAAGCCGGGCGTAGAGAGAGGATGAAGCTCACGCTCACTCTCTTTCTCTCTCACACATAGTAGACGGCAGCGCTAAAGTTTGATTATGATTAAAAGTCCTCTTACAAAATGACCTAGGTACCTTATATACTAAGGCTACCTTAGGTTTAACCAAAAATGGGGTTAAAAGGGTCAAATGGCTTTGTATTTACAATCTGGAAGTGACATTGCACCCCGGCTTCTGAAACTAGAATAACTACTCATTACAAATGACGTTTATAGCCATAATCCGCAACATTTCATAACTCCCAAAAGATAAGACTTTGGTATGAAACTTGAGTTATGTTGTGTTGTTGACCCAGCGGTCAACATTCCCCCCTTCCGCATTCATGTTGTCCCCGACATGACCTGATTGTCGATGGCGATGTGGTCTTTGCTATCGTTTTGTTGTTGTAAAGAAAGTATAGACTCTAGCCTTTGCAGTAGCTTTTCTTGTTCGCCCAATCCGATGTACATAGTCTTCACATGATTTAGGAAAATCATAATTGATGATGCACTTTATGTCATTCACATCCATGCTCCGAGCTGTAGCATCTGTTTCTGTCATTATAGGTCTACTGCCAGATCTAAATTAAAAAAGAACCCAATGTCGTTTAACTTGACTCTTATCATCATGGATAGAGAAAGCTCCATCCATCATTTGCTCCAGCAACTTTGTGAATTTGGAGTATTTGTGATTCTTAGAAACAACTTCTACAATCTGTAGAATTGAGTGATTGGCTTTCTGATCTTGTGAGCCAATGACAAGTTTGTAAGGAGTTATGTTGTGTTGTTGACTCAGCGGTCAACACTTTGCTGTTGTTTTGGCTTCATCTGTTGCACTGCTTGTATCTTTGTCGAACCACAACAAGAACTATGATCCATTAAAGCGGACATCTATCATCATAACCATTCATCTTTTGAGATCCTTTGATTACTTTTATGTCTGCTCTTCTTCATTGGGGACTTCGTTGTTCCTGTGCAATCATGTTGTTAGTGTTGTCTGCAGCGTTGTCATTGTAGGCCATTCTTCGACTCGCCATTGAGGAGAAGTATGCTATGATCTGAAATCGGTGCTCCAATTCATTTGTCAATTGATTTGAGTAGCATTTTCTTATTGTTGATGTAGAAGGAATATGTACAAGAGGATGGTGATAGGTGTCTTTAGATTAGGGTATAGAACCTGGATGACCAATGGGAAAAAACCCGGTGGGAAAAAAATGGCTTTGGTATACGCTCTTATTGGAGTTGAGCAATTGAACGTGAAGTACATGTTCATGAAAGGTGAGTGCTTGGGTGAAACACGGAAAGAGTGCCTGATGCAAGTGCCAATTATGGGACACTATATGCATATGAGAAATTTATCACCAAAAGCATGCAATGTGAAAGAAGGAGATGATGGGTGTTTCGAGGAATAAATGTAGCACATGTGACATCAAAATATGTCTCAATAGCTTCCACCTTTCCAAAAAGGGTTTTCCATGTAGAAGTTTCTCCACTCGTATCTCACTGTGCTCAGTACGTGAGTGTCTTTTGGACCTTCTCCTTCACTTCACCAAACTTAAGTACTTAGACTTCGACTCTTTTGCTCACCTATACCAGCATGAGTGACACAACGTAAATATGCTCAACTCTTCCAGCTTGAGCAGTACCTAGAATAGCTAAGATGCTTAGACTAGAGAGAATATTACTTGAAGCTTTGGGACTAACATCTCACTCATTTTGTGGCTTAGATACTCGATTCTGAATTGTATGACTTGTCGGTTGCCTGTTGACATTGCTTTGTGACAAGTTCTTCGGCTGTTGTAGTGGCTGCTAAGACATACTTCATGAAGTTTCATCGTTTCCCTGTACCTTCTTCTCTTTATAGTGCTCAGGCCTCTCGTCAGTCTTTTCTTCATGTGGATTATGGATTTTTTATATTTTTTTCTTAACAGTAAACAAAGAAAATCTTAAAACAACTCAACAAATGAATAATCATTCAAATAGAAATCTAAATGCTATCTACACTATACACATGTCCCTAGGGGCTCACATATGGATTTTGTCCCCATACTCCTTTGTAACACTACTATGAGGGCATATACTTTAAATTTCGTCAAAAAATTATCACAATAAAATGCAAAAATTCAATGCATCTCACAAAACATTGCCCTGTAATAGTCATAATGTTAGGTTCGCGTTCAGATTGCCTCCCCCCTTCCGATTTGGAGTCATCCTTTACGACAGGGTATCGCAAAGTGTATGTGTTGTGCTTAGGCAATTAAAAGTTGTGCCTATGCAGGCCTTGTAATGTAGCCCTATTATGCATACATAGTCAATGCATGGAAAAGATTTATGTTGTGCAAGATGTGGGTATAAGCAATTGGCTTATTGGCATTTGTTGGCGAGGCTTCCTATTCTAAGCAATGTAATGGTCTTTGAAGCTCCTGTATCGTTGCTTGATTGAAGCGACTTACTCGCTTCTAACTGTACTGTAATCGTAGGAAGAATTTTAAGAATTCAAGCGGCGATGCATTGACGGCAGTTTTGTTGTTCTTCTTTGGGACCCATTTCTTTGCGATTCTTGGTTGTTTTGTTGCTGACGCTTGTTTGGGAACCCCTACTTGCCCGTGCTTTGTTTTTGTTTGAAGAGACTTCTTTGGGATCCACCTTTTTGTTGTGTGAGTCGACAGTGGTCTTTGCTTCAGCCCTTGTACGCTTGGTTGATGACAGGATTCAGGCTTTGAAAGTTGATACTGTGGCTGTTTTGGAATCCAAATGAGTTCCTGACTTTTTTGTGCTTGAATCAACTTCTTTGGAGCCCAAACCTGAGTTGTGAAAGCTTGCGACTTTGTGATATTCTTACCCGTTCGTGCACGCTTTCCTTGCTTTTGTTTTGGTGTTGGATCTTGTGATTTGTCATTAGAGATCTTTGTCTTCTTGATCCATATCTGTTTTTGGCCGATCTAGCTTTTTGGTATCCAGATTTGTCGAGCTTTTTGGCTTTGAATTGTTGTCCTGTTCTTTTGACCTGTCATGGTTGTTGCTGAAGGGGTTGGTGATAGAGATGGCCTGAGTTGATGCTAGGGGATGTCGTAAGATTCATCACTATCGCTACTATCCTCAGCAAGGTTGACTTCTTGTACTTTCCCTCAATTTTTTGGCTGGTAGTGAAAAGTTACTATCTGTTTGCTCGTGGGTGGTAGTTTCTTGGAGGACTTTTCTAGCCCATTGATTAGAGCATTGTTAGCTCGTTGCTCTGGTCATATTCCTCCTAGATGAGTCTTTGCATCCTTATTAGGAGACGTGTATGAGGATGCTTGTGGTGTCTATGTCTTCACCAAGGACTTTGGAATCCACTTTTGATGTACTTTATTCGTGTAGCGATGACATTGATTCCCGGGTCGTTGATCTTCTTGAAGCTCGAAGTGTTCTACAGAGTCATATAACTCGTCGTCTTCTTCATCTTTTGATTCTCCACATTTCTTTGTTTGCTCCTTATGTCGAGAGCTTGTTGATGTCTGGTTCTCTTTGTTTTCTTGGATTACACTCATTGCAAAATAAGGAATGACATCATAGCCATTTTCATCACAAAACTTTGTTGTGGGAGCATCCTCCACGGCGCACACGTCCAGAGTAGCCAAGATGTTTTCCCATCCAAAAGGCTCTAACTCTTCTTCAGGAAATGGTTCTGGGATATAGTCCATATCCTCTATAACACGCTCTAGGATACATTCCTCATGTTTCAAGCCATCACATTGTGAAGCTCCACACATCCACAGTTCTTTAGGCTTACCCAACCAAGCTGGAGGTTCTGATCCTGCTACTGTGGCGGAATCAAACTCCTCGAACGATGTTCTCGTCACATCCCTATAGCTATGGTCCCTCAAGTTTACCTTTGTGATGGTTTCCATATGTCTCCGGTATATATGGTCATAACCCCAATCTTGGACCATTTTCAATTGTCGCATGAATGGTCTTCCCAGAATGATGTCATAGTTGTTCTTCTTGCCAAAGTCAACAACAACAAAAGTGTGTTCATATTCAATGCCACAAGAAGTAAGAAGTACTTTTTCTAGCAGTCCTATGGGCTTTTCCTTGTGTCTGTCTGCAAGCTGCAGGGTCATTCGTGTGGATATCAAGGCAAGTTTTCCCCATTTTTTCCAAACCTCTTCGGTTGCAATGGCCACACCAGCTCCACTGTCAAGGATTGCCATGGTTTTTACACCATTGAATTCCAAAGGAAGGGTGGTGTTTCCATCTTCTCCCTCGTAATACTCGCCTACCTTGTTTAATGGCACTGGACTAGTATTTAGTTGAGGCATTTCAAGCTCTTTGATGCCTTCTTCGATTTGAGTCATTGGGGTTTTTACACCAAATTTCTCTAGAAATTTACCCACATTAGCGCACATGTTTGGTCTTATTATGAGAAACTCGGCTGACATTATTGTACATGTGACTGGGGTGGATAGAATATCTACTAGCCCCTTTGAATCAATGGCCTTGTTAGGAGACACTCTTTGTGATGGGATTGCAACCACATCTGACTTGGTCTCATACTCTCCCATGTAGCACGGTAGTGTTCTTAGCGAATGGGGTTGACTATCCATAGATTGTACAGATCCTTTGTCGCCCCAACACGATCTCACGTCTAGATTCATTTGAGATCCAATTTCAAATTCCTCTATTGGTGGTAGAAACACTCCTCATTCATCACCAGTCTTGTCTACTCGTCTTCTTAGTTCATCGGCTTCATTGGCCTCTCTGACTTGTTTCCACAATTTGTCAAGACCATCTATCTCTTTACAATCCTTAGGTATCGCTTGGTGAAATCCCTCGAAAGAGTTATCCGTGGTATTCGGTACTATCCTTGGTTCTAATGCTGGGTCTTTGAGGTTTGGTATGTGCTCATGACTAGAATCTGGCTCTTTTAGTTCATCGTTTGGTGGGATTACTTGTGTAGGCATGACACGGATCATATCCTCAGGTTTTGCAACTGGTGGTTCTAGTAAAGCTTGGGCCGTTTGAGTCATTTTCTTGCACATTTCAAACCTTTGCTTTTCTAGTTCCCTATAGGGATATGTCATCCACTTGTGTTCTTGGGTTTGGTTTTTTTTTAGCCTCGCATCATAGGCTTTCAAGAGGGCATCTAATGTCACATTAACCTTCTCTGCCAACACAGATCCTCCTCAACTAGCACTTCTCGGTTTCTCATCCGTAGATGGTTCTTCTAGAGGTTTAACCATCTGTGTAAAAGAAGGTGCCTCCTTTTCCTAATGTTGTTTTATATTCTCCTTGCCTTTGATAAGCTTCTCAACTAGGGATTTTTTCTCTCGTTTGCTGCGTGCTTTCATCCTAGTCTTTCTAGCTTTCCAACTATTTCGTTTGCTCTTGGTTTTTTGACTAGGTGCGTCTGTCTTTGGTCCATCATCTGTTTTTGGACTCGTGTCACTTTCCGTGTTCTTTGTCTCTGGATTTTCATGAGCTTTCCTTTGAGATTGTGCTCTCGTAACCACTTGAACTGGTATGACATTTTCATTTTCTGAGCTACTAGGTAGGTGAACAATCCCTGATACATTTGTCGTGATTTTCCTGATTTGGTTTGGTTTTTTTGGGCAATCGGGGATCAAGTGAGTGATTCCACACTCAAGACAATAGGCATTTACTTCAGTGATCTTCGTATGAGGACATTGTTTGACCAAGTGGTTGTCACGACTTTTTTGACAATCTGTCTCTGGTAGAGGAGATTATTTTAGCATTTCCTCTTGGCTATAAGCAAGCTTTGACCTAGATGAGCCATTATTTGCAATGATTCGCAATGTCCTTTCATCCATTTAATACCTTCTTTCTTTTGACTGAAACCTAGGAGGTGGAGGTTGTACCGACCTCACCACTCCATGTGTTTCTCTCACATTTTGTTTCTCCGAAGGGTAGTACGCACTTTGGTTGCTATACCACATTGTAACTGGTACACGCGTTGTTTTATTTGATGCTTCCATCATTGGCATGTGTATCTCATGTCTACCGGCATTCTAGCACTTGGCAGCGGAGTTTGTTGTCCTAAGACAAGCTGTGGCCTTAAAACTCCTACTGGTCCTGGCGCATTCCCCGTAATGTATCTAGGTGGAGTAGGTGCTTCTGGAACAGATTGTACATACCTCTCCCTAGAATTTTCCATGCTATAATAGCAATCTTCCCCCATATGGTCCATCCATTTTCTCTCAATTTCACACCACTTCGGCTCTCCGAATCAGACCTTACAAGAGGAATCAACCTCTTGACCAAGTTGTCGATAAGCTTTTCTTGATCAATGGGTGCCGTTGGCTTGGCAATGGACTCATATATCTGTGAAACACAGTGCTGAGAGGATGTGTCATCTCCTTGACTCTTTAAGTCTGTTTCTTTCTATGCCTCACAGTTATCCACTCGATAAAGAGCTTCTTTGATCAACTCGTTTAGCGTCATCCTGCTTATCATATGCAGGTCCTTCTGAAGGCCCGCATGTCTCATTCCCTGGATAAAGATCAGCATCAGTTGTGCTTGCATAGCTAATTCAACTCTCGGACAGAGTTTAACATATCTCTTGAGCCGTAATGACGCTTTGTGTACTGATTCATTCTCTTTCTATTTGAATCTATGGATTTGTGAGACTGTGTTGTGAGCAATGCCTTTTGGCGAGAATTCTTCAATAAACTCCTCAAACAGCTCATCTAGGGTCTCAAAATGCCATTTTTCCACCGAGTTGAACCATGTAGCTGCATCATCTTCTAGAGTCAATCCAAATCCCGCAAAATCTGAAACTTCCTCTGCTCTAATCACTCTTCTAAAAGCGGTTACGTGATCTCTCGGATCTGTATCTCCAGAGTATTTTCTGTTTACCCATTTCTGGACTTGGGATGGTCTTACTCATCGATTGTCTACAAGTATAACCAGAGATTCTCCCAATCCTTCTCTCGTTATCGCTCTTGAAGGGAATCCTGGTGGCTCTCTTCTTGGAATTCCTATAGGAATTCTCGTGTTTGGTGGAGGCATTTGTGGTCCTTCGTTGACCAAATATCCACCTCTTTCTAGTACAGTCTGTGGATTTGTGCTTTCTACAACTCTGTATTCTCGTCCATACTTGTCGACAACTATAGATCTCCATTGACAGTCGACTCCGTATGTGTAGACATATAAGAGCTTGTAATCCGTTATCTCTTCTAGGTATGGATCTGAGCACCTATAAAGATTGACCTCATTTTCGTCAATGTATCTATATAGTCCTTCACTCTCATGACCAATCATCCAAACTCTCTCAACAAGATGGGTCTTTATCAATTGCAAGTTTGGAAGATCCATTGTGGGAGAATATTCCTCTATCGTCGGGATCTCCAAGCTAGTGTAAGCTGCGTTTGAATCTAGGGTAGACATGATTTCTCGGCTTAAGAGCTTTTTCTTGTTTCAAGTAGACTTAGTCCACTGTGTTCAAGTGCTTTGGTTAGGGAAAAGTTGAAACTATGTCCAAAACCGCAACCGTTTTGTCACAATTCTCGTAAATTGTCGCTTTTAGACACCCCTGACTTCCGGATGAATTTTGAGGCCTCAAACGATGTTTTTTTCAAAGTTGAACTAAATGGTTGCCGTTGGCATGCATTTAGTTCAAGTTTTGCTCTAAGATCTGTAGAGTCGTTCTCAGGCTACGTTTTGATATAAAAACGTTTCCTATCCAATACCGTTTGTGAAAGTTATGGCCAAAACAACAATTTAAACTGGTCAAAATGAGTCCAAATTCAATTTTGAAAACAGATTTGGGATCTTTGTGACACTGTGAACCTTCCTATATTGTCAAAAGTATAGTTGGACCCTCAAACTAGCCTAGAGATATCCTACGCGTAGCATGTCTTTATGCTCATAATTTAACAAAATTTTGTCCAGAGACTCCCCTTAAGTCCAACAACACAATGGTATGCTAATATTTGATTTGGACCTAAAAAATTTCCTTTAGACATCCTACGCGTAGGATGTCTTTTTGCTCAAAATGACTTGTAATTTTCACCCCAGCTTCTCCTTGATGTGCTGATCACAGTGGTATGCTCAAAGGTTGATTTGGAGTCCTAAATCAAGCTGGAGACATCCTACGCGTAGACTACTATGTCGCCACGATTCTATAGACTACTAGCACGCAGAAAACAGACATCGTTTGATACACTTACGGCCACAAATAGCTCGTAGATGCGTCGGTGTGTGCGCTTCGTCTCGCGTGGAATGCTTGGCGTTGTCGCGTAGCTCTCCTCGAGCCTACAACAATGGTGTAGTTGGATCTCCAATGTGTTGAAGCGAGCCGGGCGTAGCTAGAGGATGAAGCTCACGCTCACTCTCTTTCTCTCTCACACACAGTAGACGGCACTGCTAAAGTTTGATTATGATTAAAAGTCCTCTTACAAAATGACCTAGGTACCTTATATACTAAGGCTACCTTAGGTTTAACCAAAAATGGGGTTGAAAGGGTCAAATGGCTTTGTATTTACAATCTCGAAGTGCCATTGCACCCCGGCTTCTGAAACTAGAATAACTAATCATTACGAATGACGTTTATAGCCATAATCCGCAACATTTCATAACTCGCAAAAGATAAGACTTTGGTACGAAACTTGAGTTATGTTGTGTTGTTAACCGAGCGGTCAACAGCGATTAACCTTAGTAAACATTGGGGATTGGGGATGAATGTTTTTTGGCCCCTTTTCCAATCAAATTTGAGGATGAGAAAAATCAATTTTATGAACATATTAAATACAAAAATTCCTTCAAGGTACAATTAAAGAGGGAAACTTTTAAAAAATACGGGATTTTTTTGTAATTTAACTCTATTTTCTTAGATTTTTCAAACGTATTTTCTTCTTCTCACCTCCCTTCAACTGATTGTTTTGATTTCTCAACCGGCCCATGGCTAAGCTGAGGCACACTTTTCTCGAACACTTTTAAAAGGGAAACTCACTTTTAACCCATACAAAATATCCAAAGCAGATATATTTCTTGTCAAAAATCAAGCCTGCAAGTCAAGTCATCTTAGCTTGTCATTTGCACTCACACAAGATTGGTTGTTAGGGGAGTATTGACCAAAATGTCAACTCGAGTTTCCATCCAAATGTATTAATTATGTTATTGCTTTGCTGACCACCTAGGTGAGATAAGCAACAATTCTCTTCTTTAAACTTGCCACAATAGAGAAACTTATTTCTCAATAGATTGTTGCATTTTCTTCTAAAGTGATGCTTGAAAGCACACTCAGAAGAGGACGAAACAATTGATGTTTTTGATGGAGTGTTGATCATCCTCAAAGGTGAATCCAAAGAAGATGGAACAAGAGAGGTTTTTGTACCCGTCCTAAAAGGTGGATCCAAAGAGGAACACAAATTTTCCATTGAATGGATGCATGCGATGCCAATGATACCCTCTTCATTATTCCTTTGGGAAAAAATAGTCTAAAGAAGACAATCTACATTCTGGAATATGGAGGAGGAAATGGGCATGAATACAGTTCTTACCCCATATTGTGATGCATTCAAATCTAGTTGGACATGTTTTACAATTATTCTAGAATACTATGGGATTGCATATTGGCAGTGTTGGTAGCATCCAATCTTTGCAATATTTTACATAGGGTTTTGGTTGGTTCTAGAATTTGCTTCTTGCTTCTCTAATCCAAGCAAGGTGGTGTGTGCCTATGACTTCATTGTGCATTTGGATGAAGTGACAACATGCCTCTATCAAATCAGTCACCATCTTCCTCCCGCAATGCCTCTCGACAATGTGTGCCCTAAACCCCCTCTTTCTTGTTCATGCAAATGAATCAATACTCAAGTATGCATCAAGCCATCTTATCCAATTGGAGTCACATCTCTCTCTCTCTCTCTCTCTCTCACACACACACACACACACACACACACACACACACACACACACACACACACACACACACACACACACATACACACACACACACACACACACACACACATAGAGTTCTATATTTGGGAGCAAGTTGCTTGGTTTTTGAGAGCACATTTTTGGTGAACCCAACGTGAATGGTCTCAACAAAAAACTTTAAATTTATAGAGAAACAAAAGCAATAGGGGATGAAACTTGATCCAATTGCAATGTAGAATTTTATAGCCTCTGTTATGTTTATGTAGCATAAACAAGCTCTTAAAATAAAGAAATTTCTTCAACAAATTTCCTTCAATCAAGGGTGAATAATCTGGACCAATCTGATGGTAATTATGTAACAAAGTATTTTTGTGGCTATGTAAAGGATATGGAGGTACATTGAGTACCCGTAGTAGAGATAGTATAAAGTTTTTAGCTAGTTTTGATTCTTCAGATCAATGACCCTATAAAATGGGAATTGGAAGTGAGCATGGGGGCTAGCTAAGCAAAACTGACAAAGAGACAAAATTATAGTCAAACCTACTCAAGCCCCAATCATTCATTAGAGTTTTAAAAAGGTTATTTTTGTGGTACCAAAGAGGGAAAAATCCATCTTAGATGATGTTGTCAAGGCAATGCAAGATTTGAAGTTTAACAATTGCAACGTTAAAAGAGAACGATCAAGCCAATCTACAATGCAAACACCTAAAAATAGAGAAGGATTTGTACACAGGTGCATACGGTGTGATGGTACTAACCATGAAAGGAAGGATTGTGAAAGGTTCAAAGATGCTTTGATGAAGGATATTTTTTTCTTTAAAGAGGAAAGATTCACTTAAGTGAAATAGGTAAGCCTTTGGGAAGGAATTTGGCAAAGGAGGGATGAATAAGCTATTTGAGGACATGGCTCCTAGGTCTACATGTCATCTCAATGGTTGAGGCAACCGTTCATGGGTTGAAGGTGGAGCCTATTAAACAAAAAAGAGTGGATAATAATTTGGATAAGATGTATCATCTTACAAGCTCCAATATAGAGACAACAACAAATCTCAAAAAGAAAAATGGAAGAGAGTATTTTGAATAATTTACTTTGGGTAAGGTGCTTGGCATAGAAAATCAAGAGTTCCATAAAGAAATAATCGACATTATCAAGAGAAAGCAACAATCTCTTACTGAGTCTATTTGTGTATAGGAATTTGAAATGAATAATGTGTACATGTTTATGGTAAAAAAAGCAATGAAAATGTTATTGGATGTTACAAGTCTACAAGAGAAGTAAACCAAGTTCATTTCTTGGGTGACTAAGATGAATACAATACCACTCATAGGACTTATTACTCTAAGAGTCATTAGACAAGAGCAGCTACCGAGACCCTAGTGAAAGTGGGAGACTTAAAAGTGGGAAGGTGCAGGACCTCTGGCTATGAGAGTTCGTGATGAGAGTCATAAACAGTTTAAGAATTTTTTTTAATGTAAAATCACCAACCCTCTTTCTAAGGCTGACTACAAATCTAAGAGCGTTTGTGACAGCAAAGTCACAAACCTTCTTTCCTATCGTGCTTGGAATTTTCTTGTTTTTATAGTTGAGATTATGATTGGAGAGTCCCTAATTCACATTCAATCTCACTTGAAAAGACCATTTAAAAACACTAAAGTTTCATCCATGAAACCTCAATGCTCATACAAGCACAAATATCAATCAATAGCCTTGCCCCCAATTACATAGTCGTAACATCAAACAACTGAAAGGAATGCACGAGCTTCCACGTTTGCGACGATGATTTTTTTATTTCTCAAAAATTTGAGATATCCTAAGTTGAAGCTCGCACACCATTTTGATAAGGCAAAACCGTAATTCACTCCCTCACAAGCTCAGATTCAAGGTTGCGAAGAGACGAGACTGCATCACACATAGATTGGGCAACCATGGAAGCTATTGCACAGTAGTCAAAAATTGCAGGTTTTTTTTGTAGAAATCAACACTCTGTCTCTCTTCCCCACGTAATTTTTAGCTGATGTGTAATTTTTTAGGCCATTTTTCCACTTTGGACCGAAACTAGGATATTTGTAGCTCGTTTTTGACACAAAAAATACCATTTTTGATGCGAAAAATCCCAAACAGAGTAAAAAAAGTCCCTAAATTTATGGGATCAGTCACATAAGCATAAAAGAAATAGAGATGCATCATTTTTCATCAATATACCATTTTGGGTCACTATCCATGCAATTCTACACGGCACTTGTTAGCTGCTATTTTTGGTAGTTTTTACCCTCATCAGTCTTTATAGGCGAGATGAGTGTGCCACTATGAAACACTTGGAATACGTACATTATCAAACCACATTAGCAATCTTATCAAGTGGGAAAGCACGCAAAGGTGCCACCTTTAGGGCCACGATCCCCAGATAGGTATGCACATTATAGCCTAAGTTGCATTTATACGCTCGTATATTATAAAGTGTATGTATATTATAGATTTATACGCTGTATATCCATTTTATACATGCATATCCAAATAAAAAAGATTTTGATCAAAGTATATTTCAATCGAGCTATATCTCAATCGAATTATAGTTTAATCGAAATATAATTATACTTATAAAAAAAGGGTGGCGCGACAATTCTAACGAATTGCTGCGACTGTGATTGCTAGAGAGATAGAGATAGAGTTGTTGGAGCTTTAGAGAGAGCAGTAGACAGTGAGCACAACACATCCACAATGAGCCACAAATCAAGTGATTTTTCTTATAGTGTTTTTTTCTTTTTTTTTGCAATCATTTTGCTAACATTGTTGTTGTGGAGCTTTGCTCGCACCTCAGTGTTAGTTTGTATTTTGTTTTTTACTAGCGCTGTTGTTGTGGAGCTTTGCTCACACCTCAGTGTTAGTCTGCAGGTTTAGACACCCGTCCTTGGCTTTGTTGATCCTCCTGACACATTGCAAGGGGGGTTAGACTTTAGACGCTTCGTCCTTGACTGTTGTTGACCTGCGTGTCTCACTTCAGGGATTAGCTTAGGTTGTACAATTAGACTTTTTGTCCCTGGTTGTTGATGACCACCAAGTCGCACTACAAAGAGGAGTTAGCTATCATGCATCTTTTCTTTCTAGTTATTGCTGACCATTGCGGTGCACTATTAGAAGATTGGATTTACAAAAATAGATTCCTCATCTTTGGTTGTTGCTGACCACCGTGTCACACTGCAAAGAGGGGTTTAGCGTTGTCAAATCCATCTTTCTTGGTTGTTGCTGACCATCACGTCGCACTACAAGGAGATTGTATTTAATAGATTCTTCATCTCTGATTGTTGCTAACCATCGTGGCACACTAGAGGGAGGGGTTTAGGATTTTAAATCCATCATCCTTGGTTGTTGCTGACCATTGTGTCGCACTGCAAGGAGATTGGGTTTAGTAGATTTCTCGTCTCTGGTTGTTGCTGACCACCGTGTCGCACTACAGAGAGGGGTTTAGGGTTTCCAAATCGATTGTCCTTGGTTGCTACTGACCATCATGTCTCACTACAAAGAGATTGTGTTGGAGCTATATATACCAACCCCTATGCTATATATAACTAGGAGTCCCCACTATATATATGTACTCAGTGCGTGCTCTACACACACTTTGGGGTTTGCATATGATGGTGTCTCCTCTCTGTCTTCTCATCTAACTGCACTCTTTGCTTCCAGTTCAACATGGTATCAGAGCCAATCTACATGCATTCTCTATCAAGATGGCTATGGAGAGCTCTTCGTTATGCTTCAAGCACAAAGATAAGTTTTACTTGTTTCTTCTTGATTGTCTATCTTGTCTTTAATTGTAGTTGTTTTTTTTTTTTTTTTCCGTGAGTTGTAAGTTCAAGATGTAGAGATTGGTTGCAAGGCTTCAAGCCGAGATCATGGAAAAAGAAAGTGCGCCTACAAGAAATAAGCACAACAGAGGAGGGATCTTTTGAGAACCACAAATTAGGACTTATGTGATGGGAGTGTGCTTATCACTATCAAAAATCTGTATCTCGATGAATAAGGTCGAAGTCATGAGGCTAAATAAATAAATTGTATATTCTGTCATGAGACTCAAGATCAGAACAGATCTAAACCTATAATGGTGGCGCTGTGCATACTGCAGTTGCAAACTGCATAGAGCCAAAGTTAAAAAGAAAAAAAAAAAAAATCTTTTGTAAAACCGTACGTAGCTTGCGCATCAATTTTTTGATTTGTACAGCCATAAGTAGCATCCAAAAGAAGTGTTGCTGGTCGCTGTCGTTTTCTGTCCAAAATAGCCGACTAAACCTGACTGCAAGCTACCCTCGCACCTTCCATACTGGTATGGGTGGCTAATGGCGGCAGCTGGTTGCAGCCATGTCTAGCTGCGGTCATGTCTAGCTACCCGTGAGCAAGAGTGGGGGCAGTTTGAAATAACAAGCAGCCATGGTGCAGACTAGCTTCTGCTTACGAAAGGCTTAGAAAAGCTGAGCGCCAGCTTGCACAACATCTTTGTTTTTTGTGGCGTCTGCACATGCTTTTTATTTTTATTTTTATTTTTCATAGACCGATTTACCGTTGCCACCATTTAATTACAAAAAGCAGCGTTTGCTCATCCCGCTAGCCTGATTAGGCGCTATTTTAAGAAAATGCCTCGTCCTGCCTTATATATATGTTTTACAGTTGCATATCAAAGAAAGCGGTTTCATTGCAACAGGCAGCTCTGAAGCACGCCTTCAACCAGAGGCAGCTCTGCTCGCTTATTCAACTTAGCACCCCGACGCTTTTGACACCTTGTTGCATGCTACAAACTGCTAGGATCCGACCATATTCCTAGCAAGCATATTGGCGGAATAAACTCTTCCTAGCTAGAAGAGAGGCTTCAAAGCAAGCTGCAGTCGCTCATGTGTAGCGAGAAGCGTCGTGTCAATGCTGAAAGAAGGAAGCTGCAGTCGACATGTAGCAAGAAGCCTCTCGTCTCAATGATGAAAACAAATAAAAGCCTAGTTGACACAGGTAGCCGAGTTTTGATATCCATGGGTTGTCCACTTTGTCAAACACAACTGCAAAACCAATCTCTATGTTGCCTGTGTGTGGCTTGTCTGCTCTGCACCCTATTGTGTAACTCTAGTGGATGGCTAAAGGCAGCACATGGTGATCAAGAGCTGAGACTAAAGCTCCTTGAAGACGAGTCAGTTGTCGACACCATGCTTTAACACACTGCTGCCGAGAAGCAGCTCTTTCCAGGTTTCCCAGTGGTTACTATTCAAGCTAGCGCTAGCTAGAGCTACATTAGTAGTGTTATTGTTTGTGAGTGTATGCTGGTGTTGAACGTGACGAGAAAGATCAACCATGGTCTTTGCACACAAACCTACCCATCAAGAGTATGTTGCTGCCCAGTTTATCGTATCTCCTATTAGCCCTGATGCCAGAATTAGATGCAGAGACGCGCACAGGCCGACTCAGAAATAACGCGATAACTTCTTCTTAAAATAAGGTGATATCTTGAGTTTATAATATTATTACCCTGTTCTTGCACCATATTATTCTATTTCCTTGTGCTATTTATAACTTCCAAAAGTCGGGCAGGTTGATGTATAGTGTGGTCCTACTTTCATACGCACCTGTGTGGATTTTATAGCCAAATAGCAATCAGTTACATAGCACTTTTGGCCTCACGTACAAGGCTAGAATGACAGTGTCAAGTGTAAGTTTAAGTGAAAAATCTTCAAAAAATTTAACCCAAAAATTGGGAGAATTTCAAAAAAATAAAAATAAAATAAAAATCTTATTTTAATCTAGCTAATTTCTATAGCAAGGTTTCTTATTTATTAATGCTTTATGTCAAGCTTTATGATACATGGCTATGTTCGTCAATGTAATAAGGATTTCTCAAGAAATGGTACATCAAGTTTGTCATTGGCACCATGACGATAAAATTTCTCGTCTCATGAGAAGCATATAAAGGTATGAGGCAGGTTGTTTGACTAATACTGACATCAGGTTTTCTTATTTGCTAATGCTTCATGGCATGTTTTTACGATGCAATACCACGTTCTCGATGCCATAATGATTTCTTAAGACATGGTACATTAGATTTGTTGTTGATACCATGGAGAGTTTCATGATGCCATGGTACGTGAGACCATGATGATTACATAATTTGAATTTGTCTAGGCCCCATCATGTTATGTCAACCTATTGAGCTTGCGGCATGTCGGATGATCTAGCATAGAGATTGATGGAGATTGTGGCATTTCAAGATAGTAGCAGGTAGGCACGATTGATCAAAAATGTGCAGGCAAGGACCAATTTAAGCGGCAATGTTCTGAGATGAGACTGCACACCTGGATTCAGGCGCAACAAATTTCACCTTTGTTCTCTACCTTGTAGCTACCTACCTTGACCTCGTTCTGCAAACATTATTAGTAAGAGACTCGTGAGACCAAGGACCATGGCGGCGAAAAAATAAAATAAATGCAAGCTCATCGCTTTTGAGATTTGGAATCTATGAGAACACGCAGTGGCAAAAGCAAAAGTGTGTGCCCTTTTTTTTTCACGATGATATTAGCACATCTCTAAAATCTAACTACTCTATATTTGAGTGATAACAAAATTAGAACGTCAATAATATACGGATCAGTAACTTCATACAAGCACATGTTGTATAGAGACTCTATCTAGGGATCCCACGAGTATGGGCTATTATTAAAGCTACCTATGACCTACTGCACCAGCTTCGCCTTTGTCTCTTTAGGCTGCATCTTTGTCTCAATGTTTTATAGGGAATCGATGAAGCTTCTCTATAATTAAGCATAGCTTCTCTACTACTTCAGCTTTGTCTTTTCTTCTTGTGGTTGTGTCTTTATCTTGATGCATAAGGGGAATGGTCCTGCATGACAACGAGGCTTGGGTTTAGCGCATGGTAATCGTAGTGGATGGTTCAATGCATGGTAATCATCGCAAATGGTTCAATATATCATTATTATATTGCTTATTTTGGTGCTATTTCCTTTTATCATGCTCAAGTTTGCATATACTCTTGCGTATTATGATAAAGTCTCAACAAGTTACAGTATTTGGAGAAATATTATTCATGGTTCTTGTCATGAAAATGTCATTTGATGTGCAACATTAATACATGATTCGTGCAATTTGACACATATGCTTTGTACATAATGACTTTACTAATAATTTTCTTGATGATATGATAGATTACCTCCAATCACTCACAAAGTTTATGTTGCAGCCTATTGTCGAGCTCATTGCTATGCTTGTGATTATCATATCTCACCTTTCTAATCAGTATTAGTTCCTCGATATCTAATGGCACTATGGTTGTTATTGTCTCAATGCTCCCTCGTCGTCATGGTGCCATCACTCTTCTCGTCTTATTACACCCTCGTGGTCATTACCATCATCGTCTTTGGTGCTATGAATATTATCGTCTTATTGCACCGGCCTCGTCATCATTGGTGCTATGGTTGTTATTGCCTTATTGCACCATCATCGTCATTGGTTCTATGAATGTTATCGTCTTATTGAATACACCCTCCTCATTAGTGGTGCTATGGGTGTTATCGTCTTATTGCACCCTCGTCGTTATTGATGCTATGGTTTTTATCATCTTATTACACCCTCGTCATCATTGGTGCTATGGTTCTTATCATTATCGTCTTATTGAATACACCCTCGTCATCAGTGGTGCTATGGGTGTTATCGTCTTATTGCACCCTCATCGTTATTGATGCTATGGGTGTTATCGTCTTATTACACCCTCCTCATCATTGGTGCTATGGTTCTTATCATTCTTGTCATTAGGGACTTGGCAGTTGTCACTATGCACCACTAGTGTCTCATAGCATTTATGTACAGTCTTAGTGCACATATGATTGCATCGACATAACATTTGTTTCTCTATCGTCTCTAAAGAGGCATGGTGAACCGTCTCTTAGGATAATCTGATGTGATTATTTTTAACCTTCACATTTTGCTATGTTTCTTGAGTTGATGTCATTTACAGGATAAAAGTCACGTCAAGCAGCATGTACAGGGGCTCAAAGATATTGAAGCTACTCAAAGATATTGAAGGATTTGCATCAATTCAATTATAGGGTTATTAAACTTCCAAAGACGCTTGAAAGCGCACAATGTATATTATGGAGTGATGTTGCTCCTAGAAATTTTTTTTTGTAAACTTTGATTATTGTTAATATAATAGTGCATGTATATGGTGCTGTGGATTTTTTCCCTTGTTCCCCCAAGGGTTTTTTCATCCACAGCTAGGGACCCCTATTTGAGTGGGGGTGTTGGAGCTATATATACCAACCCCTATGCTATATATAACTAGGAGTCCCCACTATATATATGTACTCAGTGCGTGCTCTACACACACTTTGGGGTTTGCATATGATGGTGTCTCCTCTCTGTCTTCTCATCTAACTGCACTCTTTGCTTCCAGTTCAACAGATTGGATTCAATAGATTCCTTGTCTCTGGTTGTTGCTCACCATAGTGTCGCACTGCAGGGAGAGGTTTAGGATTTTTAAATCCATCGTTCTTGGTTGTTGTTGACCATCACGTCACACTGCAAGGAGATTGGATTCAATAGCTTCCTCGTCTTTGGTTGTTGCAAACCACCGTGTCGCACTACATGGAGAGGTTTTGAGTTTTTAAATCCAATGTTCTTGGTTGTTGCTGACCATCACATCGCATTGCAAAGAGATTGGATTTAATGAATTCTTAATCTCTGGTTGCTGCTGACCTCGTATGGCACTGCAGGAAGAAGATATATATTTGACCATCGTGTCTTTCATTACTGTTGTTATTATGATGCATGAAATGTTTAGATCTTTCATTACTGGAGGTTATTATTGTGCATGAAATGTTTTTGTTTAGATCTATTGACAATCATATATGTCAAAATTTTATATATTCTAGATTTCCCTTACTTATATTTCCTTCATGTATTTTCAGGCTTCAGTCATGGTAGAGACAAAGTTAACACATCAGCATCGCAAAATTGTTAGTGATGCTCTTATTTTGTCTCTCTATGGAGCTTGAGATGATCATTTGTGACGAGCATTTGATCCATTGCAGGCAAAGTTCTATGATTTTGTGATTGAACTTATGGAACATTATTGGCTGAAGCTGTGCACTAGATTCCCAGTTTCGTTTGACCTAGCTCTTCGCACTAATGGAGTGATGCATAACACAGTAAAGCAATTATTAGGCCAGCTCACTAGAAGTTTTGAAAGTATGTTTCATCCAGAAATCAAAACCAAACCTAGAATCAAAGAGCGAATGTAGCTTGTAGCACAACTACATTCAGAATTGAAGAGAAAAGATAAGATCGAAGGCTCTTTAAAACGTCCTAGGATAGAAGAGGATGTACCTCCTCCATCAGGTGCTCAGTCCTCTGATATAAACCTGGATGATATGATGTGTCCTCCTGTCCTACACTTACTTGGGGAGCATTCCATTTTTCACTTGCAAGCACCCCAATTAGGTGAGGGACATTTTGCAAATGTGAAACAAGTATCGTGAGTGGCTCATCCTCTCTTCAAAGATCATGTCTTTGCGGCGAAGATATACAAAGACCAAATAGGAAGCAAGCCAACATTGCAAATTGTGCTAGAGGAGGCAACTGCTACAATTGTTTTAGCATTATGGCATGATATTTCCCTGTGCTCTTGTTAGGTATAGCAAAAGACCTATGTTGATCTTCAAGCTTTGGAATGGAGGTCATCTTGAGTAGTGGATTCAAGCATGTCATCACGATGGAAGAAAACATGCAATCAAAGAGTTGCTCACATGTTTGGAGTTGTACAACAGTTCACAGACAACATTTTGCCAATCTGCAATACTCTTCTGCAGACGATTAAATTCGTGCATAGTCACGCATTTATTCACAATGATCTACACACTAGAAATAATCTACTCCATTTTGACGAGTGAGGAGTGTATGTTGGCATTGTAGACTGTGGACAAAGTACACCATCAAACACTTTGGCAACATTTCCCAACCTGCCAAATGTCACCCCTCAATGTAGAGCTCAATTTGAGCAAGAGTATCCATGGACTTCCCCTAAAAATATCAGCACCAATCCTCCTCCATTCACCAAGGCAGCTGATATATATATTCTCTCGTATATTCTTACGCACTTTCTCGCATGTATTCCAAAACCCACCGAGGTTCTCAAGTGCAAATTTTTGTGCAATGTAAGCAAACATCTTGCTAAGGGAAAATCTCCCAAACCCTTAGATAGACCTAAGATATGGGATTCAAGCCTTTGATTGAATGGAAGCCATAATGTTGGCTATCATATTGTAACCAAATCTGGCTTCATACCTATTGATGATTAAACCAATAATCAACTTTTTGGCATTAATGGTGTCACATGTGCAATGTGTGGTGTCATGTGTGCAATGTTTTTGAAGTTCTTCAAGTTGAAGTTTTAAAGTATTTCAAGTTAGATTGCTCAATTTTTTAAACCATATCTCTTTTTCAAGTGCTAAGACCTGTCTCGATAAAGTTTATTATTTTGCATTATAGTTATGGAAGATATTGCACCCAACTAGAACGCAGAACAACCTAATGATCCTTTGCTTAATCATGCATTGGCTCAAAAAAATTACAAAGAGGAAGAGATTCGGGTGTCTCAAGGAGATCTCAGCGCTTTCGCTGCAACCCAACAAGACAAATCAAAACTTCAAAGGGAGCCACTGAATTACACGCAATGCAGACAGCTATGCCCGAATCACTTCGTATACTACACATTATTTTGAGTCAATGGAAATGCTAAGGCTTTTGCTCCCTTGAAGGTTTGAGATCTGCAGCACACTGTCCTCACACAAAATATTGTTGGAAGATTTATCCAAGTGTACAGATTGGCACCAAATAATAATCAAGTGGCAATTTACTTTGTGCAACAATGTTATTGCTACTATGTATTGCGGCTCAAAGTTGATTGGAACAATCATCCCACTACATGAGGTGTTGGGAAAGGGCGCCCAGTCGAGAAGATTCATGCACGAGAAGCTAATCAAGAAGACCCTCCTTGCAAGAGAGATTACACATATTTTCACGAAGAAATCGCAGTTATTGAGCAGCTTGCAACCCAAGGTGTGGATTTGGCAAGTCAAGGAGAGACCCCATCCATGCTGCGTGCTCGTATAGCAGAGCTAGAAAGAAAGTTGGCATGGTATGTGGCAAGGTATGGGCCTGTTAGATGGACAATGCCGGTCCAAGTGATTGAGTTGGCAATTCAAAAAATTTTGTATCTGATCTCTTTGGAGAACAAGCCCATGATTTAAATTAAATCTCCCAAACAATACATAGCTCTTTTTGTATCTTAAATCTCAAGATTTGTAATTTTGGTATGTAAATCCATATTTGTTGGAACAAATGGATGTGACAGATGTTGTTGCAATTGTGTAAGTTATGTTCTCTCTTCTACCCTCTTTTTAACAATGATAGAGAGAAAGAGAGATAGTGAGAGAGGAAGAGAGAGAGAGAGAGAGAGAGAGAGAGAGAGAGAGAGAGAGAGAGAGAGAGAGAGAGAGAGAGAGAAGGTATGGATTGTAAATCTAAACTACACATAACTTCCACATTGCAAAATTAATTGAGAATACAGTACAAACTTTACAGCTCACCCATCCCCTCAATCACAGGCACCATGTCATCAATTTCTTCGACATCTGAACATTCCGGATCAATATCTTCCGTGTTCCATTCCATTTCATCATCAGAGTTGAGCTCATTTGCAACTGCTTCGTGTGTTTGGCAGCACCCAAAGCTTTCTTCTATGGCATGTGTGCCTAAATTCACAGGCTTATGCATAAGCTGCATGTTACAAAAGATATACACCAAGTCTGTAGCTCGTTAAGGACTTAATCGATTTTATTTTTTAGTATGCACGAAAGTGAATGAAGACCAGTTTCTTTCACAGATACCACTTGAGGTGGCAATAGAAAATACTCTCACTGCCACATGTTGAAGTTCCACTTTTTCTCCACTATACTCTTTCCACCAAATTGGTGTGCTCATCGTCTTGCTAGCATCTATATGCCAAGGATCCCCAAACATCCCCTCTCTACTAGTATATGCCGTCTTCTGTGTGTATGCCACCAGTCCATCCGCATTTCCTAATAGTTGAGCACACACTTTCTTGAAATCACTGATGAATTCATTGTTTGAAGATTGCTCGTGCATCTGGAACTTGGGATCCAAGACAAAACCTGCTCCATGTAAAGGAGTATGCAACCGCTCCCATTGTCTTTTGACAAATGTCATCATCATGGATTTCTCTTTTCCTGCATAAGATGTACTATCTTTTAACTTGAGAGTGGCTTCATGCATGTACTAGTAAACTCTCCAAAGATAGAGGCTTCTTTGTCCACTAATCGTATCAGATGAGTGAAAGGTTCTGTGACAATAATTATTTTGTCTACATTTCCCCAAAAAATAGGAGAGTTTACAAGCTGATATCATTTGGAAGTAGCAGGTTCATACTTGGGATGTTTAACAAGCCAAATGTCCCATCTTCTATCTGCCACTGTTTCAACAAGGGCTACTTTTACCTGCTGCAATGTGGAGAGAGCGTAATATGTTGTCGCAAAACAGATGACACAAAAAATTTGTAATTTTTTTGTTGGGGACTTTGTTCTAAACAAAGTGGAAGAAAATGAATGCTCTCTTATAAACTTCACCATGTGGTTTGCATCTATGGGAGTTTTCTTAATAGAAGGAACTTTTCCAAAGTCCTTTAAGAGCAAATTCAAAGTATGAGCAGCACATGGAACCCATGTAATCTCTGGATAGTTTGCTTCAATTTCTTTTCCAGTTGCTTTGTATCTAGATGCATTATCTGTGACAATGGCTGTCACATATTTAGGACCCCCTGCTCTTCTAATCGAATGCTCATAAACACTAGCAAGATATCCACTAGTTTTTTCTTTCAAGGATGTATCAATCGCTTCAACAAAGATGGCACCTCTTGGACAAATCAACATCACATTTATCAATGGTTTCTTCTAGCACTTTGTCCAACCATCTAGAGCAATTTTGCATACATACACCGGCACAAATCAAGAGTTATGTGCTGTGAAATATTCTATGATGTTGTTTTTACTTTATCTAAATATTGTGTAGGCATCTTATAATCAGGAACCACAAAACCCTTCTTCGACGTGCTCATTACAGCATCTTTGAAGATAGGATTTCGAATGACATTAAAAGGAATTCCACATGGAACAAATGCTTGATTCCACTTAAGATGGAGTTCAAGCAGCCTATTGCAAAGTAGGATCGCTTGGTGCAAATTCTCCTCCAGTCCATGCTTCACTTCGGCTTATGTTAGCAGTATAGCTTCCAGAAGAATTAGAGCTACAATTCCCAGCAAAGGATGACTGACAAAGTCCTTGACCTGAAGTAGGGGTTGAGTGAGGGTTTTGATCATTCGAGTGTCATCTCAATGTCCCTAGCCATAGATGGAGCCATCGTTTTGGCACCTCCCTTTTTTTGGCCCTCAAGAACTATCTTTGCCTTGAGTACCCACTCGGGAAATTTTTTAACAATACCTCTTGGGGGCTTTTTGCAAGCTGCCACGTTTCCATGAATTTTGAAAACATGTTCTTTTATCCTGTGAACATTTCCACTAAAATTATGGCCGCAGGTCTTGCACCTCAGCTTTGATGTAGTCTTCCCTTTGGCCAATTCATTTATGTAGTTCCACTTGTATGCTTTCACCATCTTCTTCAGATCTATAAAATCAAACAGAACTAGTTACTAAAGACACATCTAAATCGAACTCTAATACCATGTACATTACTTTATTCATCAACGTTTTCAACTTCTTTAAATTATAAATACCAAAAATAATTTTTTCTCAAGTGGGAGCTTTCACTTTACACCTGAATCGTGATAAATAAATCGCTTAATCTATCTCAATAACTTCCAAGTGTGAGTAAACTCTACACGAATCAAGATATCTTTAACACTAAGTTGGTAACCTAACAGGACATAAAAGTGTCCTTTCAGGGTTTTGAAAAAAACCTCCAAAACCATTGTAGATCCACTCATTTTGTAAAATCCTTTCATGAGGTTATAGTTCAAGGCCTACTACACATGTAAACTATAAGAAACTTGTAAAATTTCTCATCTTTTGGTCACACAAAGCCTCCAAAGTTGATGGACCAGTACATTTTCATCAAAACAGTCATTTCTTACATTTTGTTGCATAAAAATAAGATTAGGGATTTTTGTAGGACTTGACATAGATTCCCTAGTTAACTGCAATGGGTTGGTGATTAGAACATATGATTGCTTCTCACTCACTATTTTTTGTTTTGCCAAAAGAAATAGGTACAAAAAAGTTGAGTTTTTACCATTCTGCAAACCTATCATCCCTATTGTCCGTTAGGTTCATAAGCATCCATGTAGCATGTCAAAAGAATATTACATCTCTTACCAAGGGGAATCTTGGGGACAAAGATGAAGTGCTAAATACAGCAAACATGAAAAAACTAGGTTCAACATTATGAGTTGTAGAATCCCATAGAAACTAGTCAATATCTAGCCAAATTTGATCCTTATGACTAGATATGGTTACTACCTACAAAATGCATGTAGTTGTCACAAGAAACTAACAATATTGAAAAAGCTATACTTTATATACTAGAATGTTTCGTTTTCTTCTATAATTGAAAAAATCAACCATCATTGTCTACTATCCAAAATAGGGTATTAGGTGCCCCAAAACTCAAGGAATATTAGCTTTATGTTACAATATGCGACATAGAAAATCAAAACCGCATTTGTATATCATGAAAGCCACCAAATAAATCATAGAAGAGCCAAAATTGGCTAAAAGAAAGGATTTGACAATTTTTGTACTTTGGTCATAACTTACAACTTTAACATTTATTTCTCCTTAGAAGCATCAGGACATGTTCAGGACTACTAAAGATAGTTCTCTAGCATTATAGACCTCACAAACATGAATTCTAGAGTGGTATAGTTGCAAAAAGTTTTAAAAAGCCAAAAACAGGACCCGTTTTTTCACACAGTTTAGGTTGTGAAATCCTGTGTAAGGACAAGGTTAAAGATGGAATTGATATTCCAAAAAAATCTCGAGTTTTTTTCAGCTCATGAGACAACTTTCTAGATAGATAGCACCTCAAAATCCATTTTGAAACTCTTGACATAATTCAAGGAAAATGGTCACTTAACAAGACATAAAAGTGTCCTAGGACATAAAAGTGTCTCATTACCAACCTAGTGTTAAAGCCCTATCTAAATTACCTCCAAGTGTGCTTGCAACTCTACACATGGCAAGCAATCAAAATTCACTACTCTGTAAATCTCTTCTAGGTGTGAGAATACCTCTACACAAAGAGAGAAATTATTATTTAATCTACCTAGATTGTCATGTAGTGTGAGTATTACTTTATACATGACAGACAATCATTACATAACTCTAACGTAAGTTACTTCTACGTGTGAACATAGTTCAACACGCAACAAGTAACTGTTGACTTTAACTATTTAACAAAAGTTACTCATAAGTGTGAACATAGTTCAACACAAAGCAAATAACTGCTAGCTTTAAGTACCTTGAATCACCTCCAAGTGTGAGTTTCCTCTACACAAGGAAAGTAATCATTAACTATCTTACTTAACTTACCTCTCAGTGTAAGATATACTTCACACAGAGCAGATAACTCAAAACTCCAAAGCCTAAAAAATTAAATATATCCAAGCTCTAAATTTTCACTAGAAAAAAATTGGCTAAATTTAACTAGCATTTTATATTTTTATTCGTGTTGTAAAGCTCACCTTTAGGTGAGATGACGGAAGGGAGATCAATGGAATGAGTAAAACAGTCCATTTCAGTGTATATAAACAGATTTATTTCGATCTAATTAATATTTTGATCGAACTAATATTTTGATCGGACTAATATTTAGATCGAATTAATATTTCGAGCGGAATGCTGAGAAATTATACGATACAGTGTTTTTGTTGATGTGGCACCGTATAATATGGCCGTATAAATATGGGTGTCATATAATACACTTGTATAAGACGTATTATAAATGTACACCGTATAACATACAATGCAACTTAGATTATAGCAATCGTAGTAGCCGCTTTAGCATATATCACAATATGTACATTATTTCTTTTCTTTCCATGGATCGAGAAGTGTCAAAAGTGAGGTGAATAATTTTATTTCACACTATGTACGTGCCAAGGAATGACACCCACCCCCTCTAAACCTGCACATCCTTCTGCATGTGCCAACGTTTTCCTTATGTAGGTTTAATCTTCATTAAGATCCACAAATATTTGGATGTCATTTGCATCTTTTGCAAATTCTGGAAGATCATCCAATGCTTCTTCATCCTCATCTGTAGCAATGTCATTAGGTTATTCATCAGCATCTTGTTGTGAATCAAAAGGATCATTATTGTGTCTCCTCTTGAACATGTTGATTCTTTTTCCTGGTATGCGAATTTTAAGCTCTGTTCCATCGAGCTCCTTCAACAAATAAGTAGCATTTCCATGCACATGTTGGACAACATAGGAACCAAACCACCTTTTTGAAAAAAAAAATTGCATGGTGTGTTGGTTGTCAAGGCTACTGTCATACATTAGGACCCAATCACCCTCTTCCCTAGGCTTTGGTAAAAGCCTATGTCTTTTATCAAACCTATCTTTATTCTTTAGTCTTGCATCCTTCAATCGAGCTTTTGCAATGTCTATCATGTCTTCCTGTCTTCTTTCCAATTGCTTTATACGCAGTGCAAGTAGATTTCCCTACTTACACAATCTTCCCAAGGTAACATGTTCCAAATAGTAACTACACCCTCAATTGGCATGACTGGCTTCTGACCATACATCAATTCAGCAGGCATGTAACCATTCACTGAACAATGAGTTTTATGGCCAGTCCATAAAGCATATGCTAGCAACCTTGGCCATTCACGCATTCTACCTTTACACGCCTTAGCCAAAGCTTTGAAAATAGGAGGATGTCCTCTTTCACTTTTCCCATTTCCCTCTTGTGTGGGCTAGCTTGATGCCAATTCTCGTAAAGAAACCCCCTACTTCATCTGCATCTAACTCACCTCTATGAGTAACTATCTTTCCCACACAACCATAGTGGAAAATTACATCTTCAAGCAAAAGTTTACAAACAGATTCTTTAGTTTTGTCCTCAATGCACGCCCTTCCACTTATTTTGTCAAGTCATTAGGAAGAGAATGGGGTCTAGAAAGGACTCTTTATCTAGAAATTTAAGGAAGTAAAACTCTTTGTATTAAGAGATTAATCAAAGGAAAAAATTTAAATTCAAACAAGAAAAATGGCCAGCTTATTTGAATTTAAAGTTTCCTCCTAAAATGGAATTTAAAATCTAGCGGGTAAAACCATATCATGTATCATAGCTATGGAAAGAGCTTGACGCATAGATTGTAGATCTATGATCTCTGCTCAAATTGGAGATCATATGTGGGAGTTATGGAAGGCCAAAAATAATAAAATTGTCCTCTCCTTTTTGGGAAGAAAAAGTGCATCCTTTGACCACTCTTACACACCCACCATTCTTGCATACATGGCGTATACCTATTTTTCAAAATGTTAATCACCTCCATAATCTCATGGAAAATAAAGAGGCCCTCCTATACCCCATCCTCTTCTTAATGCTTCTTGTGCAAGTACCAAGTATCTCATTTTCCAAAGTCCTAAAGGAATTGTGACAAGATCAACACCCCATTTATAGTGCATGGCTAATGTGTATGTAGGATGCAATCCATCACAATGGCATACATTGGAATAAATTTTGCATGTCACACAAGACTCCAAAAACTCAGCCACATCCTTATACATGCCTTATCACCAATATCTTTCTTTCACATTGAAAAAAGTAGCCCATACACCTCAATGTCGAGCATATAGGCTTTTATGAATCTCTTTGATAATTTTGAGCTGAGTAGGCTTATCACATACTACTCGGCAATGGAGTCCCATCTTTTCTTTTAGGATGGTTCCATAAGCATCCATCCCTCATGAATTATTCATATGATTTCTTTATGATCCTTTTGAATTTTGATTCAGTCCAATCATCTTGCTTTTGTAAAGTACTTAGGTAGCAACCTATGAGCAACCATTCATCCTCATAAAACTCCTATGAAAATGACTCAAGTGAAGATCCAATGCATATATCATCACACCTTGCATGAGAAATTGTGTAGAATTTTATTTCCACATCTTCTTCCTCATCATATCATCCTCATCTACCCTTAAAATCATATCTGCCATTGATTTATCTTTTCCTGCAATGTGAATCAATTCTCGGTTCAAGGACTTTATATAAGCAATCCACCTAAGCATAGAAATATCAGCAGTAGAGTAGATTGCAATCATTCCTAGAAGTGGTAAGCGATCAATCTCCACAACTACAGATGCTCCAATGAAGTACTCTTTGTCACACTTTAATGTTGTAACCACCCCCCATAACTCCCTTATTACTTGTGGATATACTCTTTGGTGAGAGCTTAGAACGTTGGCCCCAAACCTCACCACATACCTGTGTTTCTCTTCATCATCTTATCCTATTGCCAATACAATCCTCGTTGGACTAGTGTCCCCTATCACAATCACCAATCTTCCACACACAGTCAATCTTCCTCAAAGTTGGTGAAGACAACAGCAACTGCTTTAACTTTCTCATAGCTTTTACATGTACATCATTCCATTTAAACCTTTAGTTATTCCTTCGCAATTGATAAAGAGGATTTTCCCCATGTGCATAATGTGGAATCCGTATAAGGTAGAAGACACATGCGCCTAGAAACCTTCTCACCTCCGTGATATTTATGGATAATTCGTTCATCCTCTATATTGCATCCACTTTAGTTGGACAAGGTCGGCAGCGATGAGGATTAAAAAGATGTCCCAATATCAATATTTATTCAATCCAAACATTGATTTTTGCCCAGATAATATAAGGTTCACTTCTTCTAGACTTGTTAAAAATTTGTCACAATCATTGATGTGGTTGGCCACATATTTACGGCACCCCCTCAAATCTAGAGTCTTATATTTTTTAGCTAAGTCGCATCCTTTGATTGGAACGTCATCAAGAAAAGGCATTGTAATTTGAGGTATGAAGTCATGCAGGACTTTGTTCATACCATTGATCATGTGCGCAACATAGTTGGTTGTTCCATGTGGCGATAAGGTGCACATCGTTACCAAACCCAAGGGTGTTCTCATGGTTGTTAGGTTCCTATTTTGATCATACCTTGAGTAAAAATCCTCCATCGAATATATTTCCCTTCCTGCAGATGCTTTTGAAAACTCGTCTACAATTGGCCTGTAACCATATTCCTCATTGTAACTTTGTTGTCCTGAATGAAGGGTAGAGCTCCATTTTTCTTTGGTACAGTGAACCACATGCTTGAGTAGGGGGGAACATGAAGGCTCCAAAATCCACCATCTTTATTTTTTCAATGACTAAATCTATAAGCTTTGGCAATAGTTCTTTTGGCACTGGAATTGGTCATAGATTCCAAGGCACATGGGTACAATGAATATTACCATTGGTTCGACTCTAGATGGATCCACACACCCTATCTCATGTGACTCAAGAAAAAAGCTTTTCCGTGTTTGGAGAGTGTCTCTTCAAAGAATTTTATTTCAATCTCTGTCAAGGATTCATTGCTTTCAACTTTTAATATCTTCAATGACTTTTGTAAACTTGTGTCCAATTCTTTTAGGATCTTAGAGACTAGGTTGGAAAGAATCCTGATCCATATTTTTCTTGCAATCTGTAGGCAAAGGCAATGCCATTGCTTTCACCTTCTTTGATGTAGTCTTGTAACTTTGTCTCCACTTGCACTTCTACATCTTTTTGCACATTGAAGGACTCCTCATCTTTAAAAGACTCAATGATCCTATACATGTCTATCAAAGCTACTTTTACCACGTCATTTCCTTGTTGAAAACTAGAAACTATTATAGCATAGAAATCACCCATAGTATCTACAAAAGAAACCTCTTCAAAAACACCTGAAATGTACTCGTCTCCCTCTAGCAAATCATGGTTTTTGTATTTTCTTTGTACACTATTTACATATTATTTTTGTCCTTTCTTTAAATCTCCGAGCATTGTAAAAGATACTGATCCATCCTTTTCTACTAGGGCACCTGTAGAAAAAGCTTCATCTCCCTTTGGATCATGTGAGAACCTTTTTCTCCACTCGCTCCCACTTTACAATGGTACTCGACTAAAACCGCTCATCTCCCTTTGATCTCGAAACTCCTTGCTTGGTTTTGGTAAAGAATGGTCCCTTAGGTTGTCATGCCTTCTCTCATGGTCAATATAAACTGTCAAGAATTGAACAACTCGTTTTTGATTTTTTTCTTTTGGCATTGGCATAGGCAGATCCATCATCCAATTCTTTTGTCTCCATTCACCCTGCGGTGATGTATGGTTGTCCAAGGATTAGAGGAAATCTTGACATCTCTTGAACAAATAAATTTTGCTCACCTTTCACATCCCCTATGGATACATTAACATTCGGACAAGCACCATAGAGATCCTCGGATGAGTTGTTTGCAGCCCTAATCATCCACCCATGGTCAGTATCAATTGGCCACTTTCCCTTCATATAGAGACTCTTGGACATGAGTTTAATCTTTGAACCTTGGTCCATCAAGGCCATGTAGGACTCCTTAGGATCTCCCACCTTAACCAAGGTTTCTATTGTAGCCCTTTCCCAATGGTTTCTAGAATAGTGGCTCTTATGAGTGGTTCATCTTCACCTTCATCTTCAAATTTAGCATGCCTAGTTATGCGGCACGAAGACTAGTTACAACATTCGCATCTTCATCTCTTTGTTGTAGTTGTATCACATGTGTCTTTGAAGCACTCTCTTCAACCTTTGATTGGATAGAATCCATTAAATCTTGTTGGTTTCTTCTTATGATATCAATTATTTCCTCATGGAGCTCTCTCTCTGCAATGCCAAGTACTTCTCCCAATGTAAACTAACTTTACATCTGTGGAAGCTTCAATGTCTGATTGTAGCTTGTATGATGGGATTTTTCTTTTTCTCTTTTCATTATCTTGCTTTTCCTTTGGTGCAGCATCTCTCATTGGTAATTCTTGTGACGGAGATTCCCTTGTCATGGGCTCTTGAGAGGGACCTAGATCCTTTCTTCCTCCACCTCTAGTAGCCATCTTTGAGGGACCTTCATCCCCATTTTCTCTCTTATGTTTTCCTTTAGAAAGTTATTTGTTGCCTCGATACTTTGTGATGTAGGCATGCACTCACAAGGAATCTACAAGTTCATTCCCCCCAATTTAAAGATGTATACAATCTCTTCTTTCATGTAAGACTTCTTTATCCCAGTTTCTCTTCATAGCTAACTCCATTGCAGATGGCCAAACATCTTCACCATAATCACTCATGTCTTCAATAGATTTGGACCCTTTGAGCATGACTTGACTAGACTTTAAGCGTAATGTTATTGCTTTAACCATCGAGATAGCATGACTGGCTACCATGTCCTTAACTAGCTTTCTCATTCCTCCTTTGCCAAAGTTGGATGCCAAGGGCTTTCCTGTTTCACTAATATGTATCTTTACTTCTTTGAAGAAGACAAGATCTCTACCCAAGGAATCTTTGAAGCTTTCACACTCCCTTCTTGTATGGTATGGGTTATCACAGCATATGCATCTATTTACAAACCCCTCTCTATTTTGAGGTCTTTGACTTGATGATTGTCCAAACGTTTGACCCTTTTCTTCAATCCTTGCTAGCTTTTCATTTTGCATATGCCCTTCACAAGTTCTTCAAGCATAGATCCATCATCCTTAGAAGCTATAGTAGTAGGTTGTGGCCGCTTCTCAGTAATAGGAGAAACTGGAGCACCATTATTCACCACCATCTTATCTCTTTTGCATTGTATTTCTTCCAATAGGGAGACTACATCTTGTACATCATTCCACCTTGTCTTCAAGCCTTGCTCTGTATCTTTGTCTTCCAAGAGAAGCTCTAACATTTCTTCAATTTCTTTTCTTGCTGCTTGTAGGAAAAGTTATACCTTCTCGCTATCCGAGGAAGATTGTTCAGTTTGTGATAGTTGAGAATAGTGTCTCTCAAACTTATGAGAAGCTATGTAGCAAAGATCCCTTCTTTAGGCTTTGCAACCCAGGAAAGTTCTTTTGGTCACCCTCTCAGAGTCCTCCATAAAGTAGTCTTCTTTTAGAGCAAGCTTGAACTCCTCCCAGTTTTTTCCATGAGCATTTTGAATTGCCCTAATACAGTCTCTGATCTCTAGGACACAAATTAGCTCAAAACTTTAAACCATTCTTCCTCACACACTTGGTTGAAATCCATTTCCTTTATATAATCTGGTAGATACTTTGTGATGTCCTTGGCATCAAATTGGTTAGTTCTCTTCACAATGGACTGCAATGCTTTGGTGGTTGAAATCTGGATTCTTTCCATTGCTTGTTGCTTCTGTATATACATGAAAAATTCTTGAAACCTTTGCATGGTTGCAGGCCCAACTGCATCCCATGTGTCTCTGGATTTTCATCCATGGCTTGAAAATTTTCTAGATCAATTCATAAACTCCCACCCAGTGATTTTGCATCGGGTTCACCAGAAAAGTGAGAATGTGTGCAGTCTAGCTCGGAAGGTGCAGGACCTCTAACTGTGAGAGCTCATGATGAGAGTCACAAACACTTTAAGAAAAATTGTTTATGTAAAATCACCAACCCTCTTTCCAAGGGTGACTAAAAATCTAATAGTGTTCTTGACAACAAAGTTTCAAACCCTCTTTCCTATCATGCTTGGATTTTGCTTATTTTTGTAGTTGCGATTATGAATGAGAGGATTAGCAATTGACATTCAATTTCACTTGAAAAGACCATTTTAAAACACTAAAGTTTCAGCCATGAAACCTCAATGCTCATACAAGCATAAATATCAATCAAAACCCAAACCTCTTTCATGGTGTCATGTAGCCTCGTCCCCAATTACATAGTCGTAGCATCAAACAGTTGAAAGGAATACACGAGCTTTCACAAAGGATGTTTGTGAAGGTATGTTAGTGTATCATAATAGATTCTAAGTGTACCTTTTTATTAGACAAATAATTAAATGAGGTACATTAAAAAAGGTACGTAAGAAAAATGTTAGCATTGAGGTGACTGAAAGACATAAATCTTTTTGTCATCTTACTAGGTTCTTCAAGAACCCAAAGATGAAATCAATGTGTATTGTTATTTGATATGATCCACAAGCACATCTTATACAATGATGTCATCTATCATGGACTTGATTATTGTCTTTGACGGTGTGTAATCCTCAAACTTAATTGCGTAAGAAGAATAGCGCCCTTTGATTTAGTTAACTATATTAGCTTAAATTCCTATTAGTAATAAGTGAAGCATTAATATAGAAACTCTTTGCTTGATTTCCATACAAAATCTTGAGTGGAAAAGTTCTTGAGGGCTCTAAAAGGGATCTTATAAAAAAGTTTCATGAGAGTCTTTATGCTGGACACAAATGTGTGTGGGCCACCTTTACTAAAATCAAAGACAGGTATTGGTGCAAAGGTATGTATAAAGATGTATCTCATTTTGTGGAGTCTTGTGAAAACTCTCAAATGTATTCAAATGTACGTCATTATGATGGCTGCACCCTACATACCCACTGGATATGCACTATAAGTGGGTAGTAGGTCTCATTACAATGCCATTGGGTTTATGGCAAATGAGTGCTTGCATAAGAAGATTTACTAACCAGATTGAAGCTCGTGCTTTAAGAACAAAAATAAAAAAAGGGATATGTAAATGCCTCTTAGACAATGTTATTAGCCATTATAGTTGTTTTGGGAAACTAACAACTGACAGGAGTGAGTTGGATGCCGACAAAGCTAGGGAGTTTCTCTCTAGGTTGGGCATTAAGCTCGCTCTTACTACTAAATACGATCCTGAAGGGAATGGTAAATCGGAACATGGGCATCCTCCTATCATTCAAGCTTTGGCTAAGGATTGCAAAGGAAAATTGGGAGAGGGGCCTGGGTCATTGAAGCATGTTTTATGGGCTAATCGTACAAGTCATAGATCAATTACTGGTTATATGCCTTTTGAGTTGATGTATGGTAAAAAACTATAATGCCAATTGAGGATGTAATTCCTACATGAAATGTATTGCTTTGGGACAATGGAATGAGTGGGGAAGACCTTCTTGCTGTGTGTATACAACAATTAGAAATAAGAACACAAGATATTGAGATTGCAATAGCACAATTGGGAGATGTAAGGTTGATAAATAAGGATGGATTTGATAAAAGGCACATGCTCAGACCTAGAGCTATGAGGAAGGTGATTGGTTGTTGGTGTATGAAAATAGTATTGATAACCAATGATCAACAATAAGAAAGATTTCAAAGAGATGGCTTGGTCCTTATGTGGTTAAACATGGACATGTTAATGCAACTTATACCTTGTATGAGTTGAATGGGATAGAAATGAAGATTTCCGTTGCAAGGAAAAGAACCAAACTATTCAAAAGAAGAGGAGATACAGATCACTTTGTTTCACAAGAAAGTCAAAATGAAGAATCTGATGAACATATTATACATGAAGATGAAGAAAGACATGAGGATGCACTGGATTTTGTTGGAAGTGATGATGAAATCAATATGTATGTTGAGTTAAATGAAGAATGAACCTGCATATGGTATGTGTGGCACATGTCGGAAGATGTGCAGGTTTAGAGGGGGTGTATATCATGCCATGGCACATGCATAGTGTAGCTATAATATCTACCTCACTCTCAATCCTTTCATTACTTGGGACCAAATTGTATGATGTACATAGTGTGATATGTGTGAAAAAAGATGTAATTGTTGCATTTGTGTACATACCTTGTCGGACAACACAAACAATGTGAGTAAAATGCATCAATGAAGATGTTTTAGAAATAAGAAAAACACAGAGTTAATCTCTCATGCACAGATGTCATACATCAAGTAAAAAATGACTAAATGCTCTGCAACCACTACGAAGAGAAGCAGGACAAAACCTGCGATTCATAATTAAAAAAATGCATAAACCTATTTGAGACCAATCTGTCTCAATCACAGATTCACATAAGGCATACTAAACAAGTGTTACATAAAGACGGTGATTGCATAAAACTCACAATAGGTTGGGATGATCTTGGACTCTTTTTTGGTGCATGATTATCTCACAAAATGATATACCAACAAAGAAATTGTGAAAAGAAATGGAGGCATGAGAATGGGATTGAAGGACTCTCTATTTTCACATCAAGGGGTAGAACATCACCATATACATCATCATCCTAAGGTGCAAATCTACACTTGATATCAAATGGCCTAGCACATGGGTTATGACACATATGCTATGAATGGAAAAGTGATGGTGCACATGCCATAAGAGTTGGTGCACAAGACAAAGAACATATTCAATAGAGGGAAGGGGTGATCCAACTCATCTACATCGAGTCTCTCTCTCTCTCTCTCTCTCTCTCTCTCTCTCTCTCTCTCTCTCTCTCTCTCTCTCTCTCTCTCTCTCTCTCTCTCTCTCTTTCTTTGCACACACACACACACACATCCAATCATAGGTATAATATCATACCATCAAATTTATGCATGCTCTAAGTTAAAGTCCAAGTTGATCTTTACAACTACATTGAAATCATAACATCTATAGTAATTCTTGTTGACCGAGATCAAGGTCTCAAAGATCAAGATTATAAGAGAAATGAGCAGCGAAAGAAATCTGAATGAATGGCAAGAATGTAAGTTCTAACAACACTAGAATGATGTCAATATGGATAATCTGCTTCTTGGAATATATTTCTTGATAATAAAATGATGACCATACTTTTGTAATTTTAGAATGTAAAAAATATTAAAATTTTGCAGCAATAAAGTCTTGCTATCTTTGTTATAGTTGTTGCTATCTTTGGCATCATGTAGCATCACACATCCTCTCAAAAAAAAATTAGAAGAAAGGATTTTGAATAATAAGGTTGCATTTACTTTGGGTGAGGTTCTTGGAATAGAAAATGAAGAGTTCCATAAAAAATAATTGACATTATTAAGAGAAAGCAAGAATCTCTTCCTGAGTCTATTTGTGTCCAGGATGAAGAAGAATTTTAAATGCAATGAAAATGTTATTGGATGTTACAGGTCTAGAAGAGGAGTAAACCAAGGTCATTTCTTGGGTTATTACTCTAAGAGTCATTAGACAGGAGTAGCTACTGAGACTCTAGTGAAAGTCGGAGACTTAGAAGATCCATGCGTTGCATTAATAGACTATGGATCATAGGCTAACCCCATATCAAATATTTCATACCAAAAAAGAAAATGACCAATAGATATAAATCATGAATGGATAGTTCATGTAGGAAATAGGTTTTTTTTTGGGGGGGGGGGGGGGGGGGGGGGGGTTCACTACAATAGCAAAATTTTTATCACATGGGTTCAATAGTAGGGAATACTGTTTCCTATAGTTTCTCAAATTTTCACGTATAGAAGAGTGTTGAAAAATTGGTCTTGAAAAGAAATTTATAGATTGACTAGAAAAAGGGTCTCCTTTTTGGTGAAAAACTCATAGCTAAGGGGTTTTATGAACTATCCTTGAATGCACACGATATATAGATCTTACATATAGTAAACCCCTCAAGATTATAGGTGTGTTTGATGAGTTTTCATTTATGGATACTATGGAAGACTTGAAGTCTTTAGTGGATTGTGATTTGTGTGTTAGGAATTAGGTTGTGAATATATGCTCCATAGACATGTACAAAGTAATTGAAGATTAAAAAAATGCTCAAGGTTTTGATGTACGAGTGGAAACCAAGTATAATTTTGTGGTAAAGAAAGTGAAACTAATGGCAATATTTTTAGCACAAAACTACAAGTATAGGATGGGGGAAGCTTCTTTGTAGCCTAGTCTTTGAGACAAGAGTAAGAGTGGGCATAAGTTTACATATGATTCTTTGAATGAGCTAAGGGTTTTTTGTGATGAGAGTTTGACAAAAGCTAAAATAATACATCTTTAATAAATTCATGCCAAACATTGAAACTTTTTTGCATTTGAGACACATCAAATAGGGTGTACAGATTCTTCCATTGTTGTTTCTATAGTAATCTTCACTCTTGAGTCTTTACTATCTCTCATGTACCTTGGAACTTGCCACCTATTCCAGATTCAAAGGATCATTTTTTAAAACTCATTGAGTTTCTTAATAAAAATATCAAGAAGGGTGTTATGGACCCTTCCTATGCTCTGTATTCAAAAAGGTGGTTCTTCACAGTTCCAATGATAAATGATTCTTTACGTTTTATCCATGACATGCAACCCATCAATAAGGTAGAAATGAGGAATCTGGATACAAGGCCAATTGCAGATGAGTTTGCCTAGGCATTTGCAGAAAGGGAGATATATATTCTATGGGAGATTTGTACTTAGGGTACATATTCAAATAGTTGGTTGATAGATCCAAAGAAAAATGGTTCTTTACACTTTACCCATGATGTGCAACCCCTCAATAAGGTAGCAATCAAATTTTTTGGGTATAGGGACAATTTTAGATAAGTTTTGTTAGGTAATTGTAGAAAGAAGATATATTCTATGTAATGGAAATGGCCTACGAACATTGAGAATAGAGGAATTAGGAGAATTAAAGAGAGAATTTTTGTGAGACTACTTTGAGAGTATAGAGGGTGACTTAATTGATGGTAGCAACATAATCATAGTACTTAATTGACTCCGCATGAACAATACTTTTGCAAGAGAGAGAGTTAGATAAATTGACAACAATTGAGGACCGAATTTACGCGGATCCGGTCCGCCCTCCAACCGAAATTTGTGTTATAGATTCTCACATCAAGAGAGACTGGGTAGAATACAATCTTTGTGTTCCTTGTGCCCTAGGTTATGCAATGAATATGGAAAGCTTCATGCATCACAAGCATAACATAGACTTTGTAAAAAGCATTAACTATCCCAAGCCTCAGTCCTAAGGCCTCAAACACCTTCGAAGGTGGAGAGAGCTAGTGGGAAATGAGGGTATGGAAGAGCAAGAAGAAAAAATCATACAAGCAAAAAAAATAGTTCCTCACTTATCATCACTCTTCTTGCTAGTATACATATTATCATAGTAATGAAGATGGAGAAGATGGCAAGCTTAAGCATTGAATCATGGCTCTTGGTTGGATTTGCATTCCATAGCCAAGAGTGTTGGTGTAGGCTCTCAACTTCTCTACTAGCTTGCAGAAGGAGATGGAGCTCTTGCACTTTGCAAACTTCACACAATGAGAGTGTGTGTGAGTGTGTGAGGGAGAGTATACCCCAAGCAACCCCCCTTCTTTCTTTGGTTGACCCCCTCTTCTAGCTCAACTTGGAAGCTCATTGGACCCAAACAAGCTTGGCCAATCATATGTAGAATGCATATCAAGAAACAAGGGTAGTCTTGGGATAAGTGTCCCCCTTTCCCCTTTGAGAGAGACTTGATAAATGCAAAAAAAAACAATTAAATCAATTTAATTATCATTGGACCCCTTGAGAGGCTAAACAATAGGCTTTCAGCACTTCATGAGGGTAGCATGGGTAGGGGATTGACATATGTCCTTGGTGTCGTTTGAGGCTTGGCTTGCCTTGTGTGTGTGTGTGTGTTTTCTCTCTCATCCCCCTAGCTTTGAGGCTCGTCCCCTCCTTTGTAGGGATGCCTTTGACTTATGAGACACAAGAACGAAAAAGCACCTCAAGCTTGGTTAATGTTCCCACAAGCACTTCAAGCTCGCTAGTCGGCAAGCACGACAAGTACCTCAAGCATCTTAGTCAGCAAGCATGACAAGCACCTTAACCATCAAGCACGACAAGCACCTCAAGCTTGGGTAGTGTTCCCACCTCAAGCTAGGCCCTAGATTACCTAAGGTCAAAGGACTTTTAACACTAACCTTTGGACGTATTCAATGAAGCTAACCCTAAGGTCTTTAAGGTCCCTTGGCTAGCCTTGCTCTTTGACAGACCATCTCTCATTTGGGCCCCTTTACCATTGACCCTATGATGGTATATATTTGTTAGCACATTTCTATATTATAACCCTTGTTCCGATTTAGTTTCCCATGATAAATGATCATTTTAATATGATAAAATCATTTGGGTTGGTTAGATACTAGATTTTAGGACATTACCTCTCTCTTGAAACGATAGTCGTTCTCGACTATGAGGTAGAAGAGATAAAGCCATAGTCATTAGTCAATCTTCCTTAGTGGGTAGAGGATCCCTTTTTACCCTATGGCATCATTCCAAGATGGATGACTAGTCCAGTTGGTGCTCGAGAAACATTGCTGCCACAAGCATGTCTGCACTTTAGTCCATTTCATTCTCCTAAGTAGAGTGACAAGTTTTACTTGGTGTTTGAGAGACGTTGTCATCACAAACATGATTCTAAGTATGCATACTACTTAAATTTGTGCACAATAAAAAGAGAAATAGACTTATAAGACAAAAACATTGGTAATTTAAAAGAAATTTGTACATTTTCTTACTCTAATGTAGCATTGTAAGCATTGACAAGGTTCATACTATCCTTAAGTTGTATTCCTTGCATGCATCTAGCATCTTCAAAAGGATAATTTTTGAGCTTAATAAGATACCGTCAAGTCAATCTTACCATGTTGTAGTACCTTGTCTTCATGCCGAAGGATAGCTTCAGGTTGTAGCACCTCTTCTTGGTTGTGGATGTTGGGAGGGTATTCAATAATTGGTTCACTTGGTATCTCTCCTTTATAGGATTCAGGAGGCTCACATGAAAAGCATTGTGTATGAGCCAATGGTTGGGCAACTTGAGTTAATAGGCCATCTCATTAATTGGATTCAAGATTTGAAAAGGACCATAATATCTTTTTGCTAGTTTAGCATAATACTTTTGATGGCCCATAGGATTTTTTCCCTTTAGTTTTCCTCAATCAAGCGTTGAGAAACTTAAGTAAGACCCAATAAATCTCTTTGAGTGTTAAGGCCCTTCTGTGCTTGTTAGTAGCAGCTTATTTCCTTTGATGAGAGATGGATATAGCCTCCTTATTCTTTTGAAAAGATTCTTGTAGGTCATGACTATACTCATCGACAGTGAAAATCTTCCCATGTACTTTAAGTAGTAAGGGACTTTTAGGTCTTTCCTCAATGATTTCAAAAGATGATTTTTCCATAGAAGTATGGACAATATTACTCTAAGCATACTCTACAAGACGTAAGTAATTTTTCATTGTGAGCGTTGGTCTACTTCTGTAGTATATGTCTTTATAGATCAAGTATCCTAAGATTGGCTACCTCACTTTGACCATCCATTTGTGGGTGATAGGCCGAAGAGAAATTCAATCTTGTACCTAGATTTTCAAAGAGACCTTTCCAAAGATTACTAGTCATTCTAGGATCTCTATTTGACATGATGGATGTTGGCAATCCATGGTGTTTTCAAATCTAAGATATGAAGAGAGTTGCCATTTGGTATGCCTTGATAGTCTTTTTGAGAGGCATAAAGTGTGCTTGCTTGCTAAACCTATTGACTATTGTCCATATTCCCATACTCCCATGGATAGACTTGGGTAACCCAAAGATAAAATCCATGGATATACTCTCCCATGGTGAATTAGGAATTGGTAATGGCTGGAGTAACCCAGGTTGCTTACCTCTATCATACTTAGTCTTTTGGAATACTATAGATTTTGAAACATACTCTTGTATGTCCACTTTCATGGTAAGCCAATAGAAGTACGTCTCTACTCCTCAGAGAGTAGGTTGAATGCGTCTATGCCCTGCATAGGGAGGACCATGGGATTCATACATGACTTTCTCACAAAGGGAGTGGCTAATACATATCCTATTTCCATGGAGAAGATAACCATCCTGCAAGGTGATTGGTTCCTCTTTCTTCCCCAACTCAAGGGATGACATTATGTCTTTAAAGTTTGGGTCAATAGCATACTCATCTATCATAGAGGATATATCATTGTGAGTAGCTATAGACACCGCATTAACTTTTGGTCGTCGTGAAAGGGCATCAAACCATCAATGTGGGCAATATGTAAATAAAATTGCGAAATAAAATTTTCCCCCCTCATTTTTTTGTCAAAGAGCTTGGTTTGTGTCATGAAGTACTTGTAAAATAAATGGAGTCCCCAGCAGGTAGTGCTTCCATGTGTCTAGGGCATGTAGAGAAGCTAAAAGCTCTTTCTCATAAATGCCTAAGATCCATTCATCTGTATTGAGCCTTCGGCTCTCGTATGCTATGGCATGCCCTTCTTGAAGCAAGACTGCTCCAAGGCAATCACCACAAGCATCACAGTGAACCTCAAATGGATTTGAGAGATCCAGAAGCATGAGGATTGGTTGGGAGGTAAGATTCTCTTTGAGCTAGTCAAAAGAATTTTCCTCCTTAGCAATCCATGAATACTTAACATTCTTCTTTGTTAAGTCATGTAATTTTCCTTCTATTTGAGAGAATTTTGCTATGAAGCGTCTATAGTATGGACACAAACTAATAAAGCTTCTTAGCTCATGTAATTCCTTGGATTAGGCCATGCTTTTATTACCTCTAACTTTCATGGACCCATACGGATACCATCTTGAGAGATAATATGACCTTAGTATTGAATCTCTTGAAGGAAAATTTTGCTTTTCTTTTGGATGAAAAAAGCTTGTTCTCCCTCAAATCTTGAAAAATCTCTTGGAGATGTTGCTTGTGTTTCTCCATGGACTTGGAGTAGATGATGATATCATCAAATAACACTCCATTGAATTTATGGTAGGGTCTAAATATTTTCTCCATTAGACAATTGAACATGGCTAGTGCATTGGTCAAGCCAAAAGGTATGACTAGATATTCATAAAGACCAAACGTTGTACGAAACACGGTCTTTAGGACATCTTCATCCACTATCAATATTTGATGATAGACACCTTTAAGATCAATCGTACTGAAGTAGGTAGACCCTTGTAGCTTATCAAACAGATCTTCTACTCTAGGCACAGAAAATCTATTTTTGATAGTGATATGGTTTAGTGCTCGATAGTCCACACACATACGGTATGTACCATCTTTCTTTTTTAGTAAAAGGATCGGAGAACAAAAGGGAGAGGAGCTAGGCCTCACCATCCCTTTGTGAACCAGATTTTGTACTTGCCTCATGATCTCCTCTGCTTGAGCTTGGGAAACTCAATAAGGAGGCTTGTTAGGTGGTGAGCTTCCTGATAGGAGCTCAATTTGATGGTCATCATCCCCTCATTTTGGAGGTAAGTCCATAGGGATATGATCGATGAACACATATTGGAATCCTTTTAGAAAATTAGACAAGTCTAACTCTTCTTTATTCCTACCATTTAAATTTGATGAAACATTATGACCTTCTACGGACTCTGACAAAAATCATGTACGTAATATCGAAAGCAAGATTATTTAAAAGTGATATACTAAAACCAGACTCAATAGTATCTATATATATGTTATTTTGCTTGTAGTAAATTAGATTCTTCTTTTTGGGAACTTCATGTTGGCTGCCATGAGGTTGAACCATGGTGCCCTTAGGATAGCATCCTTCTGTTGGAGAGGATAGATGAAAAAGTATTCTTTGTTGATGTAGCTTTGGACATGAATCCTCAACTTCCCAATCAAGGGAGTAATAGAGGCTTGTTGTCCCTTGAAAGCTGTATCAAAAGTAACAATATCTCCCATGTTGAAAGCTTGAATGCCCAACTTGGTGGCCAACTCCATTGAGATGAAGTTGTGAGTAGAGAAAAGGTCAAACAAGATGAGGGAATCATGTTCCCTTACCTTTCCCCAAGCATAGGCGAGAGGTTGTTATGAGCGCGTATAGAACTAGAAGAGAGCGAGAGGAGGCACTCAAAATATACAATAACTTCGGACTTGATGATAAGCTTAATCTTGATTACAAGACTTAATACTTTATTAAGAGAGCTAGATACAAGACTTGGATTACATGACTTGAGTACAAGACAAGGCTTGATTGCAAGGACAAGACTTGAACATAAGACAAGAACTAGAAGAGGGTTTTCCTCATAGGAGCCTCACAACTATTGTTGGAAAGACTGAGGGGCTTGTGGCACAAGATCCTTATTTATACTAGTGCTTGAGGAGGTTACTTGAGGAGGTTAGGAGTTTTTACGTTCTTCTTGAGGAGGTTAGAATCTTCTAGAACATTGTTCATCCTTCTAGTTCTTCTAGAACCTTCTGGATCCTTCTTTATCTTTCTAGAGCTTTTCAAAAAACTTATAGATTCTTTCGGAATCTTCTCCAAGCTTCTAGAAACTTTTTGATCCTTCTAGTTCTTCTAGATCCTTCTTCAACTTTCTAGAGCTTTCTAGAAAATTCTAGATTCTTTCGGAATCTTCTCCATGCTTCTAGAAACTTCTAGAATCTCCTTGATACTTTTAGAACTTCTAGAATCTTCTAGATCCTTCTAGATTCTTTTAGAGCCTTCTACCGATGATGTAGGCAATGACATAGACAATGATGCAGGTAGCAACTGACTCTCAAGCATCCATGGCATTATCCCCTCCTCTAGCGACGAGTTCCATGAGGAGCAGTGGTGTTCCTTGAGTTGGGCTTCCATGGATGTTGTTGATGGAACTCTTTGACTTTGAGAGATGTATGTTGTAGAGTGTGTGTTGGTTCCCAGGTTCATTCACTAACATCATAGCCTTTCCAATGCACCAAGTACTGTAACTTGCCACGCGAAACTGAAGAATCTAAGACTTTCTCGACCTCATATTCGTCGTGTCCTTGAATCTCAACTGGAGGAGGTGGTTGTAGGGCTCTTTCTGGGATCTTAGATATGTGACAAGGTTTTAGGACCGAGACATGAAAGACCAGATGGATTTTCATGGATGAGGGCAATCGGAGTCGATAGGTGACTGGATTGACTTGATAGATAATTTTAAACGAGCCAAGCCTTAGATAATCAAGCTTTTGATAGGGTCGAGATGAAGGCAGATCACGTCGGAGGAGCCACACTTTATCCCCTTCTTTGTATTTTGGATTTTGCATGCGAAGGAGATCTGCACTTTCCTTATACTTGGATTGAGATTCTTTGATATAAACTGTAAGTTCTTTGTGAAGTGGAGATAATTGTTGTGTAAATTTAATAGCAACTGGATTCTTGACTTGATAGTGTCTGTGGATATCCTATTTGGGATGTTAATCATAATTAGCAAAGAATGGAGTGTGACAAAGGGAGGCATGAAAATTTTTATTATAGGAGAATTCTACTAGCGGTAGGAGCTTGACCCAATTATCCTGGTGATAATTGATAGTGTTGACTAGGGAGGAAGACTGTGACGAGAGAAGAGGAGAGGCAGAAATAACTCTAGAATTGCAAACCCCAAAGTGTATATAGAGCACACACTGAGTACCCGATATATAGTGAGGACTCCTACCTATGTATAGCATAAGTGTGGGCTCTCTATATAGCTCCAACACCCCCACTCAAAATGTTGACGAGGGAGGAAGACTGTCACGAGAGAAGAGGAGAGGTAGAAAGAACTCTAGAATCCCAAATTCTTGTATATTGTGAGCACCTCCTATGTATCTCAAAAAACAGGACCCATTTTTTCACACAGTTTAGGTTAAAAAATGTTGTGAAAGAGTAAGGTTAATGGTGAGATCGATACTAAAAAAAAAAATGCTAAGTTTTTTTCAGCTCATAAGGCAACTTTGTGGATATATAGCACCTATAAATTCATTTTCATACTCTTCAAATAATTCAAGAAAAATGGTCACTTAGCAGGACACAAAAGTGTCCAAGGACATAAAAGTGTCCTGTTACCATTCTAGTGTTAATGCATTTTTACCCTCAAAAGCACACTTTTTCGTGATTTCAAATGCAATCAAGCACTTTAGCAAATAATTCAATGCTGAATAGCTCTAGATCAGAATCGGATCACTTACCTAAAGCGACTCCTACAAATCATATGGGGTTTTGCATCTATGAGTAGAATAACGCTTCAATGCCACACACGGACTAGTAAACGCTTTTATCACCTCACAAATCACTCGCCCACCAACAACTACTCTAATCCACAGATCCTAACTAAACCTATCTAGTCGTAGACCCTCAGCAAGACACACGCTTCTTGGCTATCCACTTGATCGCGGAATATCCTCTTCCGGATCCACTTAAGAAAAATGCTTTCTTTAGCCGAAACTAAATCAAGCAACCATCACACGAGTGTTAGTAGGAAACCTACTTAGGTCCTTGCGTCCCCGACACCGGCGCAAATGTTGGACGGGGAGACTCACACACCCATGAAGTGCATGCAAACACTACCTAGATCAACATAATGTCAATCGAGGACACAGATGACACGATAGGCACACGGAGGAAATCTCTTAAGCTTATCAAGCTGAGACCATCCTACACATACAACACTCTGGAAGGCCAACTATACCACAATTAAGAACTTCACTACCCTCAACTACACCACCTAGCCACAAACACACATATGGAAGGTAACTCACCTAATCATGCCAGATTCGTAGGAAACTTAAGGAACACCATCCCCTCACTAGGATACACCTGTCCCTAAGATTCTACACTCAAAACCCTCACTCTAAACCCATCTGTGGAAAACGCGTAGGATGAAAAAACAGAATTTTGAAAGTGCCCAAAACTGAAATTTACGAGTACCTATGCATAGCTTATGTCGCCACGATTCTATAGACTACTAGCACGCAGAAAACAGAGATCGTTTGATACACTTACGGCCACAAATAGCTCGTAGATGTGTCGATGTGTGCGCTTCCTCTTGCGTGGAATGCTTGGCGTTGTCCCGTAGCTCTCCTTGAGCCTACAACAATGGTGCAGTCGGATCTCCAATGTGTTGAGCGAGCCGGGCGTAGCGAGAGGATGAAGCTCATGCTCACCCTCTTTCTCTATCACACACAATAGACGGCACTACTAAAGTTTGATTATGATTAAAAGTCCTCTTACAAAATGACCTAGGTACCTTATATACTAAGGCTACCTTAGGTTTAACAAAAAATGGGGCTGAAAGGGTCAAATGGCTTTGTATTTACAATCTGGAAGGGCCATTGCACCCCAGCTTCTGAAACTAGAATAACTAATCATTACAAATGACGTTTATAGCCATAATCCGCAACATTTCATAACTCGCAAAAGATAAGACTTTGGTACGAAGCTTGAGTTATGTTGTGTTGTTGACTGAGTGGTCAACAACGATTAACCTTAGTAAACATTGGGGATTGGGGATGAATGTTTTTTGGCCCATTTTCCAATCAAATTTGAGGATGAGAAAAATCAATTTTATGAACGTATTAAATACAAAAATTCCTTCAAGGTATAGTTAAAGAGGGAAACTTTTTAAAAATACGGGATTTTTTTTGTAATTTAACTCTATTTTCTTCGATTTTTCAAACGTATTTTCTTCTTCCCACCTCCCTTCAACTGATTGTTTTGATTTCTCAACCGGACCATGGCTAAGCTGAGGCACGCTTTTCTCGAACACGTTTAAAAGGGAAACTCACTTTTAACCCATACAAAATATCCAAAGCAGATATATTTCTTGTCAAAAATCAAGCCTGCAAGTCAAGTCATCTTAGCATGTCATTTGCATTCACACAAGATTGGTTGTTAGGGGAGTATTGACCAAAATGTCAAATCGAGTTTCCATCCAAATGTATTAATTATGTTATTGCTTTGATGACCACCTAGGTGAGATAAGCAGCAATTCGCTTCTTTAAACTCGCCACAATAGAGCAACTTATTTCTCAATAGATTGTTGCATTTTCTTCGAAAGTGATTCTTGAAAGCACACTCACAAGAGGACGAAACAATTGAGGTTTTTGATGGAGTGTTGATCATCCTCAAAGGTGAATCCAAAGAAGATGTAACAAGAGAGGTTTTTGTGCCCGTCCTAAAAGGTGGATCCAAAGAGGAACAAAAATGTTTCATTGAATGGATGCATGCGATGCCAATGATACCCTCTTCATTATTCGTTTGTGGAAAAATAGTCTAAAGAAGACAATCTACCAAAATGAGCTATCAATGCACGTAGAAAACACATAATAGTCATACAACAAGTGAGAGAAAAGTCTCTTGATAATCTATGCCTTTCTGTTATGCATAACCCTTTGCAACAAGTGGAGACTTATTGTGATCAATCTCACCATCAGGCTAGCATTTCAACCTATAAACCCACTTTGTCCCACTATCCTTTTCTCCAAGAGGCAAATCACATAAAGTCCATGTGTCATTTTCTAAAGTGCATCATATTCTGATTGCATGGCAGCCATCCAATTTTTTGAATTTTATGGTTCATGAAAAGACAAAGGTTCTTCAACATCACATAAGCTAGCCTCAGCCAAAGCATAACAATCTAATGCATTAGATGCATGGCTAGAGCTTTTTGAACAAGTACAACTAGACAAAGGTGCATCCAATTTACTATCACACAAAGTATGCACCAGCCAATTTGGCATACCTCTAGCCTGCTCATTCTCAACCCTTTCCTCATCAAGTACATCGTGTACATCTGCATCAGTAATATGCTGATCTGTAACATTTCCCACAGTTGTACATTTGCCTCATTGGAATTGCATTAATTAGAACTTCCACCACTGAAAAGAGGCAACAAAGTTTCATAAATGTCCTGTGAGCTTACATTATTGTCTCTAGGTCATGACAGCAAGGGCTGAACAAAATCTTCCACAAACACAACATCTCATGAGACCAATATACACTTTGTTTATAGATGATACAACCTATAACCTTTTATTTTAGCACTATTACAAAAAAAAAGATGCATTTGCCAACCTTATCATCTAATGTTCTGTGTTGTTTTTGTGGAACCAAAGCATAAGCCAAACAACCAAAAATGCATATGTGCTCAATAGAAGGCTTTCTATCATGTCATGATTCATAAGGAGTCATAGACTGTAAAGCTTTTGTGGGACACATGTTAAGTACATAAGTGGCTTACATAATAGACTCAAGCCAAAACAAATCTGGTAAAGCTTGACTTTTGACCATACAGTGTGCCATTTCTATCAGATACCTATTTTTCCTCTCAGCAAAACCATTTTTCTTAGTTTTATAGATGGGACTGTACATTCCTATTTTATCTCATGATTAGCCAAAAATTCATTCAATTCAAGAGGCACATACTCCCCCCCTCTATGGGAATGGAAGGTGCCCATAGTACATTTTGAGACATTTTTGCCCATAGCACAAAAACACTTTGGACTTCACCTTAAGTGGATACACTCATGCTTCCGTGGAGTAATCATCAATGAAAATCACAAAGTAAAGGCAATAGCCCAAGGAAGGAGTTTGCATCGACCCACAAACATCACTATGCACAAGTTTCAACTTGCATAAAGCTCTAACCAAACCATCCTTTAGAGAATTTGAACGTTGTAATTTACCCAAAATACAACCTTCACAAACATGTTTGACAGGTGCTTCAAGAGGCAAAAAAGAGTCAATCATATTATATTTTTGCAAACGTAGCAAACTGGAAAAATTCAGATGCCCAAAGTGTGCATGCCACAATTTTGCATCCAAAATAGCCTTGAATCTACAACTGCATTTGTAAAATTCTACCCATCCTTATCATACAAATTGAGCTTATACATCGATGCTTGATGCAACAATCTCATCACCAAAACTAAGATCATGAACTCTACATTATCATCCACAAATTTCACAACAAGGCCAAGTCTAGCAAGTGCAAATATAAACAAAAGGTTCTGCTTGATCCCACATACATATAATGCATCAACTAGCATTCACAAAAACAAGCACAATCTTTCCAACTCCCTTGACCGGATAAGAAGCATTGTTCACACAAATGACACAATTCCCATGAGGGACATCCTTGAGAGAGGTAAATAATCAGAATGAGAGGTAATGTGCTTTGTAGCACCACTGTCAAATTACCACACACGAACATATACAACAACTAACATACATGCATCATATGGACAGAAGGATCATAAGTGCGCTATACATTAAAATCACATTTTGCATCAACATCAACATCACAATCTCCTTTCACATAAGACTCAACAATAGCTGCATTTGTAGTGGAACCAATCTTTTTCTTCTTAGCCTCTGTTTCCTTTAGCTTAGGACATTGCTTGATGAAGTGATCATTAGCTTTAAAATAATGGAAACACATCTTCTTTTTTACCTTTTCACTGGAATTCTGGTACAAATTTCCGCCAACAAAAGCATTAGGAACAAGGGATTTACAACTCGTAGAGGAACCAAGAGAAGTGGCTACATTATTGTTAGAACTTTTTCTCTGAGCACCAATAAAGGCATGTTCAATAGCATGTTTTTTAGCCCTTTGATTTTTTGGAAAGTGACTCTTGCAACACCAATGTGCATAATGCATCAAACTTGACAACTTCTAGATTTCTTTGGGTCATGAGTCTCCAAGTAGTAACAAAATTCAGGTACGAATCTGGCAAAGCATCAAGAATAGTCTGCACAAGAAAAATGTCATAAATGACTTTTCCTGCATAATTCAGTTTTGCAGACACTACAAACAATGCATGAGCATGTGCATCTCTTACATCCCAATGACATTGCTCAGTATAGCAAAAACAGTTCTAACATCAACAATACTATCAGCAAAGAAGCCTGCGGCATTCTCAACATTGCCTCTCTCTAAAAAACCAAGATTCACATCAATGCCCTATACAATGTTCCAAAAGCCTTTGACACAAGGACATGTTGTGTCATGTAAGCCCACATAGGATAATTGTCCCCATCCAATATTTCCTATAAACAACAAACATCTTGAACACATCTTTGTTGTTGTCAGCTATGGTGAATGCTTGCACTTGATGTAAAAACTACTTGAAAAGAGGAGAAACAAAGTAGGAGAAACACATGTTGTATAGCACAAGCCGTAGAAGAATGTAAGGGACTTGTTATGCAAAAAACAACACTAACAAATTTTTTGCACAAAATGAAGAATTAGTCTAGAGACCCATCTATATCACTTACATCACATCATTTGATGAATACATCAGCAAGAAATAGAATTTTAATCTGAGGTATGAATTCATGTAAGACAATGTTCATACCATTCATCAAATGTGCAAGTGAACCAGTTGGTCCTTGAGGTAAGGTGCACATCCTTACCAAACCCAAAGGTGCCATCATGGTAGTCAGGTTTGTGCTTTTCATAGCTAGTTGGAATTGATCATATCATGGGTACAAATCTCCCATAAAATATATCGTCTTCCTACAAATGCCTATGCAAACTTATCTAAAATCGGCCCTATACCCAACATTTATGTATATTACCTTATGGACAGGTTTCATATCATGGATAAAGTATAAAGAAACATTTTTCTTTGGAACTATCAACAACTATTTGATTATGGATCATAGGAAGGCTCCAAAATACCCAATGATCTTGATCTTTTCAATAAGCATCAATGAGTTTTGGCAAATGAGTCTTTGAAACTTGATAGGACGCATCCTTTGATTGGTACAATTTTCCCCATCCTCTGATTGATGTTACATCATTGAGAAAGAGCATTGGTATGAGGTCATGTAAGACTTTGTTCATATCATTCATCATATGCTTACCAAATCCAAAGGTGCCCTCATGGTAATCAAGCGCGTACTTTTCATAGCTAGTTTGGATTGATCATACCCCTAGTACAAATCTTCCATCAAATATATCTCCCTTTATGCAAATGCCTAGGAAAATCCATCTATTTTATTTTATACAAAAGGGCCCGTCATGCTATTTAAGAAGCCCAAAGAGCCTGTCGTCGAGAAATAAGTAAATCCTGACAGGCTTATCAATTAAGATAGTTTTCACAAGTTAATAGGAAGGCTATATTAATATATAACATGATTACATGTTTTTGCATTGTGATTGCTAAGATTTATTAACATGTTCACCTGTTTGTGATCAGGTTAATTAAATCCTTATTCTTAAGAGTTGATACAAAAGTTATACTACATGTGCATAATGTGGAGTCTAGATAGCATAAAACACAAATGCACCCACACAGAATAACCTCAGTCATATTTATACATTTTTCCTGGACAAAGTCTTCTACCATTTGTTCCGCACATATGTCCCACAAAAAGAGAGGCGTCTTGGCGCACCATTACGACCCCAAATAGAAGTGACACATAATGTCTACATACCTCAACAGGGCCATGAATCAAGCATTGATCCCATGCAAATTGATTCCGTATGGTTTCAACCTCTTTCAGCCTAGGAGAAGCAAAGGCGACGCATTAATGGCTTATGTATGTATTGTGGAGAGCAGGGGCACATAGTTCAATAGTGTCCAAGGAAGAGAAGGATGAAGGTTCATGGTGCATGGTCATCCATCTCCATGGATTTCATTGTAGAGCTACCCTTGTCACAAGGATTTGAGTTCATTTTAGTAGTCATGGATCGGTTTACAAAAATGACACACTTCATTCCATTCACTAAAATCATCACCAACGAAGGTACGACCAAACTCTTTCTACAGCATATCCATCGTTATCACGGATTACCGGATGACATAGTTTCTGATCGAGGCGCACAATTCATCTCTAGCTTTTGGAAAAGCTTATTCAAGCTACTCGGAGTACAAATCAACGTCTCCTCATCCATTCACCCACAAAGTGATGGACAAACGGAGAGAGTAAATCAAGTTTTGGAACAGTATCTCCATTGTACTATCTGTTGGAGCTATATAGAGAGCCCACACTTATGCTATACATAGGTAGGAGTCCCCACTATATATGTGTACTCAGTGTGTGCTCTATACACAGTTTGGGGTTTGCAATTCTAGAGTTCTTTCTGCCTCTCCTCTTCTCTCATCACAGTCTTCCTCCCTCGTCAACATTTTGAGTGGGGGTGTTGGAGCTATATAGAGAGGCCACACTTATGCTATACATAGATAGGAGTCCCCACTATATATGTGTACACAATGTGTGCTCTATACACACTTTGGGGTTTTCAATTCTAGAGTTCTTTCTACCTCTCCTCTTCTCTCGTCATAGTCTTCCTCCCTCGTCTCAACACTATCAATTATCACCAAGATAATTGGGTCGAGCTCCTACCGCTAGTAGAATTCTCCTATAATAACAGTTTTCATGCCTCCCTCTGTCACACTCCATTCTTTGCTAATTATGATTAACATCCCAAACAGGATATCCACAGACACTATCAAGTCAAGAATCCAGCTGCTATTAAATTTACACAACAATTATAAATAGTTCACAAAGAACTTACAATTTATATCAAAGAAGATCAATCCAAGTATGAGGAAAGTGCAGATCTCCATCGCATGCAAAATCCAAAATACAAAGAAGGGGATAAAGTGTGGCTCCTCCGACGTGATCTTCGTTCATCTCGACCCTATCAAAAGCTTGATTATCGAAGGCTTGGCCCGTTTAAAATTATCTTCTAGTTAATCCAGTCACCTATCGACTCCGATTGCCCTCATCCATGAAAATCCATCTGGTCTTTCATGTCTAAGTCCTAGAACCTTGTCACACATCTAAGATCCCAGGAAGAGCCCTACAACCACCTCCTCCGGTTCAGATTCAAGGACACGACGAATATGAGGTCGAGAACGTCCTAGATTCTTCAGTTTCGCGTGGCAAGTTACAGTATTTGGTGCATTGGAAAGGCTATGATGTTAGTGAATGAACCTCGGAACTAGCACGCACTCTACAACATACATCTCTCAAAGTATAAGAGTTCCATCAAAAAAATCCATGGAAGCCCAACTCAAGGAACACCACTGCTCCTCGTGGAACTCGTCGCTAGACAAGGGGGTAATGTCATGGATGCTTGAGAGTCAGTTGCTACCTGCATCATCACCTATGTCATCGCCTACATCATCGCTAGAAGGCTATAGAAGAATCTAGAAGGATCTAGAAGATTCTAGAAGTTCTAAAAGTATCAAGGAGATTCTAGAAGTTTCTAGAAGCATGGTGAAGATTTCGAAAGAATCTAGAAGTTTTTGGAAAGCTCTAGAAAGTTGAAGAAGGATCTAGAAGGTTCTAGAAGAACTAGAAGGATCAAGAAGTTTCTAGAAGCTTGGAGAAGATTCCGAAAGAATCTAGAAGTTTTTGGAAATCTCTTGAAAGATAAAGAAGGATCCAGAAGGTTCTAGAAGAACTAGAAGGATGAAGAATGTTCTAGAAGATTCTAACCTCTTCAAGAAGAACGTAGAAAATCATAACCTCCTCAAGTAACCTCCTCAAGCACTAGTATAAATAGGGATCTTGGGCCACAAGCCCCTCAGTCTTTCCAACACCAGTTGTGAGGCTCCTATGAGGAAAACCCTCTTCTAGTTCTTGTCTTATGTTCAAGTCTTGTCCTTGCAATCAAGCCTTGTCTTGTACTCAAGTCATGTAATCCAAGTCTTGTATCTAGTCTCTTAATAAAGTATTAAGTCTTGTAATTAAGATTAAGCTTATCATCAAGTCCCAAGTTCTTGTATATTTTGAGCGCCTCCTCTCGCTCTCTTCTAGTTCTATATGCGCTCATAACAACCTCTCTCCTATGCTTGGGGAAAGGTAAGGGAGCATGATTCCCTCATCTTGTTTGACCTTGGCTCTACTCACCAATTCATCTCAATGGAGTTGGCCACCAAGTTGGGCATTCAAGATTTCAACATGGGAGATATTGTTACTTTCGATACAGCTTTCAAGGGACAGCAAGCCTCTATTACCCCCTTGATTGGGAAGTTGAGGCTTCATGTCCAAATCTACGTCAGCAATGAATACTTTTTCATCTCTCCTCTCCAACATGAGGATGCTATCCTAAGGGCACCATGGTTCAACCACATGGCAGCCAACACGAAGTTCCCAAAAAGGAGAATCTACTTTACTACAAGCAAAATAAATATATATAGATACTAGTGAGTCTGGTTGTACTATATCACTTTTAAATAATCTTGCTTTTGATATTACGTACATGATTTTTGTCAGAGTCCCTAGAAGGTCCTCATGTTTCATCAAATTTAAATGGTATAAATAAAGAAGAGTTAGACAGGTCTAGTTTTGTAAAAGGATTCCAATATGTGTTCATCGATGATATCCCTATGGACTTACCTCCAAAATGAGGGGATGATGATCATCAAATTGAGCTCATATCTGGAAGCTCACCACCTAACAAGCCTCCTTATCGAGTTTTCCAAGCTCAAGCAGAGGAGATCATGAGGAAAGTACAAAATTTAATTCACAAAGGGATGGTGAGGCCTAGCTCCTCTCCCTTTTGTTCTCCGATCCTTTTAGTATAAAAGAAAGATGGTACATACCGTATGTGTGTGGACTATCGAGCACTAAACCATATCACTATCAAAAACAGATTTTCTGTGCCTCGAGTAGAAGATTTGTTTGATAAGTTACAAGGGTCTACCTACTTCAGTAGGATTGATCTTAAAAGTGTCTATCATCAAATAAGGATAGTGGATGAAGATGTCCTAAAGACCGTGTTTCATACAACATTTGGTCTTTATGAATATCTAGTCATACCTTTTGGCTTGACCAATGCACTAGCCATGTTCAATTGTCTAATGGAGAAAATCTTTAGACCCTACCATAAATTCAATGGAGTGTTATTTGATGATATCATCATCTACTCCAAGCCCATGGAGAAACACAAGCAACATCTCCAAGAGATTTTTCAAGATTTGAGGGAGAACAAGCTTTTTTCAACCGAAAGAAAGGCAAAATTTTCCTTCAAGAGATTCAATAGTAAGGTCATGTTATCTCTCAAGATGGTATCCGTATGGGTCCATGAAAGTTAGAGGTAATAAAATCATGGCCTAATCCAAGGAATTGCATGAGCTAAGAAGATTTATTAGTTTGTGTCCATACTATAGACGCTTCATAGCAAAATTATCTCAAATAGCAGGACCATTACATGACTTAACAAAGAAGAACGTTAAGTATTCATGGATTGCTAAGGAGAAAAATGCTTTTGACAAGCTCAAAGATAATCTTACCTTCCAACCAATCCTCATGCTTCCGGATCTCTCAAATCCTTTTGAGGTGCAGTGTGATGCTTGTAGTGATTTCATTGGAGCAGTCTTGCTTCAAGAAGGGCATGTCATAGCATACGACAGCCGAAGGATCAATACGGATGAATGGATCTTAGGAATTTATGAGAAAGATCTTTGAGCTGCTCTACATGCCCTAGACACATGGAAGCACTACCTGCTGGGGACTCCATTTATTTTACAAACAGAGCACCAAAGTCTCAAGTACTTCATGACACAAACCAAGCTCTTTGACAAAAAAATGAGGGGGGAAATTTTTATTTCGCAATTTTATTTACATATTTCCCACATTGATGGTAAGCACAATAAACTGGTTGATGCACTTTCACGATGACCCAAAGTTAATGCAGTGTCTATAGCTACTCACAATGATATATCTTCTATGATAGATGAGTATGCTATTGACCCAAACTTTAAAGACATAATGTCAGCCCTTGAGTTGGGGAAGAAAGAGGAACAAATCACCTTGCAGGATGGTTATCTTCTCCATGGAAATAGGATATGTATTAGCCACTCCCTTTGTGAGAAAGTCATGTATGTATCCCATGGTCCTCCCTATGCGGGGCATAGAGGCATTCATCCTACTCTCTGAGGAGTAGAGACATACTTCTATTGGCCTACCATGAAAGTGGACATACAGGAGTATGTTTCAAAATGTGTAGTATTCCAAAAGACAAAGTATGATAGAGGGAAGAAACCTGGATTACTCCAACCATTGCCAATTCCTATTTCACCATGGGAGAGTATATCCATGGATTTTATCTTTGGGTTACCCAAGTCTATCCATGGGAATATGGGAATATGGATAATAGTCAACAGGTTTAGCAAGCAAGCACACTTTATGTCACTCAAAAAGACTATTAAGGCAGACCAAATGGCAACTCTCTTCATATCTTAGATTTGCAAACACCATGGATTTCCAACATCCATCATGTCAAATAGAGATCCTAGAATGACCAGTAGTTTTTGGAAAGGTCTCTTTGAAAATCTAGGTACAAGATTGAATTTGTCTTCCGCCTATCACCCACAAATGGATGGTCAAAGTGAGATAGCCAATCTTACGATACTCGATCTACTAAAGACATATGCTACAAAATTAGACCAACGCTCACAATGGAAAAAGTACTTACCTCTTGTAGAGTATGCTTACAATAATATTGTCCATACTTCTATGGGAAAATCACCTTTTGAAATCATTGAGGGAAGACCTGAAATTCCCTTACTACTTAAAGTACATGGGAAGATTTTCACTGTCGATGAGTATAGTCATGACCTACAAGAATCTTTTCAAAAGATTAAGGAGGCTATATCCATCTCTCATCAAAGGAAAAAAGCTGCTACTAACAAGCACAGAAGGGCCTTAACACTCAGAGAAAATTATTGGGTCTTACTTAAGTTTCTCAATGCTTGATTGAGGAAAACTAAACGGCAAAAATCCTATGGGCCATCAAAAGTATTGTGCTAAACCAGCAAAAAGATATTATGGTCCTTTTCAAATCTTGAAGCCAATTAATGAGATGGCCTATTAACTCAAGTTTCCCAACCATTGGCTCATACACAATGCTTTTCATGTGAGCCTCTTGAATCCCTATAAAGGAGAGAAACCAAGTGAACCAATTACTGAATACCCTCCCAACATCGACAACCAAGAAGAGGTGCTACAACCCAAAGCTATCCTTCGGCATGAAGACAAGGTACTACAACATGGTAAGGTTCTCTGACGGTATCTTATTAAGCTCAACAATTATCCTTTTGAAGATGCTAGATGCATGCAAGCAATACAACTTAAGGATAGTGTGAACCTTGTCAATGCTTACAATGCTACATTAGAGTAAGAAAATGTACAAATTTCTTTTAAATTACCAATGTTTTTGTCTTATAAGACTAGTTCTCTTTTTATTGTGCACAAATTTAAGTAGTATGCATACTTAGAATCATGTTTGTGATGACAACGTCTCTCAAACACCAAGTAAAACTTGTCACTCTACTTGGGAGAATGAAATGGACTAAAGAGCAGACATGCTTGCGGCATCAACGTTTCTCAAGCACCAAGTGGACTATTCATCCATCCTGGAATGATGCCGTAGGGTAAGAAGGGATCCTCTACTCACTAAGGAAGATTGACTAATGACCAAGGCTTTATCTCTTCTACCTCATAGTCGAGAACGATTATCGTTTCAAGAGAGAGAGAGGTAATGTCCTAAAATCTAGTATCTAACCAACCCAAATGATTTTCTCACATTAAACTGATCATTTAATATGGGAAAATAAATCGGAACAAGGGTTATAATATAGAAATGTGCTTACAAATATATACCATCATAGGGTCAATGGTAAAGGGGCCCAAATGAGAGATGGTTTGTCAAAGAGCAAGGCTAGCCAAGGGACCTTAAAGACCTTAGGGTTAGCTTCATTGAAGCTGTCCAAAGGTTAGTGTTAAAAGTACTTTGACCTTAGGAAATCTACGGCCGAGCTTGAGGTGGGAACACTACCCAAGCTTGAGGTGCTTGTCCTGCTTGTCAAGAATCTTAGTCATGCTTGCTCACTAAGATGCTTGAGGTACTTGTCGTGCTTGCCGACTAGTGAGCGTGAAGTGCTTGTGGGAACATCAACCGAGCTTGAGGTGCTTTGTCGTGCTTGTGTCTCATAAGTCAAAGGTATCCCTACAAAAGAGGGTACGAGCCTCAAAGCTAGGGGGATGAGAGAGAAAACACACACACACAAGGCAAGCCAAGCCTCAAACGACACCAAGGACATATGTTAACCCTCATGGCACACGGACACCCATCACCTACGATGGACGCGTATTATGTATGATTTAGAGTCAGGTACCGGGCTTGTCGGACCAATAGGGAAAGGTAGAGTGATCGCCAATGAGAGGCGCACTTTAACTTGGACATTCAAGGGATTAGTTGGTTAAGCATGGGTGCCCAAGTGTGAATGGGGTGAGCTCCTATAAAAGCCAACTAAACCTAATTTTTACTCATTCTCTCATTTGTGCAATTGAAGAGTGCTCTTGCTCCATCTCCATCTTCTTCTTCTTCACCTCCTTGTGTGTGTGTGTGTGAGAGAGAGAGAGAGGGAGAGTGTGTGTGCGATCGAGCATTACGAAGGCACGACGGCGGCGAAGCGGTTGAGCGCGGCACGACTGCAGCTTCTTCTTCATCGCGGCGAGGAATCCACCACGAAGGCGAGCGTAGAGCGGTGAGTGACACACCCTTTGTTTTCTTGAGCTTGCTAGTTTAGGCTTGTTGTGTGCTTGGAGCCGTTTGTGGCTCACATACGGTGTATTGGCAAGTCCCTTGCTTCGACAGTGCGGCAAGGAGCGCACATTTATGGCGGCGCTGCTGGGGATATGCCCTACACTAAGCTCGGTTAGCACTTTACGCTTCCTTGTGGTGCAATTTGTATCATAGGAAAGGCAGGGAAGGGGTGTGTGGAGATTTCTATTTTTTGCGTTTTCTGCATTTGCTGTCAAGTTTCAATTTCTGCTATTGTCTGCGTTTTTCAATTTCTGCAATTTCAAGTTCGGCGTTTTCAATTTCTGTCAATTTCTGTCAATTTCTGCGTTTTTTCTGCGTTTTTTTTGCATTTTCTGTCAATTTTCTGCAATTTTCTGCATTTTCTTTCAATTTGCTGCAATTTCTGTGTTTTTTCTGTATTTTTTCTGCAATTTTCTGCATTTTCTGCGTTTTTTCTGCATTTTCTGCAATTTCTGCGTTTTTCTGCAATTTTCTGCATTTTTTGTAATTTCTGCGTTTTTTCTGCATTTTCTGCAATTTCTGCAATTTCTGCGTTTTTCTGTAGCAAAAAAAAAATTATAAAAAAAAAAAAGTTTTTTCGAGAAAAAAAAAATAATTTTGGAAAAAAATTATTTAAAAGGAAAAAAATTTCGGAAATTAAAAACGCGAGCGAGTGGGTTGCGATATTTTTCGAAAATAAAAAACGTGACTCTTAAAACGTACGGGTTGGTTTGTACAAAAGATAGATCGGGATCGTTTTCCCAAGCCCAAGCCCAAGCCCAAGCCCAAGCCCAAGCCCAAGCTCAGGCCCAGGCCTTAGTCCTCAGTCTAATGATATATACTATACTCACTCTTATATATATACCCTACTCCCTCAAGAGAGAATGAGAGCATGTGGGACAAGTCCTCCACTCTCCTCCTTTCTCTTCCCACTTGCACCCTTAGACTTTCTAGTTTGGGCCTAGTTCCCTACTGGAAATTGATAGTTTTAGGGATTCCGAGGGCATAGAGTGACCAAACGGAGGGCTGTAAAGCACGGCACGACCCTCTGATCGATACGCTCATTTTGAGCTATCACACGGCCCATTCCACGACACGCTCTAAAAAATCTAGCAAAAAAACAAACAAAAAACACGCTAAAAACTAGTCACAAGGCCTCCTAGAGCAGCTTTTTGACACCTTAGGGTATCAAAAGCACATGCACTTACGCTCTGGGCGGGTGCTAGAACACGAGCATATTGAGAGTGCCTCTGTTCATACGGACACCCATTACCCATCCACGATAAGCTCTAGACCCTCAGCGGGGACACAAGGTAGCACCACCCAAGACCCTAAAATAGCCGCTAGTGATTCCTCCTCCGACTCAGAAATCATGGAAGCATACCCTACCCAAAACACTGAGAGAGAAGGCCATGCATCTCCCGAAGCTCCACAGCCTAGTACTAGTATGTTTAGCCGTTTCATGGAAACATTAGGTAGAGCTACTCGCTCGGAACCTGATGCAGATGAAGCACGCGAAGGGGGTGGGGAAGTGGAATCTCCTTTCACATCGCACGTGGACCCCACACCCCCAAAGAGTGTCCATGTGGATATCCTACCAACTTCTTACCAAGAAGGCCCTGTTGAGCTGCCTCCTTCAGAAGTTCCCTCTAGAGTATCGTTGGTGGCAAGTAAAACCACGGGGAGCAACATTGCTTCTACCTCACAAGAAACCGTTAACACGTCGACTCTAGAAGGATTGTTCATTAATGATCATTGGACATACGACCTCCACACTGAGGTGTTGACGGATCTACACTCTGGCCACGCCTACCATGTAGGATGGATAGAGATTGTACAATCCACCTCTAGTGCCACGAGCATCGAAGATCAACAGAAAATGATATGTAATGTTATCCATGGCATTATTCAATCAGAAAGGCAAAACCGAGGGGTAAATATACTCTCAACTGGCCCCATGAGATTTCTGGATACGAGCAAGGCTCAACAGCCTACTCTATCACAAATGAAGACTCCTCTAATGAGTCCCATGGACCCATCTTACGTCATTTCACCTGGGGTCTCTATGCAATCTGAGCCTCCGAGCGAAAACTTTAGCTTCCCTAACTTGGCTCAACCCTCTATTAAGGAAAACACAGTGCTCACTCCAGGGATAAGCCTAACAGAGAATGTACCGATGACATCTACGGTTAGCGCAGTGCCACTGCCTAGTGTCGTAGTACCTAATATGGGGCCTCGACCATATGTGCCTCTATCCCCTTATGCACACATGGCCCCCACACCTCCAATTGTACCACTTGCTTATGCTCCTCGAGTGCCGCTCCCTAGCTCTTATCCGAGTGGACCTATGCCCGGTTATGTTCCATATCCTGCATCATCCACACATATGCCAAGACCGGTACCCGTTCCTCTCCCACATATGATTCCAAGAGTACCTCCACCGGCCCTGCCTCCTCACATAGGTGACTTGGCAGCGTTTGCTCAAACCATAGGTCGATCTATCGTGGAAAATATGCGTCATGCATCTGATAGAGAGCCTAGAAGTAAGGCAGTACAAATTGCCAAACTCACGCAAAAATTCAATGGGGACGAAGATGCTAGGAAACACATTGAAGTGTTTGAACAAGTATGTGATTCCTTAGGGGAACGCAACGAACTACATAAGTGCAATGCCTTAAGCTTGACATTAAGTGGGAAGGCTGGAGATTGGTATAGGACCCTAAGGGTGGACGAGAAAACAATCTACCCTACCCTTCGAAGGTTGTTTCTAAAGGAGTACATACGAGAAGGTGTGCTTTGGGGTGTAGCATCTCAGCTACAGAAGGCCGAACGTAAGGAAGGAGAGTCAGTAAGGGACTTCATTAGTCGTCTAAAGCACTTAAACTCTCGTTGCCCTGTAAATGAGCGCTTCAACAATAACCAACTGCTTGATCGATTCATTCGAGGGTTGAGGAATGAAGGAATCTATAATGGACTAGTGATTAGAGGTATCACAACCTGGGAAGATGTCACTGCCAATGCAATCCAATTAGAGGACAACTTGATGATAGCAGGCATGAGGGTGTCTACTGACACGAGATCCACTAGCTCACAAGCCATTGAGTATGAACCCATGACCGCAAAGCCCATTGCCAATGAGCCAAAGGTATTTGAGACATTCTTGACAGACCTCACCAAGGCAATCCAAGAGTCTCTTAAGGATAATCGACCCCCTCAAAATAGTCACATGTATCCAAGAAGGGAGCAACAATGGTGTTCCATTTGCTTAGGTCCACATAGCACTAGTGAGTGCCCTACGTTTAGAGTAAAATTTAATGGAACTTGCAACGCATGTGGTAGGTATGGTCACCAAGCTAAGGATTGTTTAATGATCAAACGTATGATGGCAAATAGACCACCTGTAGCCTGGACGGATGCACCTCGAGCTCCTGTATTGATGCCTACTCCACCTGTTGAGCAACTACCGCAACACATGGTCCCTAGATCTCAAAATGTTGTACAAGCTACACCGCTACCACCTCCTGTGCTAGGACCGCAGCCCCCGCATCCAAGAGTCGCCCCTATGAACCAAGTGGGTTGCGAGCCATCAAATGCTTATGCAGATGGTTGTGAGGAGGAAATAGACACTAGTATTGCCTACGGACTTGATACATTGGAAGAGTGTCCTATATACTACATGGAAGATTGTTGGGGACAAGTCAAGCCGGTTTATCAAGCTGCTGCTCTCGCATCCAGAGGTCAAAATATCAACACCCAGGCTAGGAGGCCACCTCTTCAATGCTACGAGTGTGGTGGACCACATCGAGTAGCGGAGTGCCCTATTAGGCTGCAAAAGAATGCTGCACAGATGCAAGTGAATCAAGGGAGCACGTCTGCAATGCCAATACTCACATGTAATCGTTGTGGCATAGATCACTTGATTGCCCAATGCCCCTATAACCCAAATGCGCCTAAAATCACACCCCTAAATTTGGTTGAAATTGCTAGTGTGACGTCGCCAATACCACCCGCCGCACCCGCTTATGCGATTACACGGTCCATGCTTCAAGGGCCAAGCCATATCCTCGAAGAGAGAGATACCGCGTCAGTTATCCAAGCAAAGAAAAAGAAGACACGAAGGAAGAAGTCGCAGAATACGGAAAATTCAAAGCCAAGTTCCAAAACAAACATAGGAACAGGAGATGACCCCGTGTATATGAATGACCTCGAGGATGATTCAGATTCAGTCGAGACAATGGAGACTAGAACCAATACCACAAAGGGAAAGACCGACAAAGAAAACCGTAACATGGAACCAAATGAAAACCGAATAAGAGAAAACCATAAAGAGCCTCTGAAAACACCACAAGTGTTTCCAAATCCAATCCACGACCCCCAAGATAAATCGCAGGGGCAAAAAGGGAAAAATCGTAAAAAGAAGATTGGGACGTACCCAAACCCAGTAGATGAGATTGAGCAGGTGAAACATCTAAGAGGTTTAGTGGAGGAGACTCAAAGGAAACTAGAACCAGAACCCATGCAGGTCAAAATTCATGACACAGTGTTTCCCACGCAAGTTCATCCACCCCACATGAACCATAGACCGTTAGCCATATCTAGTATCATCCAAGAAGGGAGTGAGGACGGGACATCAGAAAGTGAGCATACACCCTTCTTGTTGGAAAGGATGTTTAAAGAAGGAATACCTGATCCCATTGAGGAATATGAGATTCCATCCTCACCAGTTCCTAGTCAAGGACCTACACCCTGCAAAACGCCAATGAATGTTGCCAAACTAGTGGACTTCATGTCTTCTGAGGTCCGAACCACGATCATAGCAAAGCTGTATGGAGATCCTGAGTTATTCCTTGCACTTCGAGCATTCCTTAACGGAGAGCTACGAACGGGATTACCGCAGTTTGCGCAACCAAATAGGCCTGACTCGATTATGATTGATGAGGAAAATCATGTGCAATCACTTGACTTAGATGGACACGAGTCTGTGATCGAGGTACCCATTAACGAATTAGGGCAGTATTTTGAAGGCGACGAGTCTAATGCGACCCTACCCATCACTACCAAGGGATTAACTATAAAGGGAATTCTTGATGGTGGTGCGGGAGTTAGCATCGTTACAAAAGATTGTTGGGAATCCATGGGAAAACCCCGCCTCAGTGTTACTAACATTGTGGTAAAGATGGCAAATGGTACCATAGCCAAACCTATGGGGATGCTCAAGGATCTTAAGATCAAAGTTCTAGGACACAAGGTACGACATACGTTCATTGTAATGGATTTCTCTAAACACCTTATGTCATATGAAATGATTTTAGGACGACCATTCATGAGGGAAGCACAAATGGTTCACGATTGGTCTAAAAATCATGTCTATTTGCAATTCCAAGACTCTGTCCTTAGAGTGGATTTGGTGACTGGTAAGGTACACCCCTTAGGGAGTAAAACCATTATTGATCATCGCTCTGACACCACAGTTCACTCGGCCCCACTACAATATTGTTACACTTGTAAGAAGGATACAGACATTGGCCAAGATTCTCCTTACATGGATGTGTTACCGGGTATGACGGAATCAGACAATGTGGATTGGGTCCACCTAGCATCAACCATAGACACTTGGGGAAATAGGGGGACGACCTGGGTAACACCTGAGGGGGATGAAATGCGTATACCCTTAAATATGCTACAAGCAATGCATATCGCTTCCAACAAGACTCATCCTAAGGTAACGAAGAAAACATACAAGTGGGTCCCTAAAGCTTCTTTAGTGACCATAGCTAGTGCTAAAAAACAGAGGCCTTGTAAGAAACGTACCACTCGCTCCAAGAAAAGTAAGAAAATGTTGCGATGGATCCCTAAACGACTATTGGAAGCCCAAGGCTACTATCAAGGAAATGATCAAATCTGGGTGCCAAAACGTAGATTGTGCTCTTACCTATCACCTGACCCAAGTGAGCCCAATCCCATAGCTCCAAAACGAATCAATGATCGTGGAAAGGAAAAAATCACAGAATGCTACACACCCGCTCCCGAGCTAGTTTGGGTACCAAAGAAAGAACGATTTGTTCCACCTAGCTCAGGAAGGGGGGAGTCCCATGAAGCTTCTAGCTCCTCATGTAATACATCCTTAGAGGTAAAAGCTTCTACACAGCCTCCATCTATAGTAGTGGACCTCCATGAAGCTACAAAAGAATCCACACCTCCCAGTGTTCAAGAATCACCTGATGAACCACTTCAAGTTCAATCCTGGGAGAGTACCTTACCACCCTTGCAGCTTGACAAGGCACCTAGGGTAATAGAAAACTACTGGCAAAAATCCTCACCTATTACCAACTGGAACAATTGGTTTCAAAGGGTGACAAGCTCATTTCAAACGGTATGATCTACCCAAGGAAGGGGGGAATGTTTGCTGACAGTCATCATTCATTTGTTTCCCTCTCAACCTTTTTCCCTGACCTCTTAATCTCCGATCTTAGGGAATGTATATATATAGCCTTATACTCACAAAAAAACAAAAATAGTAAAGAGCAAGAGCGCCTAGCAATGAGAGAGCACCCTATCAGATCTTACATATAAGTCCAAATTCACCGTGTCAAGTCAAGCAACACACAAAAACAACTCTTATGTTTTAAAGGCCTAACCAAATCTATCTGTCTTGTCAGAAATGGCTACTTCACCAGAGGCATGCACTTCTATTTTTGATGAAAGGTACCCCTTGTCTTTTCAACAAGTGTTCTACGTATGCTACCCTATACTTTCTTGCGAATGGGATTTGATAGAGAGCCTTGCATGTGAGAGAAATTTTGAGGAGTTAGAATGGCTGATACGTCTATGGCTAACTAGTGATCCCTACCCAGTGGCGAATGTGTCTCCAATGGCACATGCTTATTCTTTTGCACAAGATGAGTATCCACGCATCACGAGGTTCTTGATTAGCATGCTTGCACAAGAGGATGATGAAGAGGAACTAATAGAGACCGAGGAAGACTATGGCCTCACGGACAACGATTTTATTTATCTAGATGATGAGGATAGAGGCCTAGCCTTAGGGTGGCCACCCGGTTTATATAATATCCTCTTTCCTTGATTCTAAAAGGGGTGACAGATAGGTAGGTTAGGGGTCTAGATTGTGTTTTGAGTTTGTTTTTTAGGAGTTTTAATTTTTCCCACTGATGTGCCTCCTAGAGGTATTGTTTGTGTTTCCTAGTGTGTACAGGAGCGTGTTGCTATTGATAGGATTTGGACCTTCATGGAACCTTTCTCTCGTTCACACTTCATATCAAGCGCGACCATCAACACAAACAGGTGTTTCTTGTCCATTAGCATTGCCCTTATCTTTTTTGCATCCATGTTTGTCTGCTTTGATTGTGATTGGTAGCATACTATTCAGCGCATTGGCTTAGTATCCAACATTTAATTCAATGCAATCTTTTTTCATAATCACTTGTTTAGGTGTAAAAATCAAGCAGTCCGACTAAGCTAGTTTGACCAAGCTAGGTATTAGAAATCTTCTCTTAATACCATGGGGAATGCCTTCCTAATAAGCAATGGTTACTTAGGTTCTTAATCCGATTTAGGCAGCATTGTATGAAATGTACTAGGGCTTTCTAGTGGGCTTAACCCTATCGACCTTTAGCTTAAGTATTATAAAGGGAGTTTACTAATGTGATGAGCCTGGGGAGTGTATCAGTGTTATATGGCCCCCCAAAGTTACAAAATTAAAATGCTGAAAATGAACAAGCAAAAAAATCAAAGTGCCACAATGTAAAATTTTAAGCTGGAAGAGAAATCTCAGCTTGATTTGGTACTTCACTCACATGTATTGCCTATGGTACTAGAGCCCTAGAGGTTCCCAGTGTGGGCGCTTTTCCTTGAAAAGCAAAAAACCCAAGGCATACAAAATAAGCACACACATCATAATTGAATCAATGTGAAAAGACTTTGGGGGGTCAAAGAAAAAGTAATCAGTCAGGCGATGATTTCATGAGAAATTCCTTTTATGGTAGCTTAACTACAAGGTTTTCTAGATATAGCCTCTAGTCAGCCCTCGAACATGAATACTTGGCTCTCGCGATTAAACAACTTAATTGACCACAGAAAGTTAAGAAGCTTACCCATGGTATTAATATTCGATCTCTAGTGCTTTTCGACCGTCAAATTAGCGACCCCGGACTTGTTTAATTTTTTCCCTTTACATCTGTTTATGCATTTGATTACATTGCAATTTAATGTTCATTGCTAACAAATTGTTTGAAATTCTTTTACCAATCAATGTGTCTACCTAAAACTGCATCTGCTTTTTAAGAGAATGCCATTACTGTGCCAATGTTGTTTGATTTTGCAGTGACTGAAGAAGGCTAAGGACATTCATCTCAAATGCTCTTCCACCTCGACGAACCAGCTTCAACTCAATAGCTTCCGAGGACGGAATCTACATCAGGAAGGGGGGCATGTTAACCCTCATGGCACACGGACACCCATCACCTACGATGGACGCGTATTATGTATGATTTAGAGTCAGGTACCGGGCTTGTCGGACCAATAGGGAAAGGTAGAGTGATCGCCAATGAGAGGCGCACTTTAACTTGGACATTCAAGGGATTAGTTGGTTAAGCATGGGCGCCCAAGTGTGAATGGGGTGAGCTCCTATAAAAGCCAACTAAACCTAATTTTTACTCATTCTCTCATTTGTGCAATTGAAGAGTGCTCTTGCTCCATCTCCATCTTCTTCTTCTTCACCTCCTTGTGTGTGTGTGTGTGAGAGAGAGAGAGAGGGAGAGTGTGTGTGCGATCGAGCATTACGAAGGCACGACGGCGGCGAAGCGGTTGAGCGCGGCACGACTGCAGCTTCTTCTTCATCGCGGCGAGGAATCCACCACGAAGGCGAGCGTAGAGCGGTGAGTGACACACCCTTTGTTTTCTTGAGCTTGCTAGTTTAGGCTTGTTGTGTGCTTGGAGCCGTTTGTGGCTCGCATACGGTGTATTGGCAAGTCCCTTGCTTCGACAGTGCGGCAAGGAGCGCACAACATATGTCAAGCCCCTACCCATGCTACCCTCATGAAGTGCTGAGAGCCTAATGTCTAGCCTCTCAAGGGGTCCAATGATAATTTAATTGATTTAATTGATTGTTTTTTGCAGTTATCAAGTCTCTCTCAAAGGGAAAGGGGGACACTTATCCCAAGACTACCCTTGTTTCTTGATATGCATTCTACATCTGATTGGCCATGCTTGTTTGGGTCCAATGAGCTTCCAAGTTGAGCTAGAAGAGGGGGTCAACCAAAGGAAAAAGGGGGGTTGCTTGGGGGTATACTCTCCCTCACACACTCTCATTGTGTGAAGTTTGCAAAGTGCAAGAGCTCCATCTCCTTCTCCAAGCTAGTAAAGAAGTTGAGAGCCTACACCAACACTCTTGTCTATAGAATGCAAATCCAACCAAGAGCCATGATTCAATGCTTAAGCTTGCCATCTTCTCCATCTTTATTACTATGATAATATGTATGCTAGCAAGAAGAGTGATGATAAGTGAGGAACTATTTTTTTTGCTTCTATGATTTTTTCTTCTTGCTCTTCCGTACCCTCATTCCCCACTAGCTCTCTCCACCTTCGAAGTTGTTTGAGGCCTTATGACTGAGGCTTGGGATAGTTAATAATTTTTACAAATTCTATGTTATTCTTTTGATGCATGACGCTTTCCATATTCATTGCATAACCTAGGGCACAAGGAACACAAAGATTGTATTCTACCAAGTCTCTCTTGATGTCAGAATCTATAACACAAATTCCGGTTGGAGGGGGGATCGGATCCATGTAAATCCGGTCCTCAATTGTTTTCAACTTCTCTAACTCTGTCTGTTGCAAAAGTATTGTTCATGCCAAGTTAATTAAGTATTATGATTATGCTGCTACCATCAATTAAGTCACTCTCTATCCTCTCAAAGTAGTCTCACAAAAATGCTCTCTTTAATTCTCCTAATTCCTCTATTCTCAATGTTCATAGGCCATTTCCATTACATAGAATATATCTTCTTTCTACAATCACCTAGCAAAACTTATCTAAAATTGTCCCTATACCTAAAAAATTTGATTGCTACCTTATAGAGGGGTTACACATCATGGGTAAAGTGTAAAGAACCATTTTTCTTTGGATCTATCAACCAACTATTTGAATATGTACCCTAAGTACAAATCTCCCATAGAATATATATCTCCCTTTCTGCAAATGCCTAGGCAAACTCATCTACAATTGGCCTTGTATCCAGATTCCTCATTTCTACCTTATTGATGGGTTGCAGGTCATGGATAAAACGTAAAGAACCATTTATCATTGGAACTGTGAAGAGCCACCTATTTGAATACAGAGCACAGGAAGGGTCCTTAATACCCTTCTTGATCTTTTTATTAAGAAACTAAATGAGTTTTAAAAAATGATCCTTTGAATCTGGAGTAGGTAGCAAGTTCCAAGGTACATGAGAGATAGTAGAGACTCGAGAGTGAGATTACTATAGAAACAACAATGGAAGAATCTGTACACCCTATCTGATGTGTCTCAAATGCAAAAAAAATTTAATGTTTGGCATGAATTTCTTAAAAATATATTATTTTAGCTTTTTTCAAACTCTCATCACAACAAACCCTTAGCTCATTTAAAGAATCATATGTAAACTTATGCCCACTCTTACTCCTGTCTCAAAGACTAGGCTACAAAGCAGCTTCCCCCATCCTATACTTGTAGTTTTGTGCTACAAATATTGCCATTAGTTTCACTTTCTTTACCACAAAATTATACTTGGTTTCCACTCGTACATCAAAACCTTGAGCATTTTTTAAATCTTCAATTACTTTGTACATTTCTATGGAGCATATATTCACAACCTAATTCCTAACACACAAATCACAATCCACTAAAGACTTCAAGTCTTCCATAGTATCCATAAATGAAAACTCATCAAACACACCTATAATCTCCAGGGGTTACTATATGTAAGATCTATATATCGTGTGCATTCAAGGATAGTTCATAAAACCCCTTAGCTATGAGTTTTTCACCAAAAAGGGGACCCTATTTCTAGTCAATCTATAAATTTCTTTTCAAGACCAATTTTTCAACACTCTTCTATACGTGAAAATTTGAGGAACTATAGGAAACAGTATTCCCTACTATTGAACCCATGTGATAGAAATTTTGCTATTGTAGTGAACCCCCCCCCCCCCAAAACCTATTTCCTACACGAACTATCCATTCCTGATTTATATATATTGGTCATTTTCTTTTTTGGTATGAAATATTTGATATGGGGTTAGCCTATGATCCATAGTCTATTAATGCAATGCATGGCTCTTCTAAGTCTCCCACTTTCACTTGAGTCTCGGTAGCTACTCTTGTCTAATGACTCTTAGAGTAATAACTCTTATGAGCGGTATCTTATTCATCTTCATCACCCAAGAAATGACCTTGGTTTACTCCTCTTGTAGACTTGTAACATCTATTAACATTTTCATTGCTTTGTTTAACATAAACATGTACACATTATGCATTTCTAAATTCTTCTTCATCCTAGACACAAATAGGCCCTGGAAGAGATTCTTGCTTTCTCTTAATAATGTCGATTATCTCTTTATGGAACTCTTGATTTTCTATGCCAAGAACCTCACCCAAAGTAAATGCAACCTTATTATTCAAAATCCTCTCTTCTATTTTTTTTTTGAGATTTGTTATTGCCTCTTTATTGGAGGTAGTAAGCTGATACATCTTGTCCAAATTCACTTCAACTCTTTTTTGGTTAATAGTCTCCACCTTCAACCCATAGGCGGTTGCCTCAACCATTGAGATGACATGTGTAGTAGCCATGTCCTCAAATAGCTTATTCCTTCCTCCTCTGACAAATTACTTCCCAAAGGCTTACCTATTTCACTTAAGTTAATCTGGCCTCTTTAAAGAAAAAAAGATCGTTCATCAAAGCATTCATTGAACCTTTCACAACCCTTCCTTTCATTGTTGATACCATCACATCGTATGCACCTGTGTACAAATCCTTCTCTAGTTTTAGGTCTTTTCTTGAGTAAGTTTGACTATGATCTTGTCTCTTTGTCATTTTTTCTTACCTAGCCCCCATGCTCATTTCCAATCCGCCTTACATGCTCATTCATCTGAAGAATCACAACTAGCTAAAAACTTTATACCATCTATTCCATAGTCTATTAATGCAATTGATGGATTTTCTAAGTCTCCCACTTTCACTAGAGTCTTGGTAGTTGCTCTTGTCTAATGACTCTTAGAGTAATAAGTCCTATGAGTGGTATTTGATTCATATTCATCACCCAAGAAATGACCTTAGTTTACTCCTCTTGTAGACTTGTAACATCCAATAACATTTTCATCCTTTGTTTACCATAAACATGAGACACATTATGCATTTCAAAATTCTTCTTCATCCAGGATACAAATAGAATGAGGAAGAGATTGTTGCTTTCTCTAATGTCAATTATTTCTTTATGGAACTTCTGATTGTCTATGCCAAGAACCTCACCCAAACTAAATTCAACCTTATTATTCAAAATCCTCTTCCAGAAAAAATTTGAGATGTGTTGTTGCCTCTATATTAGAGGTAGTAAACTGACACATCTTATCCAAATCAACCTCGACTCTTTTTTGGTCAATAGGCTCCACGTTCAACCCATGGGCGATTGCCTGAAACATTAAGATGACATGTCTAGTGGCCATGTCGTCAAATAGCTTATTACTCCCTCCTCTGCCAAATTCCTTCCCAAAGGCTTACCTATTTCACTCGAGTGAATCTTGATCTTTGAAGAAAAAAAGATCCTTCATCAAAGCATTCATCGAACCTTTCACAATATCTCCTTTCATTGTTGATACCATCACATCATATGCACCTGTGTACAAATCGTTCTCTTTTTTTAGGTCTTTGCCTTGTAGATTGGCTTGATGATTCTCTTCTAGCCTTTCAATCTTTAAGGCGAGCTCTTGCATTGCCTTGAAAAAACCATCTAAGATAGATTTCTTCCTCTTTGGAACCACAATAATAACATCTACAAAACTCACACAAACTCTTGGGGCTTGAGTAGGTTTGACTATGATCTTGTCTCTTTGTCATTTTTGCTTAGCTAGCCCCCATGCTCATTTCCAATTCCCCTTACATGCTCATTCATATGAAGAATCACAAGTAGCTAAGAACTTTATACCATCTCCGCTTCAGGTAGTCAATGTAGCTCCATATCCTTTACATAACCACAAAGACACTTTGTTACATATCTACCATCAGATTGGTCAAGTTTATGCACCACTGATTGAAGGAATTTTCTTGAAGAAAGTTCTTTCTTTTAATAGCTGGTTTATGCTACATAAACACAACAAAGGCTTGAAACATTTGCATTACAATAGAATCAAAATTGCATCCCTTGTTGCTCTTGTTTCTCTATAACTTAAAATCTTTCTATTGAGACCTTCAATTAAGCTTCCATTCCATCACCCTAGCCCATTTCACGTTGGGTTCACCAAAAATGTATTAGAAAGTTTGAGGTGGTGTTTGTAAAGGACCAGGGTTTTGACTTTGAGAGTTCATCGCAAAAACTAGTAAATTATAGAGGATTCAAAGCAAAAGACACACTAAAATTGAGAAAAATGCTATTCATCCATCTAAAAAAGTACCAAAATCAACTCAAAACTCTTGTATGTATGATGATATGGTGTAGACTCGTGCCTAATTGCACATATGAAGTGTTCATTTGTCCTATTATAAACCTTAATCTTTCGCTTCAATTACTAAATAAGACAATTTTATACAATCTTAGGCGCTTCGTTAGACAGTCCCAAATGCTTACTTGAAGAGAGAAAACCCTATTTGATGGCCTCACAAGCTCGAACATGAGGTAGATATAGCACGCACGGGACTACTCTATAAAGTAGCCCCCTAGCTTGAGCAACCATGACCACCGTTGTAAATGTGTCATTGTGATATATGCTTCTTTGGCTATTTTTGGATTTGCTTTATCAATATGTTGCCATTTTTAGCCCAAGCAAACTAGGAAAGATCCCCAAATTTTTGAGAAACTTCCTAGTTGGATACATTCTTTAAGATATACATGAAACTTGCTAATTTAAGAGGAGATCAATCGCATTAGACTTTCCAAGCAAGATGAGTGTGCAGGCCACTTCAAAACACTTGACATTTGTACATTCCTAAATCAAGTTGCATTTAGTCCCAGGTAGATATTTTATTTTCACATTATACACATGTCAACAACATCAAGTTTTGTGATGGCTGTGATATTGTACTATGCCTTTACTTGGACAACACAGTTAGACTATGGGGCACAGTGAAATGATGTGGAAAATGTAGCAACAATTTACACTTGCATATCAACAGAATACCGCATCAACAAATTTCGGGGCAAAGCCATTTAAAAAGTCGAGAGATGGCACAGTAGCCAACCATGCGAGATGACGAGAGATGCTCCATCAGATTCTCCATCAGGAGATGACGAGAGATGGCACAGTAGCACAGCACCACGCGAGAGGAGAAAAACGTCACGTGCGTTTTCGGTATTTCGTAGCATGGCGTCAAGTAGCAATCCACAGAGAGAGAGAGATTTAACGTCGTAGGAGCAATCCACAGAGAGAGAGAGAAAGCGAGAGAGAGAGAGAGAGAGAGAGAGAGAGAGAGAGAGAGAGAGAGAGAGAGAGAGAGAGAGAGAGAGAGAGAGAGAGAGAGAGAGAGAGAGAGAGAGAGAGAGAGAGAGAGAGAGAGAGAGAGAGAGAGAGAGAGATGCGGCCACTCATCACGTTCCGCATTGCAACCTTTGGCATCTGGGGTGCACTTTGCAGCTTGGCAACTCTTTGTCAACTCTTTGTCCATGAGAGAGAGAGAGAGAGAGAGAGAGAGAGAGAGAGAGACGCATTGCCCAGGGCTAGAGCTACTTTGAATCATGTTTACAATATGTTTGTCCATGCTTTTCCAGCTACTTCAAAAACATAATAGGACGACTTCTTCTCTTATGAGGTTTTGGAGAAGGCACTAGTGCCCTTCTACCCCAGTGGCAAGAAGGCTCTTGAGGTCCTATGGACGTATCTACCTTAATTGTATTGCCGAGGGTGTGCTTCTTGTCGAGGCAGAGATCGATGCCATTATCAATGACTTTGGTGATTTTGCACACACTCTTGCCCTTAAACAACATGTGCCTCATGTGACCTACACGGAAGAGTGACCACATCCTATGTAATTATTATGCACCATATTGGTTTATTTTGTAATAGTAGTTGACACAAATAATCTATAGTGGTAACATTCTTTCAATGATGAGGGGCCTCGCTTGGTGTGGGGATGGAGCACCATGTTGCTGATGGGATTTCCAGTACCCACTTCGTCAACACATGGGCAGACATAGCAAAGGGGGGAAGGCATTCGACGTCATCCTTTTATCAACCGTACCCTTTTGCGGACGCGTGACCCATCTACACCAACATTTTCGCACATCGAGTATCAACCTCCCCCTTCACTATTGCCCTCTAGCAAATATGATCGCGGCATTGCAATACAACCAAATGCAGTGGCAAAATGCAAGAACAAGTTCTCTTCACATCATAATGACAATGGGCCTACAAATACGAACGACAATGTGGCTTGCAATTTTTTCTTTCTCACTCGAGCACAGGTAAAAATTATGGTTGGTTGCTCAATTGCATAACATAAGGTAGTGTTCCAATGTCCTGTTTTATAGTGTAATTTTCCCAAAAATCTAGCATTTTGGTATAAATATTGGCTGCCTCATTGCCTTAATCTTAAAAATTGAGATTATGAAAATGCTTTGTTTTGAGCACTGCCAGTCACACCCATGCAGAACTTTAACTTTGATGGCTAGCTCTTAGAATAAGTGTCAAGCATTTTCTTTTCTAGTCTGTTAGTCAGTGACGATTTCCGTTACAGTTGTTCATAATTTACTGTAATATTATGTTCATATTTTGTGTAATTTGAACATATTCACTGTGTGGTGCTAATTTAAGGTGTTTTCTGGGGAAAATTGTTGATATTGAGCATTTTAATGTTGGCAAGTTGTGGAGTTGCAAGCGACGGAAATGGATGGAACAAGAGGGGTGACATACAGCACGTACGAGGCAGTGGCAACACATGTGTGGAGGTGTGTGTCAAGGGCACGAGGGTTGAGTGAGAAACAAGAGACAAAATTGTACATAGCAATAAAAGGGAGAAGCCGATTGCAACCAGCCTTGCCAAGAGGCTACTTTGGCAATGCCATCTTCACTGCCACACCCATGGCACAAGTCGGTGAGCTAGACAAAGGCCCACTAAGTGTGGGTGCCCAAAGGATTAGGGAGGCCATCACACGTATGGACGATGAATATTTACTATCAACACTTGATTATTTGGAGCTACAACCTGGCCTAGAGTTTCTTGTTCAAGGTGCCCACACCTTTCGTACTCCTAATGTCCGTATCACCTCTTGGACCCACCTTTCCATCCACGATTGTAACTTTTGGTTGGGGCTGCCCCATCTTCATGGGCCCTGTTGGCATCTCATTTGAAGGCCTCCCTTTCATGCTTCCTAGCCCCTCTGGTGGTGGTGGCCTCTCCATTTCCCTTGCCCTTGCCTCCCACCACATGCCCACCTTTGAGCAACCCTTCTACCAGTTTTGATTGTCTCCATTGCCCCTAGTACTCTTTTTAGTATGAAATGGACATGCTAGCTTTTGTATAAGTATTTTTAGCTTGCAAGTTCCTTCTCTTTATACTCTAAGATTGATTCAATAGGCATGTGAGTTTCTCTTATCTTAGAACACCCATGTGATTCTTCACCTTGTTTGGCTAGCCAAAGCTTTACAAATTTGGCCTTACTATGCTTTTTTTAATTGAAATGCATTTTCATTATTCAAAGGTCCATTTTTGACACCTTGTTTCCAAATGCAAGAAAAGCATATCCACATGTTGCATGGAGAGGAAGAGATCTTAGGATGATTAATATTTTGCAAAAATCCTTGGATGGAGAGTATGTTGATTTGTGACATTTTGCCTTCGGCAATGGATAAGACTTTATTACATTCTAAGATTACAAAATTATGGGAAGCATTTTATTGTCAAGAAAGATATTCCAAGCAGGAGATTATCCATGTTGACATTAGTCTAGTGTTCCTAAAACTTACATTCTTGCCATTCATTCTAATTTCTTTCACTGCTCATTTCTCTTATAATCTTGATCATTGAGGCCTTGATCTGGGTGAACAAGAATTCCTGTAGATGTTATGCATTTCAATGTAGTTTAAAAGCTCTTGGACTTCAACTTAGAGCATGCATACATTCAATGGTATGATATTATACATATGATTGGATGTGTGTAGGTGTTGTGGTGTGGGAAAGGGGGGGGGGGGGGGGGGGGGGGGTTAGATAGATAGATTCCATTATCACTCTTGGAGGTCAAATATGACCTATAGGACAACCAATAAAACATGTACAGTAGAGGCTCCTCTATCTAAGAGGTACAATGTGTCCAATAACACATGTAGATGTTGGGAAGGGAGGGGGCGGAGGGGTGGGGTGGGGGTGGGGGGGGGGGGGGGGGGGGGTGGGGGGGGGGGGGGGCTAAGGGGGAGGAGGTGGATGTTGGGTGGGTTTCCGTGTGCAAAACTCCTCGATGATGGCTCTACCACCATGATAAGACGGCGCACTTACGTGCGGCCCGTGCATCTCGTACCTTGTGCAACACTTGCTTCTTTATCTTGGGTTGGGTGGGGGTTAGAGCCTCGCTAATCCATATGGTTGTGCACTTGGGAAGATGCATTTGTTTCAAGAGTGCCATGCGGTCCTCTTGGTCTTGAAAACAAGGCTCCCTTGGTTGGTGTGGGGATCATGATGGACGAATTCGATGGTGGGACTATCAAACTTGACTGGTTGCAAAGCATTGTTGTGCTTAGTTAAGGTAGTATGAAAGTCGGCATTCTCCTCCCACCAAGAGGAGGGTATGTCACCAATGCATATAGTCAATTAAAGGCCTTCCCTACAACGACGTTCTTGTAAGAACTCCTCCACTTTGAAGGGGATGGTAGCAACATTTGCTTGAATTTGAGTGGCTAATGATGTGACCAGACATGGAAATACAACAGCTGAATAACAAAAATTTGCAAGTAGACAGAGTCCACGTAGGAAATTAGAGATGTATATTGAAATCAATTCCTGGGTACAAGAAGAGCGTAGCTCGTATCAACCTCCCGACCACCCCCGAGCTATCTCACTCTCAATCTCACTCTCAATCTGTGCACAGTTCTCAATCGCACTCACTCTCACTCTCACTCTCAATCTCAATCACGAGGCACCATCATAGTAGAATAGCCTCCTTTTGCATACAGGCTGTCTTCTTCACGTGAGAAAGTGGCTATTTTCGTCCTTTCTCCATTCTTTAGCAAAGCGGCCCAAAAATAGGCTCGGAAAGAGACGTCCTGCATTCAAACACATAAAGACCACAAAATGCAACCCACACCCACGAGTTAGCAAATTTAGAAAAAAAATTTAGTCCACAAATTCTGGCCATTTTCAGCGAGCCGTAACTCCCAAACGGTTCACAATTTGATCAGGTCTATCTCACATGAATTTGTTCGTCTCATTGAGCTCTCCGAAAGTCATGTTAAGCGCAAAATCCATATCCTACTCAATTTGCCTGAAAAATTACCTGCAAGTTAGCAATTTTCACAAAAGCAGTCTAAAACAGCATTTTCTCACTTTTTCTCTAATCTACGGGCTGAAACGGGCATCAAAATGCAGGAACGAGTGAAAACACAAAGAAGCAATATTTTTCCTTGTGTTGAGGACTACAAGTGCTTCATACAAAACGTTTCCAAATTAGTACCCTTGAAACTGGCTCCTGAGGGGTGTTCTGGGTCAAATTTTGAAACTTCACGAGAACGATTAGAATAAATTCCTACACTGTGGAAAAATGCTGGAATGAACAAAATTTACTCCAAACAAAAATATTTATCAAAACTTTGCAGAATAAGTCCTACTACAAATGAAGCCACACTTTGGAGAGAGAGAGAGAGAGAGAGAGAGAGAGAGAGAGAGAGAGAGAGAGAGAGAGAGAGAGAGGACCCTAAAGGTGATGTGGTTATGTTTGTGTGCATCCAAGGTGATGCATGTCACCTCAGACATGGTCTCATACTTCGATTTAGAAAAAGGTGTATAACATTATGCTAATGTGGATAAAAAACTTTAGGGTATTGACTCGTAAACATGGATGAAAAGTATTCCTCTTGTACTATATAACCCAACAGGGCTACATTTGGGAAGCTCTATGCACTTTTCTTTGCAATAGAAATGGAAGGCTTCTCTCTAGAGGCATTATCCTTAAAATGCCCTTGTCAAATGAGGGTTGCCCAAGGAAGTTGAACTGTCTTCACGGATTCACAAAGACTATATCTCCATACTTGCACTCACTTTCTTGAAATGAACTTAATGCATGTCGTTCTGGTGGACGACGGCTAAATGTTTTAGTTTTATTAGTGGTTGAACACATTTTCAGTTTGTCATCGTTACCATGTTTGATTTTTTCATCCACCATGGGTGCCGAGATGTGTGATGCTATATGACGCCAAAGATAGCAACAACTATAACAAAGATAGCAAGACTTTATTGCTGCAAAAATTTAATATTGTTTACATTCTAAAATTACAAAAGTATGGTCATCATTTTATTATCAAGAAATATATTCCAAGAAGCAGATTATCCATATTGACATTATTCTGGTGTTGTTAGAACTTACATTCTTGCCATTCATTCAGATTTCTTTCACTGCTCATTTCTCTTATAATCTTGATCTTTGAGGCCTTGATCTCGGTCAACAAGAATTACTATAGATGTTATGATTTCAATGTAGTTGTAAAGATCAACTCGGACTTTAACTTAGAGCATGCATAAATTCGATGGTATGATATTATACTATGATTGGATGTGTGTGTGTGTGTGGCAAAGAGAGAGAGAGAGAGAGAGAGAGAGAGAGAGAGAGAGAGAGAGAGAGAGAGAGAGAGAGAGAGAGAGAGAGAGAGACTCAATGTAGATGAGTCGGATCACCCCTTCCCTCAATTGAGGATGGCCTTTGTCTTGTGCACCAACTCTTATGGCATGTTCACGATCTCTTTTCCATTCATAGCATATGTGTCATAACCCATGTGATAGGCCATTTGATATCAAGTGTAGATTCACACCTTAGGATGATGATGTATATGGTGATGTTCTACCCCTTGATGTCATCCTCTATTAGTGCCTATAACCTAAATTGACATGTAGAATATATTTTGTAGGACAAAGGCCTCTACAAGAAAAGAATATCAAGGATGAATTACTAAAAAAAATCAAATCTGGATGCATAGATGAAGAAGAAGACAAGTTGCAAGGAAAGGTGTAGTAGAAAAATGAAGAATTGACATATTGCGTGAATATGAGATGTGAGTGATCCTTGGCCTCATGATTAAGTCTTTTTTGGGATAGCTCAAAATCTTGGTCCAAGGTGATTCATTGTTTGAGGGGAGAATTCTTAAAAGGAAAAGGGTAGTGTATCCATGGTGGAAAAGGGTTTGACGGAAGGCCGACTAGTGTACTATGTTGTAGGTAACCCTAAAGATAGGTTGGGGAGCCTATAAGAAGAGGGGGTTGGGTGCAAGAAGGAACACAAGTAGCTCCCCTATCCTTTCAATGGTATCAGATCTCATACACGTGTGATAATGGCCCTTGAGGCCAATTCTAAGACTAATGCTTTACTTTGTCGGGAAAAACTATGGCATGAAACTATTCTTGTCACATAGAAAATGCATTGGTGAACTAGATTTTTTTGGCTATATGTGGTACGAGAAGTGCGTACCAGATCATGCTCAGTGTTTTATGATATAGAACCAACCTTCAATGAGGTCTATAGTGACAAGAATGGGTGTTTCTTCAAGGATGCCGTCATTGTGCTATGAGCATGTTTTTTTAAAGTACTTTTGGGACCAAACTTGAACGTAAATCCAAGGTACATGAGGGATAATGAAGATCACCATAGGTGCAACAATACTAGAATCAACACATCCTATCTGATGTGGTTGTAAAGAAAAAGCCTTATGATGTCTTGAAATTTTTTTTGTAAAACGCCTCTTCTCTTCTTGTGTTAAAAAGTCCCCACAATGAACCTTTAGTTATTTTGGAGATTCCATTATGAAATTGTGTCCAATTCTTTTTGAATCCCTAAGATTTTGTGTTGCAAAGAGGTTTCTTCTAGATTTTCCCTAGAATTTGATGGTAAAGACAAGGCCACTAGTCTTACTTTCTTTGCTACAATTTTCTACTTGGTCCCTACTTACACTTCTAGTCCTTCATTGACATTGAATCCTTTCTCCTTTTCAAAAGACTTAGTGTCATTTCATACATTTTGAGAGTGAACACTTTCATAATATGCCTTCCATCAATGGTCACCTATGCCCCACAGAGATGCCTTTTAAAGTTTTTGGTAGCTCTAATCATTCAACCATCGATAGTTTCTATTGGGAGCTTGCCCTTCATGAAGAGACTCTCAAACGTAATATTAATTTTGGATCCATGATCTATCAATGGAATATATAGCTCCTCAAGATTATCCACATTGAACAAAGTTTTTATTGTAGTTCTTTCCCAGTGACATTTAGAGTAGTGGATTTTATGTGAGGCATCATCTTCATCATCGTCATAAAAAAATCTAACACACATATCTATTCCACAAGACTAGTAGCATCCTACCACATTATCATCACATTCCATGTCTTATACATGTATTACTGGTGACTTCAATGGCTCTCCTTTACCCTATGATTATGGAGGGATAGACTCAACAAGAGTCTTCATCTTTCTTCTCATGATATCTATAATATCCTCATGGGAATCACGCTTAGCCATGCCAAGAGCTTCACCCATAGTAAAATCAACTTTACTATCCAAAATCCTTTCCTCCAAATATGCTTTAAATTTTTAGCAACTTCAATGTTTCATTTTAACGTATAAGTAGGATTTTTCTCTTTTTGTTTTCCGTGATCTTTTGTCTTTTCTATAGATACCTCCTCCATTGGAACCTTGGGAGGGGGAGGAACCGACAATGAAACCTCCTTAGAAGGTCGTGGATTCTTCCTTCCTCCAGCTCTTGTTGTTCTCAAGTTGTTCTCTTTAAAATAGACAGTCCTTCAATCCCATTCTCATGCCTCCATTTCTCTTTCACAATTGCTTTGTTGGTATATCATTTTGTGAGATAATCATGCACCAAAAAAGAGTCCAAGATCATCCCAACCTATTGTGAGTTTTATGCAATCACCGTCTTTATGTAACACTTGTTTAGTATGCCATATGTGAATCTGTGATTGAGACAGATTGGTCTCAAATAGGTTTATGCATTTTTTTAATTATGAATCGCAGTTTTTGTCTTGCTTCTCTCCGTAGTGGTTGCAGAGCATTTTGTCATTTTTGACTTGATGTATGACATTTGTGGATGAGAGATTAACTCTGTGTTTTGCTTATTGCTGAAACATCTTCATTGATGCATTTTACTCACATTGTTTGTGTTGTCCGACAAGGTTTGTACACAAATGCAACAATTACATCTGTTTTCACACATATCACACTATGTACATTATAGAATTTGGTCCCAAGTAATGAAAGTATTGAGAGTGAGGTAGATATTATAGCTACATTATGCATGTGCCAAGGCATTATATACACCCCCTCTAAACCTACACATCTTCCCACATGTGCCACACATACCATATGCAGGTTCATTCTTTATTTAACTCAACATACATATTGATCTGTATCTCCTCTTCTTTTGAATAGTTTGATTCTTTTCCTTGCAACGGAAATATTCATCTCTATCCCATTCAACTCATACAAGGTATAAGTTGCATTAACATGTCCATGTTTAACCACATAAGGACCAAGCCATCTCTTTGAAATCTTTCTTATTGTTGAGTGTTGGTTATCAATACTATTTTCATACACCAACACCCAATCACCTTCCTCAATAGCTCTAGGTCTGAGCATGTGCCTTTTATCAAATCCATCCTTATTTATCAACCTTACATCTCCAAATTGTGCTATTGCAATCTCAATATCTTGTGTTCTTCTTTCTAATTGTCGTATGCACAAAGCAAGAAGGTCCTCCCTACTCATTCCATTGTCCCAAGGCAATACATTCCATGTAGGAATTACATCCTCAATTGGCATTATGTTCTTATTTCTAATTGTTGTATGCACAAAGCAAGAAGGTCTTCCCTACTCATTCCATTGTCCCAAAGCAATACATCTCATGTAGGAATTACATCCTCAATTGGCATTATAGTTTTTTACCATACATCACTCACAAGGCATATAACCAGTAATACATCTATGACTTGTACAATTAGCCCATAAAACATGAGGCAATGACCCAGGACCCTCTCCCAATTTTCCTTTGCAAGCCTTAGCCAACGCTTTAATGATATGAGGATGCCCATGTTCCGATTTACCATTCCCTTCAGGATTGTATTTAGTAGTGAGAGAGAGCTTAATGCCCAACCTAGAGAGAAACTCCCTAGCTTTGTCGGCATCCAACTCACCCCTGTCAGTTGTTACTTTCCCAACACAACTATAATGGCTAATCACATTGTCTAAGAGGCATTTACATATCCCTTTTTTGCTTTTTGTTCTTAAAGCACGAGCTTCAATCTGGTTAGTTAAATCTTCTTATGCAAGCACTCATTTGCCATAAAACCAATGGCATTGTAACCAAACCTACTACCCACTTATAGTGCATATCCAGTGGGTATGTAGGGTGCTTGAAGAACCTAGTAATATGACAAAAATATTTATGTCTTTCAGTCACCTCAATGCTGACATTTTTTTTGCGTACCTTTTTTAATGTAGCATTTTCACTATTCCAAGGGAAATGTTTCTTTTAGTCACCTCAATGATCAATGGAATCCCATTTCTTTGTTTTGGATGCTTCCACAAGTATCCATCTTTTAAAACGTATCCATAGGATTTTCTTTGTATTCTTTTGATCTCTTGATCTATCCACCCTTCTTGCCTTGTCAAAGTGCTCAGATAACGTCCAATGAGAAACCAATCTCCTTGATATAGGTCCTTTGTAAGTGACTCAAGTGCATTTGATAGGCAAACGTGATCACCCATTGCATGAACGTTATGATAAAACCTTGTGCCTACACCATCACCCTCAATGACAGTTTCTTCTTCATTTTCATATCTTTCTCCGAAAAGCATATCCTCAACTAAATTATATTTCCTTGCAATGTGCTTAAATTTAGGATTCAATTACTTTATGTAGGCAATTCATCTCAATATAGCAATGTCAGGTGTTGAGAAACTCGTGATCATGCAAGAAGGGGTAGCCAATCAGTCTTCAATTACATTTGTACCTATCAAATACTCTTTATCACATTTCCGTCTTCACTATTACATTTGCACCTATCGAATACTCTTTATCACATTTTAGGGTATAACGTCTCTACATAGTTGCCTTTTCACCTGTGGATAATTGCGTTGACAAGCACTTAGGACCTTTGCTACAAATCTCACTACATATCGCTTACCATCTTCATCATCTTGGACAATATCGGATCCAATTCCTGTGGAGCTAGTATCCACTGTCACAATAGCATGTCTTCCACATTCATAGTTTACTTTCCTCAAAGTGCAATAACTTCTTTAATTTTCTCCTGGCATGGGTATGCATTTCTTCCATTGGAATTTTTGGTTCTTTCTCAATAGTTGATACAAAGGTTATTACATGCGCATAATGTGGAATCCAAACAACATAAAACACATATGCACCCAAAAACATTCAATCATCAGTCACATTTATACATTTCTCTTTCATTCTTTGAATTACATCAATTTTTGCAAGACAAGGCCTTCTGCCATATGGACCGCACATATGTCCTACAAGAAGAACTTCGTTCACACTAAACACTAATTTTTTCCCAGACAAGGTAAGGTTCATCTCTTCCAACCTTGACAAGATCTTATCATAGTCATTGTTTGATATGATTTTCCACATACTTGCGAAACCCCCTCAAGTCTAGAGCCACATCTATATTACTTACATTGCATCCTTTGATCGGCACATCATCAAGAAAGGGCATTGTAGTTTGAGGTATGAAGTCATGTAGGACTTTGTTCATACCATTCATCATATATTCAACTGAATTAGTTTCTCCGTAAGGTAAGGTGTACATCCTTACCTAACCCAAAGGTGTCCTCATGGTGGTCAAGTCCTTGCTTTCCATTGCGAGTTGGAATTGATGATACCCTGAGTACAAATTCCCCATAGAATATATCATCCTTCTGGAAAATGCATCTGCAAACTCATCTACAATCAGCCGTGTACCCACATTTCTAATTGTAACTTGGTTGAAAAGTTGCATATCCAAAATAAATCGTAAAGAGCCATTGTTCTTCAAAACTGTGAACCACATGTTTGAATATAGAGCACCAAAATGCTCCAAAATACCCATCTTGAAGTTTTCATTAAGCAACTCAATGAGTTTTGGCAAATGAACCTTTGGAATTAGAACAGGTCGCAAGTTCAAAGGTACGTGAGGGATAGTGAAAATTACCATAGGATAAAAAATGGAAGGATCAACACACCCTATCTCATGTGGCTCAAAACAAAAATCCTTTCCATGTTGTACTTGCATGTATTCAAAGCATATCTTTTTATCTTATTTCAAACTATCCTTGCAACCAACCTTTAGCTCCTTGAAAGAAGCGTGCATAAACTTGTGCCCAATCTTGCTTAGGTCATGAAGACTAGGTTGCAAACGAGGTTGTTTCGTATTATTTATGCAGTCTTTTGGTAGATGTAATGCCACTGGTTTCACTCTCTTTTCCATAGACTTATACTTAGTATCCAATTGCACATCAATACCTTGACCTTTTTCTAAATCCTAAAAAACTTTGTACATTTCGATGAAGCATACTTTCACAACCTCCTTTACAACACACAAATTGCAATCCACTAAAGACTCCAAGTGTTGCATGGTGTCCACAAAACACTCATGAAATACACCTGCAATGCATTCCTCATATTCTATCAAACCATTGCTTCTCAACCCTTTCGATACAATATTTACATGTTGTCTTTCACCCCGCTTCAAATCATCACACTTTGTAAAAGCAATAGATACATAGTCTAACAATCCTATAAAACCTGTAGAAAACATCTCCTTTTCATATACATCATGCGAGAACTTTTCCCTTTCTTGTGCCAATGCAATCCTACTCTACAATGGTACATGGTCAAAGCCCTTCATATCCCTATAGTCCTTGAAATCTTTGTTTCTCTTTGGCAAGGGTTTCTCTCTAAAAATTTCACGGCTCTTTTCATTGTCCACACAAACACTAAGGATTTAGACCGCACAATTCCAATCCCTTCTCACTATCCTAGCATAAGTTGAACCATCCTCCATTACCTTTGTTTCTATATGAGTAGCAGTGATGTATGGCTACCCAAGCACAAGAGGGTACGTAGACATCTCCTCAACAAAGAAACTTTGATTATCTTTCACGTCCCCTATAGTCACTTTTACATTCACACAAGCTCCATGTGGCTCCCTTGATGATTTTTTTGTTGCACGGATCATCTATCCATGATTTTTGATTTTCCATTTGCCTTTTTGATATAGACTCTTTGACATGAGGTTAATTTCTAAGCCATGATCTACCATTGCAATGTATGGCTTTCTAAGTCTCCCACTTTTACTAGGGTCTCAGTAGATGTTCTTGCCCAGTGACTCTTGGAGTAATAACTCTTATGAGTGGTCTCGACTTCATCTTTAAGTGGTCTCAACTTCATCTTCATCATCAAAGAATCAAACTTGTTTTACTCCTCCCCTAGACTTGTAGCATCCAACAATAGTTTCTTCACCTTGCTCTCCATAGACCTATACTCTTTGTGCATTCAAAGTCTCTCCTTCACCCTGTACATGGATATATTCAGTAAGAGACTATTTCTATCTCTTGGTGATATCAATTATTTCTTCATGGCTCTCCCTCTTTGCTATGCCAAGGACCTCACCCAAGGCAAATTCCACCTTCCTGATCAAAATCCTCTTTTCCAATACCTTCTTGAGATCAGTTTCTGCCTCTATACCAAATTGAAGTTTGTAGGCCGAACCCTTTGCTTTAGGTTTTGTTGCATCCTTCATATTTTCTTTAGAGTCTTCTTGCATAGGCACTCCAGGGACAGGCATCCGGTGTGGGGAAACTGATCTAGGAGGTGCAGTGTCATTTCTACCTCCACTCCTTGTGGCCCATTTTGAAGGCCATTCATCCCCATTCTCACGCCTGTGTTTCTCTTTGACAACGACCTCATTGACTTCACATTTGGCAATGTACAGATGCATTGACAAAGAGTGCCTTGGTAGTACTAAGTGTTCTCACACACATCTCTACCACAAGTTCCCCCTAGGAGCGATGCGGTGAACAATAGGTGGCACATATTGTATAGGGAAGTTCCATGCCCTGAGGAAATGATCATTCCCCAAAGGGGAAAGTCGAAACCTTTTTGGAAAGCTTCAAATTTATTACGAGACAATGCCTCTATGGAGAGATATGCAAGGTTGTTTTGTGTCAACAAATAACACAAGTTGATCTCTCTTGCTAAGAGCCTCTCCCTGACCTAGTGGTAATGCACCTCAATGTGCTTTGTGCAAGCGTGAAAATATGGGTTCCTTGCAATCACCAATGCAGTCTGACTTTCAGTGTAGATAGTGTTGGTAGTTTCATGTCCAACACCCAAATCAGTCATAAGGCGTCTGAGCCATACACACTAATTTATAGATTTGAAGATTGCTTGGTACTTAGCCTCACAAGTACAATTGGCCACACTAGGCTGCTTCTTACTCAACCATTAGATACATGAAGCGTCGTGCATGAAACAGAAACTACTCGTGGACACTCGTGTGTCAAAAGAACCAACACAATTTGAGTCCAAAAAAGAAGGTAAGTCTTGCGACAGTGATCCTCCCTTGGGATAATGTAGACCAAGATTTAAAGTGCCACTCAAGTAGCCAAAATTCCTTTTGATAGCCTGCCAATGCTTAGACCTTGGGCTTTGAATTTGCTGACCTGTGAGACTTCAAATTGAATATCCGGCCTTGTGTTGCATATATAAATAAGGCAAGCATTAGAAGTTTGGTAAAGAGTGACATTGGTAGGATCACTAGCATCATCAACACTCAATTTCAAACTCCATGGTAGTGGCAATAGGTTTGCAATCCTCAAGTACAAACTTACATAGCCATGTCTGTATGTAACTTGTCTGACACAAGGCAATACCATCATCACACTGCTTAAATTGTATGCCCGAGTAATGATGCAACAACCCCAAATCTTTCATATTGAAATTAGCAATATGTCTCTCACTTGGTCTAGTGATCAATAAATCATCCACATAGAGAATGACAATGAGAAGTACATCACCCTACCACTTTACATACAATGTGCTTTCACTATAACATATACACGGTATTATCGCCCACATTACCACAAAAAAACAAAAAAAATTGTAATATGAAATTTCCCATATGCGGAAAAGACTGTGGCAAATATTGAGGTAATGGTCTAGCGGTAAAATACGCGTTAATGCCTGCGGCTATATTTCCGCGAGTATTACCGCGGCCTTTACTCCAAGAATACCCGCAACCTTTACCGCGTACACGTTATCGCCATCATTACCGCAGACGGGTTTATTATAAAAAAAACAGATGACCGTTTGGATTATCCTTTGCAGGACCATCCAAAAGGTCATCTATTTTTTTATTTATTTAAAATATTTTAAAAAATTATTATTAATTACAACAAAATATCACAACTGGACAATACATTGAGCCAAAAAAAGATTGATAATTTCATTTACATAAGTGGAATTACAAGTAAAGGAGTTATTGAGCCAAAAAATGATAGGTATTGCATTTACATAAAGGGCAAAAGCCCACGTGTACAAAATAGAGGATGGTCATGTGAGATAGGGCAAGCGGGACCCGCGTATACAAAATAGAGGATGCTCATGGGGGAGATGGTTGGCATTTCTCGTGGAACTCCTTGATTATTATTTTGTTGTAATTATTATTAATTACAACAAAATATCACAATTGGACAATACATTGAGGCAAAAAAAGATTGATAATTTCATTTACATAAGTGGAATTACAATTGGAGGAGCTATTGAGCCAAAAAATGATAGGTATTGCATTTACATAAAGGGCAAAAAAAGCCCGCGTGTACAAAATAGAGGATGGTCATGTGGGATAGGGCAAGCGGGACCCGCGTATACAAAATAGAGGATGCTCATGGGGGAGATGGTTGGCATTTCACGTGAAACTCCTTGACTCTGCAAAACCAGAAAAAGAAAGAATTAACACTTTGTTATTTAATATTTGATATAAAATCAACGATTTCATAATTTAAATAAGATTAAACATACATGTTGCAGACTTCTGCACGCATTTTCGAACTCCTCTTGAGAGACCATTTGATTTTCAAACAACCAACACCAAGTTTGATACTCGGTTCTCTCTATATCTCTGCACATCTCTGGTCGGGCGACTCATGGTAATGTTATACTGACAAAAAATAGCAACCAATTAATTAAATGAAAAACATTAGATTTTTTACAATAAAACTAATATTTGTACTTACATATTTGTCTTTCTAAGCCGTTTTTCCTCCTGAACCATAATGCGTAGGAGTCTGATGGGATCTAGCCTCAACATGACGCGTATACATCCTCGCACCCGTTGCCCTTTCGTCCTCTTTCTCTTCCATAGCTGTCTCCCACTCCACATCATGGACATTTCCTGGCCGATAGCTGTGCTCTGGAGACTCCATTGGCTTCTTTGCAGCTCTCCTCACACTAGATTTTTTGTTCTTGAGAAATATGTGCATTAGCTTGTGTGCTTGACTTGTGCACACAGTAATTAGTGTGTGTTTAGTGTACACTAATTAGTGTGTGCATTGGCTTGTGTAATTGGCTTGTGCACACACTAATTAGTGTGTGCATTAGCTTGTGTAAATGACTTGTGCACACACTAATTAGTGTGTGTTAACATACACTAATAAGTGTGTGCATTGGCTTGTGCACACACTAATTAGTATGTGTTAACATACACTAATTAGTGTGTGCGTTAACACACTAATTGATGTGTGCATTGGCTTGTGTAATTGACTTGTGCACACACTAGTTAGTGTGTGCATTGGCCAATCCCATTGACCAATGCATACACTAATTAGTGTGTGCATTGGTTAATGGGATTAACCGATTCACACACTAATTAGTGTGCGCATTGGTCAATCACATTGGCCAATGCACACACTAATCACACAATAATTAGTGTGTGTTAACACACACTAATCACAAACTAATTAGTGTGTGCATTGGCCAATCCAATTGACCAATGCACACACTAATTAGTGTGCGCAGTGGCCAATCACATTGGTCAATGCACACACTAATCACACAGTAAATAGTGTGTGCATTGGCCAATCCCATTGACCAATGCACACACTAATCACACACTAATTAGTGTGTGCATTGGTTAATGGGATTGACCAATTGACACACTAATCACACATTAATTAGTGTGCGTATTGGCCAATCACATTGACCAATGCACACACTAATGACACACTAATTAGTGTGTGCATTGGTCAATACCATTGACCAATGCACACACTAATTAGTGTATACATTGACCAATCACATTGGCCAATGAACACACTAATCACAAACTAATTAGTGTGTGCATTGACCAATCACATTGGCCAATGCACACACTAATCACACACTAATTAGTGTGTGCATTGGACAATCCCATTGACCAATGCACACACTAATTAGTGTGCGCATTGGACAATCCCATTGAGCAATGCACACACTAAACACACACTAATTGGCCAATCCCATTGACCAATGCACACACTAATTAGTGTGAGCATTGGCCAATCTTATTGACCGCACACACTAAACACACCCTAATTAGTGTGTGCATTGACATACACTAATCACATTGGCCAATGCACACAGTAATTAGTGTGTGCATTGGCCAATCACATTGATCAATGCACACACTAATTAGTGTGTGTTAAGTTTATGTTTTGCAAGTAATAAATTTAACAAATTTAACAAGTTTAGATTTTGCAAGTAACTAATAATTAACAAATTTAGGTTTTGGTGTGTCTTTACTTACACTAATTAGTGTGTACATTAGAATCATGCACACACTAATTAGTGTGTGTAAAGAACACATGCACTAATTAGTGTGTGTAATCACACACTAATTAGTGTATGCACATACTAATGCATAACTTATACTAACATATGCATGTGTGTGCGTATGTGTATTTGCATGCGTGTTTATTTGTGCATCATGTGTATGTGTATTTGCATGCGTGTTAACTTGTGCGTCTGTATGTGTATTTGCATGTGTGTTAACTTGTGCGTGTGTATGCAGTGTGTGTGTATGCATGTGTATGGATGTGTGTGTATGAGTGTATGCATGTGTGTACGTGTGTGTATGTATGTGTGTGTATGCGTGTGAAAAAATCAAAAAACATAACAACAAAACTTACATGGAATTGAAGAGCTTGTTGGGAGAGGGTAGGAGAGTGGAAGAGTAGAGATGGTGGACAGTAGAGGAGTAGAGATGGAAGAGCTCAAGGTTGTGAGGCTCGCGCTTTCGGCTTCTGTGGAGAAGACGATGAAATTCGAAATTTAGGATTTTGAACTTCACGGGGCACAAGGGTGCCCCTATTTATAAAAAAATTTGAAATTTGATTTTCCGCTCCTATTATCGGGAGCATTAGTGCCAGCTTTACCGTGCTCATTATCGCAAACTCATCTACAATCAGACATTTGGCAATGTACAGATGCATTGACAAAGAGTGCCTTGGTAGTACTAAGTGTTCTCACACACATCTCTACCACAAGTTCCCCCTAAGAGTGATGCAGTGAACAATAGGCATTACTGCAAACTCATCTACAATCAGCCATGTACCCACATTTTTAATTGTAACCTTGTTGAAAAGTTGCATATCCAAAATAAATCGTAAAGAGCCATTGTTCTTCAAAACTGTGAACCACATGTTTGAATATAGAGCACCAAAATGCTCCAAAATACCCATCTTGAAGTTTTCATTAAGCAACTCAATGAGTTTTGGCAAATGAACCTTTGGAATTAGAACAGGTCGCAAGTTCAAAGGTACGTGAGGGATAGTGAAAATTACCATAGGATAAAAAATGGAAGGATCAACACACCCTATCTCATGTGGCTCAAAACAAAAATCCTTTCCATGTTGTACTTGCATGTATTCAAAGCATATCTTTTTATCTTATTTCAAACTATCCTTGCAACCAACCTTTAGCTCCTTGAAAGAAGCGTGCATAAACTTGTGCCCAATCTTGCTTGGGTCATGAAGACTAGGTTGCAAACGAGGTTGTTCCGTATTATTTATGCAGTCTTTTGGTAGATGTAATGCCACTAGTTTCACTCTCTTTGCCATAGACTTATACTTAGTATCCAATCGCACATCAATACCTTGAGCTTTTTCTAAATCCTAAATAACTTTGTACATTTCTATGAAGCATACTTTCACAACCTCATTTAGAAGACACAAATTGCAATCCACTAAAGACTCCAAGTCTTGCATGGTATCCACAAAACACTCATGAAATACACTTGCAATGAATTCCTCATCTTCTATCAAACCATTGCTTCTCAAACCTTTCGATACAATATTTACATGTTGTCTTTCACCCCGCTTCAAATCATCACACTTTCTAAAAGCAATAGATACATAGTCTAACAATCCTATAAAACCTGTAGAAAACATCTCCTTTTCATATACATCATGCGAGAAATTTTCCCTTTCTTGTGCCACTGCAATCCTACTCTACAATGGTACATGGTCAAAGCCCTTCATATCCCTATAGTTCTTGAAATCTTTGTTTCTCTTTGGCAAGGGTTTCTCTCTCAAAATTTCACCGCTCCTTTCACTGTCCAAACAAACACTAAGGATTTAGACCACACAATTCCAATCCCTGCTCACTATCCTAGTATAAGTTGAACCATCCTCCATTACCTTTGTTTCTATATGAGTAGCAGTGATGTATGGCTACCTAAGCACAAGAGGGTACGTAGACATCTCCTCAACAAAGAAATTTTGATTATCTTTCACGTCCCCTATAATCACCCTTACATTCACACAACCTCCATGTGGCTCCCTTCATGATTTTTTTGTTGCACGGATCATCTATCCATGATTTTTGATTGTCCATTTTCCTTTTTGATATAGACTCTTTGACATGAGGTTAATTTCTAAGCCATGATCTACCATTGCAATGTATGGCTTTCTAAGTTTCCCACTTTTACTAGGGTCTCCGTAGATGTTCTTGCCCAGTGACTCTTGGAGTAATAACTCTTATGAGTGGTCTCGACTTCATCTTTAAGTGGTCTCAACTTCATCTTCATCATCAAAGAATCAAACTTGTTTTACTCCTCCCCTAGACTTGTAGCATCCAACAATAGTTTCATCACCTTGCTCTCCATAGACCGATACTCTTTGTGCATTCAAAGTCTCTCCTTCACCCTGTACATGGATAGATTCAGTAAGAGACTATTTATTTCTCTTGGTGATATCAATTATTTCTTCATGTCTCTCCCACTTTGCTATGCCAAGGACCTCACCCAAGGCAAATTCCACCTTCCTGATCAAAATCCTCTTTTCCAATACCTTCTTGAGATCAGTTTCTGTCTCTATATCAAATTGAAGTTTGTAGGACGAACCCTTTGTTTTAGGTTTTGTTGCATCCTTCTTATTTTCTTTAGAGTCTTCTTGCATAGGCACTCCAGGGACAGGCATCCGGTGTGGGGAAACTGACCTAGGAGGTGCAGTGTCAGTTCTACCTCCACTCCTTGTGGCCCATTTTGAAGGCCATTCATCCCCATTCTCACGCATGTGTTTCTCTTTGACAACGGCCTCATTTTTGGAAAGCTTCAAATTTATCACGAGACAATGCCTCTATGAAAAGATATGCAAGGTTGTTTTGTGTCGACACATAAGACAAGCTGATCTCTCTTGCTAAGAGCCTCTCCCTGACCTAGTGGTCATGCACCTCAATGTGCTTTGTGCAAGCGTGAAAAGAATGGTTCCTTGCAATCACCAATGCAGTCTGACTTTCAGTGTAGATAGTGTTGGTAGTTTCATGTCCAACACCCAAATCAGCCATAAGGCGTCTGAGCCATACACACTAATTCCTAGATTTGAAGATTTCTTGGTACTTAGCCTCACAAGTACAATTGGCCACACTAGGCTGCTTCTTACTCAACCATTAGATACATGAAGCGTTGTGCATGAAACACAAACCACTCGTGGACACTCGTGTGTCAAAAGAACCAACACAATTTGAGTCCAAAACAGAAGGTAAATCTTGCGACAGTGATCCTCCCTTGGGATAATGTAGACCAAGATTTAAAGTGCCACTCAAGTAGCCAAAATCCTTTCGATAGCTTTGCCAATGCTTAGACCTTGGGCTTTGAATTTGTTGACCTGTGAGACTGGAAATTGAATATCCGGCCTTGTGTTGCATATATAAATAAGGTAGGCACTAGAAGTTTGGTAAAGAGTGACATTGGTAGGATCACTAGCATCATCAACACTCAATTTCAAACTCCATGTTAGTGGCAATAGGTTTGCAATCCTCAAGTACAAACGTACATAGCAATGTCTGTATGTAACTTGTCTGACACAAGGCAATACCATCATCACACTGCTTAAATTGTATGCCCAAGTAATGATGCAATAGCCCCAAATCTTTCATATTGCAATTAGCAATATGTCTCTCACATGGTCTAGTGATAAATGAATCATCCACATAGAGAATGACAATGAGAAGTACATCACACTACCACTTTACATACAATCTGCTTTCACTATAACATATACGCGGTATTATCACCCACATTACCACAAAAAAACAAAAAAAATTGTAATATGAAATTTCCCGTATGCGGAAAAGACTGTGGCAAATATTGAGGTAATGGTCTAGCGGTAAAATACGCGGTAATGCCTGCGGCTATATTTCCACGAGTATTACCGCGAGCGTTACTGCAAGAATACCCGCAACCTTTACCGCGCACACGTTATCGTGATCATTACCGCAGAAGGATTTATTATAAAAAAACAGATGACCGTTTGGATTATCCTTTGTAGGACCATCCAAAAGGTCATCTATTTTTTTATTTATTTAAAATATTTTTAAAAATTATTATTAATTACAACAAAATATCACAATTGGATAATACATTGAGCCAAAAAAAGATTGATAATTTCATTTACATAAGTGGAATTACAATTAAAGGAGCTATTGAGCCAAAAAATGATAGGTATTGCATTTACATAAAGGGCAAGAAAAGCCCTCGTGTACAAAATAGAGGATGGTCATGTGGGATAGGGCAAACGAGACCCGCGTATACAAAATAGAGGATGCTCATGGGGGAGATGGTTGGCATTTTGCATGGAACTCCTTGACTCAGCAAAACCAGAAAAAGAAACAATTACCACTTTGTTATTTAATATTTGATATAAAATCAACGATTTCATAATTTAAATAAGATTAAACATACATGTTGCAGACTTCTGCACGCATTTTTGAACTCCTCTCGAGAGACCATTTGATTTTCAAACCACCAACACCAAGTTTGATACTCGGTATGGTTCTCTCTATATCTCTGCACATCTCTGGTCTAGCGACTCATGGTAATGTTATATTGACAAAAAATAGCAACCAATTAATTAAATGAAAAGCACTAGATTTTTTACAATAAAACTAGTATTTGTACTTACATATTTGTCTTTCCAACCCGTTTTTCCTCCTGAACCATAATGCGTAGGAGTCTGATGGGATCTGGCCTCAACATGACGCGTATACATCCTCGCACTTGTTGCCCTTTCGTCCTCTTTCTCTTCCATAGCTGTCTCCCACTCCACATCATGGACATTTCCTGGCCGATAGCTGTGCTCTGGAGACTTCATTGTCTTCTTTGCAGCTCTCCTCACACTAGATTTTGTTTTTGAGAAATATGTGCATTAGCTTGTGTGCTTGACTTGTGCACACACTAATTAGTGTGTGTTTAGGGAACAATAATTATTGTGTGCACTAGCTTGTGTAATTGGCTTGTGCACACACTAATTAGTGTGTGCATTGGCTTGTGTAATTGTCTTGTGCACACACTAATTAGTGAGTGCATTAGCTTGTGTAAATGACTTGTGCACACAGTAATTAGTGTGTGCATTGGCTTGTGCACATACTAATTAATGTGTGTTAACATACACTAATTAGTGTGTGCATTGTCTTGTGCACACACTAATTAGTGTGTACGTTAACACACTAATTGATGTGTGCATTGGATTGTGTAGTTGACTTGTGCACACACTAGTTAGTGAGTGCATTGGCCAATCCGATTGACCAATGCATACACTAATTAGTGTGTGCATGGGGTAATGGGATTGACTGACTCACACACTAATCACACACTAATTAGTGTGCGCATTGGCCAATCACATTGGCCAATGCACACAGTAATTAGTGTGTGTTAACACACACTAATCACAAACTAATTAGTGTGTGCATTGGCCAATCCAATTGATCAATGCACACACTAATTAGTATGCACAGTGGCCAATCACATTGGTCAATGCACACACTATCACACAGTAAATAGTGTGTGTTAAAACACACTAATTAGTGTGTGCATTGGCCAATTCCATTTACCAATGCACACACTAATCACACACTAATTAGTGTGTGCATTGGTTAATGGGATTGACCAATTCACACATTAATTAGTGTGCGCATTGTCCAATCACATTGACCAATGCACACACTAATGACACACTAATTAGTGTTGCATTGGTCAATCTTATTGACCAATGCACACAGTAATTAGTGTATACATTGACCAATCACATTGGCCAATGCACACACTAATCACAGACTAATTAGTGTGTTCATTGACCAATCACATTGTCCAATGCACACACTAATCACACACTAATTAGTGTGTGCATTGGACAATCCCATTGACCAATGCACACACTAATTAGTGTGCGCCTTGTGCCAATCCCATTGAGCAATGCACACACTAATTGGCCAATCCCATTGACCAATGCACACACTAATTAGTGTGAGCATTGACCAATCTTATTGACCGCAGACACTAAACACACACTAATTAGTGTGTGCATTGACATGCACTAATCACAATAGCCAATGCACACACTAATTAGTGTGTGCATTGGCCAATCATATTGATCAATGCACACACTAATTAGTGTGTGTTAAGTTTATGTTTTGCAAGTAATAAATTTAACAAATTTAACAAGTTTAGATTTTGCAAGTAACTAATAATTAAAAAATTTAGGTTTTGGTGTGTCTTTACTTACACTAATTAGTGTGTGTAATCACACACTAATTAGTGTATGCACATACTAATGCATAACTTATACTTACATATGCATGTGTGTGCGTATGTGTATTTGCATGCGTGTTTATTTGTGCATCATGTGTATGTGTATTTGCATGCGTGTTAACTTGTGCGTGTGTATGCAGTGTGTGTGTGTGTATGCATGTGTGTGTATGAGTGTATGCATGTGTGTATGTGTGTGTATGTATGTGTGTGTATGCATGTGTGTGTATGAGTGTGAAAAAATAAAAAAACATAACAACAAAACTTACATGGAATTGAAGAGCTTGTTGGGAGAGGGTAGGAGAGTGGAAGAGTAGAGATGGTGGAGAGTAGAAGAGTAGAGATGGAAGAGCTCAAGGTTGTGAGGTTCGCGCTCTCGGCTTCTGTGGAGAAGACGATGAAATTCGAAAGTTAGGATTTTGAACTTCGCGGGGCACAAGGGTGCCCCTATTTATAAAAAAAAATGAAATTTGATTTTCCGCTCCTATTACCGGGAGCATTACTGCCAGCTTTACCGTGCTCATTATCGCAAATATTACCGCGGCGCAATTTCGGCCCATCCACACAGATAGCCACATTCTGACATTATTACTATTGATATTCAAAATCTATTGGTACTATGTTTTTTATAAAATGTATATAAAATGAAAGTATTCCTAGTACTTTGAAAATGACATTTCTACCTAAAAGTTTTGATTACCATGCATGTTAAATTTATTTATTTTTTCTTTTTACTGATATTTTACTAACCTTTTTTTGTAATTTGATTTTAATTAGTGTATGTAATTTATAATATAGGTTGCTTGGGATGATTTTGGCCCGTCCACTGAACCGGATAGATCACGGTGGTTGGTCAAGCGATTACCATGTCGGTGCGTGCGGTGCAAATGCGCCATTTCTCGACTTCGACGGATATGCTTGAGTCATGTAGAAGATTATGGACTATGGGACGATCCTCACAAGCATGCATGGATGGAAACAAACGATCCGAGAATTGTAGCGGCTATTGACATCACCCCTCATTGGCGTGTGGTTGGTGGAGGAGGGGAAAGGAGGTTGGAAGAGCGCATGCGCCAGAATCCATTAGAGAGGGAGGAAGCACGTCAAATCAGCCAACTGCTGCTCCCTATACGAGTGACCACATCCCATCTCCTTACGTGGATGCAAAAAACGACCATTTGCATAGAATGGTTGAGGATCTCCTTGCACGAGAGGAGGAGCATGAACCAAAGTATGCATGCAAAGAAGCTTCCGAAAGAATGAGGAGTGAGCTACTTGATTCGACACACACCGCACTACATGATAGATGCTCTTACTCCATTTTAAGGGCATCTCTCGAAGTCCTTAACCTTTAGGCGATGTTTGGATGGAGCAATGCTAGTGTCGACGCACTTTTGACGTATGTATACAGATTGTGAAGGATGATTGTGGAGTGCATAAATTAGCTTTTAATGTACTTTCTTCTTGTGATAGGTTGCTAGGAAAGATGCTGCCAACTGGCAATCACATGCTAGAGAATAGACGAAAAGCATGCGAAGTGGTGACTGGATTAGGGATGGATTATGATCCCATTCATGCTTGCGTGAACGATTGTGTGCTCTTTCGTACTAAGCATGCCGATTGTGTCATAGGAACAGAATAATAGAGATAGAGAGCAAAGACAGAGAAAGAGATCTTTGTATTGATAGTGTTTGATACAACAGAGGAGCAATAAACTATAGGTGTGCACTCCGTTGTATGGAGCTCGAACCTCCCGACCACCCCCGAGCTTCAGTCCGCTTGCACGCAGCGTCTCACTTGCACTCGCACTCGCACTCGCACTCGCACTCGTAGAAGAGATATCGGTGAATGATCCCCCAAAACGCACCACCTGTTCTTCTATTCTGATTTTTCCTCCAAAAGCATGCGACCTCTCAAAATAGCCGCTTTTCTATTTTTGGCGTCCGGTCGACTCGACTTGCGCGCCAAGTATACCTGCGAGAATAAGGTAAGAACGTGACAGCGAAGCGATCCGTAAAGGTTATATTTTTAGAACTTTTTTTGTTTTGCTGTCTTCAACTGAACATAACTCCCAAACGGAGCCAAAACAGCCCAAGTCCGTCTCACATAATCTTGTTACCCTTATTGCGCTCTTCGACATCTATGTGATAGAAAATTTCCATAGCCTACTTTGATTTGCTGAAAATCAACCTGCAAAACAGCATTTTCTACAAAACAATGCAAAAATAGCAAATCCCACTTTTTTCTTAATCTTTGGCCCTCAACGAGCATCAAAACATCAAAATCTCTTAAGACTCAGAGAACCAAAGTTGTTCCTTATAACACAGGATTCAATCGCTTCATACAACACTTTTCCAAAATCCCACGTTAACACCTTCAAAAATGCCCCAGAAAGTGCCTTCCGGATCAAAAAATTTTATTGGACGAAAACAACCCACACATCCTTCTACACAGTGGACGAACTTTAAAACGACCAAAACTTCCTAGAAAAACAAAATTTATTGCTAAAACACCTCAAAATCAAGTCCTGTTACAGATTGTGACACATGTACATCGTGCGGGGAGCCTAGGTTCAAAGAAGGAATGCAGAGCATTAGAATTCCACGTTTTGTTTTGAGGCATTTTCCACTCACCCTTCGCATCCAACACATGTTTAGATCGGAGGCTACGAGCGAGCTTTTGAGTTGGCATGCAAAAAATTGCTCCACAGATGGTATTATGACAGTGCCAGCTGACTCACCAGCGTGGAAGCACATAGAGGGCACATGGCCAGAGTTTAGGGATGAGCCTCGTCACTTGAGGATTGGGTTAGCTAGTGATGGAGTGAATCCATTTGGGTACCCCTCTACTTCATGGAGCACTTGGCCGGTGGTGGTTGTAAACTACAATATTCCTCCTTGGGAGGCAACAAAAAAGGGAAACATTTTACTATCACTTCTCATTCCAGGAAAGCACAAGGTAAAAAACATGGATGTATATCTACAGCCTCTTTGTGAAGAGCTTCAAGAACTATGGAGAGGCATAGATGTCATTGACATTTCACGGCCACCACGAGACCGCATCAAGTGCATCCTCATGTGGACCATGCATGATTACCCAGGATTTGGAGAGGTATCTTGTGAGTATGCACATGTTAATTGTACTCTTTGCTTTAGGTTTATCATCTCATGTGTAACGTTTGTTTACCTCTTGGCAGGATTGGCAACATCTGGACTTAGTGCGTGTCCCACTTGTGGCCCTTCCCTTGTGACAGAGAGACCTCCTCTTCTTGGGAAAGTGATCTATCCCAACAACAATCGCTTCCTGCCTCCTTCACATCGTAGATATCCTCCCTCTATCAATGGAGTGCAACCGTTCCATTGGAACATGGCTGATTGGGCGAAGCATTGGGAGGAGCATCATGGTACCTCATCGGCTCCCAATGGGCTGCCAAGGGGTATGTCGAGGTACTCAATCTTCTTGTCGCTCCCATGTTGGGCTTTGTTGAAAATTTAGCACTTATTGGACCCTATGCATGTGTTCAAAAATGTTGGGCAAGCTATATGGGATCACATAATTGGCAAGAAGGATTCATTGGGTGCTAGGGAAGATTTAAGAGCCATGAGACATCTCCCCCCTTCAGCCATGCCCCGCATGGGGGAGTGGGGAAAGATGATTCTCCCAAAAGCACCGTGGATACTAGACAGCAAAAACAGAGGAAGAAATCTTTGTATTGATAGTGTTTGATACAACAGAGGAGCAAAATATATGGGCGCACTCCGTTGTATGGAGCTCGAACCTCCCGACCACCCTCGAGCTTCAATTCGCTTGCATGCAGCGTCTCACTCGCACTCGCACTTGCACTCGCACTCGCCAAGTATACCTGCGAGAACAAGGTAAAAAAGTGATCGCGAAGCGATCCGTAAAGGTTATATTTTTTTTGAAGCTGTCTTCAACTGAACATAACTCCTAAACGGAGCCAAAACAGCCCAAGTCCGTCTCACACAATCTTGTTGCCCTCGCTGCGCTCTTCGACGGCTATGTGATGGAAAATTTCCATAACCTGCTCTGATTTGCTGAAAATCAACCTGCAAAACAGCATTTTCTACAAAAACGATGCAAAAACAGCAAATCCCACTTTTTCCTTAATCTTTGGCCCTCAACGGGCATCAAAACATCAAAATCTCTAAAGACTCAAAGAACCAAAGTTGTTCCTTATAACGTAGGCTTCAATCGCTTCATACATCACTTTTTCAAAATCCCACGTTAACACCTTCAAAAATGCCCCAGAAAGTGTCTTCCGGTTCAAAAAAATTTATTGGACAGAAACAATCCACATCCTTCTACACAGTGGACTAACTTAAAAACGACCAAAACTTCCAAAAAAAACAAAATTTAATGCTAAAACACCTCAAAATCAAGTCCTGTTACAATCTCCCCTTTTCAAAATTAACTCTGTCCTCAGAGTTGGAAGGAGGGAAATTCGCTTTGCAAAACACTAAGATCAACCCATGATGCATCCTCTATTGGATAGTTTTGCCACTTAACCAAAACTTCCACAATGTCTCTATTTCTTAAATGTTTGACACGCCTATCTAGCACTAAGTCTGGTTCTACTGTCAATGTTCCGTCATCTTTCAACTTAGAATTGTCCTGTAAAACATGATGCACGTTAGGAACATACTTTTTCAATAAACTCACATGAAATACAGGATGCACTTTGACATGAGAAGGCAATTCCAATTTGTAAGCTAATGAACCAATGCGCTTCAAAATTTAAATGGCCCAGCAAATCGTGGAGACAATCGTTTATCCTTTCCAAGAATCAAATGAGACTTCTCGGGAATAACCTTTAAGAAAACCATATCCCCAGTTTCACACTCCACAACCCGATGTTTCTTGTCATAATACAATTTATGTCTCTTTTGAGATTCTCTAATATTCCCCCTGATTTTGGCCAACTCGTTATCCATTTTCTCAAGCATCTCACGTGACAGTTCTACCTTATTCCTCGAGCTAAGAAAATTTATAGGTGTGGGACAGTTATAGCCATACATTGCCTCAAACGGAGTCATGCTAATCGATGAATGATATGAACTGTTGTATGCAAATTCAACCAACATTCCAATTAGATTGGTTTTCATTGACATACATTCGTAACATATCTTCTAAAATACGATTCACTCTCTCCTTTTCAACAAAGATTTATCAATACAAAGATCTCTTTCTCTACCTTTTGTTGCCTATCTCTATTATTCCGTTCCTGTGACAATTGGTATCAGAGCAAGCGGTTGATTCTGGACATGGACGGATACGAGAAGAAGATCAAGGAGCAAGAAGACCTGATTCAACGACTACGAGAAGATCTGGAAATTTCAAATCTGGAGCGTGCTGAGGCTCTGCGAGGAAAAATAGCAAGAGAGCTTGATATCTATGTGGAACTTAATGGCAAACAGGAAGACGGGAACCAGGCTATTCCAGCAGGAAACAATAATCAACGTGTCGGTGCTGGGGCACCTGGCGGTGGTGATGGTGGTGATGATAGAGATGGTGATGGTGGGAACGGTGGTGATGGACGTCGAGGTCGTCCACACGGAAGAAAGGGGGATGACGGCGAAGCGAAAACTAATGAAAGGAGAGGACGAAGAAGGAGATGTGATGAAGAAGATGCACATGAAGATTCTGAAAGGGCAGCTTTGCAGCAAGTCTTCAAGAAGGCAAAGATTAACGATTTTAATGGCATCGAGAAAACTGGAAAAGATCTCGAAGCATGGATTGAAGAGTTAGAAGATTATTTTGCATTGAAGAAGTTCTCTGAAGAAGCAAAAGCAAAGGTTGCAGTTGTTCATCTTCGACAAACCGCAAAGCTTTGGTGGAAAGCATAGCTTAAACAGCGAACAAAGGTTACTCCAATCACTTGGGAGGAATTTAAAACGCAAGCGTATAAAAGGTACTGTTCTCCACACTATGAAATGGATAAAAAGATGGAGTTTTACAAGTTTCAACAGCAACCTGAGGACAAGCCAAGCCTTACTGTACATGAGTACAAGGAGAAGTTTTTGCGACTTCACAAGTATGCACCTGAAGTAGAATGAGAGGCGTTGACAAACAAATTTATCGAAGGACTGCATAAAGATATGTATTATCAAGTAAAGGGTGCAGGGGCTACCGATTTTCTGGATGCTATTGCAAAGGCAAAAATTATGAGAAGAAGGTGAAGTATGAGAACTGCAACCCTACTCCAAGCAGAATTATACCTACCGGGCATAGAACGTAGAATCGGCCTTTTCAGACAAACACTGAGTTTCCCCGAAGGAATTTTACAAATAATCAGACAAACATTGAGTTTCCCCAAAGGAATTTTACAAATAATTAGAGAAGACCACCCAATAACTTTTCCAATCGGAATCAGAATTTCAATCGGAATCAGAATTTCAATCGAAATCAGAGTACCAATCAGAATGCTGTAAACAACCGTAATCAATAAACAAAAAATAAAAAATCTAACCTTTACGGATCGCTTTGCGATCACGTTTTTCCCTTGTTCTCGCAGGTATACTTGGCGCGCAAGTCAAGTCGACCGAACGCCAAAAATAGAAAAGCGGCTATTTTGAGAGGTCGCATGGTTTTGGAGGAAAAATCAGAATAGAAGGATAGGTGGTGCATTTTGGGGATCATTCACCGATCTCTCTTCTGCGAGTGCGAGTGCGAGTGCGAGTGAGACGCTGCATGCAAGTGATTTGAAGCTCGGGGGTGGTCGGGAGGTTCGAGCTCCATACAACGGAGTGCACCCATATATTTTTCTCCTCTGTTGTATCAAACACTATCAATACAAAGATTTCTTCCTCTGTTTTTGTTGTCTATCTCTATTATTCTGTTCCTGTGACATGTGATGTTGATTTTTCCATGAGGTGCCATCTTTGTTGAAGCAATTGATACATCCCTGAAAGAAAAAACTAATGGATATCTTGCTAGTGTTTATGAGCGTTCGATTAGAAGAGCAGGGGGACCTAAATATGTGACAGCCATTGTCACAGATAATGCATCTAGCTACAAAGCAACTGGAAAAGCAATTGAAGCAAAGTATCCAGAGATTACATGGGTTCCATGTGCTGCTCACACTTTGAATTTGCTCTTAAAGGACTTTGAAAAAGTTCCTTCTATTAAGAAAACTCCTATAGATGCAAACCACTTGGTGAAGTTTATAAGAGAGCATTCATTTTCTTACACTTTGTTTAGAACAAAGTCCCCAAGAAAAAAATTACTGATTTTTTGTGTGACCTGTTTTGCGACAACATATTACGTTCTCTCCACACTGCAGCAGGTAAAAGCATCCCTTATTGAAACAGTGGCAGATAGAAGATGGGATATTTGGCTTGATAAATATCCCAAGTATGAACCTGCTACTTCCAAATGATATCAGCTTGTAAACTCTCCTATTTTTTGGAGAATTGTAGACAAAAAAGTTATTGTCACAGAACCTTTCACTCATCTGATACGATTAGTGGAAAAAGAAGCCTCTATCTTTGGACAGGTTTACTAGTACATGCATGAAGCCACTCTCAAGTTAAAAGACAGTATATCTTATGCAGGAAAAGAGAAAGCCATGATGATGACATTTGTCAAAAGACAATGGGAGCACTTGCATACTCCTTTACATGGAGCAGGTTTTGTCTTGGATCCCAAGTTCTAGATGCACGAGCAATCTTCAAACAATGAAGTGATCACTGATTTCAAGAAAGTGTGTGCTCAACTATTAGGCAATGTGGATGGACAGGTGGCATACACACAGAAGACGGAATATACTAGTAGAGAGGGGACGTTTGGGGATCCTTGGCATATAGATGTTTTCAAGACGATGAGTACACCAATTTGGTGGAAAGAGTACAGTGGTGGAGAAAAAGTGGAACTTCAACACGTGGCTATGAGAGTATTGTCTATTGCCACCTCAAGTGGTATCTGTGAAAGAAACCGATCTTTCATGCATTCATTCACTTTCGTGCATACTAAAAAACAAAATCGATTAAGTCCTAAACGAGCTGCGGACTTGGTGTATGTCTTTTGTAACATGCAACTTATGCATAAGCATGTGAAGTTAGGCACACGTGCCACAGAAGAAACCTTTGGGTACTTCCAAACACACGAAGCAGTTGCAAATGAGCTCAAATCTGATGATTAAATGGAATGGAACCCGGAAGATATTGACCCGAAATGTTCAGATGTCGAAGAAATTGATGACATGGTGCCTCTGATTGAGGAGACGGATGAGCTGTAAAGTTTGTACTATATTCTCAATTAATTTTGCAATGTGAAAGTTATGTGTAGCTTAGCTTTACAATCCATACCTTCTCTCTCTCTCTCTCTCTCTCATTATCTCTCTTTCTCTTCCATCTTCTCTCTATCATTGTTAAAAAGAGGGTAGAAGAGAGAACATAACTTACGCAATTGCAACAACATCTATCACATCCATTTGTTCCAACAAATATGGATTTACATACCAAAAAGAGGTTTTAATTACAAATCTTGAGATTTAAGATACAAAAAGAGCTATGTATTGTTTGGGAGATTTAATTTAAATCATAGGCTTGTTCTCCAAAGGGATTTAAGATACACTTGTAATGCGAACAACTGGTGAAAAAGTCTCTTGATGATCAACACCAGCTACTTGGGAGTAACCTTTTGCAACTAAATGCGCCTTGAACTTGTCAAAAGATCCATCTTCTTTTACTTTTGTCTTATACACCCACTTACATTTAATAGCTGTACGACCAGGAGGTAATTCAGTTAGTATCCATGTACCTTTAGAGATAAGAGAATCATACTCTACTTCCATAGTCTCTTGCCATTGATCCTTTTGTGGTGAAGAGATAGCTTCATCATAAGTAATGGGATATTTAGAAGTAGAAAAAGCATTATTAGCAATATCGTCATCATAAACATGACATGAGCCATGTTCAAAATCAATAGGCAGATCAACAAAAATATCAATATCATCATTGACAACATTTGGAATGGATGGTTGTGAAGAGGAAAGTTGCTCTATAGGAAGAGTTTCATCTTCTGAAAGAAATGGAAAAGCCTGAAGCAATGATTTAGTATCATCAGAATCATCCATGGACCATAAGCCTCCCATAAGCTGTTCGTTAAAAGTAGCATCACGATTCACAATTAATTTCTTGGAGGAAGGGTCATAGAATTTGTAGCCTTTGGAAGTGTCAGAATATCCAATAAAAATAACTTTAAGACCATGAGCATCAAGCTTTGTTCGTGTTTCTTTGGGAACATGAATATAAGCAATACATCCAAAGGTTCGAAAATGAGATACAGAAGGAATGTCACCTGTCCATGCTGTGATGGGTATCTTACCAGAGGGTGCAGTAGTAGGAAGATGATTCTGAATAAATGCTGCTGTCAAAGTAGCTTCAGCCCAAAAAACACGAGATAAGCCAGAATGAATCAGCATACATCTTACAACATTGAGAATACTGTGATTCTTTCGTTCAGCAACACCATTCTGTTGAGGAGAATATGGAATAGTGTGTTCATGATGAATTCCACTGTTAGCACAGTAACTCACAAACTCTCAAGAAACATAATCGCCTCCATTGTCACTAGGAAGCTTCTTAAGGCAACGACCAGTTTGAAGTTCGACAGCCTTCTGGAATTGTTTGAAAATAGATAAGGCTTCAGATTTTTGTCTAAGTAGAAATACAGTCGTATACCTTGAGAAATCATCAATGAAAGTAATGAAGTAGAGATATTGTGATCTCGAAGAAGGTAGAGGTCCACATATATCAGTATGAACAAGATCCAATATGTCATGAGAATGAGTTGTATTTGAAAGAGGAAAGGGTTTACGATTGTGTTTCCCAAGAGCACAAAATTCACAAATTCCCATATGGGGATGGGCTTTAAGATCCATGCCATGAACAAGATCACGACGTTGAAGATCAAGGAGTTTTGAGAAATCAGCATGAACAAAACGGTGATGCCATACTTTACAATCATGATCACCTGGAGCAGTGAGAATATTTGCTACAGCATCGTTGAGAGAGAGTTCAAACAAATTACCGTTTTGAGGAGCAGTGGCTATAGTCTGTCCATCTTTCTCAATTCGGCATTTGGTATGATCAAATCCAACAAACAGACCAAGATCAACAAGTCTAGCAATTGAAAGAAGATTACGTTGAAGATCTGGTACATGTAATACTCCTCGCAAAACTCGAGTGGAAGAAGATAAGGTACCAAGATATAAGTCTCGAATACCGTTTACTTGATAAGTAGTATCATCAGCAAGATAAACAACATGTTGAACTGGCAGTGGATGATAGTTATGGAGCCACTTAGACTGATATGTCATATTTCCTGTAGCACCAGAATTGACAATAAAAAGTGATCCATCACGTACATGAAGTATTCTGTCTGGAGCAACTGAACATAGGACGCAGCTTGTTTCTGGTACAATGTTGTTTCGATGTTCAGTAGCATATGCTCTATTCCGATCTGTGTCGAATCGATGCTTATAGCACATATGAGTGGGATGATCAGATCCTCCACAATATTCACAAGAAGAAGAAGAAGATTCTAGATAAACGTGATTGTTTTGTGGTAATATTGTGTTCTTCATCATATTGACGTGCCCAACAATCATCTTCAGTATGGCCATTTCTGTTGCAGTAAGAACATTGCTTATTAGGAAATTTGAGACGAGAGAAAATATTACCGCGACGGCCACCTCTGTGGTTTCCTTGTTGAAATGGACTCCTTTGAGCATAAAAAGCACATTCCATCTGTTGTGACTCAGTCTCCTCTTGTGAAATCATAGTTGTATCGTGACCAGAATTCGGACGTTCTTGACGTTGAGAGTATTCAATTAAAGACATGCAAGCCTTGTCAAAATCAAGACCATCTTTATTAGAGAGAATAGTAACAATGTTATCATAAGAAGAGTCCTTCACCGTATCAAGGAGAAGTGTAATCAGTTGCTTTTGTGGAACAGGATCATTGGCAGCAGCAAGTTGATTAATAATAGATTTGAAAGATTCAATATGTCCCGCCATGGCAGTACCAACTTCATATTGTAACTTGTTAAGCAACCCTCTCAAATAAAGTATTTCTGTAACAGATTTCTTATGAAAGTTTGCAATAAGGTACTTTCATACGTCGTGGGAAGTAGGCAGTTCATACATATCAAGCAAAAGGGAATCACTAAGAGCAGAAAGAATATACCGACGAGCTGCTTTATCACGTCGTTGCCAATCCATATAAGCAACATTCCAATCTTCAAATATAGGTCCTTTAGTGATAAGCACGTTATCATTATCCATATCAACAGGCCGAGGCGGACAAACAAGATTTCCAAGAACAACATCGGAGAGTTCATCGCCTTCAAGAATTAACAACATCTTTGCTTTCCAGCCTGGAAATCCTTGACCTTGGAAAGGAGGAATAGAACGCTGGCCAGAAGGAAAGCCGTTGACGAGAATATTCATAGCCATATCTTGTTGCAAGAAGACGTATAAGATAAGATCGCAGAATCTGCACACCATATATGGTGAAGGCCGCAATTGAGAATGAGAGAGATATGAGTACTGTGTTCTGTCAACGATAAACGTAAGAAGAATGCTCAAGGAACGTCCAAAGATGTGAGAGACGTCACCCAAAAAAGGCAGGGTAAAGGAGACGTTAATAATACACAAGTCCTCAAAATAGAGTGGCGTGAGACGCAAGATTGACGGTCACAATATGAATAGCAAAAAGCTAAAACTTCTCGAAAAATTTAACGCCAAAATAGGAAAAATGATCGCGGACGCTTCACTAAGAAGTAGGACGAAGAAAGGTGCGTCAAGCTCAATTGCAGTAAAAACAGCATAACTTTCTGCTGCGAACTCCGATTGACGCAAACCTAGAACTCAAATCGAAGAGCTCGAGGAGACGAACAAGTTTTGGATGAAAAGTGCCATTGCGCTACGCTCCATTGCGCTTTTTCCGTTTCTCCAAATTTTGAGCAAAAAAAAAATAAAAATTGAGATGAAGTTCAGGGTGTCATCAACAAGAAAACGTAATCAACGATTAGATTGATTAGAAATAAACACCACATAAAACACTAATCATATTTTTCTTAACACAAAACAACCACATTTAACAAGAATCAACACTCAAAAATGAAATTTGTAGCAATTTTGAATCTTACATGTGGATCGCATACACATACTGTTGTGTCACCATAAATTGAATCAGTGCGTGATCGTTACCGCTCTGATACCATGTTGAGATGTAGAGAGAAAGAGAGAGAGAGACGAGACAAGAGACACACCATATACGCTCCCAAAGACTGATTCATATTGAGGACAAGATACAAATATATAGGTGAGACCAAGTTCAGTAGAGTGAGCCATATATAGCTCCAACACCAAATTTCTTTCTAGCTCTGCTATACGAGTGAGCAGCATGGATGGGGTCTCTCCTTGACTTGCCAAATCCACACCTTGGGTTGCAAGCTGCTCAATAACTTCGATTTCTTCGTGCAAATATGTGTAATCTCTCTTGCAAGGAGGGTCTTCTTGATTATCTTCCCATGCATGAATCTTCTCGGCTGGGCGCCCTTTCCCAACACCTCATGTAGTGGGATGATTGTGCCAATCAACTTTGAGCCGCAATACATAGTAGCAATAACATTGTTGCACAAAGTAAATTGCCACTTGATTATTATTTGGTGCCGATCTGTACACTTGGATAAATCTTGCAAGGATATTTTGTGTGAGGGCGGTGTGTGGCAGATCTGAAACCTTCAAGGGAGCAAAGCCTTAGCATTCCATTGAATCGAAATAATGTGTAGTGTACGAAGTGATTCGGGCATAGCTGTCTGTATTTCCTGTAATCTAGTGGCTCCCTTTAAAGTTCATGATTTGTCTTGTTGGGTTGCAGCCAAAGCGCTAAGATCTCCTTGAGCCACCCAAATCTCTTCCTCTTTGTAATTTTTTTGAGCCAATGCATGGTTAAGAAAAGGATCATTAGGCTGTTGTGCATTCTGGTTGGGTGCAATATCTTCCATAACTGAAATGCAAAAATAATAAACTTTATCGAGACAAGTCTTAGCACTTGAAAAAGAGAGATGGTCTAGAGAATTGAGCGATCTAACTTGAAATACTTTAAAACTTCAACTTGAAGAACTTTAAAAACATTGCACACATGACACAACACGTTGCACATGTGACACCATTAATGCCAAAAAAGTTGATTACTGGTTTAGTCATCAATAGTCTCAAGCTAGATTTGGTTACAATATGATAGCCAACATTATGGCTTCCATTCAAACAAAGGCTTGAATCCCATATCTTAGGTCTATCTAAGGGTTTGGGAGATTTTCCCTTAGCAAGATGTTTGTTTACATTGCACAAAAATTTGCACTTGAGACCCTCGGTGGGTTTTGGAATACATGCAAGAAAGTGCGTAAGAATATACAAGAGAATATATATATCAGATGCCTTGGTGAATGGAGGAGGATTGGTGCTGATACTTTTAGGGGCATTCCATGGATAATCTTGCTCAAATTGAGCTCTACATTGAGGGGTGACATTTGGCAGGTTGGGAAATATTGCCAAAGTGTTTGATGGTGTACTTTGTCCCTAGTCTACAATGCCAACATACACTCCTCACTCGTCAAAATGGAGTATAATATTTCTAGTGTGTAGATTATTGTGAATAAATGCGTGACTATGCACGAATTTAATCGTCTGCAAAAGAGTATTGCAGATTGGAAAAATGTTGTCTGTGAACTATTGTACAGCTCCAAACGTGTGAGCGACTCTTTGATTGTTGCAGGCTTGCTTCCACTACTCAAGGTGACCTCCATTCCAAAGCTTGAAGATCAACATAGGTCTTTTGGTATACCTAACAAGAGCACGGGGAAATATCATGCCATAATGCTAAAACAATTGTAGTAGTTGCCTCCTCTAGCACAATTTGCAATGTTGGCTTGCTTCCTATTTGGTCTTTGTATATCTTCGCCGCAAAGACATGATCTTTGAAGAGAGGATGAGCCACTCATGATACTTGTTTCACATTTGCAAAACGTCCCTCACCTAATTGGGGTGCTTGCAAGTGAAAGATGGAATGCTCCCCAAGTAAGTGTAGGACAGAAGGACTCGTCGTATCATCCAGGTTTATAGCGGAGGACTGAGCACTTGATGGAGGAGGTACATCCTCTTCTATCCTAGGACGTTTTAAAGAGTCTTCGATCTTATCTTTGCTCTTCAATTCTGAATGTAGCTGTGCTACAATCCGCATTCGCTCTTTGATTCTAGGTTTGGTTTTCATTTTTGGATAAAACATACTTTCAAAACTTCCAGTGAGCTGGTCTAGTAATTGCTTTACTGTGTTATGCATCACTCCATTAGTGTGCAGAGCTGGGTCAAACGGAACTGGGAATCCACTACACAGCTTCAGCTGACAATGTTCCACAAGTTCAATCACAAAATCATAGAACTTTGCCTGCAGTGGATCAAATGCTCGTCACAAATGATCATATCCATAGAGAGACAAAATAAGAGCATCACTAACAATTTTGCAATGCTGACGTGTTAACTTTGTCTCTACCATGACTGAAGCCTGAAAATACATGAAGAAAATATAAGTAAGGTAAATCCAGAATAGATAAATTTTTGACATATATGATTGTCAATAAATCTAAACAAAAACATTTCATGCACAATAATAACCTCCAGTAATGAAAGATCTAAACATTTCATGCATCATAATAACAACAGTAATGAAAGACACGATGGTCAAAGCATTCAGGATTGAAGAATGTAATACATATATCTTCTCCCTGCAATGCAATACGGGGTCAGCAGCAACCAGAGAATAAGAATTCATTAAATCCAATCTCTTTGCAATGCGACGTGATGGTTAGTAACAACCAAGAACGATGGATTTAAAAACTCAAAAACTCTCCCTGTAGTGCGACACAGTGGTCTGCAACAACCAAAGATGAGGAAGCTATTGAATCCAATCTCCTTGCAGTGTGACGTGATGCTCAACAACAACCAAGAACGATGGATTTAAAAATCCTAAACCTCTCCCTGCAGTGCAACACAATGGTCAGCAATAACCAAAGACGAGGAATCTATTGAATCCAATCTCCTTGTAGTGCGACATGATGGTCAGTAGCAACCAAGGACAATCGATTTGGAAACCCTAAACCACTGTCTGTAGTGCAACACGGTGGTCAGCAACAACCAGAGACGAGAAATCTACTAAACCCAATCTCCTTGCACTGTGACGCAATGGTCAGCAACAACCAAGGATGATGGATTTAAAATCCTAAACCCCTCCCTGTAGTGCGACATGATGGTCAGTAACAATCAGAGATGAAGAATCTATTAAATACAATCTCCTTGTAGTGCGACGTGATGGTCAGCAACAACCAAGGACGATGGATTTGATAACGTTAAACCCGTCTTTGCAGTGCGACACGGTGGTCAGCAACAACCAAAGACGAGGAATCTATTTTTGTAAATCCAATCTTCTAATAGTGCACCGCAATGGTCAGCAATAACTAGAAAGAAAAGATGCATGATAGCTAACTCCTCTCTGTAGTGCGACTTGGTGGTCAGCAACAACCAGGGACAAAAAGTCTAATTGTACAACCTAAGCTACTCCCTGAAGTGGGACATGGAGGTCAATAATAGTCAAGGACAAAGTGTCTAATGTCTACCCCCTTGCAATGAGTCACGAGGATCAACACAGCCAAGGACGGATGTCTAAACTTGTAGACTAGCACTGAGGTGTGAGCAAAGCTCCACAACAACATTGCTAGTAAAAAAACAAAATACAAACTAACATTGAGGTGCGAGGTAAGCTTCACAACAACAGTGTTAGCAAATTAACTGCAAAAAAAAAGAAAAAAACACTATAAGAAAAATCACTTTCTCTGTGGCTCGTTGTGGATGTGTTGTGCTCACTGTCTACTGCTCTCTCTAAAGCTCGAGCAACTCTTTCTCTATCTCTCTAGCAATCACAATCGCAGCAATTCGTTGGAACGGCCACACCGCCCTTTTTTTATAAGTGTAATTATATTTCGATCGAACTATAATTCGATCGAGATATAGCTGGATTGAAATATACTTTGATCAAAATCTTTTTTATTTGTATATGCACGTATAAAATGAATATATAGCGTATAAATCTGTAATATATTGTAACAGGACTTGATTTTGAGGTGTTTTAGTAATAAATTTTGTTTTTCTAGGAAGTTTTGGTCGTTTTAAAGTTAGTCCACTGTGTAGAAGGATGTGTGGATTGTTTTCGTCCAATAAATTTTTTTGATCCGAAAGGCACTTTTGGGGCATTTTTGAAGGTGTTAACGTGGGATTTTGAAAAAGTGATGTATGAAGCGATTGAAGCCTGCATTATAAGGAACAACTTTGCTTCTTTGAGTCTTTAGAGATTTTGATGTTTTGATGCTCGTTGAGGGCCAAAGATTAAGAAAAAAGTGGGATTTGCTGTTTTTGCATCGTTTTTGTAGAAAATGCTGTTTTGCAGGTTGATTTTCAGCAAATCAGAGCAGGCTATGGAAATTTTCCAGCACATAGCCGTCGAAGAGCGCAGCGAGGGCAACAAGATTGTGTGAGACGGACTTGGGCTGTTTTGGCTCCATTTGGGAGTTATGTTCAGTTTCAAAAATCTAACCTTTACAGATCGCTTCGCGATCACGTTTTTACCTTGTTCTCGCAAGTATACTTGGCGCGCAAGTCGAGTCGATCGAACGCCAAAAATAGAAAGGAGGTTATTTTGAGAGGTCGCATGCTTTTGGAGAAAAAAAATCAGAATAGAAGGAAGGGTGGTGCATTTTAAGGATCATTCATCGATCTCTCTTCTGCGAGTGCGAGTGAGACGCTGCATGCAAGCGAATTGAAGCTCGGGGGTGGTCGGGAGGTTAGAGCTCCGTACAACGGAGTGCGCCCATATATTTTTCTCCTCTGTTGTATCAAACACTGTCAATACAAATATTTCTTCCTCTGTTTTGCTGTATATCTCTTTTATTCTGTTCCTGTGACATATACGTACACTTTATAATATACGGGCGTATAAATGCAACTTAGGCTATAATGTGCATACCTATCTGGGGATCCTGGCCCTAAAGGTGGCGCCTTTGCGTGCTTTGCCACTTTATAAGATTGCTAATATGGTTTGACAATGTACATATTCCAAGTGTTTCATGGTGGCACACTCATCTCGCCTATAAAGACTAATGAGGGTCAAAACTACCAAAAATAGTAGCTAACAACTACAGTGCATAATTGCATGGATAGTGACCCAAAATGGTATATTGATAAAAAATGATGCATATCTATTCCTTTTATGCTTATGTGACTGATCGCATAAATTTAGGGACTTTTTTTACTTTGTTTGGAATTTTTCGCATAAAAAATGGTATTTTTTGGGTAAAAAACGAGCTGCAAATAGCCTAGTTTCGGTCCAAAGAGAAAAAATGGCCTAAGAAATTACACATCAGCTGGGAATTACGTGGGGAAGAGAGAGAGAGGGTTGATTCCTACAAAAAAAACCCTGCAATTTTTGACTACTGTGCAATAGCTTCCCTGGTTGCCCAATCTATGTGTGATGCAGTCTCGTCTCTTCGCAACCTTGAATCTGAGCTTGTGAGGGAGTGAATTATGGTTTTTCCTTATCAAAATGGTGTGCGGGCTTCAAATTAGAAGCTCTCAAATCTTTGAGAAATAAAAAGATCATCGTCGCGAAGGTGGAAGCTTGTGCATTCCCTTTAGTTGTTTGATGTTACAACTATGTAATTGGGGGCAAGGCTACATGATACCATGAAAGAGGTTTGGGTTTTGATTGATATTTGTGCTTGTATGAGCATTGAGGTTTCATGGATGAAACTTTAGTGTTTTTAAATGGTCTTTTCAAGTGAGATTGAATGTGAATTGGGGATTCTCCCATCATAATCTCAACTATAAAAACAAGAAAATTTCAAGCACGATAGGAAAGAAGGTTTGTGACTTTGCTATCACAAACGCTCTTAGATTTGCAGTCAGCCTTAGAAAAAAGGGGTTGGTGATTTTACATAAACGATTTTTCTTAAACTGTTTATGACTCTCATCACGAACTCTCATAGCCAGAGGTCCTGCACCTTCCCACTTTCACAAGGGTCTCGGTAGCTGCTCTTTTCTAATGACTCTTAGAGTAATAAGTCCAATGAGTGGTATTGTATTCATCTTAGTCACCCAAGAAATGAACTTGGCTTACTTCTCTTGTAGACTTGTAACATCCAATAACATTTTCATTGCTTTGTTTACCATAAACATGTACACATTATGCATTTCAAATTCCTGTACACAAATAGACTCAGTAAGAGATTGTTTCTTTCTCTTGATAATGTCGATTATTTCTTTATGGAACTCTTGATTTGATATGCCAAGCACCTTACCCAAAGTAAATTATTCAAAATCCTCTCTTCCAATTTTGTTTTGAGATTTGTTTTTGTCTCTATATTGGATCTTGTAAGATGATACATCTTATCCAAATTATTATCCACTCTTTTTTTTTAAATAGGCTCCACGTTCAACCCATGGGAGGTTGCCTCAACCATTGAGATGACATGTAGACCTAGGAGCCATGTCCTCAAATAGCTTATTCATCCCTCCTCTGCCAAATTCCTTCCCAAAGGCTTACCTATTTCACTTAAGTGAGTCTTGCCTCTTTAAAGAAAAAAATATCCTTCATCAAAGCATCTTTGAACCTTTCACAATCCTTCCTTTCATGGTTAGTACCATCACACCGTATGCACCTGTGTACAAATCCTTCTCTATTTTTAGGTGTTTGCATTGTAGATTGGCTTGATTGTTCTCTTTTAACGTTGCAATTGTTAAACTTAAAATCTTGCATTGCGTTGACAACATCATCTAAGATGGATTTTTCCCTCTTTGGTACCACAAAAATAACCTTTTTAAAACTCTAATGAATGCTTGGGGCTTGAGTAGGTTTGACTATTAACTGGTCTCTTTGTCATTTTTGCTTATCTAGCCCCCATGCTCATTTCCAATTCCCATTTTATAGGATCACTGATCTGAAGAATCACAACTAGCTAAAAATTTTATACTATCTCTACTACGGGTACTCAATGTACCTCCATATCCTTTACATAGCCACAAAAATACTTTGTTACATAATTACCATCAGATTGGTCCAACTTATTCACCCTTGATTGAAGGAAATTTGTCGAAGAAAGTTCTTTATTTTAAGAGCTTGTTTATGCTACATAAACATAACAGAGGCTTAAAACATCTGCATTGCAATTGGATCAAGTTTCATCCCTTGTTGCTTTTGTTTCTCTATAACTTTAAAGTTTTTTGTTGAGACCTTCAATTAAGATTCCGTTCCATCACCCTAGCCCATTTCACGTTGGGTTCACCAAAAATGTACTAGAGAGTTTGCGGTGCGGTAAGAAAAGGACTGGGGTTTTGACCTTGAGAGTTCATTGAAAAATTTAGTAAAAAATAGAGGATTCAAAGCAGCAGACACACTAAAATAGAGAAAAAATGCTATTCATGAAAGGTTCCATCTAAAAAAGAACCAAGATCAACTCAAAACTCTTGTATGTGTGATGATATGGTGTAGTCTCGTGCCTAAATTTCACATATGAAGTTCTCATTTGTCCTATTAAAAACCCTAATATTTTACTTGAATTACTAAATGAGACCATTTTATACAATCTAAGGTGCTTCATTAACCAATCCCAAATGCTTACTTGAAGAGAGAAAACCCTAGTTGATGGCCTTACAAGATCAAACATGAGGTAGAAACACCTCGGGACTACTCTGTAAAGTAGTCCCCTAGGTTGAGCAACCGAGTCTTACCAAACAATGAGCAAATATTTCCGAGCGAGTCAAAAACCGAGCAACTTGCTCCCAAATATAGAACTCTATGTGTGTGTGTGTGTGTGTGTGTGTGTGTGTGAGAGAGAGAGAGAGAGAGAGAGAGAGAGAGAGAGAGAGAGAGAGAGAGAGAGAGAGAGAGAGATGTGACTCCAATTGGATAAGATGGCTTGATGCATACTTGAGTATTGATTCATTTGCATGAACAAGAAAGAGGGGGTTTAGGGCACACATTGTCGAGAGGCATTGCGGGAGGAAGATGGTGACTGATTTGATAGAGGCATGTTGTCACTTCATCCAAATGCACAATGAAGTCATAGGCACACACCACCTTGCTTGGATTAGAGAAGCAAGAAGCAAATTCTAGAACCAACCAAAACCCTATGTAAAATATTGCAAAGATTGGATGCTACCAACACTGCCAATATGCAATCCCATAGTACTCCAGAATAATTGTAAAACATGTCCAACTAGATTAGAATGCATCACAATATGGGGTAAGAACTATATTCATGCCCACTTCCTCCTCCATATTCCAGGATGTAGATTGTCTTCTTTAGACTATTTTTTCACAAAGGAATAATAAAGAGGGTATCATTGGCATCGCATGCATCCATTCAATGAAAAAATTGTGTTCCTCTTTGGATCCACCTTTTAGGACGGGCACAAAAACCTCTCTTGTTCCATCTTCTTTGGATTCACCTTTGAGGACGATCAACACTTCATCAAAAACCTCAATTGTTTTGTCCTCTTGTGAGTGTGCTTTCAAGCATCACTTTAGAAGAAAATGCAACAATATATTGAGAAATAAGTTGCTCTATTGTGGCGAGTTTAAAGAAGAGGATTGCTGCTTATCTCACCTAGGTGGTCAGCAAAGCAATAACATAATTAATACATTTGGATGGAAACTCGAGTTGACATTTTGGTCAATACTCCCCTAACAACCAATCTTGTGTGAATGCAAATGACATGCTAAGATGAGTTGACTTGCAGGCTTGATTTTTAACAAGAAATATATCTGCTTTGGATATTTTGTATGGGTTAAAAGTGAGTTTCGCTTTTAAAAGTGTTCGAGAAAAGTGTGCCTCAGCTTAGCCATGGGCCGGTTGAGAAATCAAAACAATGAGTTGAAGGGAGGTGAGAAGAAGAAAATATGTTTGAAAAATCTAAGAAAATAGAGTTAAATTACAAAAAAATCCTGTATTTTTTTAAAATTTCCCTCTTTAAATGTACCTTGAAGGAATTTTTGTATTTAATATGTTCGTAAAATTGATTTTTCTCATCCTCAAATTTGATTGGAAAAGGGGCAAAAAAACATTCATCCCCAATCCCCAATGTTTACTAAGGTTAATTGCTCTGAATGTCTTAGCGCTTTTCTATATCAGACATGTGACTATGTCCCTACGATGTGAAATACAACTTCTATTTTTACAAAGCCAATTAATACTGCAGCGAGCTCCTCTTTAGCTAGCCATAACGTAAATGGAGCAAAGCGACAGCCTGCAGCAGCTGCATAGGGACCGGCAAGGCTGTGTGAGAGTAAAGGCTAGATATTTGCTTGCCAGTCTTTCATTATCTTTTGGTTTCTCCCCGGCCTTTTGAACTTGGCTAGCTCACCTCAACGCAGGCCCATTACTCCCTTGGAGGTCTCGATCACCTCTTACCGGCCGTTGCCTCCACAAGTCCCAATGATCCTGAGTCGAATTGATCCTGCTACCTTGTGAATGGATGCTTTTTTCCCAAAGTTTCCTTACCTTTGGTCATCTCTCTCTATCTATGTGTGTATGTGCACGTGTGTGTGTGTGTGTGTGTGTGTGTGTGTGTGTGTGTGTGTGTGTGTGTGTGTGTGTGTGTGTGTTGGGACTGTGTATTTGACTCAGGCTGATAGCCAAAGAGGGAAACTGTTGAGAGAGAAAGAGAGAACACAGAAATAGAACCCCAAAATGTGTAGAATACACACATGAGATGATGTATATATAGAGGGGACATGGGTGCCATATGTAGAGAAGCCATATATTGAGTAGCTTCACATATAAGCTCAACACCCCCGCTCAAATAAGAGTCCCAACACGTCTTCATAAATGTTTGATTGTCACCAAGTTTGTCTTCATAAAATCAATTCTTTGATCAATCCTACATAGATCATAGACTAAAAAAACATAGTCATGAAAATTATTAGCATTGTTAGTGAAATAATTATGTTCACAATGCCAAAAAAGATGGTTTGCGATGTCACTCTTTTGACAACATATGGTACATAAAGTATGAACGTAAAAGTACAAGATGCATGATTAGGTGATGCAAATGACATGTGTATATACTACATTAAATGACATTTATCAACGTAGTGATATCAATGAGTATCATCAAAGTAGTAACAAAATATCATCATTGTATCAACAAAAATGAATAAATCATAATGGTATCAACGGAAAGCATCGTAGAATAATCATTGTATCAACGAAACAACATCATGGTCAACGAGAACAACCATGGTATCATGAGAATAATCATTGCATCAATGAACTAACATCATGGTATGAGCGAGAATAATTATGGTATCAACGAAACAACATCATGGTATTACCAAGAATACCATCGTATCAACGAATCAACATCATGATATCACTGAGAATAATCATTGTATCAACAAAACAACATCATGGTATCATCGAGAATAACCATGGTATCAACGAAACAACATCATGGTATCACCGAGAATAACCATGGTATCAACAAAACAACATCATGGTATCACCAAGAATAACCATAGAGTCAACAAAATATCATCATGGCACCACTCTGAATAACCACGGTATTAACGAAAATCACGACGACCAAAGTACTAACAAAACATCATCATCGTACCATCAAAATCACTATGGTATCAACGAGCGATGATCAATAAAACTATCTCTAGAAAAATAATTATACGAGAATCAACGAATGAGTATATCATATAACAAAAAATCATGTACCAACAGTAGCTCGATAGAATTTTGACGATCATCAACGGCTCGACTGAATCGGAACGATATGTAACTGGCTTCTGCAACAAAGTTACGTTAGCAACAAATATATTATTGATGAAGAGAAAATATTATTGAGAAGTTTTTAATTATGAGAAAAAACAAAAGAAAAAAGTAAAATCTTCTTTTCAAACATATACGCACCCCGTAAACGATAACTCAAAATCAGTGTTGAATTTGAAAAAAATTATTTCTGCAAAGTGACAGACCACATCAATTTTGGTGCCTCCTACGAGCTGTTTCTGCAAATTCATTTTAAATTAGGAGAAAAATCAAAAAACAAAAAACGTAAGTTGCTTTTCGAGCATGTACGCAGTCCGCAAATGATAACTCAAAATTAATGCAGAATTTGAAAAAACTGTCTTTTGCAAAGTTGTAGACCAAATCGATTCCAATGCCTCTAGCGGATAGTTACTAAAAAATCATTTTCAATTAGGAGAAAAATCCAAAACAAAAAGCAAAGTTGCTTTTCAGTCATATACGCAGTCCGCGAACGATAACTCATAATCGGTGCAGAATTTGAAAAAACTTTCTTCGGCAAAGTTGTAGACCAGATTGATTTCAGTGCCTCAAGTGCGTAGTTTTTGCAAAATCATTTTCAATCAACAGAAAAATCAAAAACAAAAAGCGAAGGTGCTTATCAGGCATGTACGTAGTCCACGATTGATAACTCAAAATCGGTGCAGAATTAGAAAAAACTTTTTCTGCAAAGTTGTAGACCACATCCATTCTGGTGCCTCGTTTCTGCAAAATTGTTTTCAATTAAGAGAAAAATCAACAACAAAAAGCGAAGTTTCTTTTCAAGCATGTACGTAGTCCGCGAACGATAACTCAAAATCAGTGTAGAATTTGAAAAACCTTTCTTCTGCAAAGTATTAAACCACATCAATTTCAGTGCCTCCCGCAGGTAGTTTCTGCAAAATCGATTTCAATCAAGATAAAAATTAAAAACAAAAAGCGAAGTTTCTTTTCAGGCATGCACGGAGTCCGCGAACGATAACTCAAAATCGGTGCATAATTTGAAAAAACTTTCCTTTGCAAAGTTGTAGACCACATCGATTCTGGTGCTCATGCACGAGTATTTTTTCAAAATTGTTTTCAATTGAGAGAAAAATAAAAAACAAAAAGAGAAGTTTCTTTTCAAGCATATATGTAGTCCGCGAACAATAACTCAAAATCGGTGCAGAATTTGAATTAGCTTTCTTCTGCAAAGTTGTAGACCACATCAATTTTGGTGCCTCTATAGGTTAACATCTGCAAAATCATTTTCAATCAAGATTTAAAGAAAAACCGTCCTTCTTTGATACCATGTTGAGAGAGAAAGAGAGAACACAGAAATAGAACCCCAAAGTGTGTAAAATACACACATGAGATGATGTATATATAGAGGGGACCTGGGTGCCATATATTAAGTAGCTTCACATATAAGCTCAATATAAACGTCTGTCTCTCTCTCTCTCTCTCTCTCTAGAGCTGGAGTATTGGGGACGTACACAAGGGAAGGATGATCGGAAGGGACCGGTATCCACCATGATTGCCCTATCACGGCTATGCTTGAGCATAGCTAGTTGAGGATGAGAGTCGTTACCTCTCTCAATTCATCCCCTTCAACAACTGTCTGTAGCCATCCGTGCTGGCATGGATGGCTATAGGCACTTGTGAGATAGCATGAAGGCAATCATTATGGGGCACAATTTTTTGCGCCATCATCAATCATCATCCTAGGAGAGAGTTATGCACGTATGCCCATTGCTTGTCCTAGCATTTTTTTTCTCGCAAGTCGTGTATGTGACACGTGCCTCTCGCCATCCACGCTAGTGGCGTGGATGGCTAGAGGTAGGTCTCATTAACGAGAGCATTTAAATTTTCAAAGCTACAAGTTAATCAATTGCCTTAAAACGTACCTATCAAAAATTTGAAGGAAGCATACTAGGCAGTTGATGTTTATCACAACAAAAGTTTGGAAGGTTTTATTGGATCAGAAAATTTGGTACATATATATCCTTTTATACGTAGTAACACGGTCCTTTGATAATGATAGATGAGGAGAAACCACATGAGGTTGGTGAATAGCTACATAGGTTCAAATTCTTTTAATTACAGGCCTTACGGTACCAAGATTGGATTTAAGTGAAAATAATGTGACTTCATCTTTGTTTGCTGTATTTGGCACTTCATCTTTGTCCCCAAGATTCCCCTTGGTAAGAGATGTATTATTCTTTTGACATGGTCCATAGCTCCTTATGAACCTAAAGGACAATAGGGAACTAATAAAACATGCATACATTATTTGTATTGAGCGTGGCTATAGAAACTTTGATGATAGGTTTGCAGAATGGTAAAAATTCAACTTTTTTGTATCTATTTCTTTTGGAAAAACAAAAAATAGTGAGTGAGAAACAATCATATGTTCTGATCACCAACCCATTGAAGTTAACTAGGTTATTTATCTCAAGTCCTACAAAAATCCCTAATCTTATTTTTATGCAACAAAACGTAAGAAATGACTGTTTTCATGAAAATGTACCGGTCCATCAACTTTGGAGGTTTGGCGTGACCAAAAGATGAGAAAGTTTACAAGTTTCTTATTTTTTCCATGTGTAGTAGGCCTTGAACTATAACCTCATGAAAGGATTTTACAATATGAGTGGATCTACTATGGTTTTGGAGGTTTTTTTCAAAACCCTGAAAGGACACTTTTATGTCATGTTAGGTTACCAACCTAGTGTTAAAGAGAAAAAAATTATGCTCGATTTGAAGTTTGGAAAATACTCAATAAAGTGCCTCAACTAGAGTAAGGATATGAGAGACATGATTTCAGAGGGCTCATACAGGATGAATCAAACACTGATTAGATTGTAGTACATATTGCTTATTTTGGGGTGCAAGAATAATTATTCTTTAACACTAGGTTGGTAACCTAACAGGACATAAAAGTGTCCTTTCAGGGTTTTGAAAAAAACCTCCAAAACCATAGTAGATCCACTCATTTTGTAAAATACTTTCATGAGGTTATAGATCAAGGCCTACTACACATTGAAAAAATAAGAGACTTGTAAAATTTCTCATCTTTTGGTCACACTAAGCCTCCAAAGTTGATGGACCAATACATTTTCATCAAAAGACTCATTTCTTACCTTTTTTTGTTTAAAAATAAGATTAGGGATTTTTGTAAGACTTGATATAAATTCCCTAGTTAACTTCAATGGGTTGGTGATCAGAACATATGATTTCTTCTCACTCACTATTTTTTGTTTTGCCAAAAGAAATAGGTACAAAAAAGTTGAATTTTTACCATTCTGCAAACCTATCATCAAAGTTTCTATAGCCACGCTCAATACAAATAATGTATGCATGTTTTATTAGTTCCCTATTGTCCTTTAGGTTCATAAGGAGCCATGGAGCATGTCAAAATAATAATACATCTCTTACCAAGGGGAATCTTGGGGACAAAGATGAAGTGATAAATATAGCAAACATGAAAAAATTGGGTTCAACATTATGAGTTGTAGAATCCCATAGAAACTATTGAATATCTAGCCAAATTTGATCCTTATGACTAGATATGGTTACTACCTACAAAATGCATATAGTTGTCACAAGAAACTAGCAATATTGAAAAAGCTATACTTGATATACTAGAATGTTTCGTTTTCTTCTATAATAGAAAAAATCAACCATCGTTGTGTAGTATGCAAAATAGGGTATTAGGTGCCCCAAAACTCAAGGAATATTAGCTTTATGTTACAATATGGGACATAGAAAATCAAAACTACTGAGGCAAGCTTTTCCATGCATGGAAACTCCCCATATATTTTTTCCCTTTTACCAAAATATTTCCTATTATATAAGTTTCTTTTGATTTTTTTCTTCCTTTTTCACAAACGTTTCAGCCTTTATTAAATAAATTAGACTTATGCTAATCAATCACGATGTAGCATAAATAAGTAAGCTTTCTTTGTTGATCTCTCTTTTGACCTTAAATATTAAATATATATTTTTTAAATTACATTATATATTTTAGTATTTTCGAATATATTTTTCATGTATGTATATTATTCCACCCTACCAAATATTTTATTCATTATTTTTCATTTTCAAACCTCAACCCCACTTTCAAATTTCAATAATACCTTCATCTAGATGATTGCCAATATTTTCAAAACTCTAGGTCATGTTTTCATACACATGAAGGAGCTTACACTTGAAGGCAAGAGAGAAGTCCACTCAAAGGGGACCACCAAAAGACATTTGCAGCCACAAATAATACATTATTTGGCTGAATTTTTTCAGTAAATAAGAACCCCGAATCTGAAGGAGCGTTCAACATGAAAGATGTAGCTCCTGATCTCAACTTTTAGCTCAATTGTTTTCAGAATTTTTGGAGTTATAAACGCAGAGCTATGATTTTTGTAGTGGACCCCAGTTTTCTCATGTAATGGTGACACAGGCCATCCCTAGTTTTCTTCCCTCTAGAATGGTTATGGTTCTACAAGTCTTCAAGCATGATTACAAGAGACAAGGCTCTTTTAATAAGGTCTTGGCAAGTCTAGAGTGATTCTATCACCATTTTTGGAAGATCCATCTTCATCAACAATTATCCACCTTCGACAACCTCTCTTATAATTTTCTTACCTCTCTCTTCTCTCCCTAATAAGCTTATGTCTAGCCAAAGCTAGACTATTGTAAATATCTCCTATCCTCTACATCCTACCCACATTCTCTCTTCTTCTCTCTCTATTGACTCTGGTATTTTAAATAATGAGGAGACAAGATGGGAGCCACAGTCACATGCACCCTATTTTCTTAGTCACTAGAGTGGGATAATCACCTCAATTAGAAATATTGCTAAAACCTTCCCTCCTTCTCTATATAAGGAGGCCATGAGAACTCACTTGGGGTCACACACACACACACACACACCTATCCATACACACTCTTGTGCTACATGCTTGTAGCATGAACCCTAATCACATAATCACAACACCGTCATCATCACCATCAACATGCACAAAAGATGAGCACCACACCTCTACACCACTTGTAATTAAGGGTTGAAGACACAATTTCAAGAAGAAGAAGGGTGGACACACTCATGGTATTTCTCGTCATCAACTCCCATCTCTCCATTATGCCTCCTACGATCTTGTTCCCTTCTCATTCTCCTGCCATACGCAATCAACACACTCCATCTTGGTGCCATACTTTGTGTCGCTTTGGATACATCTCATTGTGAGTATGGTATATGCTTGTTCCTTGCCATTTTTTTTTCTGCTTATGTTAAGGTGTGCGGATTCTCCACCATACACACACACGCTCTGTTTGCCTCTCATATTCCTATCATCTTGAGGTGTGCGGATTCGCCACCTTTTGTATGAGAAGTGAGCATACTTGCATGTATCCCTAACCTCGTTATCTTCCTCACTACATGCACGAGTAGCGAGCCCATTCTCACTCACTCACCACTCCTCTCACCTTCTTCTCTGACCACCCCATTCCACATTTGGGCGTGGATCTTGAAATTGTTTTCCATGGCATGTTTAATTGTGTATATGTATGCATCCTAGACGCATATCTTGTTAGGTGGTGCCCCTATTGCGTATTCCCCATGATGAGGCCATTGTTTATAGTCTTGGTGTAGAGGCCACCAGGTCTATTTTTTTACTTCCGCCTCTCATTTGGTGCCCCCACTGAGGACCGAACTCAAGACCTTCAGTTTACAAGACTGACATGTTTACTTCCCTTCATGGACGAGTGGATTCTTGAATTCTCTAATTGGACCACTGAACAGAAGGATCTTCAAGAAGGTTTGACTCAAGTCATCAAGACACTCTTGCGTGGGTGTTGTATTGTTAGCATAGAAGAGGTGGTAAGACCCTCTTTTCCTACTCAAATTGTTTACATTTCTCATCATCCCCGCAAGCGTAAAAGCAAGGCACAAGTTGCATCATGCTCACATTGTAGCCAAAAACCGCACCTTCGACATGAGTGCAACCCAAAGTGAAGAAAAGGCCATCATTTTCTCCCTCGACATCCGCACAGACGTTCTCACATCAGTAGGCTTTCAAGTAGCACCAGGCTTCTCTACATCTACGCCCACAACAAGCCTTCACAACTTGAGGAAGCTACTACGAACGTGTGGTCCCTCCCTCTCCCTTGCACCAAAAGATTCAAGGGTTTTCCAGCGCCGACAATCACCCCGTCTCCAAAACAAAAGGGTAAATCCTCCAAAGTCTTTCTATACCTCACTCTCATCCCATGAGCCAGGAACTAGAAACAGCATCATGGATTCTACGTTGTCTACCGAGTGAAGTGGCAGAGCTTGTCATCGACAAGGTCTTTGACACAGGTTTTGCTTGGCGGAAAGACAAGACCCTCCACCTTCAAGGGGTGTTTCTTGTGAATCAAGGCTATGTTGACGACTTTACAGCTTGCTATGTATCCATCCAACTTGGATTAATACAAGTGTTAAGACTCACCACCTACCTCATGACACCTGTGTATACACTAGATAGCACTCTATCTTGCAAGAAAGTGAAGTTTCTCAAAGAGAGAGAGTTCAAGCTTTTCCAAGAGCTCGCTAGAGGGGCAGTCCTAGAGCTAGAAGACAAAGAGAACCTTGTCCTGTGGTACTATAAATTTGACCTCGAATACCAAGAGCTCTACACCTCCGACTATAACCTTTCACCATGAAGGAGAGAGCCTTTCCGAATTATCATGTGATGGACCCAACGCATCAGCCTTTTGCAAGGAACCAAACTTATGCACCACAACGAATTCAATCAATCAAAGTAATCTTGGACCGCAAAATGTTTTATCAGCAGATCATTACAACCATGTTTGGTAGAGAACGACTGCAAGAGATAAACACCTCTTCTCTACCCTTTATCCTCCCTATGATTAATCATGAAGTGTCTTTTGATGTAGTTATTTTCATCCTTGTATAGTATGTTTTCCATCTAACGAGCACCCATGTATTGAATCTCTATTTTTTTATTTTATTTTTTTTAAGATTTCTAAGTCGAGTTAATTTTCTCACTCTCACAATGGCAAGTGTAGCATTTCCAACCTTTACTGGTAAGGTGGGTGAGGATGCTGTAGACTTTCTAGACAACTTGGAAATAGCATGTGTCATCTCTGCGAGAGATGATGATGCTTCGCGCTTGCGCATCTTCCCACTTCTAATGAAGGTGGAGGAAAGATCATGGTACAATTTCTTAGCACAAGCAACCAAGGAACGGTGGGACTTATTAAGAGTAGCCTTTGTCAAGCGTTTTGGAGAGGGCACAACATCAGAGAAGCTATGGAAATTGTTAACAGAGTTGAAGCAGGGCACTATGCTGGAATACGCATCATATGAGTCAAAGTTTGTAGATTTATGGGGGCGATGGGTTGCATCGCTAAGAGAGGATGAGGGGGCACCTGATTTCCTAAAGAAGGATCGGTTTGTGGCTGGGTTATGTCCAACTCCTAAAGAGAAGGTGAAGGGAAGGTTTCCTGCTACGTATGAGATAGCAGTTTAAGTGGCCCGCCTTAAAGACAAGAAGTTGCACCTACAAGCCAGGAATATCGATGAAGAGGAAGCCGTTAGGACCCGACCACCTCTAGCACCACCTACAATAGCCGCCCAGAGGATTCAACCACAAGAACCAATTGAAGATCAGCAAGACCTGCTCAATCGAGTCACCAATCAACTTGAGAATCTCTCAGTCCATTTGATACAACAAGGGCATGCACACAATCGCAACCAAGAGCAAGGGAGAGGATAACGAAGGAAAGACCAAGAATACCACTGCTACAATTGTGGGGAGGATGGTCATGGAATGTACTACTGTCCACACCCAAGGAGGTATAATTTCAACAGAGGAGCCAGGCAAAACCAAGTTTCACCACCAAGAGCAAGACCACCACCACCGAGGGCACCGCAACAAGCACCACCCGTGCAAATCCTACAACCACCCATTCAACCACAACCACCACCACTACCACAACCTCTCATTCCACCCTTACCCCCACTGCCAGTTGGCAATCAAACAATAAGTGTCATCAGTCTTGAAGGTAAAGGAAAGGAGAAAGTGGAGGAGGATAAGACCAAAGTTAAAGGAGTAGATGCCATAGGGGTAAAACGCACTAGGCATGGTGAATCTTCCCAAAAGGAAGAAAAGATGAAGACTAAAGGGGAATCTAGCAAAAATCTGTCCAAGTCACGAAGTAAAATTGACATTGTAGATTTCTCTTTGGGTGAATATTCTAAACCATTTGATTTGGTTCAAGATGTTTCTGTGCAGGGCCCAAAAATCCCCTGGCCCCAGTTACTCCACCTAGCACCTAGGGTGAGGAGACAATGGACAAAGATGGTTAGCACTAGACAACCAAAGCCAAAGATAGTTGGGGCTATCTCTCGGAGGAATCTAGATGACGTACTACCAGTGATGGATGCTTACATCAAAGGGCAACACATCTCCAATATCTACATCGATGGTGGCGCACAAATATGCGTCATGAGTGAAAAAATGATTCACCGTTTGGGTTGAGAGGTGAGTCGGCCGGCACCATGCCGAGCCAAAATGGAAAATAATTTAAAAGTTCAATGTGTTGGTGTCATAAATGCAGTTAGGATAAAGGCATTCAAAACCGAGGTAGATGTGGACGTCTTTGTCATGCCACACAAAGGGGAGGGCTACCCTATCATTCTAGGGAGGCCTTGGCTTATGGCTATGAGAGCTAAGTAGGACTAGGACACCGGCATAATCCAGATGAAGGATGCAAAAGGGAGGCCAATACTTTACGACATGAAGATAGGTCGGCAATGTGACATGGATCTAGAAACCTCTATGGATGAGTTTTCTAGTGGTGACTCTTCAACCACATTAGAGGAGGAGTCAACAGTGAGTGAAGAAAGTGACAGTAGCATTGAGGTGATGGGGATCATTCTCAAGGACCCTAAGAAGATGGATCAACCTGATGCCTCATCATCAAACCAAGGGGAGACACCAGGTATACAACCTCTGGTAGAAGCAAGTAAGCTACATCAAATTCTTTCTAGTGAGTTGTGTGGGAAGGAGCGTGAAGATTATATTTTGATGATAAGTAATTTTACCACATTGTTCATTGATGAATATGATAAAATTAGTGGCATCACAGTAGTTCAACATCACATTAAGCTCAAGGAGGGAAGTAAACCTGTAGTGCAGAATCTCAGGCGGCTAGGAGTAATTCAACAAGACGCCCTACTCAAAGAGGTGAGGAAATTGCTAGAAGCCGGTTTTATCTATCCTATTGAAGACTCAGAGTGGGTTTCTCCAGTGGTAGTCACACCAAAGAAGAATGGTAAGTGGAGGGTTTGTGTTGATTACAAGCTTCTTAATGCAGCCACAAAGAGGGACCATTTTCCTCTTCCTTTTCAAGACGAAATACTCAATGAGGTAGCAGGACATGAGCGCTACACGGTATGTGATGGCTACTCAGGCTACTTCCAAATTAGCATCGCTGAAGAAGATCAAAAGAAGACAACCTTCATCACACCATGGGGATGTTTTGCTTACAGAGTTATGCCTTTTGGTCTCACTAATTCTCCAGCCACTATTCAGTGATATGTGACATTTGTTTTTCAGCCATTCTTTGGAAATCAATCCGTGTTTTTATTGATGACTTTTGTATCTATAGCTCTCTCTCTCTTCATTTGGAGAAAGTTTATGAAGGTCTAGCTAGGCTACAAGCTTTGGGGGGCCAACTCAATGTGGAGAAACGCCACATTGGTGAAAGCAAGGTTACTCTTCTTGGCCATGTGATCTCGGCCAATGGCATTGAAGCTGACCCAAGCAAGGTTCAAGCCTTGGTGGCTTTGACCTCTCCCACCACAACAAAGCAGTTGGTCTCTTTTCTTCAAAAGGTGAGGTATTTGAGTAAGTTCATTCACTTGCTCTCCCAAGTGGTTCTTCCTTTACAACAAGTTACCCATCAAGAGATTTTCACTTGGAGTGAAGAAAATGAACAACAATTCAATGAGGTAATACAAATTCTAGCTTCACTGCCCACCATAGCACCTCTGAAGTGGGACGAGCCATTTTATGTAAACCCTAGTGTGGGCAATGACACACTTGGGGCTGTATTGATGCAAAAGGATCCTCAAACTTCTTTCATGCGTCCTATCTACTTCTCTAGTCGAATGATGACTCCATCAGAAAAGGGATACACGGTAGTGGAACACATGGTGCTTGCATTAATGTTTGCTACCACCAAATTTTGCTCTTATTTATTGTCTAGACCATTCATAATCTTAAAAATGGAAGAAGTATTTCCTTATGTAATGCAGCACATGGATGTTTCTTCTCGGATTTCCAAATGGCTCACAAGGCTGCAAGAGTTTGACTACACAATGCAAGTGGAGAAATCCACAAGGGCCAATCTAGGAGGTATTCTCACTCATCGCCACTATGAAAAGAAGGTAAAGATAAAGCCAAATGATCAAGATGTTACACCCGTACTGGAAGTCCCTAAGGTAGAGGAGGCTCACTCTCTTTTCTTTGATGGAGCCTACTAGAGGAAAGTGGACAAAGCTGCAGCAATCATTGTCATCTTCAATGAGCAAGGGGATAAAGTTTTCTCCATTGGGAATCTCTTGAATTCTCACTCTAACAATGAGGCAGAATATGAAGCCTTAACTCTTGGGTTAGAGTGGTGTGTGGCACAAGGCATTCAACGGTTAAATGTATTTGGTAATGCCATGCTTTTAATAAAACAAATACAAGGAACTTGGGCTTGTAAAAATCATAGCTTTCTAGGCCATTAGCGCAAAGTCAAGGAACTTTTAGGGAAATTTCAAGTTGTACAATTACATCATGTCCCTCGAGCAGAAAATCAAGAAGCAGATGCTCTAGCTAGAGAGAAGCTGCAAGATGTTTCAGTGGTGGGTGCTATGAAGTTGAAGCTGCCTCTCTTTCAAGGTAGCGATGCTATGCTTGACATCATGAGTTTCTTGGACACAGGAGAGTGTCCTAAGGATCTTACTAAGGACCAAAAGCAGTGGCTTGTGGGCAAGGCAACAAAATACCACCTTATCAATGACAACCTCTACTGCAAGGGTAAGGATCAAATTCTTAGGCGGGTACCTCTCACTAGAGAGATCACTGAAATCATTTCAAGTTTCCATGATGGTGTTTGCGGAGGACACTTTGCACTTGACATCACTAGTAGAAATATTCTACAAGCCGGGTTTGTATGGCCTAGTCTACATAGCGATGTGCATCATTGGTGTAAAACATGCAAGGAATGTCAAAAGGCAGTGGATAGGAGGCTCACATTCGAGCCACAGACTCCTATAATCTCATATGGACCATTTGAGAAATGGGGAATTGATGCTATTGGGCCTTTGCCAAGGAGCCAATCAGGTAAATTTTATATCATCATGGGTGTGGACTACATGACCAGGTGGGCTGAAGCAGTTGCCACCACCCGGATTACAGCTAAGGAAGTGGCTAAGTTCGTATTTGAAAACATTTGTTGCCATTTTGGCACTCCTCTTGAAATAATTTCTGACGGGGACCAGGTTTTAGAGGAGACCTTGTAGGAGAGCTAATGGAGAAGTTAGGTATCTCACGACGACACTCAACTCCCTACTACCTACAATGCAATGGTTTGGTGGAAAAGGTAAATGGTATGATTTGCAAGATCATCACTAAACATGTAAACAATCACAAAAGTGATTGGGACAAGCATCTTATGGCTGCACTTTGGGCTTATCGCACTTCATTTTGCACATCCCTTGGGTTCACACCATATCACTTGGTGTTTGGTAAGGAAGCCATTTTACCCATTGAAGTACAATTGGCTAGTCTCAGGGTGCTAGTTGGGCAGGTGGAACGTCCTAATGCTCATCTCCACAACCACATTCTTGATCTAGAGAGGCTTCAACTAGACAGAGAAGATACTATCAACTATTATGCAGCACAGGCAGAGCAACGTCGACTTACCTTCAACAAGGGACTTAGGGAAAAAGGTCTCAAGAAAGGTATGTTGGTCCTACGGTAAGATAACAGGTTTGACACTAGGAAGGATAAAAAGTTTCCACCCAGATGGGAGGGGCCATTTGTCATGAGAAAGCGCTACGCCAATGGAAGTTACCGATTGATGGATGCAGATGGTAGGCTCCACAAAACACGTGTCAATGGATGGAGGTTGAAGCAGTACTTTTTGAGGTTTGATCAAGCACCTATGATGGAAATCCCTGAGGAGGGAGACTCCTGCACCTCAATTGATGAAGAAGGATCAAGTACAGTGCTAGAGGCATGAATACCTCTAGCCTTAGGGGGAGGGCTAATGAGGCAAGCTTTTCCATGCATGGGAACCCCCCATATATTTTTTCCCTTTTACCAAAATATTTTCTATTATATAAGTTACTTTTTTTTTTCTTCCGTTTTCATAAACATTTCAGCCTTTATTAAATAAATTAGACTTATGCTAATCAATCACGATGTAGCATAAATAAGTAAGCTTTCTTTGTATATCTCTTTTTTGACCTTAAATATTATATATATATATATTAAATTACATTATATATTTTAGTATTTTCTAATATATTTTTCATGTATGTATATTATTCCACCCTACCAAATATTTTATTCACTAGTTTTCATTTTCAAACCTCAACCCCACTTTCAAATTTCAATAATACCTCCATCTAGATGATTGCCAATATTTTCAAAACTCTAGGTCATGTTTTCATACACTTGAAAGCAAGAGAAAGGTCCACTCAAAGGGGACCACCAAAAGACTTTTGCAGCCACAAATAATACATTATTTGGCTGAATTTGTTAAGTAAAGAAGAACCCCGAATCTGAAGGAGCGTTCAACATGAAAGATGTTGCTCGTGATCTCAAATTTTAGCTCAATGTTTCTCAGAATTTTTGGAGTTATGAAGGCGGAGCTATGATTTTTGTAGTGGACCCCAGTTTTCTCATGTAATGGTGACACATGCCATCCCTAGTTTTCTTCCCTCTAGAATGGCTATGGTTCTACAAGTCTTCAAGCATGATTACAAGAGATAAGGCTCTTTTAATGAGGTCTTGGAAAGTCTAGAGTGATTCTATCACCATTTTTGGAAGATCCATCCTCATCAACAATTATCCACCTTCGACAACCTCTCTTATAATTTTCTTACCTCTCTCTTCTCTCCCTAATAAGCTTATGTCTAGCCAAAGCTAGACTATTGTAAATATTGCCTATCCTCTACATCCTACCCACATTCTCTCTTCTTCTCTCTCTATTGACTCTGGTATTTTAAATAATGAGGAGACAAGATGGGAGCCACAGTCACATCCACCCCATTTTCCTAGTCACCAGAGTGGGACACTCACCTCAATTAGAAATATTGCTAAAACCTTTCCTGCTTCCCTATATAAGGAGTCCATGAGAACTCACTTGGGGACACACACACACACACACACATACACACACACACCTATCCCTACACACTCTTGTGCTACATGCTTGTAGCATGAACCCTAATCACATAATCACAACACCATCATCATCACCATCACCATGCACAAAAGATGAGCACCACACCTCCACACCACTTGTAATTAAGGGTTGAAGGCACAATTTCAAGAAGAAGAAGGGTGGACACACTCATGATATTCCTCGCCATCAACTCCCATCTCTCCATTATGCCTCCTACGATCTTGTTCCCTTCGCATTTTCCTGCCATACGCTACCTATTGTATTCATCTTTTGCAAGCAATCAACACACTCCATCTTGGTGCCATACTTTGTGTCGCTTTGGATACATCTCATTGTGAGTATGGTATATGCTTGTTCCTTGCCATTTTTTTTTATGTTTATGTTAAGGTGTTCGGATTCGCCACCATAAACACACACTCTCTCTCCCTCTTATATTCCTATCATGTTGCTACTTCCATCTTGAGGTGTGCGGATTCGCCACCTTTTGTATGAGAAGTGAGCATACTTGCATGTATCCCTGACCTCGTTATCTTCCTCACTACATGCACGAGTAGCGAGCCCATTCTCACTCACTCACCACTCCTCTCACCTTCTTCTCTGACCACCCCATTCCACATTTGGGCGTGGATCTTGAAATTGTTTTCCATGGCATGTTTCATTGTGTATATGTATGCGTCCTAGCCGTATATCTTGCTAGGTGGTGCCCCTATTGCGTATTCCCCATGATGAGGCCATTGTTTATAGTCTTGGTGTAGAGGCCATCGGGTCACCAAAAAAATCATAGAAGAGCTAAAATTGGCTAAAAAACAGGATTTGACAATTTTTGTAATTTGGTCATAACTTACAACTTTAACATTTATTTCTCCCTAGATGCATCAGGACATGTTGAGGACTACTAAAGATAGTTCTCTAGCATTATAGACCTCACAAAAATCCATTCTAGAGTGGTATAGTTGCAAAAAGTTGAAAAAAGCCAAAAACAGGACCCGTTTTTTCACACACTTTAGGTTGTGAAATGTTGTGCAAGGACAAGGTTAAAGATGGAATTGATATTCCAAAAAAATGTCAAGTTTTTTTCAGCTCATGAGACAACTTTCTAGATAGATAGCACCTCAAAATCCATTTTGAAACTCTTGACATAATTCAAGGAAAATGGTCACTTAATAGGACATAAAAGGGTCCCATTACCAACCTAGTGTTAAAGGTAAGAATTTTCTCTACGGGCAACAACACTAGTGGGTAGGGGTGAGATATATGAACAAGTGGTTGATGAAGGGGTTGGGATATGGCTACAAATTATTTCCTTTAAGATGATATAGTATAAGAAAGGAAAAAATAACTTTGTGCACGTGTATAGTGTTGGAGCTATATATGGCTCACTCTACTGAACTTGGTCTCACCTATATATTTGTATCTTGTCCTCAATATGAATCAGTCTTTGGGAGCGTATATGGTGTGTCTCTTGTCTCGTCTCTCTCTCTTTCTCTCTACATCTCAACATGGTATCAGAGCGGTAATGATCACGGGCCGATTCAATTCATGGTGACAACAGTATGTGTATGCGATTCGCATGTAAGATTCAAAATTGTTACAAATTTTATTTTTTGAGCGTTGATTCTTGTTAACTGTGGTTGTTTTGTGTTAATAAGAATATGATTAGTGTTTTATGTGGCGTTTATTTCTAATCAATCTAATCGTTGATTACATTTTCTTGTTAATGATACCCTGAACTTCATCTCAATTTTTCTTGTTGTTTATTATTAACGTCTCCTTTACCCTAACTTTTTTGGGTGACGTCTCTCACATCTTTGGACGTTCCTTGAGCATCCTTCTTACGTTTATCGTTGATAGAAAGCAGTACTCATATCTCTCTCATTCTCAATTGCGGCCTTCACCATATATGGTGTGCAGATTCTGCGATCTTATCTTATACGTCTTCTCGCAACAAGATATGGCTATGAATATTCTCGTCAATGGATTTCCTTCTGGCCAGCGTTCTGTTCCTCCTTTCCAAGGTGAAGGATTTCCAGGCTGGAAAGCAAAGATGTTGTTAATTATTGAAGGTGATGAACTCTCAGATGTTGTTCTTGGAAATCGTGTTTGTCCGCCTCAGCCTGTTGATACGGATAATGATAACGTGCTTATCACTGAAGGACCTATATTTGCAGATTGGAATGTTGCCTTTACGGATTGGCAACGATGTGATAAAGCAGCTCGTCGGTATATTCTTTCTGCTCTTACTGATTCCCTTTTGCTTGATATGTATGAAGTGCCTACTTCCCACGACGTATGGAAGTACCTTATTGCAAACTTTGAGAAGAAATCTGTTACAGAAATACATTATTTGAGAGGGTTGCTTAACAAGTTACAATATGAAGTTGGTACTGCCATGATGGGACATATTGAATCTTTCAAATCTATTATTAATCAACTTGTTGTTGCTGGTGATCCTGTTCCACAAAAGCAACTGATTACACTTCTCCTTGATACGGTGAAGGACTCTTCTTATGATAACATTGTTACTATTCTCTCTAATAAAGATGGTCTTGATTTCGATCAAGCTTGCATGTCTTTAATTGAATACTCTCAACGTCAAGAACATCGGAATGCTGGTCACGATATAGCTATGATTTCACAAGAGGAGACTGAGTCACAAAAGATGGAACGTGCTTTTTATGCTCGAAGGCGTCCATTTCATAGAGGAAACCGTAGAGGTGGCCGTCGCGGTAATATTTTCTCTCGTCTCAAATTTCCTAATAAGCAATGTTCTTACTGCAACAGAAATGGCCATACTGAAGATGATTGTTGGGCACGTCAATATGTTGAAGAACACAATATTACCACAAAACAACCACGTTTACCTAGAGACTCTTCTTGTTCTTCTTGTGAATATTGTGGAGGATCTGATCATCCCACTCATATGTGCTATAAGCGTCGATTCGACACAGATCGGAATAGAGCATATGCTACTGAACATCGAAACAACATTGTACCAGAAACAAGCTGAGTCCTATGTTCAGTTGCTCCAGACAGAATACTTCATGTACGTGATGGATCACTTTTCATTGTCGATTATGGTGCCACAGGAAATATGACATATCAGTCTAAGTGGCTCGATAACTATCATCCACTGCCAGTTCAACGTGTTGTTTATCTTGCTGATGATACTACTTGTCAAGTAAAGGGTATTGGAGACTTATATCTTGGTACCTTATCTTCTTCCACTCGAATTTTGCGAGGAGTATTACATGTACCAGATCCTCAACGTAATCTTCTTTCAGTTGCTAGACTTGTTGATCTTGGTATGCTTGTTGGATTTGATCATACCAAATGCCGAATTGAGAAAGATGGACACACTATAGCCACTACTCCTCGAAATGGTAATTTGTTTGAACTCTCTCTCAACGATGCTGTAGCAAATATTGTCACTGCTCTAAGTGATCATGATTGCAAAGTATGGCATCACCGTTTTGTTCATGTTGATTTCTCAAAACTCCTTGATCTTCAACGTCGTGATCTCGTTCATGGCATGGATCTTAAAGCCCATCCCCATATGGGAATTTGTGAATTTTGTGCTCTTGGGAAACACAATCGTAAACCCTTTCCTCTTTCAAATATAACTCATTCTCATGACATATTGGATCTTGTTCATACTGATATATGTGGACCTCTACCTTCTTGGAGATCACAATATCGCTACTTCATTACTTTCATTGATGATTTCTCAAGGTATACGACTCTATTTCTACTTAGACAAAAATCTGAAACCTTATCTGTTTTCAAACAATTCCACAAGGCTGCGGAACCTCAAACTGGTTGTCGCCTTAAGAAGCTTCGTAGTGACAATGGAGGCGAATATGTTTCTTGAGAGTTTGTGAGTTACTGTGCTGACAGTGGAATTCATCATGAACACACTATTCCATATTCGCTTCAACAGAACGGTGTTGCTGAACGAAAGAATCGCACTATTCTCAATGCTGTAAGATGTATGCTGATTCATTCTGTCTTATCTCGTGTTTTCTGGGCTGAAGCTACTTTGACAGCAGCATTTATTCAGAATCATCTTCCTACTACTGCACCCTCTGGTAAGATACCCATCACAGCATGGACAGGTGACATTCCTTCTGTATCTCATTTTCGAACCTTTGGATGTATTGCTTATATTCATGTTACCAAAGAAACATGAACAAAGCTTGATGCTCCTGGTCTTAAAGTTATTTTTATTGGATATTCTTACACTTCCAAAGGATACAAATTCTATGACCCTTCCTCCAAGAAAGTAATTGTGAATCGTGATGCTAGTTTTAACGAACAGCTTACGGGAGGCTCATGGTCAATGGATGATTCTAATGACACTAAATCATTGCTTCAGGCTTTTCCATTTCTTTCAGAAGATGAAACTCTTCCTATAGAGAAACTTTCCTCTTCACAACCATCCATTCCAAATGTTGCCAATGATGATATTGATATTTTTGTTGATCTGCCTATTGATTTTGAACATGGCTCATGTCATGTTTATGATGACGATATTGCTGATAATGCTTTTCTACTTCTGAAGATCCCGTTACTTATGATGAAGCTATCTCTTCACCACAAAAGGATCAATGGAAAGAGGCTATGGAATCAGAGTACGATTCTCTTATCTCTAAAGGTACATGGATACTAACTGAATTACCTCATGGTCGTACATGTATTAAATGTAAGTGGGTGTATAAGACAAAAGTAAAAGCAGACGGTTACCTCCTGGTCGTACAGCTCTTAAATGTAAGTGGGTGTATAAGACAAAAGTAAAAGCAGATGGGTCTTTTGACAAGTTCAAGGCACGTTTAGTTGCGAAAGGTTACTCCCAAGTAGCTTGTGTTGATTATCAAGAGACTTTTTCACCAGTTGGTCGCATTACAAGTGTTCAAATTTTATTGGATTTTGTTGTTCAATTTGATTTAGAAGCTCATCAAATGGATGTGCGAACTGCTTTTCTTAATGGTGACTTGGAAGAGGAAATTTATATGGAACAACTAGAAGGGTTTGTTATTCCAGGTAAAGAAGACCTTGTTGCTCAACTTCATAAGGCACTATATGGTCTCAAACAAGCTTCGCGAGCCGGGTATACAAAATTTGATCTTTTTCTCACCTCTAAAGGATTCATCTCTTGCTCGTCAGACCCCAACTTATATATAAAACGCCAAGGTAGCAGTTTTGTGATTCTTGCTCTTTATGTGGATGATACCATCCTTGTTTCCAATGATTTGGGATTTCTTCAGCAAGTGAAAAAGTTATTGTCTTCTGCATTCGATATGGTGGATCTTGGAGAGATTCACTCTTGTCTTGGCATTCAAATCCAACGGAACCGTACAAAAGGTATTTTATTCCTTCGACAATCAAAGTTTATTGCAGATACTATTCAAAAATTTGGTATGGAATCTGCACATTCAGCCAACACACCTTGTCTTGGGAGCTCTACGAAGAATACTTCTGACAATGGCGGTCAACTTGTCACAAATCAACCTTATGCTAACTCGATTGGATGTTTTCAGTTTGTTGGCATGAACACTCGTCCTCATATTCTGCTTGCTGCTAATTATCTTGGACAACATCTTGCATGTCCTTCTCTTAAGCATTGGTCTGCTCCAAAGTGTGTATTGAAATACTTGAAAGGCACTACAGGTTTTGGTTTAGTCTATCGACGACAACTCACATCGTATTCTATGAAATCTCTTTCTCTTTTGGGTTACACAGATGCAGATTGGGCAAGATCACATTTATCTATTCGATCTACTAGTGGAAATTGCTTCTTTATAAATGGTTGTCTTGTTTCTTAGACCAGCAAGAAACAACGTTGTGTTGCAGTTTCTACGACTGAGTCAGAATATGTTGCGGCAGCACTTGCAACTCGTGAGTTGATTTGGCTTCGACAAATGCTGGTTGATATTGGTCACTCTCCTCTTTCTATCACACCCTTGCGGTGTGACAACCAAAGTGCTATTAGTCTTGCAAAAGACTATGTTCAACATAATAAGTCAAAGCACATTGCTGTCCATTATCATTATGTCAGGTATGAAGTACACAAAGGAACCATTATGGTTGAACACTGTCCAAGTGACCAGATGTTTGCAGACATTTTGACCAAAGGCCTCAATGAGTCACGTTCCATCCTCTTGCGCTCGGAGCTTGGAGTTGCTTCGGCCTCACTCTTTCTAGATTAGCTTCTTTGCTATTGTAATAGCTTTGTACATATGACATTGTAATCTTTTAGGTACCATGCACTATGCACACTCCAAATTTGCACCTTGTGATATCTAAGTCACTTGAATATTTGTACATAGATGCACGATTCACTTTCACATCATTACCGTTGGTTCATATTTCACATTGTATAGGGGCTTGGGTTTTTCCCTTGAACTCCCCAAGAATTTTTTCATCCAAAGCTAGAGACCTTTGTTTGAGTGGGGGTGTTGGAGCTATATATGGCTCACTCTTCTGAACTTGGTCTCACCTATATATTTGTATCTTGTCCTCAATATGAATCAGTCTTTGGGAGCGTATATGGTGTGTCTCTTGTCTCGTCTTTCTCTCTTTCTCTCTACATCTCAACATATAGTCCATTAGAGGATTTCTTTGGGCTCTTTGATGACCATTTCTTTTTAGTACTGAGAAGAATTTAAATTTGACAACAAATAGAAGACTTTAAGATTTTTGCAAGTTAGGATTATGATTTCAACGTGGCTAGCACCCTCTAGGTTTTTAGCTAGAATATGAGGAATTACTAATGACTATGCCTAGTTTACCCTTGTCTCATGCTTCAATGTGTACCTAACTATGTAGAGTTTTCTAGGTGAAAAGATAGTAGAGCAAATGAGGATGTGGCCAAGTGACTAGGATGGTGTTCACAAACGTGCGTTGTATCATGTCTGTGGGAATGATGTTGCTACAAAAAAGGATTAAAATTTTTCTCAATGCATAGGGAATGTTTGATGGTTCTCATAGGATGAATTGCTCTCTCAAATTGTGCGCCATCGTTAAGCTTAATTTACGTTGAGACCAATTTATCCAAATGTCACTCGATTTTTAAAAAGCTCAAAAAAGTTTTCTCGGGGTTTGGACTTAAGCAACCATGGCCACCATTGTATATGTGGCATTGTGCTATATACTTCTTTCGCTATTTTTTTATTTTCTTTATCAATATATTGCCATTTTTAGTCCAAGCAAGCTGGAAAAGATCCTGAATTTGTGAGAAACTTCCCTTGGCCTCAAATTACATGTTGAAACCCACATGTCAAGCACTATGGATACATTCGTTATGGATATACATGAAACTTACTATTTTAAGAGGAGATCAACCGGTTAGAATTTCCAAGCAAGATGACCGTGCCACTTCAAAAAACTTGACATTTGTACATTCCTAAATCAAGTTAAGCATTTATTATCTGAGAAAATGTGCAAGAGTGCTGCGTTTAGGGCCTCATCTCCCCATTAAGGTATGCACACATTTGGAACCATGGAAACCTCTCACACATATGACATTATGTACATTGTAGAATTTGGTCCCACATAACAAAAGCACTAAGAATGAGGTAGATATTTGTTTTTCTAATTATACACATGTAAGCAATATCAAGTTTTGTCATGGCTGTGATGTTATATTTTCAAAATTTTATTTATGTTTCTATTCAAAATATATTGAATCTAATTTAACTCTTATAGTGTGTGCCACAATACACTTGTATAATCATAGGAATGGACATTCTGAAGATGAGACAAGCACCACTCCACATCAATAATAATACTGCAATGTTCGTAATTATTATCCAAACGTCCACAACAATGTGTTTACTTGGACAACACAATTAGACTATGGGGCACAAATTTTGTTTCTTAGAGTTCCTAGGGAGACGTAGCACTGACCTTCCACCATACTTTTGTATGACACTTGTGTGTGAAATTTATGATTTTATGCATGAAGTAAAATTTAACTATTGATAGTCATTTTTTGGCTGTCCGTGTTTATCATAGTAAGAAAAATCACTTTAACAATATGGCTATCCTCACCTACTCATATGTACATATGTGTTATGCGACTTTATTCCATGGAAGAAACCTCAACTAGCTAGTTATCTCTAGTTAGGAGAGACAAAAAAATATATAAATAACTCAAGTTTGTATATAATATTTCAAATTTAATTTTGGTATAATTGTAGTGTGTTTTTTATGTAAATATTTTGAAAATATGTATATATACCTATGTTGAAGTGTGGATTTTTATCGAGCCTACGTACATTAATTTTTACCATTTACTCTACATAACAATAGAGATACTTGTATACTTGCGTATACTTGTATAGAGATATTTCAAATAATAATACCAAAATGGCTATAACTTACCATTGGTGTAACTCCACCCCAACAAAAATCCATAAACAACTAGATTTATTTGTGTGTATATAGTTTCACTATTGTGATTTTTCCCTTCCTACAATTATTCTCTTTCACTCTCATAAATTAAAACCCCAAAAATATTCATCTTTTTATGGTAACCTCTTAATGAGAGAGACTTATTTTAAAGCTAACCCCTTTATATTTTTATGCCTTTATTATTCATATTATGACTTGTACACATTTTTTAGACCCTCAATATTTGATTTTCTTAGCTGTATTATTTACTTATATCATAAGCTCAACAATATCTTCAATTATAGACCCACAAAATAAGGATATGTGGCATGCATGCATGCTGTAATTCCAAGGGAAAACCCAAGGGAGGTCATGGACCGGGCAAGGGGCCCACTGCCAATGGAGGCGGGATCCTATGGGCAAGGTCTATAAAGGGAGGTTGGGCAAAGGATCAAGTACGACAGTTCCCTCAATCTCACACTGGTATTAGAGCTCGGGGAGGGGGGCAGATATGGAGGAGGGGAACAGGGGCATGGCCTCTTGTTCTCTCTCTCTCTCTCTCTTTATCTCTCTCTCTCTCTCTCTCTCTCTATCTCTCTCTTCTCTTTCTCACACCCAAGAATACTATGGTGATATCAAGAAGGGGGATTCTTCTCTCTCAATAGATGTGCTTGCATGCCTTGTCATGTTCAGGAGCAGGGGTGGGCCATGACCGATATCAACTTTCCCTACACCTCCAAACAGAGATGGATGTGAGAATGCCCGCTTGCAAGGAACAGAGGCTCACGGTCGAACTCCACAGAATTGCTCGTAGTTAGGATCAATAAGTTTGTGCTGCAATGGGGGAGGTTTTTCACCACAGGGGGATTCTTCTCTCTCAATAGAGGTGCTTGCATGCCTTGGCATGTTCAGGAGCAGGGATGGGCCATGACCGATATCAACTTCCCCTACATGTCCAAACAGAGATGGATGCGAGAATGCCCGCTTGCAAGGAGCAGAGACTCGCGGTCGAACTCCACAGAATTGCTTGTAGTTAGGATCAATGGGTTTGCACTGCAATGGGGGAGGTTTTTCAACACAGGGGCTTATGCTCTTGGGTTTTCCATTGTCTTCTCCCACTCTCCGCTGCAGGCCCGCCATCACCATGCAATGTTTTTTGCCATAACCCACCCTAAGGGGCCGTGCCCACAAAATCCGTAGGAGTCACCCACTAAGGGAGACTAACACTAGGGCTAAGGAAGTCCATGGGTGGGGATATAGTGCATGCATGACATGCAAAGGCTAAGAAGGCATCATGCAAAGGTTGCACGATTCAATCGCCAACAGAAACGTAGTTGACTAGCACCTAAGGCTCAAAAAATTTGGCATGCAAAGGGGAATTGAACTCAAATGATAGCTTCTCAAGGAGATGAACAACTATCATATAACCATAAATCCCATGTCAAAGTCATGCAAGGCATTCTGAAGGAAAATAATCATGGGTATGTCATGCAAGCTTGTAAAAATAATTGATGGTCGAAGTAATTGGTAAATGTATTGCTAAACAGACACCCAACCACGCTACGTGGACTTCTAAGAGTCGGTAAGCAAGCCAGCTTTAATGTTTTCAATTATGCCTTCATTGAATCTCAAAGATATCTCTACATTATAAGAAAATGCAAGCAATGGAAAGAATGACAACTTGCTCTTTGGAGATATTAGTCCTCAGCATGGGGCAATTTGAGCATGTTCGGTAAGTCCTTGCAAAAGTGAAACCAAAGGGGTTTTTTTATATTTATATTACCCAAGGGGTTTGGATTGCAAAGGCAACACCCCGGTTACATGTGTAATACTCCTTGAATTTCGAAGATTTTCAATTAGTTTTCGTAGGCCTTTGCATGCGAAAAATTTGGGTAGGTGCATTTGCCTACATGTTAGTGAACTCTATGTTCAACCTCCAGGTACGCATCTGATTTGGTTTTGTTTTATTTTTTTAATATGTTTTTAACTTTTCAAGTCTGATGCATAGGCTTTCTCTCATCTTGAGAAGTGACTCATATCTCGCATGTTGAGCTAGTAGCGTCGAGCCAAATATGTTTGTGCTGATTGTGAAGAAGCCGGTGTAGAAGGCTTCTTCTAAGGCCTGGAGGTGATAAGATGGAAAAAACATAATCCTTTGATACAATGCATGTATGACCTCGTGAGAAGGCTGACCAAATAGATCGTATGCACATTTTTATGTATCTTGAAAGAAGAAGATAATGTCTGTCGCCTGGCCTAGTTTGAAGGTCTCGAAGACTGCCAAAAGTGTTTTACATATCTTTCTCATCATGATGCAAGAGAGGTCACGTGAGCTAGTGAACAATTTGATGGCGCCCTTAGGGTTTTCACCATGTATTGCTCACTTATTCTCTCGCTTGCCTCCAAGCCTGGCAGCTTCGGGTAATTTGGCCAAGTAGGTTGGCTTCTCTGCAGCATCTCGTGGGCTTTCCATGTCCTCATCCTTGGTAGGGGAAAAAAACCGAGGTTATCTCTGATCACTTTAGGTGCCTCTACCAGATGAATTAGATATTGAGGATACTTTGTCAGCCATGCCTTTCTCCACCTGGGCTGAGAGTCCACTATCAGCTTGACTCCTTCAGGTTTGGAGATATCTGCTTTCTACAATGACACTGTTCGTGCCTCTTTTATTCGTTTGTTGATTGTGGTAGCTTCATATTTTAGCAGAGGATATGGGAGAGAGGGCTATAGACATTTACGCCGAAGGTTACTAGCATCTATCTTCTGAATAGTCATCAACTAAAACACCCTATGCTCCCACTCCAATGCTTCTCTGGTTGTGTCTTTGACTGCCTCTTCTATGGCCTTTTACAGCTTCTCTTCTTCTTCTTGTGTCAGATCTTGTGGCTCTTGTGAGGGCCCACTAGGATTTCCTCTTACATGGTGGTGTCCACTGGATCTGACACATTTTCTATGTCAATACCCTCCATGGCTGCTGGCCTGGTGCTAAACTGCTGCTCTTCTGTTTACTGCTGGCCTCTCAACTCTTCTATTTGCTTCTAAAGAGTTTTCTTTTCCTCTTCTTCTTGCTCTCCCATGTTTACTAGGAGGTCGTTTAGATCTGCATTTATCTTTTCCGCCTCCTCGAGCTTTCTCTTGATGGCTTCTAACTCATTCTTCATGGCCTGATTTTCTTCTTCTAGGCGGTTTTGCATTACCATAGACCCCTCGGCCAGCATTATCTTTTGATGCTTCTCCAGTGTTAACTCCTTTTGGAGCTCCTTTATTTGTTCTTCATATAGCTCATTCTCTGAAGTGGTGTCAGTCGAGCTAGTAGCTCTGACTCTAGCAGGAGTTGCCCGTAGCCTTTGGATGGTTTGATCTTTGAATTTAATCTTATCTTTTAGCTCGATCACTTCATCCTGTCTCGCTTCATGCTCTATCTTTGGCATTACTCAGGGTTTCCACTTCTTTGGATGCTTCAGCAAGTTGTAGAGTTTGGTTGTCCCTTTCTCTCTCTACATCTGTCAATGACTTGTTGAATTTCGTGTATTCTTCGTTATCTCTTTGAAGCTTGTTTTCTGCTTCTTGATTTTCTCGTTTCATCCCCTAGCATCTTTGTAATACTGCGTCCAAACTAGCTTGCAGCTTTGTTTGTTTGTCTATATTCTCTTGGCTTTGTCTTTGTAGTGTGTCGACTTCAGCCTTGATCTGAACTTCATTGGCTTTGAAATTATCAATCTCACTTTCCGTGGCCATTGATCTTGCCCTTAGCTCGGTTTGCTTGTTCATCACCACATCCCATTCATTGGTCAGTGGCCATCTCTTTCAGTTCCACTAACTGCAGGCTCTGCATCTGCTCCTTGGGCCTTGTTCTTGCCAACTCAAAGGCCACAGTGGCTGCCTCTTCGCAACGATTAGATCAATAAATATTCTGAAGTTCTTTTCTTATGAATCTAACTTCTCCTCTTTCAATTCAGCTTCTTGTTTCTGCTCTTCTCTTGCTTTGAATCTTCTTGTTCATCCCCCTTTTGTTGGGTTTGTGGAGGGCTAAGAGGAGGTGGTGATGGCGATGGGCTGGACTCCATGCTTGACGGTGGAGTTGCTGGCTTCTTCTTGAAGTCCCGGTCCGTCACCTTGGTCTTTCTCTCCCTTTCTTGGCCTTCCTGCTCTTCCAGTTGCTATCATCGTACTTCGTCCACTTCTTCTTCTGTAAATGGGATATTAGGTATATTCTTTGTCTTAGCATCTAGGATCTCGAAGTTTTTGATGTGGTCTTCAAACCTATCTCGGTGCACCCTTCAAGACGATCCCGACATGGCTTCTAGAGAGAGCTTCCACAGCTCACTCAGATCTCCCTTGAGTGCTCTTTCGACACTGAAGCTTTCCATTAGTCTCTCTAGCTGCGCCGCTTTTTGTGATTTGGTTTCTTTGATCGGCACTTGTACACTTTCCTTCTTTCCTTTCTTTGACTCCGGCGGCTCTTCTGGCACGGTCTCTAACCGGCGCTTCAACCGTGTGGCTACTCTGGGTGCTTTGGGCGGTTCCTCTTCTTTATCTTCTTTCAGCTTTAGTCAATCATTCTGTGATGGAGGTTCAGGCCAGTTTCCTTTGGCATGCAGTGCTCCATAAGCCACTTGTGTTATTAGCTCACCAGGTACAATGTAGGTGGGATTTTTGTTCCCCATTTTCACTAGGTTGTCATGGATGTAGGTAGCATAATTGATCACTTTTGGCTTGCTCTTCTGCATTTCCCAGGTGAAGGTGGTGGCAATGGATCCAAGTGGCAGTATAGTGGTTGTAGAGTTGGCTCATGATAGCCACTTTGGGTTTGCAATGTCTTCAAAAGTGTAGTTGTTCTTCTTTTCGGAGTACACCTTGACTTCATCGCGGCGCTTTGTCACACTATCTCCCTTGTTGGAGATGTCAAGAGTGGCTGCCACCACCCTCTCTATGATGACAATCATGGTATCAGGCTTGCCTTGCAGATCAGTGACTCTGTCCACTCCATCTTCTTTCATAGTGGTTACAAATTCCCACACTCTTTTGATGTCCATCCCCCTTGGCACAGCTTCAAAGTAGTTATGAAGGTCCAACTTTTCCAGATAATCTCCCATCTTGCTTCTGACAAATTCGTTGAGCTCCCGTGGTATCATGGGTAGCTCTACTGCATTTCCTTCAGTATCTTTGAACAGGCCTTGGTAGATCTTCAAATCAGTGGACTCTAGCAAATCATCCTGAATCCATGTGCTGGTTGGCTTCAGGGTTCCTTATGGGATCACAAATGGCTCTACTTCTTCCAAGTATTCTTTTATTGTCATTCTCTTCTACTTTGCCGGTGATTTTGCGACTGCCATGGATCCTGTTGCACTCAGTAGTCCGAAGTTAGCCTTTTTTCCCTATCAGCTGAGAAACTGAGTTTTAACTATCCAGATGACTTGAAACTTGAGAATAAAACTTAAAAGGAACTACGAAAACTCTGCATGTGCTCACAGTATCATTTTGGACAAAAATTATCATATAGACATCCTACGCGTAGGATGTCTATCTTGCCTATTTTCGGTGAAACTTGGTATGCTGGTGGTCCTTGACCTGTTGAACATGGCTATGTGATTGGAATTGGGTTTGGGCATCAAAAAGTGCATTCATGGGCAAATTCAAGATTTTGGCTTACAAATTGGTTAGGATGTCCTCAACAAGTGGCAAATGATATTCAAATGGGTTGAAAGTTGATATACAGGCTCCTTGCACCATGTTAATGGCCCCTATGAAGTTAGTTCTTGCACAGTAGGTCATAATCATGCTGGAGATATCCTACGCGTAGAATGTCTTTTTCATTAAAATAGCTTGAAATTGGTTCTGTGGGTAACTCTTGGCATGTGGAACATGGCCCTGCTCTTGGATTTTGATTTGGACAAGAATTGGTGTTGGTAAGAGCATGTGTAGTGTTTTTGGGCTCAAAAACTGCATCTTGGAGGTGTTGGGGGCCAAATGTGATGGGAATGGCTTGAAACTTGATATATGGGCTTATGAAAGTGTCATAAAGAGATCAAGAACTGAAAAATATCAGCTGGGGGCCAATTTGGTCATTTAGGCATCCTACGCGTAGGATGTCTATTTCTTCATTCTTCATTTGTGACCCCGCAGATAGCTTGGCAATGTGCTCATGAGTGTATTATGCAAGTTTCATTTGATTTGGGTAGGTCCATGTCCCATTATTGCCTCTATGCTCTGACTTTGCGTTTTTTGATGCATATGAGGTCAATTGTTGTCCAAATGTGATGAAACTTGGTGACTAGCATGTACAGGCTATTCAAAAGCTGTGTGTGATGAGAAATGTTAGGTTTGGTGCCCAGATTTTCCTGGAGACATCCTACGTGTAGGATGTCTCCTGATGAAAATTATATTGGAGGTGCTACTGGTACGTGCCCTGAGTCCCCCTAAGTCCCTTTGAAGCATTATTTCAACAAAAAAGTCAAATTGATAGAAAGAAACTCCCTGTGTGGATTTCAGAGCCTTCGAACCGTTTTCTGACTCTTGGAGTGCTTTTTGGCGATGAAATTTCTTGATGTTGGTCTCCATAGTTTCACGGTCCCTGGGGATCCTTGCCATATGGTTTTTGTCGTCTTTGGCTTCACTAGAGCTCCGTTTGGCAATTTGTCGCTCTAGAAGCACGCGTGGTTGCGTTTACATATCGTCGATGACTTGTGGTGGTCTACCACCATAGGACCGGTTGTTGATGGTCTAGGAAAGCCGCTCGTGAAGTTTGGTGGCACACGCACACGCGGTTTGGTCGCGAGAGCTATTTGACGCTTTGTGTGTCTGATTCCGTTTCTGAAGTTTAGTGCGGCTTCGGGTCACCGTATGGCCATGTGGGCTATATAGACTTGTCGAGCATGTCGAGATGCTCTTCCCATGAGTTTTGGTAGCATTTGGGCGCCTTTCCGCCGATTTACCATTTGGTGGACTCTTGCGGGGCTTTAGGAATTAGGGTTTTTCCCGATGGTTTTCTACTCCCTTTGGGCATCCAAAAGTGGTCTCCTATACTAGGGTAAGCCACCAATGAAGCCTCATTGCTTTTGGGCTAGCCGTTAGGTGGTCGCTGCTACCTGTAGGTTTCTACTGTCCTCTTCCCGTGTGAACCCTACGCTAGTTTTCGCGACAAAACAACAAACATACGCAAGAATCTGAAGGTGGTGATCCTACCTCTCATGTCAGGATCTTGTCAGGTGGTCGTGTGCATCGTAGAAGCTACTAGAAGTCCCGTTCGCTCTAGGTGGTAGGAACTCTCTCAAAAGTCAATAGTAGAAATGAGCTTAAAATGAAGTGAAAATTTCTTATAATGGGGGTCCCTGAACCACTTTCCATGAAATTTGATATGTGCTCCCAACTTCTTGCGAGGTGCGGTTTAGGCTCAAAAATTTCTTGATTTGGACTCCATTTGCCCAATTTACGAGAAACTTGACGTTTCGGTCAACATCTGGCCAAAACACGCTTTCCGCTCCATTCACATAATTACACCCCCATTGTATCATAGGTTTTCCTATAAACACTGAGCATCCCCATATTTTTTGTTTTTCATTACAATCGTTTTTCACCTGCTTTTTGTATTTTTGAAGTTTCTCTGCCAAAAATTAGTAAAATTAAAAGAAAAAAAGAAAATTAAACCCAAAAAATCCCCAAAATTCATAATAAATCAAAAACATCATCACAAAACACTTTATACACTCACATGAAATTTTTATGGCCGGATTTCTTCGTTTTTTTAATATTTTGCCGAAAAAATGGCTATTTTTACTTATATACACACACCTAGGAGCTTGATTTGGCGTTTGGCCCCATATACTTGTAGATTCATGTTGTATAAGGGCATATGTACTTGGATTAGTCCAGAAAATTTTGCAATCGAACGACAACCTTGTAAAATAGTCAAAAAACATGCCCTTTTTTGCTCTTTTTCCATCGGGGGGGCATTTGAAAATGCCTCACCCCCTCCTAGCCGGAGTCCTCCCGGACGACAAGGTATCCCCTCGGTGTATGTGCCATGTATGGAGTGAAAAATTGTGCTAATGCTTGGCCGTGTAATGTGGCCCTACATGATGCATACTCGGTCAATCCATGGAGAAATTACTGTTGTACAAGAGGAGGGTATAAGCAAGATGCTTATTGGCATTCACCATTGAGGTTTCTTGTTTATTGTTGATTTGGTTGGCGGATTTTCTTTGTAAGTAAAATTTGTAACTCCACCGCTCTCTGTTTGATTGTCTTTCATGCAAAAGTCGCTTGGTTTGCCGCTACAGTCAATATGGCCATGGTTGTCTCCTTGTAGAGAATTGTCATGGCTGAATTGGCCGTAGTCTTTGTCTCTCTTGCTTTCCATTTGTAGCTTTGCTTTGATATTTTTGTAGTCTTATTTCTACTTCCGTTGTTCTCATTGTTTTGCTGTTGATTGGCACCCACATAGATCGGTTTGCTGGTTTCTTATGTTGTGTGTGTCTGCATGCCGATGTTGCTTGTACTGAAGGGAGTTCCTGTTGCTTATCCAAATGCGAGTCGCACTTAAGTTGTTACTGGGCATTCTTTGGGGATCCATATCTTTTTTATTCCCTTGGTTCTTGGTTGAACTGTCTGATTCTGTTGACTTCTTTTGTTGTGTTGTGGTTTTTTTGCCATGTCACCTCAATCCTTCCGCACCTATACTTGTTTTTCTCGTGTTGCTAACCTTGATCTTTTGATTGCGATCGATGTTGTTTGATGGTTGGAGTGAACATGGTTGGCAGTTACCTGTTTGGTCGCCATGGGTATCGTGTTGTTCTTTAGTGGCACCCATCCTTTTGGTTCTTTATCCAGTGATTGTGTTGCTGCCATCTAGTTCTTGCGGGGTTGCTGAGCAAAGGCTACCATCTGTTGTTCTTGTGTATGCTGAATTTTGACTGCATCCGAATTCTAATATTATTTGCACATTATACTCTTTTTGCCAAGGTTGTCCCAACAACATGGGGTGTTGTGTGCTTTCATCCTCGACCACATAAAACTTGTGTGGGTAAATATATTGATGTAGTTGTACATGCAATATAATCCAACCCAATGCTTTTAGCGAATGTGATGTACTACTTTCCAGCACTTGTGGAGTAGGATGTAGTTGACCTGTGGGCTTGAGCTATCTGTACAGTCTATAAGAGATTAGATTTGCTTGAGCTCCAGAATCAAGCAATGTCGTCGATTCAACTTGATTGCTACCCACTTTGACTGCAATTATTGGCTCCACTGTGTCTTCATCAAAATTCGTTAGTCGAATAGAATTTATTCGAAAAGGTGAGCCACACTGTTGTTGTTTTCATAGAAGCCGTCTTTTTGCAATGCGTTCTTTTGCTTCTGCTTGAGCTTCTTCTCATACCCTCTGTTTCTCCTTCATCCTTTGTTTTTCTTGATGGATTTGTTGAAGCATATCCTGTGTTAGTGGTAAATGATATTTCTGTAATCGACACCCACAAATCCAATTTTGCATTTCTTCACCTACTAATGTAGCAAGCTAATCACAAAGGGTCCCATCCCTCGCTTTTTAAGTTTCTTGGCATGTTGCTTCAAGGTATAAACAAGTACATAATCACCTGTTTTGAACTCTTTTGTGCGCACATGCTTGTCAAAAATTATTTTTGTCTTCTCTTTTCAGCATAGATCGAAGCTACAACTCATAAGCAAAGTTCATCTAGCTTTTCAAGACCATCTATTCTTGAAGAGAGCTCATGCCCTCTCCATTCTAAGCGTTTCACTACTCGTAGAATTGGAATTAAAAACTCTATGCGTAATATAGCATGTAGGCCAAACACCATGTTGTACGGTGTTGTTCCTATTGATGTTTTGTATGCTACCCTGTATGCCCATAGTGTTGAGTGTAACTGCTGATCCCAATCTATCCTTGACTCTGATACAATTTAAGTGAGAACCGTGCATAGTGTTTTATTTGTGGCCTCAGCTTGTCCATTTTCTTGTGGATGATATGGAGCAGATTTTCTATGTATGACCATCAATTCCTCTAGCAGATATTCAATGACTTCATTAAGAAAATGTGTTCCTCGATCACTGACAATTTCTAATGGTAATCCGTATCGTACAAAGACATTCTCATACAAAAATTATGCAGTGGTTTGTGCGTCTACTTTTTGTGATTCCTTAGCTTTCGCCCATTTAGTGAGATAGTCCGTAGCCACAATGATATACTGGGTATGGATTCGATATGCAGGGGGTGAAATAGGCCCCACAAAATCAATGCCCCTTGGAACGCTGACATGCGTTACAACGCTTTACAAAATCCTCAGCATCCATATGCAATGTAGGCCATCATATTCCTGCGGTTAAGACAATTTTTTCCGTCTTATCGCTTGAAAAATGGCCTCCACTTATGCCTCCATGTGCATGTTCTAGAATCAGTAGGTATTCAGTTTCACTTGCACAGATTCTAAGCTGATTGTCCTTTCCTTGCTTATAGAGTTGGTTCCCAATTAAATTATAGTCGCGAGCCTCCAGCTCTATAGCCCTTTTTCGTGCTCTTGTTATGTTTTAAAGAAACGTCCTTGTGTTTAAGAAATCAATGATATATTGACTCCATGTAGGTGCAATGTTTACTTGAAACAATGTCGCGTGATCCACTGGTCATTTGGCACTACATATAATACAATTGTTAACATAAGCATGTGTGTCATCATACATAGTTGGCCAACAAATCCCTAATTGTTTCAGTCTCTGGTGTGTTTTCATTGATGAACAATGAAATGCACAATCTTGGACGTGTGCTGCTTCAAGATAACACTTGAATTACTTTGGATTTATACATAATTATAGAATTTGGTCCGATCCTAGATGATACAGTCCTCCTGCAATCAATTGAAAGTTTTTTGTTTGTTGAATTGTTTGCTGTTTGGATTTGTCTTCCTTGTTATCAAACCTACCTCCAAAGGAAAGAATGCTAACAATTTTCTGAGACCATTTGGGTATCATTTCAATATTAAAAAGCCCGTAGATGAGTTTTACCCTTTTTGACTACCACTTTGACATCAAACTCTAGCGATATAATAAACCAGCGTACAATTCTCCCTGTATTGCATGGTTTATTTACCAGATACAAAAGAGCTTGATGATGCGTGAAGAACACAAATTTGTTTGCAAGAAAATAATACCCAAATTTCTTTACAGCATAAATCATTCCTAACCACTCTCTTTCAGTGGTCACCTTTTAACTATCAGCTTGCATAACAAACTGGGAAATCCATTGTTTTGTCTCCAGGTTGAGCCAAAATACTCCCGATTGCATATGGAGATGCATCAATGTGAACATAGAATATCTTTTTCCAATCTGGTGCCTTAAGTACCGGTGCTGATACAAGTTCTTCCTTAAGCTTTTGGAATGAAGTTTCACACTCCTCAGTCCAGTCGAAGTTGACTAACAAGCGATACAGAGGTTGTGCAATGACTTCATACATACATATGAATCTTCGATAATATCCGCAGTGTCCCATGAAGGATTGCACTTGTTTCGCGTTAGTAGGCCTAGACATGTCTACTATGACTTTGATGTTGTCTAGGTCAGTGGTTATGCCATTTCTTAAGACAATGTTTCCTAAGATGCGGCCTTGTCTAGCCATAAAAATGCAACATCCGGGTGAAGACAGATTCGATATGTTCTACACCTCTCAAATACCTTTTGTAAATGGTCTATATGTTCTTCTCGTAGAAGAGAGTGTATACAAATATCATCCATATATATTTCTAAGAATATTCTCAGGTATTCTTTAAAACCATGCGTCATTAACTTCTGAAAGGTAGCTGGTGCATTGGTTAAGCCAAAAGGCATAACTCTATACGCATATATTTTCCATTTTGTGGCAAAAACTGTTTTTTGTTCATCCTCTAATGCAATTGCAAGTTGGTTATACCCTGAAAATCCATCCAGAAAGGAATAAGCTCATTTCTCGGGCACCCTCTCACGTACATGTTCTCTGATCGGCAAGGGATAATTATCCCTTATGGCGGCTGCATTTAGTTTTTTGAGGTTCACACACACTCGCAGCTTTCTGTTCCTTTTGGGGACAAGTACAATGGGTTACACCCAATCTGTATGCTTGATTTCATATATTAATTCAGCATCCATCAGCTTGTCAATCTCCTCTTTGATTCGTTTAGAAAATGTGTCATTATATGTATAAAGACGCTGTTTGCTGGGTTTGGCATCTGATTTCAAAGGAATTGTATGTTGGCATATCGATGGGTCAACTCCTTTGAGGTCTTTGTAGGACCATGCAAACACATCTTTATCCTTCTTGAGTAGTTGTGTTAGCTTTCCTTCCTTCTTCAAGCTCTAAATTAGTTGCGATATAGACCAGCTGAGGCTGTTCACCTGGTTCAAAGAGGTTCATAAGTTTTGCATTTTCCGGCCCATCGTAAGATTCTTGGTTTATTCTTTCCTTGACTGGTGGTGTCATTATGATTCTTTTGTCCTGGATGGTGAATTTTCAATAGTGTGATGGTACATTCATGTTTCCTTTGTCTAACTCCCCCTTACCCTCACTTTCTCCCTCAGTCCTCCATACCTCTCGTACTGACCGTTTTAGTTCTTGGTATTTCTTTTTACGCTCCAAGGTGGTCCACTCTGGGTCTTTTGTTGTTTCTTGTTTTGATTTTTGAGATTTTGTTGATTTTGTTTATGTTTTAGCTTTTCGTACTTGTTTTATTTCCTCTTGCATCCTTTCCTTTCACACTCTCGAGAATCTTCCTAATATTTGGTCTTTTACACAATCCTCTGCTTTGACAAGCATTAGATAGTGAGTTTTATCTTTTATCCCGGGCATCAGGTTCTCTCTCATTTTGTTTTCAGCTTGTTTTCTCCTATAGTGTTCCTGGCGTCTAGGGTGCTGATTGGCAAAATCATAAAACCTGATATTCTCTGTTTTCTCCCCACGCTCGCTTGAGCTGTTTGAACACTCGTTATCTGCATCGTTATTTTCCTCCAAATGGTCAGAGGAGTTATAAAACTCTTCTTGTTCTGGTGGTTCTACAATATCATCTCCTCCTAGTATAAAGCTTACCGTGTAATAGGGTAGCACATCATAGCCATCCTTATCGCAAAATTTCGTCGTTGGGCTATCTGTAATGGTACAGACGTCCAATGTTTCTAGTATGTGTTCCCATTCCAAAGGTTCTAAGGCATCTTCAGGAAAAGGTTCCGGAATATAATCCTTGTCCTCAATAGATCTTTCTAAGACGCATTCCTCTCTTTTTAAGCTCCCACAATGTGAAGCTCCGCACATCCATAGCTCTTTTTTTTTCCCTAACTATGCTGGGAGTTCGGACCCTGACAATGTAGCCGAATCAAACTCTTCCACTATTGTCTAGTTTACATCTTTGTAACTATGGTCTTTTAGGTGTATTTTGGTTGTAGTCTCGCCATGTCTGAGGTATATGTGGTTGTAACCCAAATCCTGGACCATCTTTAATTGTCTCATGAATGGTCTTCCCAAGATAATCTCGTAATTGTTCTTTTTGTCAAAATCAACTATTGAAAATGTGTGTTCATACTCGATTCCGCACGAGGTGACACTTACTTTTTCTAAGATTCCTAAAGGCTTCTCCATGAACCCATCTACCAGTTGCAATTTCATTCTGGTAGCTCTCAAAGCCGGTTTTCCCCATTTTTTCAAGATTTCCTAGTGGCAATTGCGACTCCTACTCCTTTGTTTAGAATAGCTTTGGAAATTACTCCCTCAAATTCTACTGGTAGCGTGGTGTTTCCATCTTCCCCCTCGCATTATTCTCCAAACTTGTTTAAAGGTACTGCCCTAGTGTTTAGTTGAGACTTGTCCAATTCTCTAATCCCTTCTTGAGCTTCGAGGTGGGGTCTTTTACTCCAAATGTTTCTAAGCATTTTCCTACAGTGGTCCAGATGTTTGGTCGTAACCTCAGGAGTTCGGCTAATGTGATTGTACATGCCACAGGGGTGGACAACAACTCAATCAACCCTTCTCAATCCATCACTCTGTTAGAAGAAAGTCTTTGGGATGGGATTTCTCTCACCTCATACTTGGCTTCATACTCTCCTAAGTAAGAGGATAGAGTTTTTAGTTAGTCTGGTTGGCTGTGCCCCAAATTAATTGATCCCTGGTCTCCCCCTTGCGAATGTATATCAAAGTTCATTTTTGATCTTGCCTCAAATTCTTCAATAGGAGGTAAGATCTCATTTTCTCTTTTCTCATCCTATTCATGTGGTAACTCACCCTGTTAGCTTCGTTGGCAACGGATTTGCTTCCACAGGTCATCTAGACCGTTACAATCCCTACCCATTTCTACCAATGTTTTAGTTTGGAACCCCTCACTTGTCTCATCTATTGTATTTGGCACTATGATAGGCTCTCCCCTAGACTCAGAGGCATTCATGAGTCTTTCCTTCATTTGTACTTGTTTCTGTAAAGTTGGTTTGATACGGGTTGGAGCCGGTACTTCACGCCAACTTGCAGGTTTACCAAGCGGATTTTCTATCAAGGATTGAGATCTTTCAATCATCTTTCGACACATTTCAACCTCTTTTTTTCTATTTTAGCATATGGATAAGTCATCCGTCTTTGCTCTTGGGTTTGGTTGTTTTTTAGTCTGGATTAGTAATCTTTTAAAAGTGCGTCTAACTCCTCATTTACCTTTTTTGCCAACACGGATCCTCGTGATCCTGCACTTTTGGTTTTGCTATTTCCTTGGATGCTATGGTTGTCACAGTGTGTGAACTTAGACTAGCTAGATCCTCTAACCGCTCTAATATATCCTTTGTGTGTTTTAACTCCTCGGATAGAGCCGTTTGCTTTTGTTCACTCCTGGCTTTCATACGCACCTTTCTAGATTTCCAAGTGCTTCTATGATTCTTCACTTCTAAACTTGGGGCATCGGTTTTTGGCTGTTCAATTATGGGTTCGTTCGTCATTCTTTGATCTTGGGCTCGTGTCACTGCATGAATAGGTATTATTGTCTCGTTTTCTGACCCTCCACTGGAAGGCACTGCTTCCAGCATGTTCAAGGTAGTTTTTTCTGCTTTGCTTGGGTTCTTAGGACAATCAAGAATTAAATGAGTAATTCCATACTCGGTGCAATATGCCTTGACTCTAATGATTTCATCATGAGGACGGTCTCTTAGGGTTCTTAGGGTAATCAGGAACTAAATGACTAATTTCACACTCGGTGCAATATGCGTTGACTCTAATGATTTCTTGCTTGGGTTCTTAGGGCAATCAGGAATTAAATGAGTAATTTCACACTCGATGCAATATGCGTTGACTCTAATGATTTCATCATGAGGACAGTCTCTTAGCCAATGGTCTCCACCACACTTGTAGCAGGGTCCACACTCGCGGTGCAATATGGGTTGAGTCTAATGATTTCTTGCTTGGGTTGTTAGGGAAATCCAGAATTAAATGAGTAATTCCACACTCGGTGCAATATGCGTTGACTCTAATGATTTCTTGCTTGTGTTCTTAGGGCAATCAAGAATTAAATGAGTAATTCCACACTCGGTGCAATATGCGTTGACTCTAATGATTTCATCATGAGGACAGTCTCTTAGCCAATGGTCTCCACCACACTTGTAGCAGGGTCCACACTCGGTGCAATATACGTTGACTCTAATGATTTCTTGCTTGGGTTCTTAGGGAAATCAGGAATTAAATGAGTAATTCCACACTCGGTGCAATATGCGTTGACTCTAATGATTTCATCATGAGGAAGGTCTCTTAGCCAATGGTCTCCACCACACTTGTAGCAGGGTCCCTTAGGTTTTTGAGGTTCTCTTTGAGCTCCTCTTTGTTGGTATGCATGTCTCTGCCCTCCCATGCCTCCCTTGGCTATGAACAACAATGTTCGTTCATCCAAGCTATATCTTCCTTCTCCTGCTGCCTGTGCAGTCGTTGGTGGTCCTTCACTTCCTATCATGCTCCATGGTTTTGGCATTGAGGGTTCTTCCGGTGGATAATAGGAAGGATTTGTAGCATATCCATTGGGATCTTCATAATATACATGCATAGGTACCAAAGCCTTCTCTTTTGGCTCGGTTACGATTGCTGTGTATCTTATGCCAACCGGTGGTAATCCCGGTAGGGGTGGTTGTTGCCCCAACACTTGTTGTGGTCTTTCTAAACCTACAGGTCTTGGTAGGTTTCCTGGTTGATACCTATGCATCTCTGGAAGTTGAGGAGATGCTACCTGAGCCTGGGGAGCACACGGTCGTTCTCTCATATCCATTGTTATAATAAGATTCCTCCGTCCCATGGTTTGTCCATTTTTGTTCAATAGCACACCACTTTGGTTGTTTAGCCTGGGGTTTGGCATACAGGTTAATCTTTTCTAGCACTTCTTCTACAAGATGCTCCTAGCTTACAGCTACTTCTCCTTTCGGTGCTGTCTTAGCGGACTTTCTTCCACTTTGTTATGAGGATGAATCGTCGTCAAGATCCTTGAATTCACCCTCTTTGTAGACCGCACAATTGTCTACAAGGTAAAGAGCCTCCTTAGCTAACTCATTTAACATCGTGCTCCTCTTCATATGTAAGTCCTTCTGTAGATCTACATTCCTCAGTCCTTGGATAAATATAAGCATAAGTCTGGACTGAGTTGGCAGTTCTTCCACAGGACAGAACTTAACATATCTTTTTAGTCGTAGGGCTGCCTTTCGCACAGACTCCCCTTCTTTTTGTTTGAATTTATGGATTTGTGGGACTGTATTATGAGCTATCCCTCTTTGTGAGAATTCCTCAATAAACTTGTCAAACACCTCCTCCATAGACTCAAAGTCTCTACGCTCCACAGAGTCAAACCAAGTAGCAACATCCTCCTCTAGGGTTGGTCCAAACCATTCAAATTGGGTAGGGAAGTCTAACACCTCTTCAGCTCTAATTACGTGCACAAAGGCTGCTACATGATCACTAGGATCTTTGTTTCCCGTGTATTTCTTGTTTACCCATTTTTTCACTTGAGAAGGTCTCATTTTACGATGGTCTACAAATCTCATCATTGGATCTCCTCGTTCTAATTGATATACCTCCTCTGGAATTCGGTAATGGGCGGGTTCCTCTCCCACTGGTGCTCCTAAGCCGTAATTTTTGACCGTTTTTTCAAGAGATGGTTCATCTCTTCGAACTCACTCTATGGGTGGTCCTCTAGGCTTTGGTGACCCTTGAGTTTTTTTCTTACTCTCACCTTGATACTGTGAAAAGAGTGGCGGTTCTTGTAAATCCCTTAGCCCTCGTGCGACTGGATAACCATCTTTGGTTTAGGTCCTGTTCTAATGTTGCACTCTGTCGAAGCAATGCCTGCAATGATGGTTGAGTTGCTAGTTAGTTTTGGTAGTTGAACGTCTGTTGTTGGGTAGAATGTGAGGTCACGTCGTACTCTTCTGAAAATGGATTTGTCGATTTGCTAGGGGTGTAGGTGGCTCTTGGCATGTCTTCAGGGGCATATGTTGATGCTTCTGGGACTGTTGCCTTTTCTACCTCCTCTGGGAGAATACATTTGAATTCTCGCCCATACCTATCAACAAAAACGATATCCTTCCCCATAGCAATTTCATAAGAGAATAGGTAAAGAACCTTGTCTTTGCTTAATTTGTTTGGGTAGGGTTCTTTGCATTGGAAGTAAGCGACTATTCCCTCGCTCTCATGCTTGTAAATCCCCACATTCTCATTATAGGTTGAGACCCTGGTTGTTTTCTTATGATACATAAAAAGCTCTCTACGTTGATCAATGTTTGGAGGCGGTTCTTGAGTTTCTGAAACTATTTTTCCTTTTGCCACGTTATCTCCATATCTATTGTAAACCTCAGTTACTAACTATCAGATAGTGGTTCCCCTTTTTGTCTCAGAATCTATCTCCATCATCATACACTTTAATTATTTATAGTCTCTGAGTAGGTATTTCTTCAATACAAATACACTTGCGTCCTCGATAGTCAAAATAAACTAAGGCTCCCCTCGAGTTTGTTCCTTCTAAGAAGATTATAGTGAACTTGGAATCGTTCAAAGGATTTAGGGAGGTACTTCCTCCTAGCATTGGTCCTTCATTGGAGAAACCTCTTGGCTATTGACTACCCATCATGAAGAAGGTCTTGTCTGATGAAGTGTTAGTATCACTACCCTCCTCAATAATCGGTGCTAGTGGATCTAGCCATACCTGAGTTAGACTCTCCTCGGTGGACACTAACCTACCTTGATCACCTGCCACCTTTTGGTCTCTAAAAATGTGTCTTCTTGATCTTGAATTCATCAAACTTAGCAATGTAACATAACACAAATCCAACCACTCACTTGGCAAAGGATCAGTTTCCGCACAACTTCTTGCTTTGCTGCTGAATATACCTGTACACAAGAGTTTAATTTCGGCAATCGAATCAAAGCATTTAATTGCTAGAGGTGGTTTAGTAATGATTAGTATAACTGAAGGGTTAACTCAACCACTACTGTATTTTATACACTTCTAATTTTCTAGATTAGGTCTGCTAATCCGGAACTGTACTTCCCTTGGATGTTGGCAAATTTACCTAAAAAGTCTTAATTCCATCTTTGCTTTGTCAAAAAGGTCAAACAAGGTCCAAATTCACTTCTGAAAGAAGTTTTGGAACTCTTAAGTTAATTGAAACATCACTGTATGTCCTCAATCTGTTTTTAACTTCCCTATGTCCTAGTAGACATCCTACGCTGTCAAGAAGTAGGCGGTCTTTCCAGGAAGGCACCGGGCCTCCTGCTGTGAGAGTTTGTGAGGAAGATCAAGGGTAATGAGAAAGAGCTAAGATGTAGATAACATAGATTCTAGAACTAAAGAAGAAATGTAGCCAAAGAAGCCGCTCACTTTTCCTTACAAACACACACGTGATGGAGAGATCTCATGAAAGATAGTCAAAACAAAACAAAAATGAAAACATCGAGATTACGATCATATCGTATCATGGGTAGGATAAAAGGGTTAATGGATGAGTTAATGATATTTAATCTTTGTTGTCCAAATAAGCTGCGGATTGCTCTTTGGAACTGTAGCTTTGTGCTTACTATAATGTATATGTTTTGTCTAGCGATTGGGATTAGTTGTGAGTACAAATCCTCTTCATTTATAATAATAAAAACACATTCATATCAAAAGATAAGTCATAGTCAATAATAGGTAGTATGATGGGATCTGGTGAGAGAAGTATTTCGTTGAGCCTTTCAGGACCAAATAGAAACACTATGCGTTGCTGAAAGTGAATCTTTCGACTAATCCAAATGTTGACTCTAATAGATTGCACTGAATGGAATTGAAAGAAATTGCCTCTATGTAGATTATGTTTATTCATCAATGATATACTTAGTATGTTCAAAGATAAAGGTGTGAAATAAGTGAAAGGAGAAGAAGAAAAGAGTTTCTCTCCCAAGCCCTATTGTTGCCCTTAGGCAATAAGGATACTGCGGGGAGAGAAGTACCTGTAGCAAGGAGATTCTAGAGTTTGTGGAAGAGAATGAGAACCTTAAGAGAGAGAGATGCTTGTAGAAGATGAAGATATGGTTACTAACCTTGTGCACATAATTGTTTTCCACAAGAAGGTTGTACCCATTACATTGACAAGGTTGTTGCTTGAATACCTTCCAATGAAACAATTAGGACACAACAAGAGAGATCGAAGGAGGAGTAATATAGAATTAGAGATAAATCTAAGTGTGGTGGTGGTATTAAAGATAGATAATGAGAGAGAGAGATAGAGTAAGAGACAAGTATTGGACTAGATATGCACATGAAAGTAAAACTAACAACATATATCTTACATGAGAGCAATCGCCACCACCTTAATGGAGAGAGAAGATGAGGCAAGACTTCAGCCTTTCTTCAAGAGAAAGTGTGGCACTAAGATGAGTGTGTCACTATGTAATTGAGCTATTCTCACTCACTCATAACTTTTTCCAATAAAGAGGAGATTGCCATTTTTATAAGTGAGGGAGCCATGTTTTACATAATCACTTGATTAGGCTAAAGATTTAGCCCAAATCAAACGTTCTTTGGATATTTCTTAAAATGGGCAATATTAGGACTCAAAATATCATGAGGTTCAACATTTTTGGTCGTTGAGGCTCCATGTGGGTGCATGTTGTATGTGGGCCCCACCTATACATCTTTTGTGTGGCTCTAGCAGGGGGTCCCAACTTGTGTGTCTTGTCCTTCAAGGCATTTTTGAGGTGTCACATTCACATGCTTATGTCTTTTATCCTCCAAATATCTTATTTTATGGAAAAAAAACCAAGATTACCTCTTTTCATTTGATTTACCTGTTTACCATCTCTTATTGCAGTGTAGTTGTGAGAGGGTTTTTCACTGTTTTCCCTGTAACTTTTGACCTGTAACTCGGATTGACATGCTTCAAAAGAAAAAATTGGCCTAATAAAAGAGCTTGACTTGGCTTTATACTTTTCTCCATGACCTTAGGTAGGTATTTTCAAATTGGGATGGTCCAAGAAGCTTTGTGTCACGGGAACCGAATAATAGAGATAGACAGCAAAACAGAGGAAGAAATCTTTGTATTGATAGTGTTTGATACAACAGAGGAGCAAAATATATGGGCGCACTCCGTTGTACGGAGCTCGAACCTCCCGACCACCCCCGAGCTTCAGTTTGCTTGCATGCAGCGTCTCACTCGCACTCGCACTCTCACTCTCACTCGCACTCGCACTCGCACTCGCAGAAGAAGAGATCGGTGAATGATCCCCAAACGCACCATCCGTCGTGCTTTTATCCTTCTTTTCCTCGAAAAGCCTGCACGATTTTCGTACCAAGTATACCTGCGAGAATAATATAAGAACGTGATCGCTAAGCGATCCGTAAAGGTTAGATTTCTATCATGACACTTTGCACAGATCCTGTTTCACACATTGATTTCTGCATCGCCTACAAAATAGCCAAAAGAACATACTCGTGCAACCAATTCAATATGATAATCAAAGTAAAAAAACATAATTATATACCTTCATAATCTCAATTTCCATACTCTACCATGAAGAAACAATCCACTTCTTGGTTGATAGCAGGGAGAACTGTATGATGTTGTATGTCTGTCTGTCCCTGTGTACACTACACTGCTGTTGTCTTCTGTTTGTTTTCATCATAACTTTTACAAACAAACTCAGAACAGAGCAATCCAGGTACTCAAAACGACGGGAATAGGTTTGGTCTACAAGGCTTCGCGGACAGAATTGCGAAAAACGTCTCTGTTTGGCTAAAAACGCAACTTTTAGGTCGCGACTCATAAAACCTCTATTTTTGGGTTTCCACTACTTTTACAACTTATTTTAAGCCTACCCATGCATTTTAAGCTAAAACACATAAATATAAAACATTGATATTAATAAAAATCTCAATTTTACGGTTCATAGACAGACTATCTGTTATTCATTAATCTTTATCAAATCCGTCTTTAGTGTATTATTTAAAAAAAAATATATGTTCTCTCTTAATATCTCAACTCATTCGTATAAGCTCTATTTAATAGACTATTCAACAATCTTTCAAATCGTGCTAACGAAGGATATGCCCTGCTACATTCTTTTCGACTTTAAGAACTTCAAAGACTAGTCCTATTACATTCTCCCCTTATCAAAATTAACTCTGTCCTCAGAGTTGGTCTAAAGAGAGGAAAATTCTCTTTGCAAAACACTAAGATCAATCCATGATGCATCCTCTACTGGATAGTTCTGCCACTTAACCAAAACTTCCACAATGTCTCTATTTCTCAGATGTTTAAAACGCCTATCTAGTACTAAGTCTGGTTCTACAGTCAATGGTCCGTCATCTTTCAACTTAGAGTTGTCCTCTAAAACATGATGCACATTAGGAACATACTTTTTCAATAAACTCACATAGAATACATGATGCACTTTAACATGAGAAGGCAATTCCAATTTGTAAGCTAATGAACCAATGCGCTTCAAAATTTTAAATGGACCAACAAATTGTGGAGACAATCTTCTATCATTTCCAAGAATCAAATGAGACTTCTCAGGAATAACCGTTAAAAGCCATATCACCAGTTTCATACTCCACAACACGATGTTTCTTGTCATAATACAGTTTATGTATCTTTTGAGATTCTCTAATATTCCCCCTGATTTTGGCCAACTCGTTATCCATTTTCTCAAGCATCTCACGTGACAATTCTACCTTATTCCTCGAGTTAAGAAATTAATAGGTGTGGGACAGTTATAGCCATACATTGCCTCAAACAGAGTCAACCTAATAGATGAATGATATGAACTGTTATATGCAAATTCAACCAAAGGCAGATATTCATTCCAATTAGATTGGGTTTCATTGATATACATTCGTAACATATCTTCTAAAATACGATTCACTCTCTCCATTTTCCCATCGGTTTGAGGATGGAAAGCAGTAGACATGAGTAACTGGGTACCTATAGAGTCAAAAGTCGCTCTCCAGAAATGAGAAGTGAACTTAGAATCTCTGTCAGACACTATACTCTTGGGCATGCCACGCAAATGAAATATCTCTTTCACAAACAAGCGTGCAATGGTCAATGCAGCATCACTTATTTTTACAGGAAATAAGTGAGCTTGTTTTGTGAGTCTATCTACCACCAGAAAGATCGAATCATACCCTCCACGAGTAGTAGGAAGTCTAATGATAAAGTCCATGGATATACACTCCCACTTCTGTAAAGGAATGTCTAAGGGTTGAAGGTCACCAGGCATCCTCTTATGCTTAATCTTAACTTGTGAAAGCACTTACACACATAATTCTTAACATCCAATTTCATATGCAGCCAAAAGAATAAGGTTTTAATATTTTCATATGTCTTATTTAATCCAGGATGACCAGAAAAAAGGTGAATTATGACACTCATGCAGAAATTGACTCTTAAAAGAAGAATTTGCAGGAATACACAAGCGGTCACAACAATACAGATTTCCCTTATACAAGTGATATCTGTTTTCATACATCTCACCAATATTCTCATGCAAGAATTTCAAAATAGGCATATAAAAGGAATCATTTTCAACTTCAGTATGTATCTCATTAATCAAATTGGATCGCACAACAGTCAACAAATTACACATGGGCCTACGACTCAATGCATCTGCAACTTTATTTTCTTTCCCACACAAATACTTCAAGTCAAAATCATACTCAGCCAACAATTCAATCCATCTCCTTTGTCTGTTATTTAACAATGGCTGAGTGAAAATATACTTCAAGTTTTGATGATCAATACGCAATTCAAATTTTACACCAAGAAAGAGATGACGCCAATGCTTCAATGCATGAACAACAACAAGCAATTCTAGATCATGTGTTGCATAGTTCAATTCATGTCGTCTTAATTTCCTAAACTCATATGCAACCACTCTTCCTTCTTGTGTCAAAACACAACCTAATTGTTCACCACTAGCGTCACAGGACACAACAAATGGTTTGCCCATCTCAGGAACTTTTAAAACAAAATTTTCCGCTATTTTAGCTTTCAAGGTCTCAAAAGCAGTCTCACAGCGAGAAGTCCACACAAAACCCTTGTCTTTCTTGGTCAATTCGGTCAAAGGACTTGCTATCTTAGAGAAATCTTTAATGTGTGCTCTCTCATATTGTGCTAGACCCATAAAGCTTCTCACATCCCTTAATGACTTTGGTGTTGGCCACTCCACACTAGTCTTAACTTTGTCAAGGTCAATGTGAATCCCCTCTTTAGAAATCACTCTTCCCAAATACACAATCTGATCCTTTGCAAAAGAATACTTACTTGCTTTGGCATACAATTTATGTTCACGCAAAACCTCAAATGTTTTCTTTAAGTGCAATGCATTATCTTCTTCATTCGTAGAATACACAAAAATATTATCCAAGAATACCAGAATGAAGTCATCAAGATACGGGTGAAAAATATTATTCATTAAGCACATGAAAGTTGTTGGTGCATTAGTCAAACCAAAAGCAAGAACTCTAAATTCATAATGTCCATAACGTGTACGAAAAGAAATCTTTGGAATGTCCTCGACCTTAATGTGGATTTAATGGTAGCCAGAACGAAGATCAACCTTTGAAAATATTGTAGCACCACTCAAATGACTAATCAATTCATCTATGTGAGGAAGAGGATATTTGTTCTTAATGGTCTTTTTGTTTAATCCCCTATAGTCGATGCATAACCTATATGTACCATCCTTTTTCTTTTGGAATAACATAGGACTACCCCAAAGAGATACACTAGATTTAATGAAACCCTTTTTCAAAAGATCATCAAGTTGTATCTTGAGCTCTTTAAGCTCATCAATATTGAACCTGTATGGAGATCTGGAATAAGGTGTCGCTCCTGGATATAGATCTATGGCATGGTCTACCGCTCTAGGCGGAGGTATACCAGGAAGATCGTCCGGAACACATCCTTAACTTCATGTAAGAGATCCTCTATAAATTCTCGATTTGTCTCTTTATGTTTATCCCCAGATTCTCTTTGATCTCATTAGCAAACACAAGCAACGTCTCACACAAGCAAACACAAGCAACATCTCACACTCTTATCTAAGTCACCTTATCAATTCCATTGCCAAAACTAGATTTAGAATCTCTTTCTTTCCACAAAGAGTGTGACTTATCATCATCAAATGATTAAAGATATATTTTTCTTTCTTAACAATCAATCAAAATATGATTTTCAATGATCTAATTGATACCAATGATAACATCATGCATATCAATGTCTATGTTATAGAAATCATCTTTATGATTTCGACTTTTCAAAGAAAAATAAAATAAAATTTTCTACTAACTCTTTCGTGAAACTATTATTACCACTAGTTAAGTCCACAAGTCTTTTAATTTCTCGATTTAATTTCAAGTTTAATTTCTCAATCAATTTAGACGATAAGAAGCAATGAATACTATCCAAATCAATTAAGAAATTCAAATTTTAATCTCAACTTCTACGCATAAATTCGATCTCACAGAAGCTTTCAAAGGACGTATCAAAGACATAAAACATCACAAAGAAGGGGTAGATGACTTACCTTTATCGTACGCATCGCAAAAAGTCTCCAATTGAGCCATCTTGGTACGTATTGTCTTATCGATCACCTTGCTCGAGCATTCGAAAGTCTCGTGGTCGTGTTCTCGATATTGAAAGTATAATCCCAATCTTTGAGTTCTTCAATCCACGCTTCTAAATCTTCGCATATCTTTCTTATGCCATCAAACTCTTTAAGCTTAGCCTTCGTTAAGAATGATTTGGTTGTCACTTCTCCCATATCGTCATCGTTTCTTTTGGCGGTACCCCAGTGCCACCACGATGATTATTGTTTCCAGGTGGATTAGCATGGTTTTCACCTTCATGTTGGCCATCAAGGTCTACATAGATATCAAGCTCTCGTGCTGCTTTGCCCCACAGAGCCTCAGCACACTCTCAATTTGCAATTTTCAGATCTTCTCATAGTCGCCGAATCAGGTCTTCTTCCTCCTTCATCCTCCTCTCGTATCCTTCCATGTCCAGAATCAACCGCTTGCTCTGATACCAATTGTCATGGGAACCGAATAATAGAGATAGACAGCAAAACAGAGGAAGAAATCTTTGTATTGATAGTGTTTGATACAACAGAGGAGCAAAATATATGGGCGCACTCCGTTGTACGGAGCTCGAACCTCTCGACCACCCCCGAGCTTCAGTTTGCTTCCATGCAGCGTCTCACTTGCACTCGCACTCTCACTCTCACTCGCACTCGCACTCGCACTCGCAGAAGAAGAGATCGGTGAATGATCCCCAAACGCACCATCCGTCGTGCTTTTATCCTTCTTTTCCTCGAAAATCCTGCACGATTTTCGTACCAAGTATACCTGCGAGAATAATATAAGAACGTGATCGCTAAGCGATCCGTAAAGGTTAGATTTCTATCATGACACTTTGCACAGATCCTGTTTCACACATTGATTTCTGCATCGCCTACAAAATAGCCAAAAGAACATACTCGTACAACCAATTCAATATGATAATCAAAGTAAAAAAACATAATTATATACCTTCATAATCTCAATTGCCATACTCTACCATGAAGAAACAATCCACTTCTTGGTTGATAGCAGGGAGAACTGTATGATGTTGTATGTCTGTCTGTCCCTGTGTACACTACACTGCTGTTGTCTTCTGTTTGTTTTCATCATAACTTTTACAAACAAACTGAGAACAGAGCAATCCAGGTACTCAAAACGACGGGAATAGGTTTGGTCTACAAGGCTTCGCGGACAGAATTGCGAAAAACGTCTCTATTTGGCTAAAAACGCAAATTTTAGGTCGCGACTCATAAAACCTCTATTTTTGGGTCTCCACTACTTTTACAACTTATTTTAAGCGTACCCATGCATTTTAAGCTAAAACACATAAATATAAAACATTGATATTAATAAAAATCTCAATTTTACGGTTCATAGACAGACTATCTGTTATTCATTAATTTTTATCAAATCCGTCTTTAGTGTATTATTTAAAAAAAAATATATGTTCTCTCTTAATATCTCAACTCATTCGTATAAGCTCTATTTAATAGACTATTCAACAATCTTTCAAATCGTGCTAACGAAGGATATGCCCTGCTACATTCTTTTCGACTTTAAGAACTTCAAAGACTAGTCCTATTACACTTTGGATCTTCCTTTTCATAAAGTCTTCTAGTAGGCCCTTCCCTCTTGTATGTATCCAAGAAGGTATGCATTATTGAAGGGTTATATTATTAAATAAATGTGAAAAGAAGAAAATAATTTATATATGGTAGGGTATAACTGAGATATTAGAAGAAATATACAAATGCTTTTCCCCCATACAAAAAGAGGCACAATCATTGATACTTCTCTTGCAGTACTTTCTAATAGTAATGTACATTTATATTACTTGAAAGGTAATACTAAGGTATGGTAGAAAGATTTTATTTATGCATATGAGTATTATATGAAGTATACTTATGCGTCAAAAAGTCACAAGATAAATCATTTAATGCCCGTTCCCACTATATACGTGCCACAGCACGACATCCACCCCCTGTCAACCTGCACATCCTCCGGTATGTGCCACATTGTCTCTTTGTAAGATCAGACCTCTTGTATATATTCCTTGCTTCCTTCTTCACTAGATGATTCGAGAGCTTCATGTTCACTTTGATCTTCACCACTGTTTTGCTCTTCTTCCTCATCAACATCTTGTAGATCATTATCTCCTCTTCTCTTAAACATTTTGATTCTTTTTCCTGCAATGGGAATATCTACTTCTATACCATCTAGTTCAGACAAACTGAAGGTAGCATTTTCATGCACATGCTTTGCAATATTGAGAACTTACGTATGACTGTGTGCTAGTTATCAAGGCTACTATCATACACTAAAACCCAGTCACCTTTGTCAATTGCTTTGCTCCTGAGTCGATGTCACTTATCAAAGTAGTCCTTGTTTTTCAACCTTAAATTTTTGAGTCGTTCTTTTGCAGCTTCAATGTCTCCAGGTCGTCTCTCTAGTTTCCTTATACGCAGTGCAAGGAGACCTTCCCTACTAAGCCCCTCTTGCCAAGGTAGTACATTCCATGTGGGAATTGTATCTTCAATCAACATCACTGGCTTTCGACCATACATTAGCTCCGCAGGCATGTAGCCAGTTACTGAGCTATGTGTTGTACGATCAGCCCATAAAGCATATGGCAACAGTTTTGGCCACTCACCAACTCTTACTTGACAAGCCTTGGCCAAAGCTTTGATGATAGGAGGATGCCCTCTTTCACTCTTTCCATTGCCTTCAGGGTTGTGGGCTGTAGTAAGAGAAAGGTTGATTCCTAATCTAGAAAAGAACTCCCTTGCTTCTTCGGTTCCCAGTTCACCTCTATCTGCAGTGATTTTTTCCACACAACCATAACGGTAAATCACCTCTTCAAGAAGAAATTTTCACATAGCTTCTATGGTTTTAGCTCTTAATGCTCTTCCTTCAACCTGATTAGTTAGGTCTTCTCATGCAAGAACCAAGTATCTCATCTTCCAAAGTCTTAAAGGCATTGTGACTAGATCCACAACCCATTTATAGTGCATTGCTAGTGGATATGTAGGGTGCAATCCATCACAATGTCGAACATTTGAATACATTTGACAAGTTACACATGACTCTACAAATTGAGATACATCTTTATACATACCCTTCCACCAATATTTTTCTTTCAACTTGGAGAAGGTTGCCCACACACCACTGTGTCCAGCCCATAGACTCTCATGAAACTCTTGCATGAGATTGACTTGAGTCTCTTTTTTACATATAACCCGTTGTGGTGTAGCACCCTTTTGTTTAGGATGCTTCCACAAGCAACCATCCCTCAAAAAGTACCCATATGCTTTCCTGCGTATCCTCTTGAATTCTTGTTCAGACCAATCATCCTGTTTTGTTAGAGTACTCAAGTAGCTTCCAATAAGAAACCAATCACCTTCATAAAGCTCTTTCAAGAATGATTCAAGTAGATTAGTCATGCAGACATTGTTACCTTTGACATGAGAGATAGAATAGAACTTTGTGCCTACATCATCTCCCTCGTCAATCATTTGTGACTCATCTTCATACCTTGCCCTTGATAGCATATCTGCCACTGTATTGCCTTTACCTGCAATGTGCTTGAACTGAGGATTTAAGGACTTAATGTAGGCAATCCACCACAACATAGCAATGTCTGGCATTGAGCAGCTTGTAATCACCCCAAGAAGTGGTAGACAATCTGTTTCTACAACCACACATGCACCAATTAGGTACTCTTTCCCACTTTTCAAGGTTGTAAACATACCCCATAACTCTCTCTTTATCTGTGGATAGTTTCTTCGGCAAGCACTTAGTACCTTTGCTCCAAATCTTACCACATACCTGTGTCCTTCTTTGTCATCTTGCCCTATTGCCCATCCAATCCCCGTAGGACTAGTGTCTACTGTCACAATTACTGGCCTTTGACACTCATAGTCTAACTTTATCAAAGTTGTTGCTGACTGGAGCAACTCCTTTAGCTTTTTCATGGATTTTACATGTGCTTCTGTCCATTTAAACTTTTGATTCTTTCTAAGCAGCTAATAAAGAGGATCAGCTACATGTGCATAATGTGGAATCCAAATAACATAGAAGACACATGCTCCCAGAAACCATCTAATCTCAGTGATGCTAGTGCACGTTTCTTTCATTCTTTGGATGGCATCTACCTTTGTTGGACAAGGTTTCCTACCATATGGCCCGCACATGTGCCCCACAATGAGCACTTCATTGACACCAAACATAGACTTTTTCCCTGACAATGTAAGATTCACCTCTTCCAACCTAGACAAAATTTTATCACAATCATCTATGTGATTTACCACAAACCTGTGACATCCCTTGAGATCCAAAGCTTCATCTTTGTCACTTTCTTCACATCATTTGATAGGAAAATCATCAATAAAAGGCATTGTGATTTGAGGAATAAAGTCACGTAAGACCTTATTCATCCCATTCATCATATGTGCAACCGATTTGGTTGCTCCCTGTGGAAAGGTACACATCCTAACCAAACCCAAAGGTGTCCTCATGGTTGTCAAGTCTCTGCTTTCGATTGCAAGCGGAAATTGATCATACCGTGAGTAGAGATCCCACATTGAGTAGATTTTCCTCCCTGCAAACGCCCCTCCAAACTCATCCACAATTGGACCTGTACCTACATTTCTAATTGTCACCTTGTTTACTGGTTGCATATCTTGGATGAAGCGTAGAGAACCATTCTTCTTTGGAACTGTGAACCACCTGTTTGAGTATGGAGAACGAGAAGGCTCCAAGATTCCCATTTCGATTTTCTCATTTAGTAGCTCTACTAACTTTGGCAAATGAGCCTTTGGAACCGGAATAGGCCGCAGATTCCAAGGCACATGAGGTATTGTGAAAATTACCATAGGAGTTACAATAGAAGGATCAACACATCCTATCTCATATGGCTCAAATGCGAAAGCCTTACCATGATTTGAAAGCATTTCTTTGAAGCACTTTGTATCTTCGTGTGTTAGGAACTCCTCGCAGCCAATTTGCAACTCTTGAAAAGACTCCTTTGTGAAGGTATGCCCGATCTTTTTAGGATTCCTTAAACTTGGTTTCAAAGAATCCTGCTCAATCTTTTCCCTATTGTTGGGTGGTAAGGGTGAAGCTACTGGTTTCACCTTCTTTGCTACACTCTTGTATTTGGTTTCAACATGGACTTCTGGGCCAACTATTTGGCTTTCTTTAAAGGCTTCTATTACTTGATACATTTCCATAGAGAAAACTTCCACAACTTCATTTTCAAGATGCAAACTAGACCCCATTATAGCATCAAGCTCACCCATAGTATCTACAAACAAAACTTGTTCACACAAACCCAAAACATTTTCAGTAGGCTTTAGCAACCCACTCTTTTTCATGCCTATTTGTACATTATGCACATATTGCCTCTCACATCTCTTCAAATCTTCAAGTGTTGTAAAACATACTGATCCATTCCTTGTTACCAAGGAGCCCGTTGAAAAAGTTTCACCTATTTCTGGATCAGGCGAGACCCTTTTTATTTATGTACCACTCAATCCCGCTTTACAATGGTACTTGGCCAAAATCCATCATTTCTCTATGATCATGAAACTCTTTGCTTACCTTTAGTAGAGGATGTTCTCTGAGGTTGTCATGATTTCTTTCATGGTTTACACAAACTGTGAGAAATTGGATAGCTCGTTTACCATCTTTGCTGCGTATCCTAGCATATGCTGAACCATCGTCCATTACCTTTGTTTCCATTCGAACTCCCACAATGTAGGGTTGTCCAAGGATAAAATTATATGAAGATGTATCCTGTACAAAGAAGTTTTGGTCAATCTTTACATCACCTATTGTCACCTTCACACCTGGACATGCTGCATACAATTTACCGGATGAATTGTTTGCCACTTTCACCATCCAACCATGATCTGTGTCTATCCGCCATTTGCACTTGTTGTAGAGACTCTTTGACATTATGTTTATTTCTGAACCATGGTCAATCAAGGCAACAAATGACTCTTCAAGATCACCTACCTTGACCAAAGTTTCTGTAGTAACCCTTGCCCAGTGACATTGTGAATAGTAGCTCCTAGGAATATCTTCAACTTCTTCATCATCATTTGAGAAATGCACTTGCTTCACTTCCCACTAGGTTGGTAGCATCCTATCATAGTTCCATTATACTCCTCCTTATTTTGCAGCTGCATCCCTTGTGTCTTCGAGGTTTTCCCTTCAACCTGTGGACGAGAAACTTTAGCAAGGGTTTGCCTCTTCTCTTGATGATGTCAATGATCTCCTCATGGAATTCACGCTTTGCAATGCCAAGAACTTCTCCCAGAGTAAACTCAATCTTGCTATTCAAGATCCTTTCCTCCAAGACTTTCTTTAAATTAGTAGCACCCTCAATATCAGATTGTAGTTTATAAGTTGGGCCTTTTGTCTTACCTTTTGTTGGCTCTTTCTTCTTTATTGTTGTAGACTCCTCCATGAGTACTTGAGGTCGAGATGCTCCTTGTATCGAGGGTGTTTGAGAAGGCTTTGAGTTGATTCTGCCCCCCCTTCTAGAAGCTCTTTTTTATGGTCCTTCATCAGCATTCTCACGTCTGCACTTCTCTTCTACAATTGCCTCATTTTGTTGGCATTTTGTAATGTAGGCATGCACTGACAATGAGTCCACTGGATCATTCCATCCTGTTTCTAGACGTATGCAATCACCTTCTTCATGTAGAATCTCTTTTGTAAGCTTTACCTTTTTAGCTAATTGCATGACATTTGACCAAATTTGACCATGATGGTCAATCACCTCTTCATCACAAAAATGCTCAATTTTTACTCCATAAGTAGCTGCCTCAATTGAAGAGCTGACACGGTTAGCTGCCATATCTTCAACTAAGGTTTGCATTCCCCCCTTCCCAAAGTTAGTTCTCAAGGGTAGACCTGTCTCTCTTAAGTGGATTTTACCATCCTTAAAAAAGACAACATCTTTTGACAAAGCATCACTAAAATCATCACAATCCCTTCTTACATGGTCTGTAATATCACATCAAATACATCTTTTAACAAACCCTTCTTTGGGCTATTTTCTTTGCCTAGGAAGTGGCCCTCATGGTTGGCCTTTTTCTTCAAGCTTTGCAAGCTTCACCTTCAAGTCACGCATTCCCTTCACAAGCTCATCTAGCATGGACTCATCAAACTTAGGAGCGATAAAAGTAGGCTTTGCCATTTTGTCAGAAGTTGAGGTTGAAGGACTTGTAGTGTTTACTACCATCTTGTCCCTTCTTCTTTGTCGCTTGGCAAGCAACGAGACAACACCTTCAACTTCATTCCAATCGGTCTTTAGTCCTTGCTCAACATCTTTATCTTCAAGAAGAAGCTCCAAATTTTCTTGAAACTCTTTACCTGCAGCTTGTAAGAAAAGATCTGTCTTCTCTGCATCTAGTGTGGCCCTTTCTGTCCTTGTGAGTTGTGCATAGCGCCGCTCAAATTACCTAAGTAGCTCTGTTATTGATAGTCCTTGCTTTGGCTTGACTACCCATTCTAAGAATGTCCTTTTGGTTACTCTCTCAGAGTCCTCCATGAAATATTCCTCCTTTAAAGCTACTTTGACCTCTTCCCAATTTCTCCCATGCCCATCTTTAATTTCCCTAATATGATCCCTAATTTCTGGAGCAACAACTAGCTCAACGCTTTGAATCATCTCACCTTCTGACACGCGATGCAGCTCCATCTCCTTCACATACTCGCGTAAGTACTTGGTTACATCTTTGCCATTGAATTGATCCATTCTGTTGACGACCGCTTGTATGGCCTTCGTTGCTGAAATCTCCCTTCTTTCAGTGGCATGTTGTTGTTGCATGAACATTGCAAATGCTTGAAACATTTGCATTGTTGTTGGGTCAAAATGCATACCATTTTGCTCAACATGATCACCCATGATTATCCACAAACTCTCACCATGGCAGTTTCGCGTCCGGTTCACCAAAAATATGTCAAGAAGTAGGCGGTCTTGCCAGGAAGGCACCGGGCCTCTTGCTGTGAGAGTTTGTGAGGAAGCTCAAGGGTTGTGAGAAAGAGCTAAGATGTAGATAACATAGCTTCTAGAGCTAAAGAAGAAATGTAGCCAAAGAAGCCGCTCACTTTTCCTTACAAACACACACGTGATGGAGAGATCTCATGAAAGATAGTCAAAACAAAACAAAAATGAAAACATCGAGATTACGATCATATCGTATCATGGGTAGGATAAAAGGGTTAATGGATGAGTTAATGATATTTAATCTTTGTTGTCCAAATAAGCTGCGGATTGCTCTTTGGAACTGTAGCTTTGTGCTTACTATAATGTATATGTTTTGTCTAGCGATTGGGATTAGTTGTGAGTACAAATCCTCTTCATTTATAATAATAAAAACACATTCATATCAAAAGATAAGTCATAGTCAATAATAGGTAGTATGATGGGATCTGGTGAGAGAAGTATTTCGTTGAGCCTTTCAGGACCAAATAGAAACACTATGCGTTGCTGAAAGTGAATCTTTCGACTAATCCAAATGTTGACTCTAATAGATTGCACTGAATGGAATTGAAAGAAATTGCCTCTATGTAGATTATGTTTATTCATCAATGATATACTTAGTATGTTCAAAGATAAAGGTGTGAAATAAGTGAAAGGAGAAGAAGAAAAGAGTTTCTCTCCCAAGCCCTATTGTTGCCCTTAGGCAATAAGGATACTGCGGGGAGAGAAGTACCTGTAGCAAGGAGATTCTAGAGTTTGTGGAAGAGAATGAGAACCTTAAGAGAGAGAGATGCTTGTAGAAGATGAAGATATGGTTACTAACCTTGTGCACATAATTGTTTTCCACAAGAAGGTTGTACCCATTACATTGACAAGGTTGTTGCTTGAATACCTTCCAATGAAACAATTAGGACACAACAAGAGAGATCGAAGGAGGAGTAATATAGAATTAGAGATAAATCTAAGTGTGGTGGTGGTATTAAAGATAGATAATGAGAGAGAGAGATAGAGTAAGAGACAAGTATTGGACTAGATATGCACATGAAAGTAAAACTAACAACATATATCTTACATGAGAGCAATCGCCACCACCTTAATGGAGAGAGAAGATGAGGCAAGACTTCAGCCTTTCTTCAAGAGAAAGTGTGGCACTAAGATGAGTGTGTCACTATGTAATTGAGCTATTCTCACTCACTCATAACTTTTTCCAATAAAGAGGAGATTGCCATTTTTATAAGTGAGGGAGCCATGTTTTACATAATCACTTGATTAGGCTAAAGATTTAGCCCAAATCAAACGTTCTTTGGATATTTCTTAAAATGGGAAATATTAGGACTCAAAATATCATGAGGTTCAACATTTTTGGTCGTTGAGGCTCCATGTGGGTGCATGTTGTATGTGGGCCCCACCTATACATCTTTTGTGTGGCTCTAGCAGGGGGTCCCAACTTGTGTGTCTTGTCCTTCAAGGCATCTTTGAGGTGTCACATTCACATGCTTATGTCTTTTATCCTCAAAATATCTTATTTTATGGTAAAAGACCAAGATTACCTCTTTTCACTTGATTCACCTATTTACCATCTCTTCTTGCAGTGTAGTTGTGAGAGGGTTTTTCACTGTTTTCCTTGTAACTTTTGACCTGTAACTCAGATTGACATGCTTCAAAAGAAAAAATTGGCCTACTAAAAGATCTTGACTTGGCTTTGTACTTTTCTCCATGACCTTAGGTAGGGATTTTCAAATTGGGATGGTCCAAGAAGCTTCGGATCTTCCTTTTCATAAAGTCTTCTAGTAGGCCCTTCCCTCTTGTATGTATCCAAGACGGTATGCATTATTGAAGGGTTATATTATTAAATTAATGTGAAAAGAAGAAAATAATTTATATATCGTAGGGTATAGCTGAGATATTAGAAGAAATATACAAATGCTTTTCCCCCAGACAAAAAGAGGCACAATCATTGATACTTCTCTTGCAGTACTTTCTAATAGTAATGTACATTTATATTACTTGAAAGGTAATACTAAGGTATGGTAGAAAGCTTTTATTATTCATATGAGTATTATATGAAGTATACTTATGCGTCAAAAAGTCACAAGATAAATCATTTAATGCCCGTTCCCACTATATACGTGCCACAGCACGACAACGCGTAGGATGTCTCTTGCTCTGTTTTGTCTGGTTTTTGTACTATAGACTCCCCTTGATGTGCTGAGTCCACAACTGTTTTTACTTTTTGATTTGGAAACCTATAAGCTGGTCAATGGATCAAAAATCATTTCTAGTAGCCTGATGCTAGTCTGACCAATCAAACCAGCTCCAATTTGGACCAAAATTGACTAGGAGGCTTGTTGCCTCAGGCTATACAACACCCTTCTATGCCTATAGTTAGTTTCTGACTTCAATTTCATGCATTAGACATTCTATGCGTAGCATGTCTTATTGATCAAAATGGCTTCAAATGCAAAACCCAGACTCCTCTTGAGGTGCTGATCACTTTGGTATGCTCAAATCTCAATTTGGAGTGCCAAATCACACAGAACACATCCTACGCATAGGATGTCTGTTTGGCCTATTTGACCCCAGACTTGAGCTAGAGCTTCCCCTTGATGTCAGCAACCTAGTGCTATGCTTAGATTTTGGTTTGGATTTCAAAAGACTCCAATTTTAGCTGTTCTAGCCCTTTTCAGTCAAAGATGCTAAAGTCTTCTTAGAACCCAAATTTCTTATCCAATTGAGATGAAACCCTTCTCATGCACTCAAAAACTCATGCAAATCATGCTCATGCAGCCACCCTATGGTTTTGGTCTTAAAATTATACCTAGGCACAATTTGGGTAGGATGTCTGGCAATTTCTGTCTATCTGGCCTTATATTGTCAAGATATGGTCAAATTTCTACTTTCCAGGTGAAAATAGGGTAAAACCTACCTTCTGAACACACTTGTCAACTCAAAATTTCAAAATTCTCACTAGATCAGCCTGTAGACATCCTATGCGTAGGATGTCTCCTGGCTTAAAATTTATTTTTTTCTTGACAAAAATGCTCCTGATGCTCTGCAGCTCTCTCAAAAACACTCATAGCAACTGTTGAACTTCACTTCATCTTTCAAAAACTCTTTTGCATCTTTTAAAACGTTGTGATGAACCTAACAGCAAGTATAACATGCATGAAGTGCTCTAGATCATGAATCATGATGTCCTACTTACCCTACTCCTACTCATCATGTGAAATGGTGATATTGGTGTTTTGGTTGCTTCTTGGCCTCTGCGGACTCTCAAGCTCTCCTTTCATCGCTTCTGCCACTCCAAATCCTACTCTCTACAACCCAACTAATACCTAGAACTATCTAAGTCTACCTAAGTCGAAGGATCTAGGCCAGACACTCGCTCCCTAGACTCCTCCTAAGACCTAGAGAGTCCTCCACCCTCTGATCCTATATAAATGTAAAACAAGACTCTGGAAAACTAGAGAATCCCTATCCTCAAGGACTAGTCTCAGTCACCTACCTAGGGTTTTCGTCCCTGGCATCGGTACCAATGTTGGCGGATACGCCGCGACGTACGTCAGCACAGCGAGAACTCACCTAATCAAATTTTTTAGCTAAGAACGAAGCTCGATCCGCAGGCGCGTGGAAGCAAGCATAGGGTGTCAATCTACACTCGACCGACTCTCGACTAATTCCTACAGAGGTCTCAACCCAATGTCTAAGCTATAGCCTTCAAAAGTGCATAAGAGGAGATTTCCTACAACGCTTTCAAGATCCGAATACCCATCAAATGTTCTCGAAATGCCATAGAACTTGAAGGAGACCCTACTAACACCAATAGGTCACTCTCCCTAAGCTATATGAACCAAAATCCGAACCCTAAACACCTGGTGCAAAATCACGTAGTATGTCTGGTCGAAATTTGCAGGTCATCCATTCCAAAATCTAAAGTGCTAAATGAGTAGCTCTACTCAATGCAAACGCGTGGATATGCTGAAATGCAAAAATGGAAAACGGATGCTCACCAAATCACCATATGAATCTCGTAGGTCGAGCTCGCAAAACCAGACCGTACGCCCCCAATGTAGGTATCGACACGTAGCTCTCATTCGCGGCAACACGTTGCACTTCTCCGCACTCAATTCCGACCATCGATGTGCGTGTAGCGTCAAGATGAAACTCTCACTCTCTCTCGTACACAGTACTTTTTTAAAATGATAAAGGTTTTCTTCATTAAAGTCAAAAAGTGGAATAAATACCTTACAATCTCAAACCCTAATGTTCCAATTTGACCATCTACTCAATGTAAATGTCAAAAATGGGATACAATCTGGAAGCTTCTGTAAGCCCCACTATTTAGAAAGGTGAAATGTCATTTTTTCTCAATAAATGAATAATTACAAAAAATAATGTTTCGCCAAGCAGTCATTCTCCGTTGGGTGTGTCCAGCTGCTAGCATGGAGTAAGTCCAAACCTTTGTGGATGGCTTCTAACTCTTCACAATACAATACCTTTATAAAAAGATCTGCAAGGCTGTCCTACATTGACCTAACGATAATGCACCTCAATGTGCTTTGTGCGAGCATGAAAAAACTGGGTTCCTCGCAATCACCAATGTAGTCTGACTGTCAGTGTAGATGGTGTTGGTAGTGTCATGTCCAATGCCAAAATCAGTCAAGCCATCCACACACAACCGTAGCTGTGAAGACTGCTTGGTACTTAGCCTCACAAGTATAATTTACCACAATAGGCTTCTTACTCAACCATGAGTACATGAACTGCCAAGCATGAAATAGAAACCGCTAGTTGACACTTGTGTGTCAAAACAACCAACCCAATCTGAGTTCAAAAAAGCATGTAACTATGGCGGTAGTGATCCTCCCTTGGGATAAAATAAGCCAAGATGTAATGTGCCACTCAAGTAGCCCTACCAATTCTTAGACCTTGGGCTATGCATGAATTTGCTGACCTGTGAGGCTACATCAGCATCATGAAGACTCAATTTCAAATTCCATGGGAGTAGCAATAGGTTTGCAATCCTCAAGTCCAAACTTACATAGAAATGCCTATATGTAGCTTGTATGATATAAGGAAATTCCACCATCACAATGCTTAAATTGTATGCCCAAGTAATGATGCAACAACCCCAAATCTTTCATCTTGAAATTATCAATATGTCTCTCATTTGGTGCAGTGATCAGAAAATCATCCACATAAAGAACAACAATGATAAGTAAATCACGCTAACATTTTACATACAATGTTCTTTTTGATGGACTGTTACGAAAGCCTTGTTAAACCAAAAGAGTGTCAACCATCTAATACCAAGCATGAGGAGATTGCTTCAACCCATACAAATATTTGTTACATTTTTGCACGCTATCTTCCTACCCTTGAATGACAAAAGCGCAAGACTACTCTACATAAAATTCCTCAAATATGTCACCATTCAATGAAGCAGTAATAATGTCTGATTGATGTACAGACTAACCGAAATGAGCTATCAATGCACGTAGAAAACACACAATAGTCATACAACAAGTGGGAGAAAAGTCTCTTCATAATCTATGCCTTTTTGTCATGCATAACCCTTTGCAACAAGTCCGGACTTATTGTGATCAATCTCACAATGAGGCTAGCATTTCAAGCTATAAACCCACTTTGTCGCAATGGCCTTTTTTCCAAGAGGCAAATCATATAAAGTCCATGTGTCATTTTCTAAGTGCATCATATTCTGGTTGCATGCTAGCCATCCAATTTTTTGCATTTTGTGCTTCATCAAAACACAAAGGTTCCTCAACATCACATAAGCTAAACTCAGCCAAATCATAACAATCTAATGCATAAGATGCATGGCTAGAACTTGAACAAGTACGGCTAGACAAAGGTGCATCCAATTTACTATCACACAAAGTATGCACTAGCCAATTTGGCATACCTCTAGCCTGCTCATTCTCAACCCTTTCCTCATCAAGTACATCATGTACATCTGCATCAGTAATAGGCTGATTTGTAACATTTCCACAAACCCCCATAGGTTGTACATTTGCCTCATTGGAATTGCATTAGAACTTTCACCACTAAAAAGAGGCAACAAAGTTTCATAAATGTCCCGTGAGCTTACATTATTCTCTCTAGGTCATGACCGCAAGGGCTGAACGGAATCTTCCACAAACAGAACATCTCATGAGACCAATATACACTTTGTTTACAGATGATACAACCTATAACCTTTTCTTTTAGCACTATTACAAAAAAAAAAGCATTTTCCAACCTTATCATCTAATATTTTGTGTTGTTTTTGTGGAACCAAAGCATAAGACAAACAACCAAAAATGCATATGTGCTCAATAAAAGACTTTCTATCATGTGATGATTCATAAGGAGTCGTAGACTGTAAAGCTTTTGTAGGAAACATGTTAAGTACATACATGGATTAAATAATAGCCTCAAGCCAAAACAAATGTGGTAAAGCTTCCCTTTTGACCATACAATGTGCCATTTATATAAGATACCTGTTTTTCCTCTCAGCAAAACCATTTTGCTGAGGTTTATACATTGGACTGTACATTCCTATTTTATCTCATGACAAGCCAGAAATGCATTCAATTCAAGACGCATATACTCCCCCCCTCTATGGGAATGGAAGGTGCCCGTAGTACATTTTGAGACATTTTTGGCCATAGCTAAAAATGTCTTAAAGGACAAAAACACTTTGGACTTCACCTTAAGTGGATACACTCATGCATCCATGGAGTAATCATCAATGAAAGTCACAAAGTAAAGGCAATAGCCCAAGGCAGGAGTTTGTATGTACCCACAAACATCACTATGCACAAGTTGCAACTTGCATGAAGCCCTAACCAAACCATCCTTTAGAAAATTTGAATGTTGTAATTTACCCAAAATACAACCTTCACAACCATGTTTGACAAGTGATTTAGGAGGCGAAAAAGAAGCAATCATATTATATTTTTGCAAACGTAAAACTGGTAAAATTCAAATGCCCAACGTGTGCATGCCATAGTTTTGCATCCAAAATAGCCTTAGAATCTACCACTGCATTTGTTGTAATAGGACTAGTTTTTGAAGTTCTTAAAGTCGAAAAGAATGTAGGAGGGCATATCTTTCGTTAGTACGATTTGAAAGATTGTTGAATAGTCTATTAAATAGAGCTTATACGAATGAGTTGAGATATTAAGAGAGAACATATATATATATATATTTTTAAATAATACACTAAAGACGGATTTGATAAAGATTAATGAATAACAGATAGTCTGTCTATGAACAATAAAATTGAGATTTTTATCAATATCAATGTTTTATATTTATGTGTTTTAGCTTAAAATGCATGGGTGGGCTTAAAATAAGTTGTAAAAGTAGTGGAGACCCAAAAATAGAGGTTTTATGAGTCGCGACCTAAAAATTGCGTTTTTTACCAAACAGAGACGTTTTTCGCAATTCTGTCGACGCTACCTTGTAGACCAGACCTATTCCCGTCGTTTTGAGTACCTGGATTGCTCTGTTCTAAGTTCTTTTGTAGAAGTTATGATGAAAACAAACAAAAGGCAGTAGCAGTGTAGTATACACAAGAACAGACAGACATACAACATCATATAGCTCTCCCTGCTATCAACCAAGAAGTGGATTGTTTCTTCATGATAGAGTATGACAATTGAGATTATGAAGGTATATAATTATGTTTTTTTACTTTGATTATCATGTTGAATTGGTTGCACGAGTATGTTCTTTTGGCTATTTTGTAGGCGATGCAAAAATCAATGTGTGAAACAGGATCTGTGCAAAGTGTCATGATAAAAATCTAACCTTTACGGATCGCTTAGCGATCACGTTCTTATATTATTCTCGCAGGTATACTCGGTACGAAAATCGTGCAGGCTTTTCGAGGAAAAGAAGGATAAAAGCACGACGGGTGGTGCGTTTGGGGATCATTCAGCGATCTCTTCTTCTGCGAGTGCGAGTGCGAGTGCGAGTGCGAGTGAGAGTGAGAGTGAGAGTGAGAGTGCGAGTGCGAGTGCGAGTCACGGGAACCGAATAATAGAGATCGATAGCAAAAGATAGAGAAAGAGATCTTTGTATTGATGAATCTTTGTAGAGTTTTGATACAACAGAGGAGCAAAATATATGGGCGCACTCCGTTGTACGGAGCTCGAACCTCCCGACCACCCCCGAGCTTCAGTTCGCTTGCATGCAGCGTCTCACTCGCACTCGCACTCGCACTCGCACTCTCACTCTCACTCTCACTCGCACTCGCACTCGCACTCGCACTCGCAGAAGAAGAGATCGGTGAATGATCCCCAAACGCACCACCCGTCGTGCTTTTATCCTTCTTTTCCTCGAAAGGCCTGCACGATTTTCATACCAAGTATACCTGCGAGAATAATATAAGAACGTGATCGCTAAACGATCCGTAAAGGTTAGATTTCTATCATGACACTTTGCACAGATCGTGTTTTACACATTGATTTCTGCATCGCCTACAAAATAGCCAAAAGAACATACTCGTGCAACCAATTCAACACATTGATAATCAAAGTAAAAAACATAATTATATACCTTCATAATCTCAATTGCCATACTCTACCATGAAGAAACAATCCACTTCTTGGTTGATAGCAGGGAGAACTGTATCATGTTGTAGGTCTGTCTGTCCCTGTGTACATTACACTGCTGCTGCCTTCTGTTTGTTTTCATCATAACTTTTACAAACGAACTCAGAACAGAGCGATCCAGGTACTCAAAACGACGAGAATATGTCTAGTCTACAAGACTACGCAGACAGAATTGCGAAAAACGTCTCTTTATCGTACGCATCGCCAAAAGTCTCCAATTGAGCCATCTTGGTACGTATTGTCTTATCGATCACCTTGCTCGAGCATTCGAAAGTCTTGTGGTCGTGTTCTCGATATTGAAAGTATAATCCCAATCTTTGAGTTCTTCAATCCACGCTTCTAAATCTTCGCATATCTTTCTTATGCCATCAAACTCTTTAAGCTTAACCTTCGTTAAGAATGATTTGGTTGTCGCTTCTCCCATATCGTCATCGTTTCTTTTGGCGGTACCCCAGTGCCACCACGATGATTATTGTTTCCAGGTGGATTAGCATGGTTTTCACCTTCATGTTGGCCATCAAGGTGTACATAGATATCAAGCTCTCGTGCTGCTTTGCCTCGCAGAGCCTCAACACACTCCCGATTTGCAATTTTCAGATCTTCTCATAGTCGCCGAATCAGGTCTTCTTGCTCCTTCATCCTCCTCTCGTATCCTTCCATGTCCAGAATCAACCGCTTGCTCTGATACCAATTGTGAGACTGCTTTTGAGACCTTGAAGGCTAAAATAGCAGAAAATTGTGTTTTGAAAGTTCTTGAGATGGGCAAACCATTTGTTGTGTCATGTGATGCTAGTGGTGAACAACTAGGGTGTGTTTTGACACAAGAAGGAAGAGTGGTTGCATATGAGTCTAGGAAATTAAGACGACATGAATTGAACTATGCAACACATGATCTAGAATTGCTTGCTGTTGTTCATGCATTGAAACATTGGCATCATCTTTTGCTTGGTGTCAAATTTGAATTGCGTACTGATCATCAAAGTTTGAAGTATATTTTCACACAGCCATTGTTAAACAACAGACAAAGGAGATGGATTGAATTGTTGGTTGAGTATGATTTTGACTTGAAGTATTTGTGTGGGAAAGAAAATAAAGTTGCAGATGCATTGAGTCGTAGGCCCATGTGTAATTTGTTGACTGTTGTGCGATCCAATTTGGTTGATGAGATACATGCCGAAGTTGAAAACGATTCTTTTTACATGCCTATTTTGAAATTCTTGCGTGAGAATATTGGTGAGATGTATGAGAACAGATATCACTTGTATAAGGGAAATCTGTATTATTATGACCGCTTGTGTATTCCTGCAAATTCTGCTTTTAAGAGTCAAATTCTGCATTAGTGTCATAACTCACCTTTTTCTGGTCATCCTGGATTGAGTAAGACATATGAAAAGATTAAAAGTTCATTCTTTTGGCCACGTATGAAATTGGATGTTAAGAATTATGTGCGTGAATGCTTTCAATGTCAACAAGATAAGATTGAACATAAGAGGATACTTGGTGACCTTCAACCCTTAGACATTCCTTTACAGAAGTGGGAGTGTATATCCATGGACTTTATCATTAGACTTCCTACTACTCGTGGAGGGTATGATTCGATCTTTCTGGCGGTAGATAGACTCACAACACAAGCTCACTTCTTTCCTGTAAAAATAACTTATACTGCATTGACCATTGCATACTTGTTTATAAAAGAGATATTTCCTTTGCATGGCATGCCCAAGAGCATAGTGTCTGACAGAGATTCTAAGTTCACTTCTCATTTCTAGAGAGCGACTTTTGACTCTATAGGTACCCAGTTACGCATGTCTACTGCTTTTCATCCTCAAACAGATGGGGAAACGGAGAGAGTGAATCGTATTCTAGAAGATATGTTACAAATGTATGTCAATGAAAACCAATTTAATTGGAATGAATATCTGCCTTTGGTGGTTGAATTTGCATATAACAGTTCATATCATTCATCTATTAGGATGACTCCGTTTGAGGCAATGTATGGCTATAACTATCCTACACCTATTCATTTTCTTAATTCGAGGAATAAGGTAGAACTGTCACGTGAGATGCTTGAGAAAATGGATAGCGAGTTGGCCAAAATCAGGGGGAATATTAGAGAATCTCAAAAGAGACATAAACTGTATTATGACAAGAAACATCGTGTTGTGGAGTATGAAACTGGTGATATGGTTTTTTAAAGGTTATTCTTGAGAAGTCTCGTTTGATTCTTGGAAATGATAGAAGATTGTCTCCACGATTTGTTGGTCCATTTAAAATTTTGAAGCGCATTGGTTCATTAGGTTACAAATTGGAATTGCCTTCTCATGTTAAAGTGCATCATGTATTCTATGTGAGTTTATTGAAAAAGTATGTTCCTAATGTGCATCATGTTTTAGAGGACAACTCTAAGTTGAAAGATGACGAACCATTGACTGTAGAACCAGACTTAGTACTAGATAGGCGTTTTAAACATCTGAGAAATAGAGACATTGTGGAAAATTTGGTTAAGTGGCAGAACTATCCAGCAGAGGATGCATCATGGATTGATCTTAGTGTTTTGCAAACAGAATTTTTCTCTCTTTAGACCAACTCTGAGGACAGAGTTAATTTTGATCAGGGGAGAATGTAATAGGACTAGTTTTTGAAGTTCTTAAAGTCGAAAAGAATGTAGCAGGACATATCTTTCGTTAGTACGATTTGAAAGATTGTTGAATAGTCTATTAAATAGAGCTTATACGAATGAGTTGAGATATTAAGAGAGAACATATATATATATATTTTTAAATAATACACTAAAGACGGATTTGATAAAGATTAATGAATAACAGATAGTCTGTCTATGAACAATAAAATTGAGATTTTTATCAATATCAATGTTTTATATTTATGTGTTTTAGCTTAAAATGCATGGGTGGGCTTAAAATAAGTTGTAAAAGTAGTGGAGACCCAAAAATAGAGGTTTTATGAGTCGCGACCTAAAAATTGCGTTTTTAAGCAAAGAGAGACGTTTTTTTGCAATTCTGTCCGCGTTGCCTTGTAGACCAGACCTATTCCCGTCGTTTTGAGTACCTGGATTGCTTTGTTCTAAGTTAGTTTGTAGAAGTTATGATGAAAACAAACAAAAGGCAATAGCAGTGTAGTATACACAAGAACAGACAGACATACAACATCATATAGCTCTCCCTGCTATCAACCAAGAAGTGGATTGTTTCTTCATGATAGAGTATGACAATTGAGATTATGAAGGTATATAATTATGTTTTTTTACTTTGATTATCATGTTGAATTGGTTGCACGAGTATGTTCTTTTGGCTATTTTGTAGGCGATGCAGAAATCAATGTGTGAAACAGGATCTGTGCAAAGTGTCATGATAAAAATCTAACCTTTACGGATCGCTTAGCGATCACGTTCTTATATTATTCTCGCAGGTATACTCGGTACGAAAATCGTGCAGGCTTTTCGAGGAAAAGAAGGATAAAAGCACGACGGGTGGTGCGTTTGGGGATCATTCACCGATCTCTTCTTCTGCGAGTGCGAGTGCGAGTGCGAGTGAGAGTGAGAGTGTGAGTGCGAGTGAGAGTGCGAGTGCGAGTGAGACGCTTCATGCAAGCGAACTGAAGCTCGGGGGTGGTCGGGAGGTTCGAGCTCCGTACAACGGAGTGCGTCCATATAAATATTCAATTACTCCTCTGTTGTATCAAACACTATCAATACAAAGATTTCTTCCTCTGTTTTGCTGTCGATCTGTATTATTCGGTTCCCGTGACAATTCAAAGGACTTGCTATCTTAGAGAAATCTTTAATGTGTGCTCTCTCGTATTGTGCTGGACCCATAAAGCTTCTCACATCCCTTAATGACTTTGGTGTTGGCCACTCCACAATAGTCTTAACTTTGTCAAGGTCAATGTGAATCCCCTCTTTAGAAATCACTCTTCCCAAGTACACAATCTGATCCTTTGCAAAAGTACACTTACTTGCTTTGGCATACAATTTATGTTCACGCAAAACCTCAAATGTTTTCTTTAAGTGCAATGCATGATCTTCTTCATTCTTAGAATACACAAAAATATCATCTAAGAATACCAGAATGAAGTCATCGAGATACGGGTGAAAAATATTATTCATTAAGCACATGAAAGTTGCTGGTGCATTAGTCAAACCAAAAGCAAGAACTGTAAATTCATAATGCCCATAACGTGTACGAAAAGCAGTCTTTGGAATGTCCTCGACCTTAATGCGGATTTGATGGTAGCCAGAACGAAGATCAACCTTTGAAAATATTGTGGCACCACTCAAATGGCTAAGCAATTCATGTATGTGAGGAAGAGGATATTTGTTCTTAATGGTCTGTTTGTTTAACCCCCTGTAGTCAATGCATAACCTATATGTACCATCCTTTTTCTTTTGGAATAACACAGGACTGCCCCAAGGAGATACACTAGGTTTAATGAAACCCTTTTTCAAAAGGTCATCAAGTTGTATCTTGAGCTCTTTAAGCTCATCAATATTGAACCTGTATGGAGCCCTTGAATAAGGTGTTGCTCCTGGATATAGATCTATGGCGTGGTCTACCGCTCAAGGCGGAGGCATACCAGGAAGATCGTCCGGAAACACATCCTTAAATTCATGTAAGAGATCCTCTATAAATTTTGGATTTGTCTCTTTATGTTTATCCCCAAATTCTTCTTTAATCTCATTAGCAAACACAAGCAACGTCTCACACTCTTATCTGAGTCACCTTATCAATTCCATTGCCAAAACTAGATTTAGAATCTCTTTCTTTCCACAAAGAGTGTGACTTATCATCATCAAATGATTAAAGATATATTTTTCTTTCTTAACAATCAATCAAAACATGATTTTCAATGATCTAATTGATACCAATGATAACATCATGCATATCAATGTTTATGTTATAGAAATCATCTTTATGATTTCGACTCTTCAAAGAAAAAAAAATATTTTTCTACTAACTCTTTCGTGAAACTATTATTACCACTAGTTAAATCCACAAGACTTTTAACTTCTCGATTTAATTTCAAGTTTAATTTCTCAATCAATTTAGACGATAAGAAGCAATGAATACTATCCAAATCAATTAAGAAATTCAAATTTTAATCTCAACTTCTACGCATAAATTCGATCTCACAGAAGCTTTCAAAGGACGTATCAAAGACATAAAACATCACAAAGAAGGGGTAGATGACTTACCTTTATCGTACGCATCGCCAAAAGTCTCCAATTGAGCCATCTTGGTACGTATTGTTTTATCGATCACCTTGCTCGAGCATTCGAAAGTCTCGTGGTCGTGTTCTCGATATTGAAAGTATAATCCCAATCTTTGAGTTCTTCAATCCACGCTTCTAAATCTTCGCATATCTTTCTTATGCCATCAAACTCTTTAAGCTTAGCCTTCGTTAAGAATGATTTGGTTGTCGCTTCTCCCATATCGTCATCGTTTCTTTTGGCGGTACCCCAGTGCCACCACGATGATTATTGTTTCCAGGTGGATTAGCATGGTTTTCACCTTCATGTTGGCCATCAAGGTCTACATAGATATCAAGCTCTCGTGCTGCTTTGCCCCGTAGAGCCTCAACACACTCCCGATTTGCAATTTTCAGATCTTCTCATAGTCGCCGAATCAGGTCTTCTTGCTCCTTCATCCTCCTCTCGTATCCTTTTATGTCCAGAATCAACCGCTTTCTCTGATACCAATTGTTACGGGAACCGAATAATAGAGATCGACAGCAAAACAGAGGAAGAAATCTTTGTATTGATAGTGTTTGATACAACAGAGGAGCAATTGAATATTTATATGGGCGCACTCCGTTGTACGGAGCTCGAACCTCCCGACCACCCCCGAGCTTCAATTCGCTTGCATGCAGCGTCTCACTCGCACTCGCACTCGCACTCTCACTCTCACTCTCACTCTCACTCACACTCGCACTCGCACTCGCAGAAGAAGAGATCGGTGAA